>NC_092497.1:63739991-64402491 GCF_047495875.1 Pithys albifrons albifrons | reverse complement strand
TTTAAAACTTTCCTTCCATTTGGAAAACTGGACAAAACAGTACAAAAAGTCTGGGCACCTCATTTTTTTGAACGCAAGCTATAAAAATTTAATGTAAAATTTTGCAAGTTGTCATGAAAGGCAAATAAGCCTTGGTGGAAGTATGAGGACCCCACATTAAGTTTTATACTGACAAAATGTTCCTGTTTTTCTGACTTTTATTACTGTAACCCAGGCCATGTGAATGAAACAATTTCAGTCCTAAAGAGGTAAGAGCACGCTGGCTTCTAAGGGCAACAGAACTTCAAGAAAGAGCACAGTGATCACAGATTAAAGAAATCAAACTGTCTTCCTCCAAAAAGGAGCCCCCAGTTCCCAAGCACAAAAATGTATTTTTCAGGAGGCAAGTACAAGTTACTTCTGAGATGATAGTCTGCCTTCTTATTGCTGCTTGCAATTATATTTTCCCTTTCATGAGGAAAAAAGCTCTTTTGAGATGAAAATATTCTGGGTGGACGTGGATACAACTACATGAGAACCACAGAAACATAATAAAGATAAAATACAAACTTTTGTTTCTCTGTTTGAAGGACAGGACAATATAGATGTATTCTTAACTTCTTCTGCAGAGCATGACAGAGCATGATGACTAAATACCTTTTCAGTTCAGAATTAGACTCAAGTAAGCACTAAGAGCTACAGCTCTGGGTTTTGTTTCACCATTAACTTTTGCAAGTCAGAAATCATGTAGACTTTATATTAGTTTTAAAATAATTTTACAGGAATCAGGTAACTCAAGTGCTGTCACTGAGTGAATTGATGGAGGTGCTCATCATAAAGTCAATTTTGGTGTCTAAGGTCTGTGTCATTTAGATGACATAATACGTAATTATTTTTCCTTTGATTGGAGACAATTATAGTATGGTTATGAGAAAGCTGAGAAATAGTGAAAGCTATCGCTACTACTTATAGTCAAAGAAACTGGACAGACAAAACAGAAGTGGTAGGGAGCCATGTAGTAAGTCTGCTTGATGCTGTTCAGATAACATGGGAAATGGGCACAGGACATGAGATCTCTTCCTGTGTCCCTCCCCAATAGTATCTTAATGAAATCATAGAATCATAGAATCAATTGGGTTGAAAAAGACTTCCAAGATCATCGAGTCCAACCCTTGGTACAACTCCAGTCCATTTACTAGATCATGGCACTCAGTGCCACGTCCAATCTGCGTTTAAAAATCTCCAGGAATGGTGAATCCATCACCTCTCTGGGCAGCCCATTCCAATGCCTGATTACTCTCTCTGGAAAGAATTTTTTTCTGATATCCAACTTCAATTTCCCCTGGCAGAGCTTAAGCCCGTGCCCCCTTGTCCTATTGCTGAGTGCCTGTGAGAAGAGACCAACCCCCACCTGGCTAGAACTTCCCTTCAGGTAGTTCTAGACAGTGATGAGGTCACCTCTGAGCCTCCTCTTCTCCAAGCTAAACAACCCCAGCTCCTTCAGCCTCTCCCCATAGGGCTTGTGCTCCAGTCCCTTCACCAGCCTTGTTGCTCTTCTCTGGACTCGCTCCAGCACCTCAATATCCTTTCTGAACTGAGGGGCCCAGAACTGAACACAGTACTCAAGGTGTGGCCTCACCAATGCAGAATACAGGGGAAGGATCACTTCCCTGGTCCTGCTGGCCATGCTATTTTTGATACAGGCCAGGACCCCATTGGCCTTCTTGGCCACCTGGGCACACTGTTGGATCATGTTGAGCTTCCTGTCAATTAGTGCCCCAAGGTCCCTTTCTGCCTGGCTGCTCTCCAGCCACTCTGTGCCCAGCCTGTAGCGCTGCAGGGGGGTGTTGTGGCCAAAGTGCAGGACCCGGCACTTGGCCTTAATGAACTTCATCCCATTGGAATCAGCCCATCTCTCAAGTCTATCCAGATCCCTCTGCAGAGCCCTCCTGCCTTCCAGCAGGTCGACACTTCCTCCCAGCTTGGTGTCATCAGCAAATTTGCTGATGATGGACTCAATCCCCTCATCTAAGTCATCAATAAAGATGTTAAACACGACTGGACCCAACACAGACCCCTGGGGAACACCACTAGTGACCGGCCGCCAGCTGGATGCAGCTCCGTTCACCAGCACTCTCTGGGCCCGACCCTCCAGCCAGCTCTTAATCCAGGAGAGGGTACACTTGTCCAGGCCATGGGCTACCAGCTTTTCCAGGAGTATATTATGGGAGACAGTGTCAAAGGCCATGCTGAAGCCCAGACAGACCACGTCCACAGCCTTCCCCTCATCCACCAGGTGGGTCACTTGATCGTAAAAAGAGATCAGGTTGGTCAGACAGGACCTGCCCCTCCTAAACCCATGCTGGCTGGGTCTAATCCCTTGTCCACCCTGAAGGTGGTGTGTGACTGCACTCAGGATGAACTGCTCCATATCCCTGCCAGGCACCATCCCCTAAGCCACCTATTGGTAAGCTGGGCTTTCCTAAACCTCTCCTCATTCATCCCGGCTAGCACAGAACTGAGGCAATTACAACCTGTGCTCCTGTTCCATGAAGTGATCGGGTCAGTGCCTTAAAATCTTTTTTAAGTACTCTGGTACTCCTTTTATTAATGTCATCACTTCCAACCTGGAACATTCAGAGAACTTGCCCCTTCCCTTCAAACATCAGTGCCCTGTGCCTTTCCAACTTGCAAAGTCGGAAGAGAGCTACTGTAACTCACATTATCACGTGAAGAGATTTGCTAGCATGCTAATTAAACTCAATGTTTTTATAGAAAGCATATAAAACATAGGTGAACAGGGAAAAAAATCACCTTCCCAGGTCCCTGAACATAAATACTAAACCAATTATGCAAAGTTTCTGAAAGAGTAGTTTCTTGTCTGGGAACAAGAAATAACTGGGCACTGTCCTGACTACTGGTCGAAAGGCACTAAGCTTAAAGGTTGTTAAGCACTTAAAACTTAGAAACATGTCAGTAGTGCATTAATGAACAACACATGACTGCTTTGAAAAATGAAGTTTTCATGTACCACATTAGAAGAGTAGAAAAAAGTAAAAGAACCCTATGGGCAGCTAATAATAAACATCCTTCTTTTCCCCTCCCTCTTGCTCTGTTTGAAACCCCACCACTCTTCATTTTACATTTGTTCTCAGCTTAAATCTGGCAACCAAGGAAGACTTCAACTTTCCATCCTGAAGTTCACCTTCTTAAAAAGATCTCCTAAAAATTCACTTCCCTTGTTTATTTTTTTGCCACTAACATTCCTGTGTCTGGGTCTACTTGTAATTTCCACACATTAGAATTACACTTAATAGCAAGAAAGAACTTTCTCTATAGCAGCTCTGGAAATAACTTTCAGTAATACAAGTATGTGACGGTTATTGTGGGTTTTGCGATGCCATTGATAATGTTTAGCTGCATGACTGTATTTAATTGATGACAAACCTCCTCCCCCCAAGAAACCAGCACAAAACACACTCTACAGGCAAGCACACCAAACTTAAGTTTCAATACAGAACTCAAGCTAGTTTACCACAGACTTAACAACAGAAAACTACTAACCAGAAACAACAACCTAAAACACAAATCTAGAACCAAACCTAGAATCAGGGTTATCACCCCACAATGGTCTTCTCAGATAAGCTGAACTTTCACCAGTTATGGAAACCGAGTCTTCAGCCATGTGTTCACTGATCAGGGTCTACATCTTCACATCACTGAAATTTGCATCTTTTTAAGAAGCAGGAGAATATAGATTGCCTTCTGGTTTCCATTTGAACATTATTAATAGTTGCTTAATCATTTGCACTGAAACCCCAGTATATTTAACTAGACATTAAGGAGAATAAGAATGCAAATTGTAAATAGGTTTTTCTTGCATTTTGATTTAACGACTGATGCCAAAAAGACCTGATAGAACCACGCCAGAATGCAAGTTAATGTTAGAAACAGAATTAGGGTTTTGCTGAAGCTACCTTTCGAGGGGGGTGGGGGATCTTGGACAGGCAGGCGAATCGGGCCAGACTGCGAGTCCCCAGTTCCGAGCCAACAGGAATGAGGGCAGGGACCTTTCGGGCGGGAAAGGGTAAAAAAAGTTGGGTTTTTTTTTTTTTGTTCTGGGTCTGTCTCTTGGGCAGAAAGAGACAGACCCGGTTCGGCCGAATCTGTTAAATAAGAGTTTAGTTTTGCTTTGACGACTTTGTCCCCTCTAAATTCTATTGGTAAATGTGAGCATTTCTCACAATTTGAGGGCGTTCGTCCGGGATTTCTCGACCTCTGGCCCTGAGAGGTGGGACATCAAAGACCGGGGAGGTACACCCTGCACCATGTCTTGGTGTCCTGCCCCGTGGGGACTGCAGGAAGGACTCGGACCGGGGACTCTCAAAACAAAAACAGGGAAGGAGAAGAGAAAGCAAGCAAGCAAATGGTTATTAAGTTTACCGTGGCAGCTGATAATACTCACGCACGAGACCCAGGTAGGAACAGAGGCTGGTAAGTACTGCTTGGGGCAGCTGGGAGTAGGGCGGGAGAAGTCCTGCAGGGAAACTGAGTCATGGGAGTCTCAGGGGTTGAGGGGTGGGAGTCAGAGAACTCCACCCCGGGCGTATATCCCAAGAGCCCGGAGGGGATAATGCCCAGGTTCTAAGGCGAGGTGGTGTGTGTTGCGCTCAGGGGAAGGATCTAGGAAAAAGATCCTAGTTTGTATGTTTCAAATTAGACCTGACTCATTATTTACTGGCCAAATTATGGGGCATTTCTTGATTGGCGGAATGTGTGTGTGAGAGGCAGAAATTGGTCAAGGTGAGGGAAACAGAAAAAAGGAGAAATTGGACCCTTTGAACTATTTACCCCCTCCCCATGGACCAGATGGGGAACTGTAAGAGGGGTTTCCTTTAAAAATAGTTCTGGGGTGGCGGGGTGTTGGCGGCAGTGGCCGTGGCTGCCTCCCCGGGCTGCGCTGCGCTCGGGGCCAGCGCTGGAGGCGGCGCCCCGCGGGTGTCGGGCACTGTGGACAGCGCGGGCCCCTCGGCGCCCACAGGGGGCTCTGAGGGCTGTGCCAGGCGGGCTGAGGCGCCGCTCCCATGCTAGGGGAGGCCCCGAACCGTGCCCGCTCCCGGCGCCCCGGAAGGGCACTCCGTCGAGTGTGGGGCCAGGCAGGGAACAGGCGGCAGATGTGCTAAAGCCAAGCCGGTAGCGGCGGTCTCTCCGTTCCCCCGGCTATGGACGGGAAGACGCCTCATTCCGAGCGAGTGCTGGAATTGTGCAGAAGAAAGTGCCTGGGGAACGTGTGCGTGCGTGTGTGTGTGTAAAGCGTTCTCTGTTCAGAAGGGAGCTGTGAGTCGTTTACAAGGATGTTGGGGTTTTGGTGAACTGGAGAGAGGAGTGCCTGGGTAAATACAGAAATTCTTCGTATTTTTGTGGATAACTGTGAGTATGGTGAAAACAAAGTTTCAGCAAAAGAAAGTAGAATAAACGGATGGTAAAAACTTTTTTGTAAAATCTGACATTGCAAACAGATTGCTGTTCGGTGTTGCAAAAAAAAGTGGTTTTTGCTTGGCAACTGAAGTGAAGGGCCTAGATGTTGTTGCTTCAAACTTGATTGCCCTGGCCATTGCTTGTGGCTGTGGCTTGGGTGGAAATGTAATTGTTTTTGTCTTCGGACTACAGAGGGTTAGTAGTTCAAAGCAAAAGCGTTTAAAAAGCATTTGAGGATAAGCAACAGAGAGATAAGCTGTCTTTTCCAAAGGAGATACGGTCTTTAGAGGTCACATAATAGAACCTAATGGTTGTACCCTGAATTCATTGTTTTAGCTCGAGGGCTTCAGTGCCAGTGGCTCAGTCTTTTACAAGTAGAGAAGGGTGGAACCTTCCAACTATACAAAAGCCTGAGTAAGTCTTTGAGGCTGAAGGGGAAGGTGTAGTGTCCTGGTCAGAGTAAGTGGAGGAAGTTAACACACAAGGGAGCCAGATCACCCTCCCTCTGAACTTCCTGCTCACTGTTTGCTGAGATCATGTCTGCTTTGTTGTTTTACAAATCATTTTACATCCTTGTATTACTAATAACCTGGAATGTTTTGAGTTTTTCTCCATAGCATGAGATGCCGAATGCATGCCTGGACGAGAAATAAGAAATCTCAACAGAGTAAAACACTAAAAGTGAGCGCGTCGCCTTTTTGGTGTTTCAGTTTCTAGCACATTTGTGGTAGTCATTTTCTGATTGATTGCTTCATTTTACCTTGCACAGTTGTTGGGACAAAAGCAGTGTCCATCAACCCGGGAAATTCATACCAATAAAGTGCAACAAAGCATTTAAGCCAGTCCTGTTCCTGCTGAACCCAGAATGGGTCTCAACACTCCGTGAATGCCTGTAATTGATTTCAGAATAGGACTAGTGATGCACTTTTTCTGCCTCGTAGAGTGGGCGGAAACGTTCAGTCTTTTCCATGTGGTGTCCAGTTGCATCTGGGCAGGTTAAGATGTCTCTGCAAGTGTCTCAAACTAAAAGATCTTTGGGATGTTGTGGTTTTTTTGCCCAATATGTACAATGTACAGTGTGTTTCAAACAGTATGCACCTTTGATATAATGTAATCTATTTTATATGATTTGGGCAAAATCCTTCACAGCTGGCCAAGGGGTTGGGCATTGTGACTTGTGTTGTCTGAAATTATTAAAATGCAGCACCACTGAGGCGTGCTTGAAAAATTTCCTGTAATGATTCTAAAGTAAATGGCTGCAGAGCATATTGGACCTCACTGTCCCTGCAATTAAGAGCACTTCTGCTGCTCCCACCAGGATTTGTACCAGTTCGCAGAGAGCATTAGTGAGATTGTGCTTGGTGTGTTGGGAGTTACATCAGGGTAGGTCATGAAATCACTGACAAACTGTTGATGTGACTCCAACTGTGTTTGGAGCTCAGAGGGCATCCAGACTGGTGGAGGTGTCTGTCCTGCCAGGGCTTGTGGACCTGTCAAAGCCAAGAAGACCAGCCAGTGCCTACAGCTGGGAGGAGGTGAGACAAAAAAGACCACTGGGGGGAAGAGTTATCCTTGTATATGTTTGTGTTTTTCAATTAGAGTTCTCTTACCATCAACACAGACCAAACACTCTCCAGCAGACCAAGCAAACTGGGGCAAAGCAATATAGAGTTATGCTCTGAAAAGGGTGCTTTGTCATTTACATGACTTGGGATAAATTAATGGTTGAGTTTCTTTCAAAAAGCCATGGCTATCTGTGCACAATAATTAGTGTAATTGAAAATGTCATAGGGATTTTCTGTACATATGCATTTCTAGTTCCTGAGTGACCAATGATGCAATACTTGAAGAACATGTGAGTTTACTGTGTGTAGCGTAAGGAGCGGTGATGATGCACTGACATGGTAGACTCAGCTCCATCAGCAGGCTAAAGATGATGGCTCACTGTGCCTGCTCCACTCAGCTGTGTGCTTTTGAAGATGTGTGCCATGTTCACTAGGATTTGCCAAAGCAGAAGGCTTCTGACACATTCAGTGCACTGTCAGACTGTCGTGTCCCTTACCCTTCCCTTAAGTACAGAGTTTTGTTTTGTGTTTGGGGGGAGGAAGGTGGGTTTTTTAAGCAAAACAAGAATTGAACCTTTATGCTGTACCATTACTCTAGGTCAGTTTCCTCATCACTGTGTTTAAGCTCAGACTAAAGCCTGTGCAGAGGGTACCACCTACAAGCTAATAACTAAACACCTGCCCAAGAGTGGGGCTTAGATATTTAATACATTGAGCCAGTGACTCTTTTGGGGTTATGCTGCGAGTGTAGGTTCACCAGCATCAGTAAAAGTTGCACAATCTGGACCTTCCTGTAGCATAATAGTGTGAGTGAAGAATGCAGAAGCTGGCAAAATAACAACCTTAGAGTCAGTTTAATTTCTCCATGTTTTCAAACAGTTTATGTATCTGCACAGCAGTATTAGTGTAATGTCCGCCCAAATCTCTAGTCAGTCTTTCTGAGTAAGTGACTCTTGGGTGTGGCTTAACAAGTCCATCTGTTCATTATATTGGAGTGGAAAGAAGTTTCCATTTTTAAATAAAATCAATAAAGTTTAAGAATATCAACATTTTAAAATGAAAGTCTTCAACAAGTTTTTAAATGAAAGTGTTCGAGAAGTTTTGAAATGAAAGTGTTCGAGAAAAATATGTTAAAAAAATATAATAGCTTGCTTAGTTTTAAAGAAAATGCCTGTAGCTGTGCAGGAGACTCACGGCAAAGGCAGTATTCCATGGAGAGACACAGCCAGGGCAGACTGTTAGTGCTGCCTGAGCCACAGAGCTGTGTCAATGATCCAAGAGTGTCTGCCATGCCATTCTTAGCTGCACCAAGGGTACACAGGAAGACTAGTCGCAAAGTGTGACCTGCCTTCCTGCAGAAAAAAAAAATCTAGGGCTGTGGTTTGGGGAACTACATAAAACGGGGAGACAATTTAAAAAATGAAACAAATATTTGAACATTGCCTCTTCAAAGCTAACTAAACTATTTTTACTCTGTGCAGACTGTCATACAGCACTAGGAGCTTTACCCCAGGGGACAGTTCTCTCATAAGGGGCAGGAAGGCAGGTCACACTTTGTCCCCTCTAAATTCAAGGAAAATCAATTGCATGAACACATTAACTTTTCTTTTCTGATGGGTGCCAGGGGGAGGTGAGGGAAATTATTTTCTTGTGATTTCCTAAATTCCTTTAACAAGTTTGAATTTAGGTGACAGCATAACACTACTGTGTCCTACAGCAGGAGATGTTCTTTTCTTTATTGCCTTGGCATCTGAGAGTTTAGAAGGAAAATAATATCAGGTGTGTCACAGCTTAGTTTGTAGTGAGGGTTTCACTTTCAGATCTTCATTCTTGGATCTCAAATCTTTTCCTGGAAGAATATATAATTCTATTGCCTTATGAAATTATTTTTCTTCCATTTTTAATCATTTTCTACAATTGATTAATTAATTTAGAACTTAGGAACAATTTTTAAGACAATTTAGTTGTATTTCTGGTTAAAACTACATTCTACTCAGGCTTACAGAAAATGCTACGGAATAGGAGGAAACAGGCAGTATTCAACAATAAAGGCCAGATCCAAACCCACGGAAAACCAGGAACTTTTCTGCATTCCAGGAATTTACTGTGTCCCAGTCAAGTAAGACATTGTTTATTTCGCACATGAGATTGTGCATATAAAGACCAATCAGAAACGTGCCTACATCTGACCACTAATGGGTAATTACATAAAATGACTTCTCATCTGAGACATGTGTTTCCTGTTGCTGTTTATGTTGTATTTCACAAAATACTGTTACTATTACAGGTTTTTGAGTAATTCTGAGCATGTTTATTTCTCTCTTTTCCCCTGACATTGCCTTTGATTTTTTTTACCATGATATTCTTCTGCTGTGGAGTAAGGTAGGAAATTTTTACTTTTTAATGTCAACTCCTGGCAGCCTAACAGTGTGGCTGATGTTTTGCAGCTCATAATGGCTAACAACTAAAGACAGACTTCTCATGTTTGATTTTATTCTTTATGAAAAAAATAACAAAATTCAATTCTAAAGAATAGGAAATATAGTATTTTTAAAACTTACTAAAAAAAAAAAAATCCAGGGCCTAGCCCTTCTTGATTCACAGAACTTTGTCTCTCTTTTCTTCTGTATATATATGGCCAAACTTTGCGAACGCAGATTTGGGAAGGGCTCTCCCTGCGTGGGTGTGCAGTGGATTTTTCAGGTGAGGCTCAGTGTGCACAGAACTGGTCCCACCGTGTCAGTCCTGAGGTCCATCTGCCACGGCCGAGCGAGCGTGGACAGTGACAGGGAAGTCCTCGGGACTGTCACAGCCCCCGGTACTAACCGGGGCTGACTCTGCTGAGCATCCCAGATCTGACAGGATGGGATGGCAGGGAGGCATTTACTGCCAGGAGACGGTCTCGACTGAGACTCGAACTCATGACCTTGTGATCCAGAGTCTGGAGTGCTCACCACTACATCACGGGACCGCCCTCTCTTCTTTTCTTCTAAGACCATGCTAATTAAATCAGAAAAATACCTGATATAAACACAGGGCTTTTATACCCTCATCAGACCAGCTCTTTGCAAAGAAACCACAGTCTTGCCTCTTTCCAGGACATTTACTTACAGTGAATATTGCAAATATCTGCAGCAAAGGGCATTTTTTCTATGGTAAAAATAAAAATGACAATTCTAAGCACTGAAAAAAGGTAAGTAGACATGACAAGCTCTTGTTCTGGGACATACTCAGGGAGAGTAACAACATCCTGCAACATACAGCAGGATACCATACCTTATAGAATGTTTCTTATAAAGAACAAGATGCTTTATTTTTTCTACTATGGAAAGAGCATGTCTCAGGACTGAAACGCAAAGGGATGATTAGCAGATTTCCAGTGTGAAATCATTCACTTTGAGCCACATCTATGACCTTAGAATAAGTGAATTATCTGGCTCTCAACTAAACAGACATTCAGTAGTGCCTTCTAACTGCCCAAGAAAGCAGCAGAAGTTTGGATTCTTTTTGAAAAGACAAATAGACTAAGAAAAGACTTCTATTTTTTTACAGGTGAGCATAAATTTTATGTGTGCCCTGAAACAGTACTGCTCCTAATGATGCAACATGAGAAGTTTATAGTACAAAGCTTAAGGTGGCATCTTTATGCATGTTGAAGTAAACTCAGCTCCCTCCAACAGTTGTTCCATTAAGTATTTTCTCCTGTATGTTCTGCTCTCCTATATTTAAGTAAACCCACACATTCTTAAACCGCCTTTTTTATTACAAGTTTAAAATTTGGAACATAACTAAATGGGAGCAAAATTGAGAAAATAAAACAGATACAGTATCTTGCAAAAAATAAATATAATTGGGGAAAAAATGAACAGCTTTCTGAAACTACTATAGTTTAATTATTTTTCAGTAGATGCTCATAGATCTCTTGTATCTACTTTAATCACAGAAAACAGCTTAAGGATTTTTCCAATAGCACAGAAAATTTGGTTTAGAGATTTATTATTGTTAATGTAGGTACTCTGAGGCCAACTACAAATGGGAAACACATAAAAAGGTATAAGAAAAATAATGTGCTAAGAGATGAGAATATTCACTTGCCATGCAGAGGCGAAAATAAACAGTAGTAGGTAGTCCTTTATAACAATTCCAATGTCATTTTTTTAATAATTTAGAAGAATTTGGAGGAAGATTGCGTGAAATGAAATGAAATCAAACTTTGGATAACTTGCTGAGAAAATCTCAGTTACCCTTTAACATGCATATCACAGCCTAAAAGTAAAAATCTAACATGAACAGTTATGTCTAGAATGTCTTTTTAGACTTCTGGGATAAATTGCAATGCAAATCACAATCTGACAAGCAAAAACTATTACCTAAGCAAACACTATCCAAACAATACAAAAAAGATTCCTGAAAAGCCAATGAGAGTTAAGATGACATGAAGTTTCCCAACAAAATAATTTATAGTACAGTACTAGTATTAGCATTAGCATAGTTGTGTATACGAAAAATGAAGTAAAGCTGTAAGCAGCAACGAAGTTCTGAGCTTGACATCCAGCTGAAAATGCTTTATTACACTGTCAGAGGCAACTGAAAGGGATACTTGATGGGTACCCTTGAAACCGTAATTTGTAACACTCTAAACATGACAATTTCTGAGCACAAGACAAAATTACGTGGTTGTGCGTACAGGAAAGATTTAGTAAGATTTTTTTTTCAAGATTTTTACTCTTAGAGTAAGGAAGTATGCTATTGTACTCATCAAGCAGGGTATGTCAGGAGGATCAGGAAACTAACTGCCATTCATGACATGCAGTTCAGGCTGAATAAGTTTTGAGAAATTCAGTCTGAAACTTTCCTATTCTTCCCTATTTGCTATGTTAGTACTTCCACACTTGTTCACATACAAGAGACAAATCGGTATCTTTAAGTTGTGTGTTTCTATAGAAGGAGCAGAGCCCTGCATGCATGTACCAATCCATCAGAAGAATTACTTCTTCCTGTCATGCCTGTTGCATGAAAACCAGAAGTGAACCTTTCCACCACTTGCTCAGGTCTGCCTTTAGAAGATGGCCTTCTAAAATAAAGGTCTCCCAGTTTGCCTCTGATGACAAGGCAAAATACTTTCAGAGAGAACAAATATTTCAGCCACAATTTACACCTGGAAGGGTATAAGTAACTTCCTACCCTTGTTGCAAATGCAATATTTAATTTATTTCACATATATATATATATATATATGTGTATGTACGTACGTACGTATGTATGTGTGTAGATAAAGATATAACTGTAAACAGATCAGAGCAAACTACTCCCCCAGCACCAAAAGTAAAAACAAAAGAGAACAACTCCCAAACGGTAGATTCCTCTTGGAGCACTTATATTTATGGAGAGTGTCACACCTCGGCTAGCTTCGAGGTGAAGTCTGTCTTTTCCCAGCAAGGCAGAGACAAGGAGTGGACTCTCACTCACTCTCTCACTCTCTCTCCCTCACTGTTGATAGTCCCCAGGAATCTCCTTGCAGTTTAAGTCGGTCCCCAGGAAAGAAAAACAAAAGTCTGCAGCGTGTCTCGAAGCAGCCGTGAATCTCCTCTCTCTGTCTCTCTTTCTGAAGCTCAGGGTGCCCAGAGATGGAGGCGGAAAAGCAAAGAGCAGAGCCAGAAAAAGAGCTCTCACCAGCAAACAGTGGCTCTTTTTTCCGCCACTGCCCAAAGAAAAGCCCCAAAAGTCAAGCCAGCACACAGGGAAAAACCTCTCCTCACTCCCAGGTGTGCCGGGGTTCCGTTTTCTCACCTCTATCCCACCATTCAGCTGGAATCTGAAAGTCATTGCCATCTTTTGTCCTCAGTCCTGACACTCAAAGGACTAAACTTTTGTGTTGGTAGGGTGAGAAAAGTTCTCCAAGGGACTCCTCCCAACACCACTTTCCTGTGTTTGAACCTTTAACAGCATGTCAGAGAAGCAATGCAGTGGACCTAAGTATTAAAATGTTTGCTGTTTGTCATTCCATAGCCATATGCCCCTAGCAAGAATAATGTTTTATACTTTTAAGGCAGACTTCTTTTCTTGTAAATTATTTGTAAATTATTTAATAGCTGGTTTTGTTTTAGAATCACAGAACATCCTGAGTTGAAAGAGACCCACAAGGATCACTGTCTCCAACTCCTGGTCCTGCACAAGACACCCAAGAGTTACACCATGTGCCTGAGTACTGTCCAAATGCTTCCTGGACTCAGGCTTGGTGCTGTGACCACTTCCCTGGGGAGTCTGTTGCAGTGGCAACCACTCTGTGTGTGAAGAACCTCTTCCTAATACCCAACCTAAACCATCCCTGATGTAACTTCAGGTCATTTCCTCAGGTTCTGTCCCTGGTCACCACAGAGAAGAGATCACTGCCTGCCCCTCCTCTTCGCCTCCTCAGGAAGCTGCAGGCTGCGATGAGGTCTGCCCTCACTCTCCTCCAAGCAGCTGATTTGAATTTTGACTTTTCACATGAACAGTATTTCTGGCATCTTAACCACAGGATTCGTTTTTTTTCAGGCAAAATTTTGCATTCAAACCAGTAGTAATACAAAAAATACTGAAAGCAAAAGATTTACCTCACAGCTTCCAGGCTATATAAACTTATGGTGTCATAAAATACAGCTATTTCAAAGAAAATGAAGTTTATTTTAGTCTAATACTAACAATACTCCTCACATTTTTAAAAAAATACAGAAAGGCACTTATATGTCATTACTATTCCAATTTCTCTAGGGGGAAACAGATGCACATTTCCAGTTGAAATTACATCAGTATTTGTTATGTTACTTTACAAGTAACATTGTATAGTCAAAATCACAGACTGAAAAAGAATAATATGAAAGTATGGCTATGTACCTTGCAAAAAAGTTAGATTTTAAACACTAAAAATTACTTTATGGAGAATATCTCTGAAATATTGAAGAAGGATTTCGAAGTACTTTTTCAGTCTCCAAACTACTACTCTCAATTCTGATTTTGCATTCTGAGAAGATCACCTAGAGTGTAAATCAGGCTTTTTTTTCTTCATATACTAACAAAGCCATCTTGTCAAAATAGAGAACCAAAGACATCAAGCAGATGCATTTAAATTCCCTTCATCCATGAAAAGCCAAAAAAATCCCTTTCATCTAAATTGCTTCATAGTTTTAATTTCACTGGAACTTAAAACTACCTATTTTTTTCAATAAGTAGATTCTGAATTGAATGAAAAGTACATGAAAGATACATAGTAATATGCAGAACATAATGACTTGGTTCAGTGAGGCCTAAAGTCACGTCCAACTTTCTTGTGTGTGTGTGTGTGTGTGTGTGTGTGTGTGTGTGTGTGTGTGGTTCGGCTTCGCGAACTAAGATTTGGGAAGGGCTGTCCCCACGTGGGTGTGCCCTTCCAGCCTGCGCAGTGGATTTTAGGTGAGGCTCAGCGTGCGCAGAACTGGCCCCACCGTTTAAGTCCTGAGGTTCATCTGCCACGGCCGAGTGAGCTTGGACAGTGCCAGTGAAGTCCTCAGGACTAGAACCTACAGCACCCGGCATTTCCCACGAGGTCTCCCATCCAAGTACTAATCCGGGGCTGACCCTGCTTAGCTTCCGGGATCGGATGTCAGGGAGGCATTTAACTGCCCTCCCAACTTTCTAATCCTTAAAAAAAAAATTTAAAAAATCAGCTTCTACATGCATAAAACTTAACAGCCTCAAACTGCACACTAGAAAATAGTACCTGGACTATTCTGATCATCGCTGGTCACAGAACAGACAACACTCTGGGATGGTGGACTTTTTAAGCCTCCAGTCACAGACTTGTTTCCCCATACAGCTTAACAAATTCAACGGATCTGCAATTCAACACTACAAAGCAGAGTTTAGATCAGAATGCAACTTCAGATGTCCTGGGCTAGTCACTTTACCTGACTGTTAAACAGCTTTAGCAGCAAGTCAGGAAACTCCAATTGTAACCAAAAATGGTGTAAGGATTAATGAAGAGAGAAAACCAGGAGTGCAGGGGTATTACATGAGCCACATCCATCAACTATGTATTGGGTAAAAAGTTAATTTTTTATCCTCAGAATTTCAGCCTTCAATATAGACAGAAACAGTTTTAGAATCTAATGCTAATTTTTCATTCAGCTATTTCAGTATCTTAATGAAGACTACTGTAAAATCAAATTCCACCATCACAGTTTACAAAACCATGTCTTAGAATATCTTCCTAGTATTGATTCTGAAGTTGTATACATAAAAGTGAAGCTCTCTGAAAAGACACAAATCTTCCTGAAAAACTTTTAGTAATTTCATCTAAGTTGTAGCAACAAGTTGGCCCATCTTTACTATCTCTATGGTCAAAACTAACCTAACAGACCATTAGAGTCCGTATAGAGTGTGTATAAAATCAAAAACTTCTATAAAGTTCCATCTGACAAGAAAACATTTGAAAACACACCTAACAATTTTCTGCTAGGTAGTTTGATTTATTATGCAACATAACCCTAGTTAGTAAACATAGAAATAATTTATGTAACGATTATGTTAAACACTATTCACCAGATATTCTGTATGTGTGAAAGCCACCACTGGTTTTCTTTAACTAAGATGGACTAATTACAAACCAAATATCTGAATTTCACTTACAATTTTTAGATCAGCAAAACAAGCATTACTTTTCCATGTCTGCATGAAGTAAATGAGATACTGCTAATTTTGTACTCAGATATGTTTCCCTGGACAAAAAGCAAAGCTATTTCAAATTAGCTATACAATTACAGACTAAAACTTTATTTATGTCATCTACCCAGCAATTAAGTTGAATGAGAAGCTGAAACCAGATTCAACTGTCTTGGGGATCTTGTAACTGATCAAAAAAATTGTTTAGTTCTTGAAGCCTGTCCTAAGCAATAGAGTTCTTAGCAGATGACCCTCTAGAAAATAATATGGCAGGGGATCCAGCAAAGTATTTTGCAGTTCTGTTTGGAGTGGTGCAGATTCTGTCCCTGAAATTCTTCCAGAATATAAATGCTTTGTAGAATCAGAGCAAACTCCTCCTTCCAGAATTTTTTTTTTTAGGGAAATACAGTTGTCATGCCAACACTTAGAGAACAGCAGGCTGCAGCGACAGCTAGTGATGAGGCCTGTTTTTGTCTCAGAACATTCCTGGGAGACTGGCAGTGCATTACAGGCTGTTCAGGGCAGCAGCATAATGTCACTAAATGTCACTGTCTGTGATCATAGATTTGGCTTCTGTAGTTATTTAGTCCCTTGCTTCCAAACTCAGGTACTTGACCTCCCAGCATGAAGGGAGCTGACATACTTGGTCAGTACACATGCAAGCATGAGGTGTATGGCAGATGCTATGGGGAACTACACTCTTCAGTGTTAGTTATATCAGCAGGTTGTTCAGGATCTAATGAAAAGGAGCAGGTAACTATCTCCACAGTAAGAGCTGTGGCTGCTCAATGAGGCAAAACTCCCTGGAAAAGATCTGGTCAGCTCCGCAAGACACAAATGAGGACTAGATACTGACACTATGAAACTGACTTACTGGTCAGAAATGCAAAGTTTTACTTAGAAATCCCTGTGAGAAGATAGTTATAAAACTGTTACAGCAGTCACAGCAGGAGAAAAAAACAAGGGGCATCCCTTGCGGCTGGTAAATAAATCTCCCTCTGTAATACTGCAATAAAAATAGACATACCTTTGGAGACTGGCATGACACAGGACATGGTTAAAAGGGTATCTTATGCATAAAAGTATCACTCAATTCAGAACTCACTACTTCTACTTATTTCAATTTTTATTTTCAACTTTATCAGTGGTAGTAATGTAACTAGTTCACTGCATCCAAGTGAACGTGAAACACTTCACAGTTTTCATCCAATATGCATGACACTGTTACAGGTTACAGTGGCAAAAGCACAGGATACAAGTGCTGATAAACTATATACCACAATGTTTTTCATGTTTATATTAGTAAAATATTCCCTTGAATATGTTGTAGACAATTATTATGTTTTCTAGAGGTGTCATTACAGAATTATCAAACACTTTCTCAAAGAAGACATGAAAGTGATTCTGCTGAGAGACCAATTGCTGTGACAAAGACTGTTTTACACATATGGAAAAGATAATGAAAAAAACTCAGAAAAATTTTCTTACATTTCACTACCTACCCCAACCAGGAGCTTTATACTGAACATGCGTAAGCAGTTTTATGCTATAAATGAAAGGAGTCTAAAAAGTGTTAGTAGTTCCTACTCTTGCATTTGTTTCTGCACACCCTTAAGCGCACCTGTTTTAAATTATGTATAGTGACTGCAATGCACTGTGAAGCAATCTAGCTTAAGTTAACTTAGCTAATTTGAAAACGTGCTTAACAACTCAATAGAGAGAAGGGAGAATAATTTCTCTCAAAAGAATAACAAGCCATGGTGAAAAAGTGTATCTACCACATTGACTAGCAATGCTTCTAACTTGGCCTCATGAAACAGTATCAGAAGCAATCAAGAAAAACAACTGTTATCAAGTATGTGAAGACCTGATAAGAAATTGTTTTCACAGTAGTCCTTGAGGAGTCTTCATCAAATGGTCCAGCATTTTCAGTATTTTTAGTGTCTTTAGAAAGAAGGTATGACTTAAATCTCAAAAGAATACCAAGCTGACCAGAAATTCACCTAAGAACAGGCTTAAAATTCAGAGTAATTTCGGTGAAGAAAACTTGGGGATCATTCAACGAGGACACATGCTAAATCCTCTTACCAGGAAGAAAAGATTGACTACATGAAACATGATTTTGAAAAGCTGGCAAGGAAATAGATCCACAGAGAAGGATGAAGTTCTTACACTGCATCAAAATTTAACATGAAGCAATACCTTTCACATTAAGAAAATGAAATACTGGATTATGAGGTGTAACTATCATAGAACTTATGCAAAACAACTTCTCCCTACTCAAATGAGGCTGCATCTGGAATTCTGATGTCTAGCTTTTGACCAAACTTACAGAAAGACTTCAGTCACACGCAGAAAAACTAGGGGAAATCAGTGAAAACAATCAAGAGATCTAGAAAACAGGAACTATGGGGAAAGAATGTACAAGCAGTCCTTGTTAATCTTAGGAATCTACTAAAAAGGGAGACAACTCTTCTATGACACAAAATGTTAAAAACCCCCACATTAATAACCTGTTCTGCAGGAGCAGTTACTTGGACAAGAACCAATTAAGAAAATTCAGGTAAAATATAAGAGAAAGCCAAACAGTTATAAACACTTCCCTGTGGAGTTCTAAATTCACTGCTCAGGAATGTCTAGAAGAACAGGTCAGAAAAACGTCTATCATAAATGACCCAGAACTAGATGCTTCAGCAGTAGGAAGAGGGATGATTTCTTTTAGGGCTGCCGTTTTTACAATAAAGGACTTAACACAAATATTAGAGCCAAATTAAGACACAGAACATGAAAGCCAAAGCAAACTTCTATGTTGCTACAGCTAAGAGTATCCATCATTAAAAAGAATTAGCTTAAAATGAACTTGAGTAGATGTACACTGTAAGCATGACACAGAAATATACTGTAAGTACTTCCACTGTAGGATAAGGTGAATGTTCAAGAACCCAAAATGCAGATTATGTTTCTAGGTTTTTCTTCTCCACAGACTAATTGAAAAGGTCAAGCATCAAACTCCTGTAGTTTCAGAGACTTGCTTAAATTTTCAGCTGATGTATAATTCAAAGATTTTCTCCCTCAGGCAGCACAGTCTGGATTAGCCACTATCACAGTATTACACAATGCAGTCCCACAAACACTGTGTTTGAAACTAAGTAGGTTGAGAGTGTTACCCATCTTTAGTAAATTATACACAAAGACTACATTGTATATTCATGTTGGTATTGGCTGTAATTCTACAATAAAACTTACGCTGTCAAATGACATAGCTTAGTTTTGCTCTTAAAATGCTTCATCTGTAAGTTTTGGAAATTATAATGTTACTGAATTTCCTGGTTCTGGACAGACCTTCCAACAATCAATCCTTACCACGCTCCTTACCATATTTACTCCCAGTCTGAAGAGACACATGCATTTCACTCATGAGCATTTCACATTCACAAAACAGCAAGAATCCTCAACATTTTGTATGAGTTAACTTTAAAATACTTGCTTTCAGGTCTTAAGTACTTAAACCATTTCTCAAGTGTTTTGATCCCAGTGGAGCCAAAAAATGCTCAAGACTTGCAAATGAAATAGTCTGAGAGAAAGAAAACTTATGTGAAAGTTTCCAAATTCTAAAAAAGGTTACATTCAGGTATGTAAAAACATAGTAAGCTTCTGCAACACAGAAAGTTGTAATATATACAGTCTTCTCTACCAGGTAAGAATTCTTCATGTATCTGAAAGATGACACTTATGAAAGTGTCTGAAGATGTAAGAAATATGTCAAGATCTATGGCAACAGAATAGTTCCAACTGAATGCTACCATAGTCCTGATTCAGCACTTACAAACAGTGATGTAAGTTTCTGCAGTGAGGTTCAAAACCTTTTTATGCCTTCAACATGTCACCAAAAGCTGAAAAATAAGGATATTTCAGCCCTAATCACTATATTATGTTCTTGCTACTGCAGTCTTCAAAAAAACCCCAAACCACCACAAATGAGTAACTTTCAAATATAAAAACCCAACCAATCTACCAAAAGGCATGGCCTACCCGCAGCCACTGTTTCTCTGTGAGAGCATCACTGTAGTCCACATCCCTGCGTTGACGGGATCCTCTTCCAAATATTTTCTCTTCTTCTTCTTCACATGTAAGCCTTTCAACTTCAGCATCATCCTTAATAATCCAGGATGGCAATTCATCCTCCTCCATCAAGCGTGGCTTACGCTTAGGGTTTCTGGCATCCTCCCTGCGACGGTCCATGTCCATACGCTGCAATGGCAGTTGGGAAATGGTAACAGTTTTAAGGGCAATAATTGAAGTATCACGTAAATGCTTAGCTATCTAATGATACTTGAACTTTAAACCAAGTCCTTCACAGTATCATGCCCTTTCATGATACTCCAAACCACTTCTAAACTGCAACTACAAAAAGAAGAGGCTAAACACGATCATTAATTCTCAGTCATACTGTCTAACCCATAACTAGCTTTCACTGATATAACTAAGACAACTAAGCAGCCAGATGACAAAAAGCAGATCACAAGAACACTGCTGTGTTCTGTTAATTAAACAACAACTCCTTATTTGCACAGGTCTGTGTATTTCTGTATGTGATCTGCAAATACTAATCATTCCCTCATAATGTCCCCATAAGGTGTTATTATTATGTAACTAAAAAGAATAACTGCAAACACACCAGTTTTGTGACTCTGAATATCAGAAGAAGAAAATTTAAAATTGGTATTAGAAAACAAGAATCAAAAGAGAATTAATTAATTCAGAGAAAAGTTTGCCCATGCAGTGCCAGAAAGCCAACATGCTTAAATCTGAATTTTTCCTGATCATACTGCTGTACCAGACAAAAATCCAAACACAAAAATATCAGATAAGTTTAAGTGAAATGTCAAGAACATTAGAAGGTAACATTAAGACTATCAGTTGAAATTTAAATAATCATACAAATTAATTTCGAATGTGGTAAAAAACTTAACTCAGAAAACATATTTGGATACTGAGGATACATTCCCATGACCTACTGTAGACTCATCAGTGAGGTGCTTTATAATTCTCTCAGGGAAGCCTTCACCTCTCTCTACTGACTGTATGCTGACCCAGCTTCCTATGGTCCTGTGAATCCCCACTGCATTTTCTGAAGTGCCCAAATCAGGTAATATGAATAGCTGTTTCAAATAGGCTTTTTGTAGAGTCATACAGTACTTAACACTCATTAATTAGTTGCTAAGCAGAGAAAACAAACAGATGGTCACTAAGCATTTAATTTTCGTATTTGAAAAAATAACAAATAGACTGACATCAGAATTGGCTGTAGCATTGTAACAGGTTACTGCTTTGGCCAGAACACCTTCATAAAAAGTGTATTCAACTGTGTGCAAACCCCTTCCTGTGTGCAGGATGCTGCACTTAACACAGGAGGCCAACTAGACATAGCATCCTTTTACAGCCCTAGCCAAGACATGGACACACATGAATTCAGAGTGATTATCTCGGAGGCAGCAGAGGTACCACTAAGGTAGGGAGAATAAAACCTACCTTTGTGCTCTTTATCTGACTACACAAGACCTGAAATATTGATAAAAAGACACACAGCCTTGACAGCCCAACTTTCCTCTCAAATTTTTCTTTTATAATTAGTTTACCAAAATGAAAGTGTTTTTTTAATTAATGATTAAAATTATTTCATAGCCATTAATATTTAACTTCATTCTTCCTGTCTTACTGTTTTCAAACTCTGGATTTCAAAGCATGTTAGTTTTCCCTTTTCAAATTTTTACTACCTACAACCAGATCCAGCTCTTTACTGTCCCTTAAAAACTTCCATGTCAATTAAAATGCAACACATAAATTCAGCCCACACAATGCTAAAAGCTGTCTTTACACTAGGCACCTCAACTCTTTTATGTTAATATCCTTCAAATTTAATACTAAAAGATGAAGTTGTAGAAATGCCTGCTAATAGACAAATTCGTCATCTACTTTCTATCCATAGATTAGTTCTTTCCTTCTGGGTCTGAAGAAGCAGAAATACTCAGAAGCTCTTCTACTTCCGGCAGCAAATCCACTTTCACAGAATTCAGGGTATGTTCAGTCAGTACCTCAGATGGAAATTTAAGCTGGATATCAGAAAAAAATTCTTTACAGAGAGAGTAATCAGGCATTGGAATGGGCTGCCCAGAGAGGTGGTGGATTCACCATCCCTAGAGATTTTTAAACGCAGATTGGACGTGGCACTGAGTGCCATGATCAGGTAAATGGACTGGAGTTGGACCAAGGGTTGGACTGGATGATCTTGGAAGTCTTTTCCAACCCAATAGATTCTATGTTTCTATGATTCTATGAATTATTTCTTTAGAGCTTTGGATTAAATAGCCACCTCTTGGTTTCTGTCATGTAAATCTCTTTACACCCAAATCACTGATGGGAAGTTTAAAAAGACAGGAGTTTGTAAGCACACATTTTCTGTGCAGCCTGGCTTTACAGATTTCGGTTCTTCTGAGGTAACATTTAATGAAGCAAGAGCCATGCCTAACACAGACATGTTAATAATTTTTCCATCAGTGCCGTAGTAGCAACAAAAAGAGAAGTACTAACAAAAATGAGTGGCTCACATTTGAACTACTGTCACTGGCTCATTTTGGTAACTGTTCAACAGCTGTAGCAGGAGGAGATGCAGCCAACTGGGCCCTTAACAAAACCACCATCAAAGCCCAGCTAACTCGCCAAGAAAACAACATGGTAAATGTACTAATTTACTATCT
The DNA here is from genome assembly GCF_047495875.1 of Pithys albifrons albifrons. Lineage (NCBI taxonomy): Eukaryota > Metazoa > Chordata > Aves > Passeriformes > Thamnophilidae > Pithys > Pithys albifrons. The sequence continues at coordinate 64,380,032 of NC_092497.1, read as the reverse complement.
TGTTATGTTCATGTACTTGTCTTTGATACCATCAAAGCCCAAAAGGAGGAAGAAATATTGAATAGCAGAAGTATGCTGTAGAATCAGTAAGCCAAACTGTGACTATTACTTTTGCACTATGAATTTCTCAGGTTGTGTCAGATTCTTCCTCCAGACTGTCACTGTTCCACTGTACTGACAGCAAGGATCTCTGAAGTCTTTCTGTCACGTGAGGAACTGTGCGTTTAAGCAGACTACACTTATTTCCTCAGATAAACAATGCAAGTAAATAAAGCCTATTGCTTCAATGAAGTTTTCCAAAATTTGAATGACAAAAGGTTAAGACCTTAGTTAAAAACACTAGATAATCTACTTATGATCATATCATCCTTACCATGAAGAGATCAAACTCCTCCTCACGTCGAGCAATCATCTGATTCAGAGTCTCATCATCAGGCACTTCATCCTCCTCCTGGTTACAAAGATGGATAAAATTATTACAAAGAAGTTACATGCAACTTGAAGGAACAGCCTCCACCAGGTCAGTGCTTCACTGACTCTCCCTCTCTGACAACATGTGTGGAACACTCAAAAGTGAAACCAAACATTTAAAATGTTCAGCTATTAGAAGTAAGACAAAACAGGCATAATTAGGGAGACAACTGGAACTTATTACCACTGTCATAATTCAAGAATGAGGAAATGAACAAATACACAACCAGCAAAATTTGAGTTGTAGTTTTCCTGCGTCAGGAGTACAGTTAGTACTTTGGTTAAAATATATCTCCAAATATACCATTCTACATTTTGAGGTCTTTTCTGTCAAAGCAAGGAGAACAAAAAAGCCATGATTAAATGAAAAAAATTAAACATGTCTTTATACTGGAAAATAACCCTGCTGAATTCCTTTCTCTTGACCATTGCCAGCTTGCAAATTGAGATGTGAAAATTTTACTTCAGACAAAATCAATTCTTTCATAAGGACTGAAACAGATACTGGAAAAACAATTTACAACTGTAGCATTCAATGAAAACTGTTAACGCTGAACAGTTATCATACCCATTTTAACACAATCAGAGTCCGCAACTTCAATTTCCTTCCCTGATTTACTGCAAAAGCTCAGACAACACATCACTCGAAACAATAAAACTACAGAGTGAATCCTTCACAGGGTTTTCTGGACCTGTTATTACAGTATGCTAGAGGCCTATAACTCTTCAGGAAAACTCATGTTTTGAACCCAGTGTAATAGGATTATAGAATGCATATATTCTGTAACATATAACACCCCAAGCTTTTTTGGTGTAGCTTTTTTTTAACTCGAAATAAAGAGAAAAGGCCTTGATACATCCACACATCTTATCCTGCCTTCAGAGGCAGGACTTCTAAACCTCAGAAAAAAAACCCCAGTTCTTACTGGTACAATTCTCCAGGAACACCTTTACACCTTAATGAACATATAATTTCACATGAACAAAGTGACAGAAGGCTAGTTGTTTTTACTTATAGTCACTGCTCCTTCAACATTCAAGAAAAGAAAATCACAGGGTTACATGCAGAGATAAAAAAGATTCTTTCATGAATGTGACCATCATGAAAGTCTGACACACTTCCTATCATTTCAGAGTAACTGTTGACCTGAAAAAAATCAGTGATCGCACAGTGGAAGCTGTGTCTGCACTATCTGCAGTTAGTCTGAATAATTCTGTTGCCAACTAGTTTGGCTTGGAAGAAAAACTGTAAATAAACACCAGTGCTAGCAAAAAATACTCCATGAACAAGTTACTTTAACCATTTGTGATACACTACGGTTATTCTAACAAATCTTTCTAAATACACAGCAATTATCTCTTTGCTTTATCTAGTACTGATGAAAGAAAAATCAGAGCAAAAAGAAGAGGAAAGGAGAAAGAAAAGTAAGGTGAGTTTTGATGCTAAAGTCACAAAAACTACTAAGGAGGTACACATAGAACATAGTGCTCTACATAAAAGAATGACAACTATAAAGCATGCTTAGCATGAGAATATTTAACTAGGTGATCAGTAAACCATCTCTTTACTAGACGTGCTAGTACTTATTTGCAAGTCAAAGTTGTTCTAATATGGTGGATATTACCGTTGATATTTTAACTTTTAACTGTAAAGATTTACTTTTTTCTTGTCAATCTCCCATGATACTCGAACTTTTGCTTTCAGTGCTGCTGCAGTGAAGCAGCAATGTGCAGGATGGTGCAAATTCAATCCCTCTTAGTCCCTCAAAAGCTTCGGTGTTTGGGCAAGTTTTGCATAGTCTTTTTTTCACAAAGAAGTATTGCTTGAAAACTTCAGTCTTGCTGTTAGGAGCCAGACTTCAATGCTTTCTTTGAAGACTGATGCTGGACTATGACACACAAACCTTGCTTAAATCTGCTTGCATCAGAATGGCAGACCAAGTGCATCTAAACAACACACAAGAGGCAGACTGTTCTGAATTCATCTATGAAATAAGGCATGTCGAGTAGATCCTGAGCTACAGCCCTGATTTCTGAAACATTTAGAGAAATATTTTCTAGGGTTTTGGAAACATAACAAATTTGCATCAATTAAAAGAAAAATCCACAGGCTTACTGAAAATTTCTGATGATTTCAAGTTAATCTATCTACTCATATAGATAGCATTAGCTGCTTTAGAACTACAGTTCTACTTAAACAAGAATGGTACATACGTATAATTCTGCTTCGGCATTGACACCATGAATAAAAGACAATAACTGATAAAACCATTCATAACTCTTCTCTAATTTCTGTGAAAAGTATTTAAATACAAAATTCCATTCAAATGATATACTACATTTTCTAAATGCCCGAGACACAGTTTAGACAAGAGGATTAAAGATTAAAGAAGTAAACTCCTCAGTCTTCAAAACTTTACACCATGTAATAAAGGATACAAGAAACAAAGCTATAGCCTCTTCTTTCTTTCAGTATGTGCCACATTCAGACATACAAGGCATACACAGAGGCAAAATCAGTCTCAAAGTCTCTCTGTCTTTAACTAGCACAAAGTATTTTCAAGTTGAGCAAAAGTCACCATAGAACAGATTTTTTGTGTGCGTGACCAGTATAATTGATACATTCAGGTACTCTCTCCCAATACAGCTTGCGACCAAATGCTGTATTTTGTTCAAATTAAGGGAAGAGTCTGCAGTGACAGGCAAAAGAATAGGCCCACCATTCCACACTCACAGTTCCATAGAATAATACAGGGACACAGAGTCAGTAGTTCTGTAACCTCACTTCCCATTACTACAAGAAAAGATTTGACAGCTCTTTTTAAACAGCTAATTGTTTCTTGAAGGGAAGTGGTGATGGGAAGTCCAGGCTGGACACAGCACCAGAAAGAAACAGTTACTTTGCTGGATTGCCCTAATCCCAAAGCACATCAGAGCAGATCTTAACTCCCTCCCAGGTCCCAAAGGAAGCATAATAAGCATGGTCTTTCATGACTGAACCTATGTAGTGCTAGCTGCTTAGCATGTCTGAAAATCAAATTACCTACTTTAACATAAAAATGGGATTTAGGAACTGATTTATAAACTGTTTTGGAAAAAATATTTTTTAATGCAATTACTTGGCAAAATTATAAAAGGTGGAATGAGTTACAATGCCTAATTCTACACTAAGTTTTAATCATAACCATTACAGTACAACTTATTACTGTCAACATAAAAAAAAATTAAGGTATTTCTTTGACTGAATGGTAAGAATATGATGACATTTCTAATTTCAAAGGAAATTACGAAAAAAAGAACACTGTACTTTCTGAAAAATCGTCTTCCTAATTACTTCTAAATACCTCTAAATACCTTACCTCATTTTCCTCTTCATGCTCCAGTATAGCCTGTAGGAAGGCTCTCCTCTCATGGCTTGAAGATTTCTGATCAAACATTCCTGCCTGAATAACTTTTTGATCTACATTCAGCTTATACTTTGCAGCAGCAAGTATCTTCTCTTCCACACTGTTCACAGTGCAGAGTCGCAAGACTCGAACTTCATTCTGCTGACCAATTCGGTGAGCTCTGTCTTGGGCCTGCAAGTCCTATTAGGCAAAGAACACAGAGAGTGAGAAAGAGTGAGTGAGTAAAACTCTTATTTAGTCTCTCTTTGCTTACTTTTACATCTGGCCACTGACTATCAGGTGATTTGCATAGGTATGCAAAATAGCTGCAAACACACACATAGCTGTGCACTTCCAGAGATATCTCACTTATGTTCTTATAAACAAAAGGAAAAAAGAAAGGTGGCAAGGCCATACTTCAGTTATGTCTTTTGGCTTTTTAAAATAAACCAGAGTGGTTTGATACCCTTTTTTCTTGGTCATTCATCCTCAGTACTAACCACCACACCAACTGTCTAAGTCCAGTCTCTCAGGCCAAGACTACTGCACTCACATGGTCACCAATTACACGAGATAGGCAGCATTCAGCACAGCCCTTACTGAAGTACTGCAAACTACCTATCAAAGACTCAAAACGCAAAGTTAGTTAGTATGTCCTAAGGATTAAAGAATGATTACAGTTACACAAAGGAAAAAGGTTTATAACACTCTTAGCTCTGAGAGTACCCTCAGACTCAGATAAAATATATACAAAGACACAGAATTAGTTCACTGATTCAAACCAAAACATTTCCTTGTGGCAGTTGGCTTCACCAGTTCCCCTCAGAGCAGCATTTTATGACTTACTTGGATTTTTTTCCTTTCATCCCAGGTTATATCCCCTATTTAAAGAAGCAACCCAAAAACCCATCATGAATTCTTTGCATATTTCATGAAGATAAGAAAATAAAAATAACCTGATGAGGATTCCAGTCACTATCAAAGATAATAACAGTGTCAGCAGCCTGGAGATTTAAGCCTAGCCCTCCAGCCCTTGTACTCAGCAAGAAGATAAAGTACTGTGATCCAGGTTCATTGAACTTCTTCAACAGAGCAGCTCGATCCTCTGATTTTGTTGTGCCTGAAAAGAAAAAAATAAGAATATTCTATAACAAGGATGTGAACTGAAATAATATAAATACAATGTCAGCTGCTAAAAGTACATGTGGAAGGATAATTTTAGCACACTGCTCTTTGACACCCCTGCCACATTTTCCTTCACACAGAATAAACACTGGCCACCAATGTTTTTGTCAACTGCCTATCACACCTAAGAGATGGACTTCACATATCTCCTTAAAAGTATTTGACATTTCAAAAGTAGATCTCAAAATGTTGGCTAACATTGTTATGCCATTTTACAACTCATATAAATTTCAACTGAAGTTACTATACACAAACAGAAGAGAGCTCTAGTTTTGATTAATGCCTTCTGGCTGTAATAGCACTAAATATTTTTAAAAGCTACTTACATAGAGATTTATCAAAATGTCACTGTTTGCCTTCAGAGTCATAATTAATACCAAAGGATGGAAAAGTCTTAAAATGTCCTATCTTGAGGGTGATGTATGTACAGAAGTTGAAGCTTTTCCTATTATCATGGTGAGCTGACCCCAGCTGGCTCTCTGATACATTCTCCTACTCCCCCACCTCAACAGTACATGTGGAGAAAATAAGACAGAAAAGCTCCTCTGTTGAGATAAAGGCAACTTAATAAAAGTGAAATATGCATAAACCAGCAAGGCAAGAAGAGGAATTTATTTACTACTTCTCATCAGCAGCCAGATGCTCATCCACTTCCTGGAAAGCAGGGTCTCAGCACCATAACGACTAACTGGGAAGGCAAATGCTGTAGCAAGGACTATCCCTGCATACACTTTCTTTCCTTCAGTTTTTACTGCTGTTGACATCCATTTTGTCAGTTTGGGTCAGCAGTCTTATCTGGGTCCCAGGTCACTCTCAGCAGACCAGCCTTGGAGTGGAGGGGTACTTTGGAGGGAAAGCCTTGACACTGTGCAAGCACTGCTCAGCAACAGACAAAACACTGGAGAGTTATCAACTCTGCTGAACCAGAAATGCAAAACACAGCACTACATGGACTGCCAGGAGGAAAGTTAACTCTATCCCAGCTAGAGCCACCACAGCCAAACTGCTGGCCCACTGCAGATCCACTGTGTCTCTTAACTGGGTAAGGTACCCACACCAACTAGGTAGAAAACACTCTGTGAGAAGACAGCTGGATAAAATCTACATACAGATCGTGTTCCAGTGTGGAAGGTGTATGTCATTACAAAACTAGAAAAGACGAAAAAGGGTTCATATAACTTAATGAACTACCTGAAAAACCTGAAAAGCTAAGGAGGTGTATTTACTATACCACATCTTGCCATAAACATTCTGACATGAAAAAGAATTCTTTTAAAAATACATGATGTAAGGTAATTTAAAACATGTAAAATGTAATATAATTCATCTTTCTTGAAGGGATGCATTAAAACACCTGCAGGCCAAAGTCAAAAGGGCTTTGTTAGCATGCTAGTAAGTTCTTAGGACAGTTTTGACAAAGACATTCTGTGGCACAGTGAAACAGCTCATTTGTGTCTCCTTTTCATAATTGCATTTTTTTTTATTTGAGGATAACAGCATTTCAAGTTCATGTTGATTAACTCTTGTAAAGGATGAGAATACTTCTCAGCATCATTTTTCTGAGTAAAAGCATGAGGCAAGGAGCCAATTTAAAATTATGTAAAAATAGTCAAAAGGATCTTGAAGTCTCACATAACTGTTCTTTATATTTATGTTAAGTAATTGCTTTTCGCTTAAAAAAGTATTCTGATAAATGCTGCTGCCCTATATAATACCACAATGTGAGATAAAAAAACAGGTAAAAAGAATCACTGTTTAAGAAGGTCAGTATGAGGAAGGTCAGTATGAGGCAGAGATCACCAACATGAAAAAAGACCAAAATGGAAACTTCTTTCAAACAGGTTTAAGATTCAGGTGGAATACCCTATTTTTAGTTTTTGTTTCACAGCATTGCAGAAGCAATCACGTTGGAAAAGACCTCTGAGATCATCAAGTCCAACCTTTAACCAAACACCACCACCATGTCAACTAGACCATGGCACTAAGTACCACGTCCAGCCTTTTCTTACACAACTCCAGTTGACTCCACCTCCCTGGGCAGTCTGTTCCATCCATTCCAAAGTTAAATCATCCCTCCTGTGAAGAAATTCCTCCTAATGTCCAACCTAAAGTTTCCCTTGCGCAGCTTAAAACTACATCCTCCCATCCTGTCCCTAGCTGCCTGGGATAACAGGCCAACCCTCCATCTTGCTACAACCTCCTTTCAGGTCACTGTAGAGAGTAATAAGGCTACCATCTGAGCCTTCTGTTCTCCAGGCTAAACAACCTCAACTCCCTCTGTCACTTTTCATATGACTCTCTAGACCCTTCACCAGCTCCACTGCCCTTTTCTGGACATGCTCCAGCACCTTGATGTCCCTCCTCAACTGCGGGCACCAGAACTGGACACAGTACTCAAGGTGTGGCCTTACCAGTGCTGAGGGGAGAGGGACAATCACTGCCCTGGTTCTGCAGGACACACTTTGTTACAGGCCAGGATGCCACTGGCCTTCCTGGCCTCCTGGGCACACTGCTGGCTCATGTTCAGTCAACTGTTAACCAGCACCCCCAGGTCCCTTTCCATCAGGCAGCTTTCCAGCCACTCTGCCCCGAACCCCTGGTGCCATCTGGGGTTGTTGTGATCCAAGTGCAGGACCTGGCACTTAGTCTTGTTGAATCTGATACCACTGGCCTTGTCCCATTGCCCCAGCTTGTCTAAATCCCTCTGAGTAGCCTTCCTATCCTCCAGCAGACCAACATTCCCACCCAACTTGGTGTCATCCATGAATTTACTGAGGGTATACTTGATCCCCTTATTCACATAATCAATAAACATACTGAACAGTCAATAAAGATATGGAACTGAACAAGGATATTGAACAATACTCCACAATGTTTTGAAATCATCTTTTGCTTCAAAGGTAGTAAACTATCTACATATGAAGGAATTGAAGCTTCTGATTTTCCTGTGAAACTCAGATAAAAAGCTACAGGTACTGCTTTACCCATCCCTGAAATTCAGCCTGTGGAGAATAGGAGTTGGAACTGTAAACAGCTAGAAATCAATTAATTCCACTGGAAAGCAGACATAACATTGGCATTACCATCTCTTATCATGAGAGTATCTTCAGGCAACTTAGATAGTGATGACTGATTGGGACCCTGGATTTTAAACCCTTTGTGAAAAAGAGATAAGCCCCTAAGTATCAACTTTCTACATAATCTGCATTCCATGAACACACTTGAGTGTTCATCAAAACAATCCCTCAATCAAATTGTCTGCAGATTAAACAGACAAAAGAAAACACTGGCAGAGCCAGGGAAAATAACTCTATCAACAGAGAAAGATGTGTATCTTGCTGAGTACCTTGTCTGGAAGAATAAGGAAAATTCCAGTAAATTGCAGCGTAAAGGTCTACTGCCATATTTGCATGATAAATACCCTTGCAGATTTATAAAGTAATTTTCTGAACCTGTTTACACTTTGGTATATTCACATCACAGCACTGGTGTGCTAGGAAGACACCATAAAGACAAGCCAGGGTGGCCATCCCCAAGCAAATGAAGATGCTACCTCCTATCTTGCTATTTATCCATTTTTTCCATTTAGCTTACCATCCAGACGCAGGTAAAGGAAATTTCGGAAAGCAAAGTAGTCTTCCATGATGGTCATTAGTGATGTCATTTGACAGAAAAGAAGCACACGATGGTTAGTAGCTCGTAACTTTGGCAGAATACGATCGAGGAGCTCAAACTTCCCTGATGCCCGATAAAGTTCAGCTCTGTTGAGAGAAGTAACACAGTTAATGCCCAAACAAGCCCATATTTAGAAGTTTGTAGTCAGTATCATATCAGAGTATAACAAAGAGATTTACTTAATGTAAACAAGACCTTAATAGAATTTTCAAAAAAAATCCTCATGTTAAAATAAAAAAAAACCCCACACATGTGATTTCCTGATTTTTCTTCCATTACAAGAACTGTGCACTTTCAACCACACAGAATGCCTTCCTTTACGAAACTTCATTATTTTTCATTATTTATCAAAACAGACATTATTTCTCACCTAGATAAGCATTTTATCAGTTAGTACATTCACCTCCTAGTTTTGTTGTTCACTGGCATTGAAATCAACTTTTAATTGCAACTGCAGTTTCAAGTTGTATTCATCAGGCACATGTTGGAAACCCCATTTCCACTTAACTATTACGCACACAGAAGTGTAATGTTGCAAACTGAACTAATATACAAAGAAAGTAGAAGAAGTCTGACAGACAATATACTCTTTAGCTATGTAAGCTTAATAGTCCTGAACAGTGTTTACTTGTTTTGATTAGCTACTCATATGCTAAGGACTCCTAGCACTGAATCAATCCATAACTGAGAAAATGAATAAAAGTAAACAGGATGTCTAAATCAACATCACAGTGATAAATTTAATGCAATTTTTTTCTAACCTTGAGTCTGTACTGTCAAAATACAATGTATCATTAGCAATGGTACAAAGTCGAGAAGATACAGAGCTTTCTGACATACATACATATGTAATCAGCAAAAGATTAAATTGTTTAGGAGACAAGTATTCTGCTATACAAGCTAAGGAAACAAACAGTCTTATACACTAGTTAAGGAAAAAAAAAGAAATGTCATTAACACCTGAACAGGAAGCAAGTCAGGTGGATAGTACAAACCTTTTGTTTAGAAACCATCCATTAACTCAACAGTTGCACAAAATCTCAAGTAAAAAAAAGTAAATGTATTTCACTTTAGATTATGCTCCAATCAAATTTGGAGTAAAGATTGTAAAGAGGGAAAAGCAGAAGGCCAAAGTAACAAGGAGAAGAAAATCCCAACTGATACCTCTGAAGAGTCATTCCAATTAATTTCAGCTAGTAGGTAAGCTATTTCAAAACATGGGGGAAGGAAGACATCAGTTTACAGCCTTTTCTGTCTGCCATCCCGAAGGAGATGGAAGTTCATGAAAGGATACTGTAAGACTTCTAGTACTATTATGTTTTGCTTTATGTACGTGCCCTGTGCCTCATCTGCCTTTCTGTAAGTTTGCTTGCGTTTGCTATCACATATTTTCCAGAAAAACAAGGTGATTGTTGGATTCAACACAACACTATAAACAGGAGGAAAAAGTGAAAGAGTTACCCGTTGATGACACCATTCGAGTAGCCTAAATGTTCAGCAAAGGATTCCTGCAGAGTTCAAAGCAGTAAACATATTACAAACTACACAGGAGTCAAAAATTATGCATTCTTATAGAAATTAAATTAAATATATGAGTGTTGGGGTTTGAGTTCAATCATGACTGCATTCTTGGAAACTACCTTGTAGCACCAGTCCTCTGCTTCATGTTTTCCCATACTACTATTTGCAATTCATCATTTGTAGAAGTAACTTCTGCAGCACACATTTTATCAGATTGCAAATACAGTAGAACCCTAATTAATTTATACTAATTACTAGAAGATCCATTTGCAAATTACTCAATTTAATTAACCAGCATACAAGAAAAAAAAGAGCAAAAACTACAAGAGAACAAAGGGTGAAAACATCACAGTAGGAACTTCATTCATAAATGTAGCTAAACTCCAGATATTTATTAATAGGGCCTGTATGTACTTTAGGCCCTATTGAGAAATGCTATATAGATGATGCACTTTTTCTGAAAAAACAAGGTGGATGGAACAGGACAACTTTAGTTGACATTGTAAAAGATGACCAGTCTTATGAAGATTCTACACGTGACATTTTCAACTAGTGTCTATACATTACAAATTTGGTCTATGTGGAGAACAAGTTGCTTTGGAATACCTTAAATTAACAAAAAAACCCTTCACTTTCTTAAGACAGTGTTCCATAAGAGTAAATGCTTTAAAACTAGGCTTTGGAATACCAATAAAAAGCCAGCAGTTGTTGACTGTAATGACTGTTTTATTTCAAATGGGTCCTTTCTGCTATAAATTATGTGGACAGAGATGTTCCCCATCACACACATAAGCTTTGACAGTAGTTTTCTGTTATGTTAGCCATCTGAATAAAGCACCTTTCCAAATCAAACCTGTCAGTCTTACCTCAATGTGCTGAAACATATATGGGTGATTGCATATCTTTCTCAATTGCATGATAGTGTTCATAAGAGTTTTCGCCCCACCTTTTCCCTACAGGTACAAACAATGCAAAATGAATTATTAATTTATTAGCTTATGAATAAAACCTTTGAAGGTATTTTTATCCCAAACCCAAATGCTGCATCACTAATAAAAAAACCCCAAACAAGCAAAACTCCCCCAAAACAAAAAAACACCCTCACCTCCCCCAAAATGGTTTAAAAAAAACCAAAACAAAACCAAGACAACAGAAGCCTAGAAGATACTGTGCAGCTGTCTTTAACGTATAAATCCACCTGCTGTAAGGATGCTCTGCAATGAAAAAGGAAGACCTGGATGTAATCCATAAAGTGGATTATGTTTCTTTCTGCAGTATTCATGGTGGGAAGCAGAGCACCTACTGTCTGGTTTATTTTTACTGTTTACTCAGAGACCACACAAACTGGTCTGAACCCTCTAATAGGAAACAACTCTTAACTGGATGCTTTTCAACTCCACAGTATCTTCTCCAGTCTGTTAACTCAACATAATGGCTTTCTCATTCCAGGTCATGTAAAACACCGGGCCACTGGTGCTAAAAAGCGAAACTTCATGAGTCATCCTATTACTTATTCAAGTATATTCTCACCTTCTTGTTTAATGAAGTATATTCTCAAAACTTTCACTATAGTTAATCTTTTTGTAGAACGATGACACACATTAGACAGTAGCCAGTTGTGCTAGACCAAAGTGTATGCTTAAAACTAATTGCAACGTGAATAAAAGTTTGAGAACACTGTATCATACTAACGTTGCCAAAAACTTGATGTTTTCAAATTCCATTTTGCCTTCTTGCAATTTTATAAAAATGTAATTATAGTGACAGCAATATTCCAAGATTACTATATGAGTAATTCAGATTAATGTTAAAAATCTCAGCTGAAACAATTTAGCAATTTCAATTGTAAAATTCCAGGGAATTACAGCACTTGATCATAACATATATTATTAATATTCTAGCCTTTCCTGGAAAGAACACTGAAATCACAACTTTTCTCTACAGCAGAGATTATCCTTTGGATGGGGTTACTCCACACATTTAAACCTTGGTTTTGTTCTTTTCAAAATCCTCTCAAATATGCTCCAAAATGAAGTCCAAATTTCCCAGAGCTTTCCATCTTAATGAATCCTCTCTAATCTCATCTGGATCCAGGCCAGAGCTGCAGAAAGACAGGATTTTTACCTAATGCAGTGGCTGTTTGGTCATTGAAGCCAAGTGTACCTAACAACCATCTCCCTCTACTGACAACAGGTAGCAGGGATAATGGAGTTTGATGACACACTTGAAAAATGAAAAATTTAAGAGAGGGTGGCAAGAGGAAGAAAAATTTTAAACCCTTGGGGAGAGAGGAAGGAGACGGAAGTGTTCAGAAGACAACAAAGGCATTTTGAACTCATTGAGCACAAAGTTGAGTGGAGAAGCAGGTAGGACAAAATCTTCTAAGTAGTTGAAATAAAGAAACCAGAAAGGAAGGAACTATGAGTGCACTATACAAAATAAAATTTCTAGGACAAAATTAAAGACATCAAACTGCAGAATTATATTAAAAATAAAACTAAGGAACATAAATTAATGTCTGAAAGGTATTCAAACTATGAGAATGAGTGTCAATGTTCAATGAAAAGAACCAGCTTCATAAGGAGTTTAACTAAGCATCAGCAAAGAAAACAATTTGACTAGACAAAACTAGGAGGGTATAGTCAGATGCTAAGTAGAAAAAGTCATCCACTTACCAGTGAAACCTGAAAAAGGACTATGGAAAGACTGTACCTGATAATTGCATTACATCAGCAATATACACACAGGAGGGTGCAAACCTGAACTGTTACACACCAGATGTTCTGCAGTGCCCGTTCAAGGTATTTCACATTTACTACAATATTTCACATTTTTTATAATGTGGGAAGTTCATGAATGGCAACTTCTTTACCCTGCATTGACTAGATCAAGACCCATGGTGGCACTATCAACATTTACCAACATATGATGTAAATCTGACTATATGACACTGAATCTTACCATTCTCTCCAAATATCTTTGTTATCAACAGATCCTGTAAATATGAATGTAAGGGTACAGCCCTAGCTGGCTCAAACAAGACTTAAGTAATTTCTCTGAAAGACATGCTGAATAACCTTCTGCAGCCATCGCTGCCACAATCACAATTATTCAGGTACATTATTGAATTAAACTTGACAAAAGGAAACGTTTTTTCTTAAACATTCCCTGTTTGCAGAAAGGCACAGCAACTACAGTGAACACAAGTAATATCTTCTCCTTGTGAATAGAAAGTATAAGCTGCAGTCTTGTAACTGAAAAGCATGCCTGATAGAGATTTCTTTTCCCATGAGACATCTCTGCAGTAAGAGCCTACGTATTGATTTTATAAAATAGAAATCATACTGCTAACATATTTAATCATATTACATTATTTCCTACATATTTTAGTCTTTCTTTTGTACCTTCTTGTCTTTTTCCGAACCATCTGTGAGGAGGATTCCCTTGGCCTGCATGTGGCGGTACAGGATCTTCTGAAGAGCTGACATATCACATTTGATCACATATTCCACCTAGTGTAGAAAAAAATGAAAAAAAAGAAAAAAAAAGGCAAAAAAAAAGGCAAAAGCAACCATAAACACACTAACATAATAACATCCATAGGCTCTAACTGCAGGTTTTTGTAAGTCTAAAACACAAAACAAACTACTAATGTTTTATCTGTACCCCAACATCACCTAGAACTTCTGTAACCAGCAATCCAACTGCAAGTACAGCAACGAACACCTACAATGACTATTTGTGAGTCACAACTACTGTGAAACAGCTGGATCCTAAGAATGTAACTGAAGGACTACCAAACATACTCTTTCCCATTCTCTACTTTTATAAATTTAAAAAATAATTTAAAATTAATTTCGGTTTATGTTTAACATGCAATTAAGAAAGTATTTTGTGTGGACTTTGTTGTGTCTTGTTAAGCATCATAAATACACCATCAGTGTGTATCTAGCAAATATGCATCCCTCAGTGTCTAAGTAGCATAATGCTTACCTAGGTTGTAATACAAATATGCCATTTTATCAAATCCAATAAAACAGAAGGAATTAATTAAGTACTGTATGACCTCTATATTCAGACTGACTTGCTCTTCAGGTTTGTAAAACTATATTTATTGAAATAGTTTTTAACTGCCCACTGGATTTAAACACAATAATATGAAGACTTCATAACCCACCTTAACTAATTTCTTTCTATATTGCTCAATTTTCAGATTACAGTCACTATGCTTTTAGTAATTTATGTCAAAGAAAGAAAGTCACATAATAAAGCCACCAATGGCTAGAAATTTTTCAAGTTGTGATTAAAAGACAAAGCATAAGCTTCCTAATATTTAATAAATGAATGGAAAGAAAATTATCAGGTTGTTTTCTTCTCAGAAAGACAAGAGTATGAACTTCTTAAAGAGAAGTGACTTTCTTCAATGGATTCTTTACCAAGATTTGTAAGATCAAATGAATCTCACTAACAGGCTTCAGTCTGCAAGTTCAGTCCTCATGGTGGGATGAACTGCTTTTTTCAAGACAATGAAAACAAAAAGAAATGTGGCACTCTTGAGTACCAGTGTGTATGCAACTTGAAAATTCCTCCTTCTCAGTGCCTATTCATGGATTTATCATTTACAGGGGCTTGACTTCAGTATTATGTTCAAACACAAGCATGTTTCATTCTCAAATAAATGCTTCTGAGGAACAGAAAGTCACAACAGTAAGAGCATTCCCAACATTATAAAGAGGAAAAAAAAGTTTAAAATGCCTTTGCTTTGTGTATTGCCCATAAGCATCTGTACAGAGTTCTTCATTCATTTAGTCAGTGTTATTCAGCACATAACATAGCTTATATATTTCATTTTGGTATGGTTTTAATTCAGTTGACCTTAGCACTGGATTTTCTTTAGCACACTTTCAAATTTAATTTTTCATTTAGTTACTGTTGTTATTTTGGGAAGAATGATGTAGAATTGTAGAGAAGGACATGGTAGGACAAGATGAATTGAACAGAAATAAAAACAATAACCTTGAAATCAGAAGATAACTTTATGTTCTGAATTAAAAAGCTGCTAGTTAAAAAAAATTGTGCAACTTCAACAAGACAATTCACACAACTTCTGGAATGATAATGCAGGACCAAATTCTGCCTGCTTCATAAAGTCCAGTAGTCCTTTAAGAATTTCAGTGAACGAGCTAAGAGAACAAAGGGGTAACCAGTGCAAAGAGGATGGGACAAGACAGAGTCTTATCCTCAGTGTGTTGCTGACTCACTTACAAACTGAAACTGGACTCTATGGAAAGAGGTTGCATATCATACAATGACGACAGCAAAGAGAATTAAAGCTGTAAGACTGGTGAGGAATCCTGAGAATTCAGACACTTAGGTATTCAGGCTTCCTCAGTGGGCAGTTTTCTTTGCAGAGTCACTAACAAACAAACCTCAGCGATAACAAGTGCTACAAAAATCCTCCTCTGAAAAATAAATCTGAAGAGGGAACATTATTTACTGCTTACAAAGGAATATTAAACCCCTTCCAAAAGTCCTCTGATTGCAAACCTTTTCTGGCAGCTGAGATTCAACCTCTTTCTTCAATCTTCTCAGCAAGAAGGGCCGAAGTACTTTATGGAGACGACGGATGATCAGAATAGTTTCTTCTTCATTTAAGTCCACCTACAGAAGTTTAGAAAAGTCACTACAAAGTAACTCAGTATATTAGGTAATGTCTTCTCTCACATAAAAGGTTAAGTATATGCAATAATTATTTGCATGTTACAACCAAACTGACTCTGAACCCGAATATACACCGACATTAAAATTTTCTGGTATTATAAAACAGGTGACCTTTAGTTATCTTAACTCGCTAAATACCAGTGAGAGATTTCAAACATTAATCCTAAAGCTTCTTTCTGTTTTATCAAAGTGGATTGTTTCTGAACTTTTAAAAAAATTTGCCACAGTACCCTTTCTCCAGTCATGGCAAATGGAGCGTTGAACCACTGTTCAAAGGTGCTACAGCTCTTGAAAATGGTTGGGAGAAGGAAATTCAGAAGAGCCCAAAGTTCAGGCAATTTGTTCTGTAACGGAGTCCCAGTCAGCAATATTCGCCTAGGGGCCACGTAGTGAGTATTCAAGACCTGAGTCAGCTTGCAGTGATGGTTTTTCATTCGATGGCCCTCATCTACTATCATGTATTTCCAGCGAATCTGAAAAAAAAGAAGAAAATTTAGTAAAGTTACAGCATGTCAGACTTTGTCAAATTCCTCCCAACAGGTACAGAACAAAAATATTTCAAGTTTGAAACATTAATCACTCTTAAGTGTGAGGAAAGCCCAATCAAGCTCTATACAAATACCAGTGTCCTTACAAGCAGCAAAAATAGAGCCAAACACTAGGTATGTTCAATCTGGTGTTCAATTCTGACTGGAAAGGCAGCAGCAAATAGCAGAATATTTCAATTTCTGGAAAGATATTAAAATGACTGTTTCTTCAAGACCAGAATATGGTTCACAGTGGAAGAAAGAGACCACATAAACTCAAAGTAAATCTGCTGCAAACAAGACTCTCGAAAGGAGTCAAAAGCATTTTTGAACAAAGTATGCTCACAACAGCAACCCTGAACTTTCCTTTTTTTATCTAATCCTACATTTTCACTTGAGAACAAAGCAGCACAATTACAATCATCTCAGTTACTACATTTTCAACTGAAGTCTCTATTTCTTAACATGAAAGTTCAAATGCAGTCACAGCAGTTATTGAAAGATGTTGCTCAAGCTCTCCCTTACCACCTGTACTGCAACATGGGCAGCCAACCCAAGTGTCACACTGACCATAAGATTAGGAAAGCCTCAGTTTGTACTTTTGTAGTGCTACCTAATTCTGTTTCTCAGAACAGGTTGAGTGGCTGACCTTCACATCTTTCAGCAAGGGTGGGAAAAACTAGAGGAAAAGAAACACTGCAGTCTCAAGCTGTTTTCAAGCAATCTGAATTATGGTAAGAAAATAAACTACCTTCGTATTAGAGAGAGGACAAATAAGTAATCTAAATATGCAGTATGTAATAGACAGAAATGAAAGTCAAAGTCAACAAAAAAGGGACAGGAGTACCATATGCTTTCTCTGCATAGTAAAAAAAACCCTTAGTCTCCTTTGTGTGCACATGAAACAGCCTCACAGAACAGCAGTCTTCAGATTAAATCACTACACTTGAGGCATACCTATGGACAGTCAGTGAGTGATAGCAAAGTCATGATACAGGTAACTATTTAGTCATGTGGGGAAAAGTGAGCATATAGCTGGAAAGACTCTCGTACGAGCAAGCTTCAGGTCAGAAACAGTGGAAAAAATCTAAAGTAAATTGCTGCAGATCAGGACTAAATTATATTATGTAGAGGTGAGAAAAATCAAATTCTTCCAAGGACAGATAGGTACAGCACTGACAAAGCAATTAGTCACCCAGCCATATTCAGGAAAATCCTTGTGTTTACACAGGGAAGATCTGTGACTGAGAATTTCAATCATAAACTGAGGAACAGAAAAATACATAAAAGGTTTAACCTTTTACTGAAGGATAGAACACTGCCCTGTAAACCAAAAATATGTTTTGTGGTATGCACCATCTGAAGGTGTCTTAGTCTTGCTATAAAGAGATGATAGTCACTATTACCTTAGCAAGGATATGCTTGTCCTTTATTATGTACTCATAAGTAGTTAAAAGAACATTAAATTTTCCACTCCGAAGCTGAGGAACAAGTGAGCGGCGCATGGCAGGTGTACCCTAAAAGAGAGAGAGAAGTTAGTAATTAATCTTTATTCTAATAAAGAAAATACATTGTTTTTATGAACTAGCAGTATGAGTAATGCCATGAACTTGTAATCCCACATTTCTGTAAATAATGCACTGATACATTCCAGACTTCTTCAGAGTGCTTTCCCTAAAGAGTTGCTAGACTGCAAAGCTCTTTATGGGGGCCATGCAAAATGTGTAGCCAGTGGTCTAGCTTCCTTACAAATTGTTTGGGCATATCACTACTACAGCGGGCAAGTAAGAAAGTATTCAGTTATGTATAAAATGTGAAGTAGTTACCATTTGTATTAATCTCACCATAAGCCTTGCAATGTGAAAACAATTTTATTCTGGACTTTTTACTGTGTACAGTCATCATCATCCACTGCTTCACAGCTTATTACAGTCTTCTTAGCATGAGTAACTCTTACACTTAGTACCCTGTGTACGTGACAGAATCTTATGAGCAAACAGCTTAAATGCATGCAGAGACAGAGGTAAATCAAACCTTGTATGATATCTTCACCACAGAAGGAGCCCATTTGTCAAACTCATACGTCCAATTGGATAAAGTCCTATTGCAGAGATTACAAAGAAAAAGTAACATTTCATCATTTGCAGGTCAAACTTTACATACTTTTTCAAGTGGTTTCCAGCTTTTCAAAACATTTTATGCAATCCAAAAGCACAAATCACAGCACATTTTAAAAAATGCACCTTATATGCTCTAATAAAATACAAGCATCTCAGAGGAAAGTAAGCAGAAGTGTGAAACAGTCTTTGAGATTATACTCAGAGGCCTCTTTGAAAACAGTAATTTTACATGCACCTTTATATTTTGGAAAACAGTAAGGAAAAGAAGAGTAACTGTACAAGAAAATAGATTTTTAAGTAATTTTATACTACTTAATATTGAAAAAAACCCATGAGACAACAGCAAAAAACAACCTTGAGTTTTTTCAGCTGCTTTTTTTTTCCCCTTCTTATTGGACTTGTGATGGCAGCATTACTAGCTATTTAGAAAGGGCAGAGAAAGGCAGCATTTAAGATGCATACAAGTAAGAAATTTCAGCCTCTCTCTTCTAGAAATATAACAAAAACCATTACAGAGTATTTAAGAGAAATCTGATATATAGACTGAGCTTACATGAAAATTGACATTGGTAACACTCTTTATTTTTAACTTTGCTTTACTTTATAGATCTTCTCTCAGATGTTTCTTTTCACACTAGAGCTCATAATTGATATTCATACAATTAGCAATGCTGTGGCATTTATCTTAGTCAGTTACTACTGCAGCACAGCTGGAAGGTAGGACACCTCAAAAGAAACCAAAAGATGACCACAACTCAAATTTACCCCAATCCTACAACAAATCTGCATGCTCAGCACAACTGATTGACAGATGGGCTAATGAAAAGGCCAGGGAGCTTCTGCACATCAATCAAGTGACTTACACACAAAAAAAGGCAAACAACTCCTCAATGTACTACATCAGTTTTACAATGCCAGAAATTTTTTAATTCAAATCACTAAAACCCACACTTCATCTCTGGAGAATGGAAGATGCATTAAAAGTAATGTATAAAACAAGCAGCATCTTGGAAAGCTAAGGGAAAGCCAATGAGAGGCAGCACATAAACAATCATGATTTGGACACCTGACAGAAGTGTGAACAACACTCATCAAGGCTACATATACCCAGGGTTAGTTATACAGTACTTAAAAGATCATCCAACCTCATTAAAGCATGCTTACATGGTATCAGAAGAGGCACCAGCTGTTTAAAGAATTAACAGATTTTTAGAGTTGAAAGAGTAATGGAAAATTGCGTGCATGGAGAGAAAAAACAGCCCCCTCTTGTGGCTTAAGAATGAATTACTGTACATTCACTACTCAAGTTTGCCGAAATTAATAGTATCAAATGCTTTATCAGCTTTCTGGTCTTGTCAGTGTGTTGCATTCCAAACGAATCACTCTGCAATGTTTAGGATGTTAATGCTGGAAATAGATCTGTTACTTACGACAAGGGAACAATGATGAGATATGGGCCATTGAGTCTTTTGTGCTCCATCAGGTAAGTAATAAGTGCAATAGTCTGGATTGTCTTTCCTAGTCCCATTTCATCTGCTAAAATTCCATTCAGGTTGTTATTATATAGTGAAACCATCCATTCCAGTCCCTGGAGCTGAAATGAAGAATAATAGTTTCAGTTTTTTAAAACCCACACAAATAATGAACATCAACAGTACAGAACCAATGTTCTGATGTCTCTGTCTACTTACATGTTGCAGTCCCTTTAGTAACACTATATGCACCTGTCTATCTTTATATGGAAATCATCACTCCTGTTTAGCAGAGTATGTAAGACGAAGTTGGATTTCAAACAGGCAGGTTTTAGTACTGCACACAAAGTAACTGAGGGACTCAAATAAACGGCTAATTAAACACCACTCCAAGAGTTTGTACTTCCATTTCAACTGTCAAATGCTAAAACTTTCTGTGTATATTTCATGCCATTTGCCTGTGTCAATTAAAATCTTTCAAAGCCATCAAATCTGTGCAAAACATTTAAGCCCCTGCCAACTGCATCACTGGTATGCGAAAGCTCTCATAGCAAATGTCCATGTAACTGTCTGGTGTCCAAACCTCCACATGTCAGAGAAGACCAGCTACATCCAAATATGCCTTGTGTATAAAATTCCAGTGCTGGAGGGAAGCCAGAGCACTGCAGCTTAGCAATGTCAACGTGAAAGAATTTCACACTTCAAGCAGTACTGCTAGAAAGCACCACTCCCTTGTCAGACAAAATTCCACATACATGTATCTCATTACTGGATGTGTGAATTAAGTTTCTGCTTCTAATATCCAGACTTTTAGTGTGTCTCAGGCATGGAGAGAGCAGGAAATTAGGCAGCCTGAGAAAGTTCAGAGGGAAAACTCTACACGTCTGAAGTAACGTTCTGTTGTCCCTGTGAGACAGTATCCAAAGTAATGTTGCCAATTCACTGGCTTTACCTACATGTGGGGCGATTTATGTATTAAACCACTAAGAGCTGATCAGAATTTGTACTGCCACTGTATGCCCAAGTTACAAAGAAGCTTCGGAATTTGGATAGGAAAGCTGTCTTGTCTGTGTCGTTATTCTTTATTTTATGTTGATATAGAAATAATGTTCTGACTAGAAAAATGATGCAGGTTCTTGGAGTTTCCTAGAAAGTTGTACAATAGCAGAACTGTTGAAAAAATATATCAGGGACATTTGAATCTAGCTTATGTCAGGACACAGAAGCTCCTAGTTACTAAATTCAGTGAAAGCCTGTAAAGAACATGTGATGCCAACCTCCATAGTTAACTATTTTTCTTATTTCTAAATTGTACTTATCACTGTGCTGTGAAGTATTAGGATCTTAATTAAAAATAAAATCCTAAACTTTTAAATACTGGAAGAAGGAAATGAAACAGTATTAAACAGAAATTAAACCACAAATTAAAACAGTAAGAACTGAAAATACAGTTCAATGAGAACAGCAAAACCAAGTATTATTCATGTGCAATGAAAGAAAGGTACAGGTATAGGCACAAAGTTGGTATTATTCTTAAGGCAGTATGTATGGAACACTATCTGTGATAGGTAACTGCATTGCTTTGTCTGTTTTAACCTACTAGAGATATTGTAAATCTTAACAACTTTTGAGTTTGCCACTTGAAATACCACACTGAAATGTTGAACTTAATTCCAAGTTTTAAGTATTTTAATGGTTTACTGACTTCTCACCTGATAATGTTTTAGTGTGCCATTAATAAGAAGTGAAGACTGCTTTTCCACCCTTTCTGTGATTGCGTGAGCAACAGTGTAGTAGGACTGAGACCCTCTAGCACTATATTGCATGCTATATTCATCATCCACGTCTTGTTTGGCTGTCCTGGAAAGCAGAAAAAGAACTCTGGTAAATATGTTTTTGACCCCAACTTATAAGTATGTATGTCAAAACAAACAGTTCAAGTTCTCAACTGTGGTGAGTACACCAAAGAGTGCAATATCTTTTATTAAACAGTACACAATTAAATGATAGTGTTTCTTCTTCTGTAGATATTCCTGCCAGAGAAGGTCCCACAACTCACTGTAATCTAGACAAAACTACTCTTCAGAAACACCACTGTAAGAAATTACAATTCCTAAGAAAAACCAGCACTTAAGGAACACTCACTCAATGATTTGCTTTGCATCTTTCTCAGAAACTTCCTCGCTGTTAGGATCCAGGAGTATCTTCTCATCTGCTTCTAATCTGCTTGACTCTTCCTCCTCATCCTACAGAATACAGAAAAAGAAGAGAGATGCTCGAAAGTGCAACATGTTCATCAGTCACTTTCAACTGGCATTCACATACCAGTAGCTTTCACTGGTCAATGCCTTATGACACACACCTGAATCACACAGTTTCAACTTACACCTATTCTGTACACAAAATTGCACTGCAGCATAGCAAGGTGACTTGTTTTTTTACATATGTTAACCAAGCGAAAGTCATGATACCTTGCAACAGAAACTATTTCCCTTTAATGATCTTACTTTCAAAAGGCTTTCTCTACCTACCATGTTCATGGGAGGATTCTACTATCATGCTTATTTTTATATCATATTCTAGATGGACGATAAATTAATAAAGCTTGAAAAAATGCCAAGAGCTACTGTTTTAGGCTTCCAGTTTCTTTGTATCCCCAGTTAATTTTGCTCTTTTTAAGATAACGTGGTTTTGGCTACAGCTGCAACACCTTAAAACCTCACTAATGAATTGAGACTCTAAAATCTGATGGGATCAGGCCATCCTCTCCTATCTTGACAGTCATCTAGAATTACATTCACAGAAATTAGCCCTACAAAGGCAGACACTGTAACATCACACAGTCCAGTCCATTTCAGTGGTCATTTGGTCTAGTATTGTGAAGACAGACAACCTTAGGAGAACTGAATTCTATAGCTAGTTCTGTTACTACGCTACTGACTGAACATGGTCCTTTCTCTACTCTTCACTTCTCTAATCCTTTAGAAAGTACTTACCTGAAAATGCTATGCAAGTATCAGTATTCACTATTCATAGTACCTAATATTATGATCCTGAAAGGCTGGATCTTTTAGTGTGTTAAAGATTATTTTTAGACTTTTTCTAATAATAGTACTTAAATCACCATTAAAATATCAAATCAAATCAACTTACCCTGAACAGTCTGAATGTACATCTTTGGCATAATCCCTAGCATTTTAATAAACATAATATATAAATAATAACCGTGTTATTCAGAATCGCCTATAAAGCCTCCAGTGCATAAACTTTAAAGATGCTGACTTTATTCAGCACAAATCCACAATGCATCTTTTCTAGAATGTATATTTAAAATAGGAACCTTCTTAATTCTCCGGTTTATGACTATTAATAGTCAGAGTAAAATATTACTCTTCTTAACTAAGATGACCAGTTAGCCATTTAGAGCATACATGAAGAACATCTGCTATGAATGGAGAATCACAAAAACACCTAATTTTCCTGTTTGTATTAGTCTTGAAGTACTTACACATCTGCTATCACTTCCTCTCCTTTACGAAAAAGGTGAAAATAGCACATGAAAAAAGTGTTTGTTTTTACTGTATTACTGGTCACAGTCTTTTTCTTAAGATACACACCTCCTCCTCATATTCAGAGCCACTTTCGTCTTCACTGTCTGATCTGGGAGCAACTTCATACCTGTACAAAGATGACAGAAAGATTATGAATTACAGTTAACAAGAGGAGTGATCGCTTCAATACACCTCCTACTCAGCTTTTATAAAATAAAGAATAGGTACACAAGAAGAAAGTGTAACATGGAAAGTATCAATACAAATAGAAAAAGAAAAACCTATTTGGTATGTTAACTACTTACCCAGGGTTCATTTCCAGCCAAGCATCCAGCTGACTTGCTTTTGGTGCTTCTGGTCCAAGCAGAACTTTGCCTGTTTCAGTGTGAGTCACTTTGACTGGAAGGTCACTCATCTGACTGCTCTCATCTATGGGCTAAAAATTCAAATGAAATTTTATACCAGAAGGTAACTGAAAGTGATCCTTGTCTTACATAACAAAAAGAACTAACAGCAGTTTTGAAATTCCAGTTCTGAACCACCAGCAAAGTTTTGTTACCAAAAGCCACACCTTTGCACCTGACTACCACGGAAACATCGAGTCACCCTGTTTCAGTGTGTAACCCATTCTATGTGACAGTCACAAATACCAAGCAGTATTCCAAGTAAATTAGCATGAAAAGCATAGAAAAGAATACATGATGGTTTTTTGCAAACCAAGACACAAAGCAATTAATCTTGTTATACATACCAATGGACATTTGTAACAAAAAACACACAGTGACTTTATGGCTTTTTAATTTAACTGAGAAACAAGGATGTAAAAATTTAGTTAACTTTTTAATTAGAGGCCTATTTTAAAGATTCACTGTCCTAGCTTACTCAACTAAGCTGATGAAGCACCTGCAAGAACAAAATCTTTTACTTATTCTGGTGCTCTACGAAACCAGAATAGTATAATTATTTTTTTGGTTATTTCTTTGGCCTATTTAATCACAAAATTTTTACTTTAAGACCTTTTTAATACTGCTTCTACTGAAGAATTTTTTCCCAAATACATATACTCATAAGTAAGAAAAAATAATTCTGAACAGTTATAGATACACTGACTGACACAGTACAAAACTTAGGCCATTTTCATAAACACTCAAGTTTCAGGAATGTTAAGTCCATTTTCCTTCTGAAGCCATAAGTATATTGAAATATTTTGCTGTAACTCTAACTACATCAGAAGTATCACTTTGGAGTACAATAAAAACTAGAAGGAAAACAATAAATACAACTCCTAAGTCTATAGAAAAATTTAATTAAATAGAAAAATTGCACTAACAGAACAGCGCTTAATGAGGCAGGATATGCTATGCTACTGAATTAAAAATATTATTCAAAGAATGACACAAAAATTACTAATTTCCATTTGCTTCTGAGGAAGAAAGCACTTTGAGATGTCTTAATCCATCATAATATGATACTCTGTCCTGTGACTGAAAGGTAATTATATGCGCCGTCAGCAACATATTTTTAAAAAGATGAGTTCATGAGTATGAGCTCATATGAGGAAGTGGATTGCCTATACATAGACTGAAAGAAAACTACTTACTTTTAAGCATATTGCAAAACAGAGACAGACTTCAGCATACTCAGTGATAGATTCAATGTATTTTTTCTCTTAGTTTTCAGCTTTCAGAATAAAAAAAGGCTAACATAAATGTAATCTAGGTAATCTTTACTCCTGGTTATAAACAACAGCTTATATAACATTTGTGATCATGATTTTAAGTTACAGCAATGACACACAGAAAAATCACTGGAAAGTTTTTGTTTGTTTGTGGGGGTTTGTTTGTTTTTTTATTTGGTTGTTTTTATAACAAAACCCCCCAACATCAACAAGAAAAAACCCACTGTAAAATTCATACCTCTCCGTCAGGACCAAGACCAGATGCCACTCCTTCTGCATTTTCTTCAGCTTTCTATGACAAATGAAGACATGAAAAATATCATGGTCAGTTTACAGGTACAGAGAATACTTTCTATGATGTAATCATTCTGGATCACGAATATGTTTCACTCATTTCTGAACATCTTGGGATTCATGTCATTTACAGATACAGATAAAGATAGGCACAGAGTTACTACCACATATAAACCATTTACTCATATTAAGAGGGTACCTCTGCACACCTCTAGTCAGTGTTATGAACCGGCATGTAAGAAGTAGCTGGCTCACTGCATTTTTGGTTCAGACTGAAAGGTCAGTTGCTTGTAGAGTGCTCTAATGCAAATAAAACAGGTTTTTATTTTCACGTGACTAACTATTAATTTCCTCTAAACTGTTTTAATCTCTGTTTTGAAGGTGTCAGCAAGTACAGATTGCAAATTCATGCAGGGCACTATTACCTTGGATATCTACTTCTTTTTTTTGTTTGACAACTAAAGAGAAAGAATATTTTGGGAGTTCTTTGCACTATATTCTAATGATCAGGAGACCACATTTACTCAAATTACAAAAAAAAGTACCCTGCAATTCTTCACTGAGTAACCAAGACTTTTTTCACCCTTGAGAAATACACAGTATATTCCTCAAAGCCCGTCCTCATTTACCCAAATGAAAAACATCAGAATAGCACGAGGAAATGGAAGACGTAGTCTACTTCTTCATTCAAACAATTCTGGTAAAGAAAGGACACTATACAGCTTCTGCTTATGTCACAGAGCTGAGTTCACAGCTTCACTGAAATATATTATTTTGGATACCAATGTAAACAGATCAGACTAACAAAAAGAACAGATCTCTTAACTTGTGTTTTAGAGATAAACAGCTTCCAAGTATTGCTAACATGTATGATAAATGTAGATAATCCCATTATTTTTTTAATATTTGAGGAATAGCTGGACTTCTGAGTATTGAGATAATCCATAATATCTGCTTCAGATCAAGTCTTGAGCCCTTTTCTTTGCCATTAAAGTCTGTCATCCAAGGCATGAACTTGAAATGAATGTGCAGCAGCAAGTATCATCAATTCCACATTTAAAACGTAGCCTTCACACTTTAAGACACATGCCTAATTATTTTTATTTCCTACTCTTTCACTACTATTACTAAAATGGAAACATGACTAGGCATGATTCTAGTCTAAAATCTTTAAGATGTTTATGAAGTGTAATATACTTTAATATACAAGAAAGGCTTATTAACACTTCAGTGGGCTACACAAATGGCATTGGTTCTGCTGATCAACACAATAGCTGATACTCAGCAAGAACAACAACAATATGAGCTTCAAGGCTGCTTGCTTCAACATTTCTAGGCAGCAGGTACACACCTGCTGACAAAGAAAGGCACTGTACCAGAATTGAAGGGTTTAAATAAACAGGGGCAGGTTAAGTTATAAAAGCATATATCTGGCCTTGGATGAACACACTACATTCACTGACAATAGTTTTTCCATGGGCAAACAAGGGCAGGGGTCCACCCTTTTGCAGATGACACTAACCTCTAATATATAGAGTGTTAGATCTCAGCTACAGGCAATGGAGAAGAACCTTACAACTCAAATCACAAAAAAGCAGTAAGCATCAGTGCTGTTCACTGTGCCATACTCAGAACCTGTACAATCTATAGTTAAAAAGCATTTGGGAAAGCAGAAGTATATGTTACAAAGAAGATAAATGGAGATAAGGACAGATATATTGCATTTTTATTTTGGACTATGCAAACATATCTTTAATGTTGACAATTTAATCCTTTACAAGGAAACCCCAATTTTACAGAAGTAGGAAGGTACATTGTCTTCATTCTCTGCATAAGGACAGGACAAACTACTACTGGTAGAGGTGAAAGCTGCATAGCAAGTTGAACTGGCCTACCAGATGAAAATTTGGTATGATGTACTTTTTTCTAATCCAGGACTACAACAGGAAGCTGGGGACAGAAAACGCAAATAGAGGAATGTGAAAGAAGTAAAGGGGGAAAATCCATCACAAAAATCCCAGAAACTCTACCCCAGAGAGAGAATGGACTAATCTCAAATTTTATTCTAGTTAAGAATGTAGGGTTCACTTGGATATTCTATAATGTGAGTCTGGCAAAGATCAGAAGTATTTCTTTACCATCTACTTTCTCATTGCCGTATCTAGGAGGAAATCATAAGAAACCTCTTTTCTCGTTTCTCTGTACATACAAAACACTAACTATAGGTGTTAGTAGACTAAACTCCTACATGGATTACAAAACATAAATGCCTAAGGATTACAAGTGTATGACTTGGAAAAAAGGCACAGTGGCCACTAACTTTAATGAGTTCTGCAGCCATGCAGTGAAAAATTCATAGAATTCTAAATTAAAATAAAGGCTGGTCTTTGTATGAACTCTTCCATCCTTCACAGATGAGCAGAAGGTCTGGAAAGAAGGTAATTACAAACAAAAAGCTGCAAGTGATCAAGACAGAGCAGGGATTTTTAATTTTTTTGTTATTTTCCTTTAGGTTTTGTGTTTTACAAACACTGAATATATATGGGGCATATTTCCTTTCAACTTCAGTGACAGAAACTGTGTCTTTATTGACATGACCTATATATACTTCTGCTCTACTGACATAGAAGGAGAAGCATTATCACAAATACAGATTGTTAAAGAACTTATTATTTTTCATTAGAGCAGTGCATTTATTCTGCATGCTGTCTCATTAATGACTATCTCCACTGTACACTCAGTACATTAAATCAGGCCTGTTCTTACTGGTAGTAGAGGTCAAGAACCCTATTTAAATTACATTTTAACTTTGTAGACAAGGTATTGTTCCCATGTCAAAAACACACACTCCAGAAAAAGTATAGAGGTTTTTAAAAGGGCAGGAGAAAACATGAACTTCTTTTTTAGGCCATTAATATCCAAAATCCAAATTTTTTATACTCTGGTATTTACTAGGATATTTAGAGTGCAGCTAGTAAACCCTGTAAACATGATCTTTATATTTCTATTGACAATTAGTAGCAACTCAGGCATGGACATGGATTATAAACATTCTGCAAGAGATGAAAGGTACTCTGAGGACACAAAAAATGCCAAATTGTTCCTTAATGGCTGTTTTACACACAGAATTTTTTTTTAAATTGCACTGATAAGTTCCAACAAGTCTCTATCACAGAGTAAAACATTTTTTATGAAGAAAGATAGTTTTGAAGATTCAGTTAAAGGTTAAAAATGCACAATAAACAACACTACTGTCAAATCACACATTTACTATAATAAACCTACCCAAGTTCTTTCTCTGTATTCATTTCCAATGGTCCTACAAAATGGACTGAGCTAAGTGTTGAATGTGGAAGTCTGAAGTAGTTGCCCTGCATGAAATAGCTACATAAACCAAACTCTTCCCATCTTCCTCACAGGAAGACACATTGGACCCTTTCTGGGTAACTTACATGTCTGTCCCAATTTTACCTGTAGAAAGCTTATGAGCAAATATTACAAGGAAATTGGTGTTAACTGCTCAGAAGTTTATATTCCTGTCTCCTGTTCACCCTTCTTTTCAGTTAATGACAACACATACATATTTTAATGGACAGAGACACAAATTCCCTCAGATTTTAGAATTTGGCAGTGTAGACGATTTTAGGCACTCTGGTTGGTTTGTATATGACAACTGGGCATCACTACATTTATTAACATTAAAATGGGATTTGAAGAAGAAATGGCTTGGAAATATCAGCTGTAATTACTTGCCTTCTTTCTTCTCCTTCGCTTCTTCTTCTCCTTGGCTGCTTGTGCCTGTTTATGCTCCCATACCAGGTTAGTCAAGTTAGCCACATACTCATCTGTCTGCTGCAACAGGTAGGCCAGACGTCTATCCTTCTTTTGATCAATCAGTTTACGGTAGCCTTCTTCATCTTCAGCCTAGCAATACAAAGTAGACATGGTTATGTATCTACTTTTATAAATTAGCTGTGACATAATCACCGTGTCTAATCACAGAAAATTAAGGAGGATTTGTGGAATGAATTCAAGGTTCCTGAAAAGATGAAAGTGTTTCAGGAGAAAGCACTGATTATCTGGAAGCACTCGTATCCTGTGCCATTTCTGGATATTCAAATCTACTTCTACTTTTCAGCAGTGGACATCTTTATTACTTACCATACTGCATGTTTGATATGACATAAACTCAACCTTATAATGTACAAAAATATTTCTACAATATCAATATTTTATTTAAAATCAAGTATTTTTTGCTAATAATTAACATTTTGATGAGCTAGGTTAGACAAACTGCTGGTGATTATCTCAAATTATAAAAAAGCTCTATAGATCTGATTACTATTACTATTTTCTTATGCAAGTTCTTAATTTACATTTTACACAAACTTTTATTTCTAAGTTTTTATCATTTTTATATTTAGTTATCTCTAAATTTCATTTTGAGATTTTTAAAACCAAACTGTTCAGTCCATATTCATGGTGGGAAGAAATTATGGACAGGGAGTAGTATTTCACATTACACCTGCACCCCTATTAGACACTTACTGCTTTTTGCCAGCAAGTTATAAAGTAAGCTTCTCATTTTCCTTTCCAATCTATGTAGGTAAAGTGTTCATAAAATGTTAAAACAGAGCTAACCAATGTCTTGAAGAAATTCTTCCAAACCCAGTAGCTACTGTACATATTGATCTGTCTCAACTTTAAATTCCAGAATTATTTTAACTCCTGAAATGTAGGCAGTCCCCTGACTGGCTCCCCAGTGTTCTGCAAAGACATGATTACATAGAAACCCATTTTACTCTGTCCAGTGATACAACTGATATGGTGCAGGTATAAGGGAGAGAAAACTGTGAAATAGAAATGGCCCTGAAGCATTAATGGGTAGAAATGACTGGTATTCATTCTCAAATACATGCATTACTGCTGTTGGTTAGGTATTTTCACATATGGAACACCATTTCAGTTATTATTGTGGAGTAATGCCATGAACAAATTAATCACATGAAATCTTCAAAGCTATAAACCTCAAAATAAAACAGAGTCCAGTACTTGTACAATGGACCAATACCCTTGCAATACAGCGTTATTATATGAAGTTAATGAGGTTAAGTTGATGTCATTCAGAAGTGGCTGTGCTAAATTTCTGTGTCAGTAAAAAACACCAATTGTTTCTATACAAAAACCTTTAAGAAGAACAAACTCCAGGTTAAATGGAACAACATCACATTCACTACCATGAACAGAAACATACAAGCTGAACCACAGCAGTTTTGGATTTATACTTTTTGCATTACAGAGCACTTTGCAACAGAAACACATGGGTGTGGTTGAAACTGTATAAGGATATCAAAAGGATGCAGTATGTAATTTTAACTACAATAATCATATTCTTCTACTCCTTACCATTAGTCTCCTCATTCTTTCTTTCTCAATTCTCTCAGTTTCTTTTTTCTGCTCACGTTCAGTGTTGGCATGCCAAGTTGCCACAGCTTTAGAAAGTTTCTGAATTTTCCCAGCGACTGACCGGTGGTACTCTTTAAAATCTTTAGCATGCTGCAATATGCTATTCAGGTATTCCTAGAAGGAGAAACAAGTTAGAGTAGGCACTTCAACATGATTTGAAATCAGGAATACTGATGTCCTAATCTCATAATTTTCCAATTACTTATCGCATCACTTTGAAGTTTTTAATCAGAAAAACTCTAAGGGTAAATAAAGTATCAGAAAGGGAAGACCCGCATAGCAAAGCAAGGTGCATTTCTATCATGGGGCAAACAGTAACTTTTAATACCTGGTGCTTCTGCCTCCGCTTCCTCTCTTGTTCTATCTTCTGCTGTTTCTCAAGCTTTTCTGTCATACGTGCCTCCCTCAAAGTCTGGCGCTTGCTTCGTTTGTACGCTTTGGAGTTCAGTGCTGTCTCCAGAGTTGTGTCACGACGCATGCAGGCTACTACCTCTTGTCTTAGCTACCAATGGGAGGGAAAAAAAACCCAGACAAAAATAGAATAATTTTTAATAAAACACTGTTATGGCAAAGGAAAACAATAATAGTCCAAAATACATCCCAGCCTCCTCTCCCCTTTTCCTTACAGTTCTGAAAAGATATAGCACTTATACAGTTGAGAAACCAACTCCTGTTTCCCCAAACAAATCTTAAGCCTCCACAGAACGGCAAAAGTGCTAATAACGCTTAATCATTATTTCTTCCCACTTTACAAGATGCTGGAAGCAACTGTCCTGCTGCAATGAAAAGGGCCAGCTAAGAAATTACAGCATCAAAGTAAAACACAGATGAACCAGATACATAACACCTTTTCTAGTGCTGGACCTGAACATAGCTGACAACTTGTTTTATTGCCAGCTGCACAGCAGACAGGTAGGAGAGGTAAATGTTAACAGCTTGGAACACACTGCCACAGTCCCAGCAGTGGAGCACATAGCACCTGCTGCTTTTCATCTGACCTCTGACAAAACTTCATTACAAAGGAGTGCCAAGCGTACAAGGAAGGAAAACTTGGACATCATGGTATAACTATTGCCAAGGCTTCTGTCAGGAAGTATTTTGCTTAACCTGTCAAATTGCATTTGTTCTTCCAAACGAGCTGTAAAAGCCAAAAGCAAGAGGCCCGTAAGAGTCTGGCAGTGTGACTTCTATTCTGAAATTTATTTGTTGATACACACACTCAACATCCAATTTAAATCTCATGTGTGATCTTGTTATGCTTGATTTGCAAAGTCTGTACCACAGTGGAAATCATGATAACAGATCACAGAGAAATACCACACACAGCACCAACATAAAACTCTTCCTAAAACAAGGAGACTCATTGCAAACAGAAGTATGCCCAGAAAGAGGTGTCCAAGGAGATCTGTGCTGAAAATCGGCTTGTAGCCTGTCCAGCACTTGTCTTTGTGCCAATGCCGCTTTCATTTAGAAAGAGACAGTTCTATGATTACATTTTATACTGGAAAATAAATCAATGCTCCCTGCAGGTCTGTGACTCTGTGTGATTCTGTGATAAAACAGGAAGCAAAAAGAACACTTGCACATTTTTATGAACAAAACAAAATAAAATGTAACATAATATTCCTGTGACTTCTTTGTTGCTAAGTTTGCTTTCCTGCAAAGTCTGCTCAGGCTGAGCACTGCTGCAAAATCTCTTTCCAATTTACTCTTTGCTACACAAACACATTTGATTGTGACTGTTATGAAAATATTCCTCAAGTAAAAGGCATTACCTGGCGCTGGAAATTCAGTAACCTAAGTGCCTTCAACTCCACTGTAGCTTTGGTTCGCAGATCAGGGGGCAAGGAACCAGGCAAGTTCTCCAGTTCCTGGATTCTGTGTGCAATGCGAGCCTGGAGCCTAAGCAAATAGAAAATTGTATAAGACACCAGGAAAAATCTGTAAGTTCTTACTAAAATTTTACAGTAAAAATTATATAGTAAAAATAGACAATTTATCTCAAGACGATTATATGTCTGAACTAAAAAGGCTTTTGCAGAGGTGACACTGGGTATCCTTTACCACTTAGAAAATAAATTGTCTAATAATGAAAATGTCCCTTGGCTCTTCTTTTCATTTTGACCAAAACTAGGCATGTGAATAGAAACTTGAGAACTTTATTTTACACATACCATTCAGAATTCTGCTTTCAAGCTTCTTGAATAGTATTATTTTATGCAGTGTAGTCAGTGATGACACAGACAGCACTTCCCCTAATATCTGGAATTCTACTTTATTATTGACAAATGCAAAGTTTGTTAGCATTCCCAGGTACATAACTGGTACATTAAAAATCAAATTCTATTACACTTTTCCTTTACAAGCTCCTTTTACATTCATTTGCAATTCCAGGGAGAGAGAAAGAGAGAGTAATGGATAAGCCAGACAGAACTTGGGTTTTTTTCTATTTTAGTATTACCAGAAGAATACTGAAGTTCCTGGAAAAACAGAAAGGATGTAACACTGCATTACTGCAGGAGAGTAAGTTGGTGTCTTCGGGAGAACAAAAAACTGAAGCAGAATTAGGTAAGTAATGTTTATCATACAGACTGAAAAGTGAATCAGGAAGAGTTAGTTCCTAATTAAAGAAAGTTCAATTAAAAGCTGCAAATACTTGTCCAAATACAGAGAAATTAATTACTCTTGAAGGGGAAGTCTTCATTCAGGAAATGACACTGCATTACTTTGTTATTTCCAGCATATGTACGGCACTAAAAAAAGCTCACATTTTGTACAACTTCATCTGTCACTGGGCATTCCAGTCAGTACAGAGATTTTAGTGTACCTAAGGATGCAAAGTCTTGAGAATTAAGTGGTTTCTTGGAGATTAAATGAACCTGCTCAGTATATTCTGTGATACTGACTCTGTATCACATAAAAGCGGTCAAGATGAAAGAAGAGAATGCTGTTCTAAATCACTGATGTGTGCTCTACCTGTCGCTTATCCACACATGGATGCAATCACACATCACAATGATTATTTATGACCCTTTTTCAATTCTCAAACAGCTGTAATTCTTCTTCTGAAACTATCACCTACAAAACAGTTACAGCCAAGTTGCAGTTTCCCCGATTTTAATGAAACCTTAGGGGAGCAGTCACCACCATTCCAAACTTCTCTTCTGAGTTGTGAACTTAGTAAAGCAACAGAATGCCAAACATATTTTCAAATTCTTTTTCCATTCTTGTTAGCACTGAGTGTTCCTGCTTGTACTATACATGAGGATGAGGACAAAAAAGTTAATTTAGGTTTTTCCTAACATACCTTACAGTTTTAGATAGCCAACTCTAAGTCACTTCCAAACAAACATGAAGTGAAATGTCGACTTTTTATTTCTGTCAGAATCTGTTTGTTACTTTAACTCTAGGCATAAAATATGTTAAAGTGCCTGCTGACATAGAAAGTTTACACAGTAGAGATTCAAGTTATTGCTGAAGTTGGGATGGGCTGTACATTTAACAAAAATCCAAATATACATGTTTCTTTGAGATATAACTAAACACGATCAAAGAGTGTGCTTATTATGTCCCATCATCACACTGTGCAGTCCAGTCCACCTCCATAAAAAACACTCTTCAGACTGATAATAATTTGGTTTTTCTCAATTTGAATTTATAAAAAAGCTCATCCGAGATATAGGCACATGAAATTTTATTATTAAATTATAAGGCAGATTAGTATTTTCAGGGTAACTTTTCCTTTAACTATTTTCCCTCCTATGTTGAAATGGTCTGCACTGAGCTACAAACAATGACACTTCTATGATATTGTGGGTGTTTACCATCCTTATGTAACCCAGACAAGAGAAGAAATAGGAACAAAAACCCAGTATTTCTAAGTCACTAGAGATACTACCTCAGAAAACCCTTATTGAAAATCCTGTCAGTTCTCTATTAAAAAGAAGTCCTGAACAATAAAGTTTAAATATAATGACAATCTGTGGAGCACATATGGAAGAATAATGAAAAATGGGGGTGATCGCAACAACTACTTGAGGTGCTTCTCACCACACACACCTTTCAGTCTTTGAAGAGAATGACTGCAGTTTGTTGGACTGGTTGCTATCTTCATGAATAATGCTAATTGCTATTAGGTAAAGAGAATCCCAAGAAAAACGTTTCTTCGATGTTTCTTACAATCATTTCCAGGATATAACTTCACTGTTTAAAGGATGTAATTAATTAATCTTTGCAGTTCAGCAATTTATCCTTGACCTGCATGAAGCAGCCAGTGAATCTACAGAGAGATCTCTTTTGCAAAACAAGTGATGCAGACCTTTTCTTCATTACCTAGGGTCAACAGCAGAGGTTACAGTTCTACATTAAAAGCTGTCTGGAATGGATGCCTTGCAATAAAGCCAGGCAGATATTCAGACAGATTAAAAAGCAGCACTTCATTCTGAAGAAAATGTTAAGTAGAGTTTTATTAAAGTGTGTGTATCTGGTTCGCTTGGTCAGGTGTTGGTAGTGGGGGATTACAGGGGTGGCTTCTCTGAGGAAATGCCAGAAGTTTCCCTCACCTCCGGTCGAGCCAATACCAGGCAGCTCCAAGATGGATGTTTCACTGGTGAAGCACCAGTGGGCCAATCAGAAATAATAGCAATGCCTCTGGGATAACATATTTATTTGGTTTGAGCTGGCAAAATGACAACTGCCTAAAACAGAGTGTCAGTCTCCCTCTCCCTCCCGCTGAGAAAAGGGAGAAAAGAAAAAAACTGGAAACTCAAAACAGGTTTAAACTAATTATATGTATTTATACAGAAAATAGAAATTTAAAAGAAAACTACAATGTAACAAACACTTGCACAAGTTAGATATAACAACTATTTTCCATCACTCTGAATCTATAAACCAAAAGACACCTAGCAAGGAAAAGAAAAAAAAGACTAACAATAAAATGTTCACTTCCTCGAATTAAAACAGAATGTGATGCAGTGGCGGCAGCAGCAAGGCCCACCTCAGCAGGACAACAGCAGGGTGTCCCATCTCTACTGCAGACATGATGCTAACTGAACTAAGCCACTCTTACATCAACTTTTATATTTTGAGATGATGTCGGAATATGGTATGGAATACCATTAGCCAGTAGTAGTCAGCTGTCAGCTAGCCCAGCTCAGCTGATAGTCTCAGGTCTACTCTGAAATCGAAACCCTAAATTTAGGCCTACACCTAGCTAAACTCATAAGGAACAAGTTATTCAGCAGGCTGTCCCACTGCAGCCTCTGGAGGATCACAGGGGCACAGAGATCCACCTGCAGCCCATGGAAGTGTCCCATGCTTGAGTCGGTGGATGCCCAAAAGAGGGCTGTGACCTCACGGGAAACCTGTGCTGGAGCAAGCTCCTGGCAGGGACCTGCAGACCTGGGGGAAGAGGAGCTCCCACTGCAGAAGGTTTCCTAGTAGGGCTTGTGACCTCCAGGGACCCCACACTGGAGCAGGCTATGCCTGAACGACATGGAACTCCATGGAAGAGCGATCCACATTGCAGCAGTTCCTGGAGAACTGTGGGATGGACTCACATTGGGAAACTAAATGGAGAACTGCTGTCCATGGAAGTGACTCCACATTGGGGAAGGACTCCTCTCCTCGAGTCGTGGCAGAAACAACCTGTGATGAATTGACCAAAACCCTCATTTCCCGGTGGAGGGGAGGAGGAAGAGCTTGGGAAGGAGAGAGGAGTGGGAGGAAGGTGCTTTTAAGATTTATTTTACTTCTCATTATCCTGCTCTGATTTTTTTAGCAATAAATTCAATTAATATCTCAAATTTGAATATGTTTTGCCTATGATGGTACTTGCTGAGTGATCCCTTCCAGTCCTCATCTCATCCCATGAACTTTTGTTACACTTTCTCTCCCCTGTCCAGCTGGAAAAGTAGTGACAGAGCTGCTTTGGTGGGTGTCTGGTGTCCCGCCAGGGTCAACCAAATAGAGCATGGTATGAATATTTTTGTTCAGGCCAGATTTCAAGGAATACAATTTTAACAGCTCTCCACATAAGATCATTTAAGCTTCTTATAAGAATTTAAAGTATCTATGCTTCTTTTTATCATTCTTCAGTCACAGAGAGTTAAACAACAACTATCATACAATCTCATCTCAAAACAACATGCGCTGCAAACAGCTTCTCAGGACAACTACGTGAATCTGATAGCAACATTAACCCTCCATTTTCTGTCTCTTTGTTAAATATATGTTGGAACTATTTTTACAGTCGAACCAAGACTTTTCACGCAGAAAGGTCAGCCTGCTGACGTTTCATTAGATTCAAAGCTTTTTCAGACTCCACAGTTATGTCAATAGCTGCATTACTGCCTCTCCATCTGTACTGGTCTATTTAACATGCTGCTAATTAATAGAAACTTCTAAGTAGTTCTAAGTGCCTATTTGATGAATTGTTTGATGAAACAAATCACACAACCTCCTAGTAAGAACAAAAGGAAAACCAAATTGCTATCACTTGAAAAAAAATCAAACGCAATTTTGGAAAATTACAAAAATTTAGCAAAAACTAAAATATTTCACATTTACAGTATTTTTCTGTGTGTAAAACATAGTCTACTACATAAATCGTGTACAAGACCCCTTATGAAACAAAAATGTATATGCAGTAGCATCATCCTCCCACAAAAATCTGCTGTTAAGCACTAGGGAGGTGTGCATAAAGCAAGAGAAATGGCTACAGACATCAGCCATTAACATTTTATCACATAGCCCATAAGTTTGCACTAAATTACTGTAACTTCAGCAATGCACTTCACACTCTTAGTCCAGAAACACCATGTTTCAAGGTTGGTGACGGTTTAACCCTGGTCAGCAACGAAGCACCACCAGACAACTCACTCACTCTTCCCCTATACCCAGTGCAATGGGGAATGGGGGAAGAATCAGAAGGGTAAAAGGAAGAAAGAAACTTGTCGGTTGAGATAAAAATAGTTTAATAATTTCAAAGAAGCAAGGATTTCTAAATTGTGAGGAAAAGAGAGGAAAAAAAGTAACAAAAAGGAAGTAAATTCCAAGACATATGATGCAAATCAAAACAATTATTCACTACTAACTGAGCACTGCAGTTAAATGCCTCCCTGATACCCGATCTCGTCAGATCTCGGAAGTTGAGCAGGGTCAGCCCTGGATGGGAGACCTCCTGGCAATACCAGGGGCTGTAGGTTCTAGTCCTGAGGACTTCACTGTGAGTTCTCAAGAGCTAATACTTTCATAAAGCTTTCACTAACCTCACTGGTTTCAGGACACTAATGTTTATACTGGCTTTTTTCTACTCCCTTTTTATTAAGAAATTGTGAATGCATCATGTTTCTGTACTAAACTTGCCTATATTAAACCTAAATCTAGCACCATTCTAAGCTGATAAACTGCTTTTTTCAAAGTTTTGCCTGATGTTAAAGTTTTAAAGAATAAAAAGATGTCCAAGTATTCTACTCATTCTGGTATTCAAAGCAAAACCAAATACCAGTATTGTTCAACATCAAATCAAAGCTTGGATCTTTATCTATGTGCTAGCATAAAAAAGTAAAATTCAGAACTCTTCTGCTGCAGAATATCTATTAAACTTCCATCTCACTCAGCCAAGCTCAGTGTATTTAGAACCTTAGATATGCTATATCTGCAACCGGTTCTCTAAATTAGTAAAAGCATGACCATTATTTTCTGTCACTCCTATCTCTCCTCCATTGATACTCATTCTAAGACATAATAGTTGGGCACAAATAGTGCAACAGAGCAGGGCTGGAAAGACAGGAGGAGGAACAATTTCAGGTTGTATTACACTGGCCAGATGATTCCTTGTTGAAGTTAGTACTACAATTTTTCAGTTAGAGCAACTGTGAGACCTTATAATGCTGTGTTCTATAAGCTTTCTGAAAAAGATGCTAGAAAATAGGGATTGCTGAAACAGTTATGGCAATTCAGTCCTAGGGTATAAGGGTAAGACTGACAGAATGATGACAACACGCTGATTATCTAAGCATTATCTAAAGCAAAATATAAGTGCTTTCCTGGAATCAAGGCCTGAATTCTGTATGGCACCACACTCTAAAACACTTAATGGTGTTTCACCTTCATAAAGCAAAAGCCACTAAACCAGTCTTCTGTGAGGTCACCATTCCTCTCAGTTACCTTTGCCTACAAACTCATTGTTAAGATGCAAGTTGCACCATCAGCCCAAAACAAGTAAATTTCCTAAGTGCAATTATTTCCCTCTGACTGATGATCATCAGGAACATAGTTCAGGTGCAGGTAAAAATCCTTCTGCCCAGCAGATTGTCAGGGTCAGCCATTTAAGATGCTTCTTGATGGGAAGAGGGAAGAAGTCTTAACACCAAACTATTCTTTATACTTTCCAGTATACTTCACCATCTAACTAGTTCACTCAGGAGGCAAAGTTTAAGAAACTTGTTTTCTGGTAACCCTTTCTTTTTAATCTTGCCTGTCCTTTATTACTATTTCCTCTACTCTTTGGTTGCCAGTCTACCACATCCTCACTAATAAAATCTGGTTTTGCTGCAGCCACTTAGCTCATCAGCCTTTTGAACCACAATGTTCTAACTTCCCTTTAGTTTATAATACTGAAAACTTTCTGCACTAAATTGATTTCTCTACAGACTACAAAGATGCTGATTTTCTAACTTTCAGTGTTTGCATCACCCAAATAATACTAACCCAGCAGAGCCCCTGAGCCTGTTTTAAACTTCCCTGGTTTGCAATGATACTGTCAGCACACTTTACTAGTTCATAACCTGAGGAAGAATTAAATCATTATTTGGTTTGATATTTGTGTACTTCTCTGTGACACAGCCTCTCTTTGAAAACTCAGTTTACACTATTGGCACTGCAGTAGTTGATTCCAAGGAGTTTCAGTTGAGGATGTGAAAAACAAGAACCTGCACATGCATTTTAATCCTGTTACTTGCTTTTACCTATATTCACGTTCTTGGAGTATTTCAACAGGATCCAATCCTTGTGGCTTCTGGATAGGGCTGATGCGATTCTGCTTTTGCTGCAGCTGGACAATGGGAGAAGGTTGTCCAGGTGATGGCTGTGGTACAGAGGGCCCAGGCATGGTGGCAGCAGGCTGGGCGGCTGGTGGGGCAGGAGAAGGCCTCCCACTAGGAGCTGGTGCTGGAAGCTTTTGTTGTGCATTGGAGATGCTCATATCTGGGGCTTGGCCTGAAACATTAATAGTACTGATTCATAACATGAGATATGGAAAGCAGTCAAGAAATCTCAATGTTTTCTGAAGACAGAACATGAAGGTAAGGTAAACATTCAGTACCACTAGAAAAAGCATACTGAGATACACTACATTTTGTTTTTAAAATAGACATACTAAAATGCAAGGATATCACACACTGCAGTAAGTTGTCCAAAGAAAAACAACACATTTGAAACTTTACAATGAATGTCATTTCTTTTGCTATTCCTGCAAACTTTCAACTCTAGTGTTAGAAGAAATGAAATAGCTATGGAACTGACTTCCTGCAAATGTAGGGCCTCATTCTGGCCCTTGTTCAATATCCTTGTGCCACTCAGACAAAAGCAACTATAACAACCACCAGACAACAGGCAGAAGTAGGTCTGACTTTAGAGCTCTATCAGAACTTGATAACCATATCAAACTTTCTACAATTGTATTTAGAACTACCTGTCAGATATAAATAGCTGATGCTTTTTTATGAACTCCTATTAACTGTATTTATTTCAAATACCAGGAATTCAATTACAATAATCGTCTTGAAAAGTAACACCTCAGTTAACATGAAAAGAGTACCTGTCATTCATAGACACTAAGGGTCACAGATTTCAGTATGCCCATGGATTCAGATGCTAACAAATTCACTAATAACAGACACTGCTAGGATAAAAATGTCACTTAATTTTTCTGAGAAGTCACTTAATTCTAGGGAAAAAAAACTACGAAGTACGGCTCAATCTTACAAACGACCTGAATTCAAACCCAACACATCCTGTAATCTACATGAAAAGATTCCATCAGCAATCATCACTTGCCATTCAAACATCTACATCAAACTCCAGAAAAAGAACTCCAGCACAAGCTATAGGTTCTGTATTTAGTGACACTGCACATCAGCTTATAAAAAAATATGAAAAAAAGAAAACCCACCAAAAATCTCTGTGCAGTGTCAGTTTTCAGAGAATCATGCAAGTTGAATGTGTCAGAAATGACAAATGAATTTGAAGACACAAGTGCAGTCTTTAAAAATATGTCAAATAAAACATCCAAAAAGATATAGCAAGGACAAACAAATTTTTTTTCATTACAAACAGTAATGAAAAAAGACAAACAGCTTGTAGTTAAACACATTATTATGACATACTGGATTATTATTTATCAACTACTCATCTAACAATTCTGTGTATCTGCCAGCAATTTTTAGCAGCAGCAGTTGAGCAAGAAGGCCCCGTTCCTGGTAAACTCATATATACAACCTCTCCAGAAACAGTTATCTTCTTTTTATTGTTCTACTCAAATTTTAAGTATTTACTGGGACTACTCAAAGAAAAGCAGTTCTAATTCTGATGACATGCTACTACTTCATTTTCCTTCTGTGTTGCTCTAAATAAACGACTAATGACAGAGCCTTTGTTATGATGTTAACTATCACAGAGTCACCACTGATCCCAGACAATCGTACAAGCAACAAAACATACATATGTACCATAAAAGAAGTCTGTAATATTCCCAAGTCTGCACTACCATGCTTCTTTTTAAATATCTCTAAAGAAACCTTCACAACTTCAAACAATACATATTACTACGATTTCTAATTCTTTTTAATTTTAATTCTGCTATTCTGCTTTTAAACAATGACATCAGCCTGTAAACCCAAATCCGAATGATTTGGTTCAAAATCTGATTATCACACAGAGGGAGAAAAAGTACACTGCTCATTTGATCTCAAAGACTACACTGATCATTCAAAGCTATTTGATTACAAAATAAGTAAACAAACAACAACAACAAAAAGAAAGCAGCTTAATTCTACCATGATTTGAAAACTTTTATTTACAGTAGCAAAGACTACAGGTAAAAGACAAGCATGATCAGAAAATTACTTATTTAGTAGGTTTTATGAGTGTCCCGCAGGCAGCTTACATATTTCATTGTGATTGCAAAAAGGTGCTTCGTGTTCAATCTGCCTACAAATTGCAGTAATTTCATGTGGATCATTCACAGATGAATAAAAGTTTAGAACTTCTTGATTAAAATCTAAGATACAGTAAAGGTTACACTATTTTTCTCCATGTCATTTTACCTTTTATTTTTTCTTTCCCCTGCACCTTTCTCCCACCATACCTTCAGTCCAAGTTTTAGGGGTAATGGCAGCAGTTGTATGTCCAGGAATCCCTGGAGCAGGCCCTGGTCCAGCTGCAGCACCACTTATTCCATGTAATCCAATACCTGCAATTTGACAAAGGAAAAAACCATTTGTGAAGACACAAAGCATTTCCAAGTACTCAAAAATCATTCTTCTTTCTAGCATGATAGTCTGTTCAGGCAAGTAGTTCCTTTCTTCATGAAATAAGGATAAGTAGCTTTTATTGTGAAAAAATATACATAATGAAGCATATTACAAGCTTGTTTTACGAAATAAATCCTATTTTTTTGGTAGCAAAGCCATATCCACCAAAATGAACAGTGAAATTATTAAAATGATTATTTAAAAGAAAGTGGTATTATCTTAACCCTCAGTTTCTAAGGCAAACTCACTAATGGAAGTGTTCAGAAACTAAGAGGTGCAGGGTGCTTAATCTAACAGTTTTCTTAGGACCAAAATGTGCTTGCTTGTCACACTGTAACACCTATGAACACTAGGAGAAAAAAATTCACACTTTCCTTTCCTTCTGTCTTTCACTTGACAGTGTATTATATATAGTTTGTTTTACTTTCAACAATCTAAATAATCAAGTCAACTTACTCCAGACTACTTTATGTACTTTTCTACATAGCGACAGGAGTCTGAAAATTTACTCTAAGAAAAACAGTGAAATTGCTATCAGTAAAGTACAATTAACATTCAAAACCTGGCAAGCATAATCAGGACAGAAACAGTACTGCACAGTGAAATAACTTCTATTTCAGTTTTGACAATACCCTATTAATAATAGATGTGTTTTATGTGCTTGTCCAAGCTTAAAATCAAGGGCCATTCTGTTCACTTTGATGCCAGAATACAGTCTCAAATTATAACCCTGCACAGCACCCATTTCTTAATCTACCACAGGCAGAACTTCAAGCATTACCTGAGCAAAGACTCTTACCAAGCATTCACTTACCAGACTGTCTGTTGAAGGCACTGGGAGGCTGTTGCTGTTGAATGCCTGGAAGGGTCCTCTTGCCCTGAACTGCAAGCTGGAGGTTTTCTGGTAAAGGCTGACCTCTAGCCAACATTTTGTATGCTAGAATCTGAGCCCGCAGCTGATGCAGCTGGGCCGGGCTGAAAGGGGAAGGCCCTCTGTTAGGCTGATTCATAACTTGTGGGTCTCCTGGTATAATGGGTCCTGGCTGACTGGGAGTCATCTGAGGCGGTGTTGGACCTCCTCCAGACATTGGACTGGACACATGCTCTGGTGCTCCTAGTGGTGATGGGTGAGGAGACATATAACCTAGAACAGGCAGAAGAATCACAAACTTACCTTTCTGTTAGTTAAATCTCAATTCCATCATATTTCTTTAACAGTATACAGAGCATAAAAATGTCTCTCCCAAGTCAGGATAGTTGTAGCATTTTCTGCAATGACGAAATGCAATATGAAATTCCCTGGGATATCAAGATAGTTTTCAGAGCTATTCTTTGAGAAGAACTACAGTTATTTAGTCCAGTATTTCCTAAAAATAACGATTACCTTCACATGTGGAGTAAGA
Source organism: Pithys albifrons albifrons (assembly GCF_047495875.1). Taxonomy (NCBI): domain Eukaryota; kingdom Metazoa; phylum Chordata; class Aves; order Passeriformes; family Thamnophilidae; genus Pithys; species Pithys albifrons. The sequence continues at coordinate 64,336,025 of NC_092497.1, read as the reverse complement.
CAAATAAAAGTATGAAATACAATACAGAACCCTGAGGAGATGGTACTGTTTACTAGAATGCTGGACAAATGTTTCCTTGTGGAACACACACAGTGAAGTCTGCCTAGTTTACAGCTTAATATTCTAAGTTTATTTTAATGCATACACACTGAGGACTATCTGCATATTCACTTCTACAGGCACTCTTTGCCAAAACTTACCAACATACGAAAATAGAAACAAATGGCATTTGCTTTCTATACAATTGATCTTAAATTTATAAAGAGTAAAGGTTGGAGTCAGACAAGAATGTTCAATACCTTTTGCTATCTGGGTGCTCAACAATTTGGGACACCTACTGCAAGCAAAAAAACCATCCTCTGAAGAAGCTACTAGAAACTACGTTACTCTATAAAGTTCGAGAAAAGCAATCATAGTTCTGAAATATTAGTGTTTGAAAATGCAGTGGGTTTAATATTGAATTTTAGTTACACTTATTATGCCTTTGCTTGAGCTTCACAATGCATAGCAGATAGCGACTTTGGTGCCTTTTGTTCACCAAGAGTGAAAAAAGAGTGAAAAAAGAGTGAAAAAATATTTACCCACTTCCACTGATACTGTGGAACACGAATAATGCTCTTCAGAACTAGAAAAGCCCCCTCAATTTTTTTTTTTAAAACCTAGAAATCTTAGGACTCATTTCCATATTCCATAGTAGTAAGCCATGGATCAGAGAACTCCACAGTTTATACCACATTCTGTGACACCAATCTACTCTTCCCTCACTATTCCTTGTCACTTTCAATTTCATCTATATGTGGTCCAGATCACAGAAGGAAGAAATTTTGCTCTCTCTTTAGCTTGGATGCAGGAAGGGTTTTTGATTTTTTGATTTTCACATTTTATAGATTTTAGGAATACAGTAGCTGTAGCAGCAAAGGCAAATTGAGTGTGTTAATATTTCCAACAGCTTAAGTTCAATGTTTATCTACTGTAACCCCTATCCCATATCAATGGCTCAAATTCTTTTAGCTGTTTAGACTCTTTTCAAGGCAGAGGGCTGAAGAATATCAAAAGGCTTGCCACAAGAGACATAAACAGGGCAGAGTGGCTGAGAAGTCAGAACAGTGGAAGAACTTAGTAAGTCCAAGGAAAAGGAAGATGAGGAACAAGGGGTCCAGGCAACCCCTAGCCTCAAATCAGAGGGGCTGGGACTGTGGCAGGACAAGGGTGAACTGGGAGACGCGTAAAATAATGATGGGCTAGACCGTATTATGAAAAACATGGAAATTAGTTTGGACACGTGTACATCCATGTATTCCTGGACAAGCCTAGCTCATTAAAGCCACTGCCTACTTATCTCCTACAAAATTGCCTTGGAGTTTTTTTTCACACAACACTTCTTTGTTCTTACTGAGCCTTCAGTAAAGGCAACACAGGTAAAACCTCAAAGCACTCCAACTTTTCTGGGATGACAGCAGCTGTAAGTCACTAGCTTAAGCAGAGAGATGGGAGTGCCAGAGAATTGAAATTTGTGCTAACAGATGCTGAGGTCTGGGGGATTAAAATGTAACAAAGTAAAGGTTGTAAATGTATGACATAAAAGACAGATTATTTCAGTTCTCCTAAAAAAGGAAAATGAGACAGAAGTACAAGAGGAAGAAAATGGGTTTGTGATGGCAAAGACCAGAAAAGACAGAGTTCAATCTAAAGAAAATGGTGACAGGAAGGGAAGAAGATTGTGGTGAGAGTAAGAAAAATTACACAGTTCAGAGAAAAAGGAGGAAGTGAGGGGAGGAGTTCAATGAAAAGGAAACGACCTTACGAAGTTATAATTACTTAAGCTACTTACTAGCTCAATATAAAAATTGGTTTATACATCCTTTGGTGGTGGTAAAAGGTATGACAAATAACTGTAAGTTTATTCCATTTATTCATCTCCTTCCACTAACCTACTTCTGTCTCTAAATTTTTTAAGAAAACAGGGGAAGCTACAGATCCCTCTTGCTGAGCATACTGCTTTTAAAAAATGGCTATGCAACAATAAAACTGAAAACATGGAGTTGCATTACTATTTTATACTACAAAATGGCATTTATTGCAACATCTGCCTGTGATTACATTTCCAAATCTCAGGATTTACTTTAAATGGCACCTAATTCAAACTACCTTGTTTTCTAAATTGCATTTCAAAGAATGGTCTATCTCCCTCCTCAAGTTATATTGTCCAAGTTATAAATTCCTTAATCACGGATAGACTTCAGACCCAGAAATCTGAAATCCATCTGCACTACAGAAATTTAGAACAGTAGTGTAAGATACTGAGTACTTATTCTCAGTCCTCACAGTTTGAGGCACAAGTCTGTGATTGTTTTGCAAAGAGGCGTTTTCAGAACTTTTTTGAGCTTTCTAGATATATCTTTATTACTTACACTCTCTCTTTCTCAAAGTCCTCTGCTTTAGGGAACTAGGCTTGACAAGAGGAAGAACGAAAAAAAATTTCCACAAAATATATCAGAACCTTCTAAACTTCTTTAAAGGTGTTACAATGTGGCATTTACAGAATGTAAATTTTGTGATGCTGTATTGAAAATTTTCCTTTACATTTGGAAAACTTTCATAAGACAGTGTGACAATATACACCACCACACGCCTGTCCTAATGAAGTGTTTATCCTACTTGCTTTTTCCCTATCTTGTCACACATATTGTAACACAGCTAAGCACGCACACATGAAGATCCACTAAAATTGAGTTTAACCATCATATACCATAAATGAAAAAAATAAAGACACGGTCCATTAGAATGTTTAATGTACAAAGACAGATTTTTGAACTTTGTAAGCATGCCTTCATCTGCTATGAAGGCTTTCAAATGCATTTTTCTATAGCACACATGCATTTCCACAGTAAGTATTCAGCAAGTTTTTTTAATACCCAACTAATTGTTAACTGCTGATCTGTCAAGCACCCCTTCTTCTACACCTTCCACTGGCATTCTCTTTTCTATTTTGCATAAACAATTCTGTTTAATTTAACCTTCAGAAAGGAAGATGGCAAGAGCACTGAATGATAATGTGCAGAACACTCTCAACAGAAGAAATCTATATGCTTGCAAAAGACAATACATAACCTATAGTTCTGAAAAATATTGAAAGTAAAAGTTATGCAAAAAGAGGAAAAGGTGGCCCAACAGTCCAACCTGTCATTTAAAGCTGTATCAGGTTTCTCCAGAAACAGGTTTCTCTTGTCTAACTGAATTTGGAAAACCTCCAATGACAGTGTTTATTTATCACTCTCAAGCTGAATTTCCTTTCCTTTAAGTCCCGTAAGAATTTCACTCACATAATTTGTGACTGTTACTTTTCTGCTTTTGCTATGCACCTCTGAGGACAGTCTGGTCTGACTTCTCATAATCCTTCAATGGCTACATCAAGGGGCTACATCAGAAATTCATTTCAAATTTTCAGGAGTAAAAAACCCAATGTCTTCTTAGCTGTATGCATAATCAGGAATATAATCACTCTTTTCATCCCACCTTGGTATCAACTTGTTCAATAGAACATTGAACATGCTATCATAGGATATCATAAACAATACATATACTTCACAGTATTAACACTGGAAGAAATCCTAGTTCTAACACATCACCAAACCCAAGTACTTTTGGAGGAAAGACTGCAAAGTTTCTACTCTAACTGCTTTCTGTCTCCACGTCCCAGTCACAGCAGCCGGGACCAGTTTATCACTGTGTAGGTGTAACTAATCACTAATGTGATTTCTGATGAACTGCTAATAATGGGTAATTTGCAGCAGCTGCCCAGGGCACACCTGACATCTCAGGCTACAAGTTCAGTGTTAAGAGAACCCTGGGAGACAAGGCAGTGTTTGTTTTCACATCAATGTGTGATAACTCCCCTCCAGGGATGTATTAGCATCTTCACACCCAGTCTGATGGGTCATGTCTGCTAATGGGCCATTAGGGACTGCCTAATAGGCAGCTGCAACAACCTAGACCATCACCATGATCATGAAGATATTTTGGGAGGGCTCTACCCACATGAGTGTACCCTTCAAGCCTGTGCAGTGGATTTTTCAGCTGAGGCACAGCCTGCGCAGAACTGGCCATCAAAGCCTCCAAAAATTATCCCATGATTCACAGAGTTAAATCACCCACAAACCCTCCGCCCTGGCAGGAGCTACTGGGCATTCCCACCTGAACCTGAGCACACATAATCCTCGTGTTTTGGGACTTCTGATACCACTTCATCATATCCAGAGGAGGACCAGAACCTCGACAGGACTATGACTGTCACTCTCAACCACACTGTGACCATCATCCTCACCAACAGGTTTGCCTTTCCTTTTACTTTATACACAGGGGACCGTGTGTAAGCACAGGGGCTAATGAACACTTCTGTCCACGCCCCAGGATACTGGGTTATACATCTGGTTTTGTGGGTTAAAACCAATTTTTCTCTGTACCATTGTATGTATTGTAATCTTCTTAAGTAAATTGTAACTCTGACTTCTAATCTCTCTTGAGTCAGGTTCTTTTATCCTGCCAGTTTACCTTTAAACCAGCACACTTTAGTGAACAAAAACAAGTAACATCTTGATCTTACCCTTTTATAGTTAGAAGAACCAGAAAGCTAATAATTGAGACCTTTTTCTCTGCTATAATGAGGGAGAAAATAATACATCTGAATGAATTCTAGACCCTGGTAATGAGTGTGACACTGAAAGAGTAAAGGTTACAGCAGTCCACGGGAATGTTCAACATAGGTTTTTGACTCTCCACTAAAAATATGACCAAAATAATGAAAATGTCTGAGGATCATGCATGTTCACATCTTTATACTAAAACCATTAGCAAGAATGGGACTCTAAGAGAATCTGTGGATTAGGAAGATACAGATAGAAGAAATACAGCTGTGTAACTCATTTAAACAATACAGTTGTGTAACTCATTTAAACAATCACTTAAATCATCAACTCACGTTGAAAAACAAAAAAGGACTAAGTACATCTCCACAACGCACAGCAGGAAAACATAACACCTTGGAACACAGTGGAAAATATATCCATATTGCACCAAGGCTACAAACTTTATTAAGGCAAGCAAAGTATAACATCTCCCTGTCAGTAATGTGGCCAGGGTTAACATCAGTTCTTGTGAAACTCTGAACAAACAGGTCACTTGCGTGCAAGTAGTTTAAAATTAGGACTGTAGAAATAAAACTGTTGAGATGTATTACACTGGCAGGCAGATGAATAAGGTGACAGATCTCATCTCTAAAAGGCTGAAAGAATTCAGAAAAGGAAGCGCAACTGATTTAGCAAGGACAATGAACATTGCCTGTGTAGTAGCTGTATCTTAGTGAACTCTGTAAGTTAAATCGTGTGTCTTTTTAAGAAGTTCAACACACGCTGCATGATAATTGAAAATAAATACAGATCAAGTATCACAATAATTTAATTTAATTTGTTCCAAGTCCTGGAAAAATACATAAATTATTAACATCAGTCCACTTATATATTTTATAATTGTAATATAGATGTTTTATATAAATATTTGGCTTCTCTTTACAACTTCTCTTCAGTCCTCTTACAAAGACAAATCTAACCATAATTTTAGTCTTTTGTGTAAAAGTTTAACACCTTAACAACTTACAGTAATTTTCATACTGCTCATATAAATACTGTAAATTTCACCACAGTTGATTTGCAGAGGCTGAAAGTAGTTTCTAACGTAATTCCAATTCAGTTAAGTGAAGTAAGCTTACTATTTAAACAGCTAAATATGAAGTAGGAGTGATGGATTTTCCTTTCATTTAACCTATTAGCATCAAAAGAAAGGTATTAAGACTAAACAGGGCCATCACTGTATGTAAGTTGAAGAAAAGAAAATCTGTCACCAAAAATAGTCAGGCATGTTACCCTTTCTCCAATTTGGCTTTACGAGTGGAAAGGAGTAACTGCTAAGGTGAAAGATATCAGTTCATGGTATTTTCCCCATCAATTAATGTCGGACTCCTGAAAATCATCCTATTGATACATTTTTACTGCACACTGCAATCTGTCAGAGCTACTAACACGTTCTTTCTGCACGAGTTGCATCTCAGTGCCAATAAAAAAATAAATCTAGGAACTAAATAATTAAGTTGCATACCTTAACTTAGTAATTATCATTTAAAAAAAGCAAAAATCTGAGAACAGTAACTGCCATTCAAACACTGCAAAGGCACTTGAGCAAAATGACAAAACTCTTAAGAGATTTAGCTTTGAAGTGTTTCTGATTTTATCATTCATCTCGCCTCAAAAAAAAGTGTTGTCTTAACACAGATTGTAATAATCATTACATCCAAAATTCTGTATCATCCTTGTTCATTCACAACTCCATGCTTGATTTACATAAATACTGCCTACCATCACATGTGCAGTTTGCCAATTTGTTTCTAATTTATTCACCCACATTTGTAAGCACATATTATATAGAGAAATTTGGTTTTTACTTGAGACAATTTTTTGCAAGACTTTCTTCTTTAAAAAAATACTACAAAAAGACTGCTATTGGAACACTTGACATTTAAATGAAATCTCATTTTGAGACCACTTCCAACTGTAAACTGCATACAAAAGGACAACAGCCTATGCATTTATCACAACTGTTCCACTCAAATCTCTTAAGAATGGAAGACTTCCATGAAAATTATCCATCTTCACATTCTTTCCAGGGTTTCCTACAGCACCTTACCAGTTCTCACTATCTTGGAGCCTTGGACGATTTCTGTCAAGAAGGGACCGTTACAGCCACGACAGTCTACCTAACTTGTCTAAAGCAGACCAAATACTCTCAGCCTGCAAACAACTTCCTTCCTTGGTCTATCAAACAGATGAGAAAGACATTCAGTGTTGACTTAAACATTCACAAATACCTGGGTCATCTTTGTCCTAAAAGTTAATTATCTTCATTAAGTAAGATACAGATATTTAATACAGTATGAATTCACCCAACTTAAATTTGCAGGAAGCAAACTACACTGCCTCCCCCCACTCCATACACATTTTTTCCTCCTTAAAGATAAATAGCTCCATCTATTGCAAGCCTTTCTACCATCTGGGAATGTGTGATACTAATCAAGTCCTCTTTTAATTCTCTCTCAGAAAGAATAGAAAATGGAGTTCAACATTCTTCAGGCGAAACAAAAAAACCCAATCAACTTCCAGCTGGAGTTCATAATCTGCTATTTAACTACCTTGAAATATACAGTGTATTATATTGATTTTACTTAGTAATATCTTTCTTTCAAATCAAAATGCCATACAGTAACAAGCCAAGTACCTTTTATAGCTCTAACAGGCAGACAAGGTTGTGTCTATCCTTACAGCTACTAGCTTTTAACAACGAATGGAGAAGCCCACTCATGGGCCAGGATGCTTCTTCCTGACAGCTGTGCAAATACTGTACTGCACTAAGTACTGTGTATCACATCTGTCTACTTTTTAATGAGTCAATTTAGTTTATGATCTCCACAAAAATAATAATACATTTGTTTGATTAGTATATAAAAATAGTATTTATGTAAATATATAAATATTTTATAAAATATTACATTTCTGTAATATATTAAAAAAGAGTAAATTTGTCAAAATAAAGGCTGACTTCACACAATTCAGAAAGACTTCGACAAGCTCAAGATTTGTGAACTTACTGGGATAAGTACCAAACAAGTGCAAGGTCCTGCACAAGAGTTGATGCAATTGCAAGTATCAATGAGGGCTGGGGGATGCAGAGATTGAGAGCAGCCCCGCCAAAACCAACTTGGGGGTGCTGGTGCACAAGAAGTTTGACAAGACCTGGCAATGTGCGCATGTGGCCTGTAAAGAAAACCACATCTTGGGCTGCATTAAAGCAGTGCAGCCAGCAGGCTGAGGGAGGGGATTCTGTCTCTCTGCTCTGGTGAGACCCCCATCTGGAGTACAACGTCCAGCTCTGGAACCCTCAGCACAGGAAAGATGGATCTGTGGGAGTAGGTCCAGAGGAGGGCCATGAAGATGATCAGAGCTCTAGAGCATCTCTCCTATGCAGAAAGGCTGAGTGTGTTGGAGGTTGTTCAGCCTAGACAAGAGAAGGTTCCAGGGAGACCTTATTGTGACCTTCTACTGCTTAAAGGGGCTTATAAGAAAGATGGAAGGAGACTTTTAAAAAGGACCTGCAGTGACAGTGGGAATTGTTTTACACAATAAATTCAGTCTAGATAAAAGAAAACCCCTTTTTTTATGAGGGTGGTGAAACCCCAGCCCATTCCTGGAAACATTCAAGGTCAGTTTGAGTGGGGCTCTGAACAACCTGACCTAGCTGCAAATGTACCTGCTCAGTGCAAGGCAGTAGGACTACATGACTTTTAAAGGTCCCCTTCCACCTAAACCACATTATGTTTCTGTGATTTTAACATAAAACTATTCTTGATGGCCTGAGTTACAGACAATGTAATACAGAATTAAAAGACAACATTTACTTAATTTTACCTAGAACAATATTTAACTGATAAATAGCCATTTTGCTTACGCTTCCAAACCAATGGATAAAGTTTAGAGTGATCCATTTTCTGGGATTTTGAACTTCTTCAGACACTTTCCCCAAAATGCCCCCCAAAAATACTAATTAGTGCATATTTATCTACTTCAACTTGAGACCTACACACAATATGCCATGAAAAAACAGACCTAGAACTAATATATAATTTCTATTTGACATTCATATTGTTAAAAATTGTACATAACTGTGTACTGCAAGCTCATCTATCAGATATTTGTAAGGAAGTGAACTTTATGATAAGTCTTGTTTTTTAACAATGTACCATACACATCTGAAGATATTACCAGAATTTGAAGAGTTACTGGGCATCTTTCCATGGACTCTCAAAGAACTGATAGACCTTTTGCCATGAGTGTGGGCATGGGTAAACTCACTCTCTTTTACCATGTGGCATATTTCTACAAAATCTGTAAAAACACAAGTGTCCTATACAACTCTTATGTTGTAGGAAATCAGACTGAACGTATCAAGTAGGTTGAAAGTCCTGGTTTTCTATCTTGGATCTGTAAACTAATGGGTAAAAAGTATGAATTTAGTGTAGTGGATCTGGCTGAGCTGGAATTTATTTTCCCATAGTAGCCCTTGCAGTGTTGTGCTCTGCACTGGCAGCTAAAGAAGTGTTGATAAAAAGCCTACATTTTGACTACTGCTCAGTGCAAGCGCTGTAACATTTCTTTTTCAGTCACGAGCGAGATCCAAGAGGTGACATAGGTAGGGCAGCTGTCCTACACTGACCAAGGGGATATTCCATACCATATGACATCAACCCAGATATAAACTGAGGCAAGGAGCTGGAAGGGAGGCACTCACTGTCTCATGATGGCTGCTTGCTGACAACTGTTGTGACTGCTGGAGCTCTGCTTCTCCAAGGGGTGGCTAACCATTGCTGCTCGTGGAAGGTGGAGATTGACTGCTACCTTCTGTTTTGTGCATGTGCCCACTGCTTTAGTTTTCCTTCTTTTTGCATAAACTGCCTATATTTTAACCCACTGTTAGTGTTATTTTCTTTTCCCTCCCTCTCACCGTACTCTCTCGGCTATTCGTCTGGGAAGGGGAGGGGTGGAGCAGCTGAGTGTGCACCTGGCATTCAGCCAAGGTGAACCCACAACAGTTAGCCAGTGGGAGTTTGCCCAACAGGTATTAGAACAGTCTCGAGTGTGACCACCATTTTTGTGGAAAAGGTAATTGTGTAAGAATAAAATCATGGAGACTGAGAAACAAAACAAGCTAAAACATTCCTCTATAATTCAAAAAAATAATTTGAAATACTAGGATGTGTAGGGGTTTTTCGACCATTTCTTTTAAAAGTCTGCTCCACATCAGAACTCCAGTAATGTCTATAGTTTGGTTAATGCTATAGTCTGGTTAATAACATACACCAAAAAGAGAGTAGGGATCTGTAGTCCTTAGCCTGACAAAGCTGCTACAAATACAATCACCTTTGAAATGCTCTGTTCATTTCATCAAATGCAGAAGTGTCCCTAAATGTAAAATACTTCTCTCAGATGATTACACTTGCATCTTATTGAAATCAATGGGAAAATTTTACCTGATGAAGAATTTGTCTCTGCAAAATCAGTTCTATTTTACTTAACTGACATTGAAAAGTTAAATGGAAAAAAATTACTTCTGGATTATCAAGGTCCCAGACTGGGATTCACCGGACAAATCACAGTCTAGTGCCTCAGTCACATTCCACTGAAAAGTGACAAAGCAGTTGGGGTTCAATCATTTTGCTGACCTGTAGCTGGTTCTTCCCTTGCAACATTTTTCCTATCCTGTGTAGTAAAGATGTAAATATATCAAACAAGGACCACCTCTTAAAACGTCTGTATAGTGTGTCACACCAAGAGTAATTTCATTTGGGATTCTTCAGGTGATGCTGTAGTTAATTAACCATGCAATATACAAAGCCTTATCTGCTGAACTTATTAATACCAACAGGTATTTTAAATTACATCTCCAACATACCAAGCTGCTCATTTTATGTTGCAGGCTACAGGACACAAAGAAGGCATGTAGCAATGTGTTTAAAAGTTTCCATTTTCTGGCATAAAAAACATTGGAAAGAACTTTGATCAGCACTTGACCAAACATTACAGGTATTAAAAAACTTTCTCCAGGCTTGTTTGGGTTCTTCTTCTCTCTTATAACTTCTTCACCAAAGGATTAAAATAAATCATATTCTAATGCATTTACCTTTACAATACCCACATAAGATAGGAAATGACTAGGTGGGTTGTTGGGGTTTTTTAAGAGATATAAACTAAAATCTGTCATAGATTTAGTTCAATTACTTTCCCCAGCCACAGACTTGAACCTCAGTTTTTTTTCACTACATGGCTGATGGAGACTCCAGAAAGCAAAGGGATTCAGTTATTCTCCTTGCCCTGTTCAGTCTTTCCAAACATAACTGAAAGGAAATAATCGGAATGTGTTAACATGGAACTACAGCCTCTTTGAAAAGCAAAGGGGCCCCAAAAATCACACAGCATGTGCAGCATGGATAAACCTTGGCTATGCTGGTCCATTGGACTCTGAGGTGGGCCCATTCCAGGATGAGGAGGTCGCATACTCTTCATGGAGCCACAATGAACATCTTCAACCATTCCTTTTTCGTGCAAGCCATCAATAGACTGTGAAAACAAAAGAAGTATTTACACAGAGATAGTATACAGATTCACCATAAAAATCCAAACGAACTTTAACTCAAAATCTAAACAAATACATGAAGAATAAAAACTTCTCTTAGCAGTCATTGAAAATAAAAACAATGGGAACCTTTCCCTGGGGAAGAACAGAACACCATTAAACTGCTTGTCCTGTTTCTATTTTGCCTTTTTTTTTCCTCCCCTTCTTATGAACTGTTCGGCAAATACAAACACACGAATGGTATTGGGCTCCTATTACAAAGCAGTGTAATGCACACTAACTTATGCAAGTACAGCCTGTGGCTTGGCTTCAGTTATTTTTAGCACAAACTTTGCCCTTTCAGGCATTGCTCTAGAGTAATGTCTCAAACACAGTTTCTCTTCAAAAACACTGCAAGAGGTAATCTCTTCTTTGCCAGCAAAAAAAAGGATAGGCAGTCAAGGAAGGGAAAATAATACTTGTGCTCCCTACAGATCCCATCACCTCATTCACTCCTCAAGAACTACAATTCCCATGGTACTTGAAATGCAGAAAAGGTCGAAGTGCCCAAGTGGTCAAAGTGCTGAAATCACGTTGGGCACTAAAAAAGGCTTCACAACAGAAACTGACGGAATCTGTAAGTGCAAATACGAGAAAAGTAACATCAGAAGGAAGATGTCTTAAGAAAATAGTGACGTTTTATCTGAAAGCAAAAATTACATCATACCGCTAAGTAGGGAAGAGATTAGGCTCATTAACTGCTAACTTAGAGCTCTGCAAGGCTTTGTTTAGGAAGGAACAGACTGGCAACGCTTACTTGGCTTCTCTCTACAGAAGTACTCAGCTCTGCGCCTCTCTAACACATCCACAAATGCACACTAAATACTGCTCTTGCAAACCCTAATGTGAATGGAGATCTTGCTGTCTGTTTCATATAAATCCACACCTACGGATTGAGAATTCTTTATGAAAAGAGAGTTAAGATAACTTACTCCAGTGGAAAACACAGGGCTTACTAAATAAGTATACAAGAAGCTACGTCAACTCAGAAGAAAAAAAGGTATTCAGTTTCTTATTTTTGAGTAATTTGTTTCATGTGACTCAATTTAAACAGAACTAAACAAAGGTTGTCCTTTCTACAAAGTAAAAAGTGATTCTAAATTTCAATTTGTCAATGCTTTATAAAAGTTTTCGACTTTCCATTGCAATGACCAGATTTGACTGAAAGTACCTTTAAGCACACAGAATTCTTTTTGTTGTTTACCAACATTTTTGAAGTAATTCAACTGTCATTTTTCTGTATCAGAACTACAGGTTAAAACAAGGAAAGTTACAAAAAAGAAGTAAAATGGATTTTTCACGTGTCATTATTCAGTTGTCATGACAGTAAAAAATATTTTTTAAAAGACCTTGTATCAGAAAAAACCCCACTACTCAATAAGCTATTTTTGATTACAAGAACTAGGGATACAGAGTAGAAATGCAGAGACTGATGACTGACACATTAAAAATAGCTCCACTTTGCTGACCAAGTAAATCCCAATGCCCTTTCCTGTGGCATGAAGATCCCACCCATCTCACCCCCCATCTTTGCCCCTACTTACAAAGATAACCAACACAGAAGAGAATACGCAGTTCACCTTCTGCCTGCACCAGCTGAGTACTACAGACAGGTAACACCAGTAAATCTGGATACATTTTGTCATAGTATGTGTCCAGGACTAAATCTTTAGGGCCATCAAGAGGAGAAGGAGACTGTGTAGGAAATTTTATGTGATTTCCAGAACAGATTTGCTCTAGCTGTACAATTTGTGGTGTAATTGCAGGGATGAGTTTCACTGCACTGACAGGTGGCAGCCATGAAACCTCTGTGAATCCAGGCAGCTCTGATGGCACTAAGACGGACACAGCATGTGTACATTAGAATTACGAGCATACTGTTTATGTACACAACTTTCATGACAATCTCCTTTACTGAGGGCAGGCTAATGACCTGGTGCTAACAAAGAGCAGCAGTGAAGAGAAAAACACGGGGCCTTTCATAAAGAGGACATAAAAAAAACCCACACAGAAACAGAGAGGTAAAGACATGACCATATAAGAAAACATCAGCTTAAGGAGTGCTTCTATGGAAAGAATTAATCAAAACAACAAGTTTTTGTAAGGTACCCACACAAAAACAACTGTAGCAAATTGAAATGTTTCAAGTCTAACGGAAGGGAAACTAAATATAGTAAGAAAGGGGTTTGCTCCTGTGCACTTATAAAAATTATGCTGTGAAAAAAATGAAAACTAATTTCATTATAACCCATTTATCAATTTCCTAGTAAGCATGCAAAATACAAAGATAGCATAAACTTCACTGAAGCAAAAATTAATTTTCATGATCACACTATTGCTAGCAAATGCAGAGACAGGCATTTCCAAGAACGTATTTCATTTAAAGGCACATCTACTGACTATGGAAAAAACTTCAAACATTCAGCAGAGGATAGCAGTGGACTACAAAAGCTGAAAACCAGTTATTTTCTGTAACTTTCTGAATCACTATACAGTTATAAAGTTAGATGATAACTTCAAATCTATGCAACAGGTTAAATATCCCAGAAGGAATCTTACACACAGTGTAATTTCTGTGAATTCTTCAGTCTTCTTTAAATGATTAAAGCTACCTTCCAGAAAGCAACCTATACTACCAAAAAAGTACTACCAGGACACTGGGGTACTTTTTTATTTTATACTATTAATATGACAGAAGGGAAACAGGAAGTTGAGACATACTCAACTTTGAGAAGACATTACTGTTTTGATTGGTCCCTCTAAGTAAGGACAAGCACTGAACCACTCAGATATATAAACAGTGCTTCTAGGAAACAGAATTAGGGACGAACTTCAACTGTATGCAAGCACACACCTACATATGTGGCAGATTTACATAATGCCTAATGCACATGGAACATTTTGCCTACAGTGCTTTTACTCTGAATTTAGTAATAAAGATCTTCTCACAGGGAGTACTGCATCACAGTTTGACCTGTATTGTATTGTATGGCCAAACTTTGCAAACGCAGATTTGGGAAGGGCTGTCCCCACGTGGGTGTGCCCTTCCAGCCTGCACAGTGGATTTTTTAGGTGAGGCACAGCGTGTGCAGAACTGGCCCCACCGTTTAACTCCTGAGGTCCATCTGCCACGGCCGAGCGAGCTTGAATGGTGACAGGGAAGTCCTCGGGACTGTCACAGCCCCAGGTACTAACTGGGGCTGACCCTGCTGAGCATTCGAGATCTGATGGGATGGGATGACAGGGAGGCACTGAACTGCCAGGGGACGGTGGTCCATACTGAGACTCAAAACTCATGACCTTGGGATTCAGAGTCCAGAGTGCTCTCCATTACACCACGGGACCACCCCCACAGTTTGACCTATTTCCAGGGAAACTTTCAGATCACAGTGTCTCTTTTTTTTTGTTTCTATCCACCTTCTTAAAATGCAACTAACCAAAAAAAAACAGCCTTAAAATCAAAAACTCAGATTGAGAACCAAACTATGTTTTTCCTAGATCACACATCTTCTAAACCAAAAAATTACATAGATCAAACACCAATGTGTTGTCATGTAACTGCCACATAACTACACAGCATGACTGAAGCATCACTGATGGACCACCAGTCTGACTGTGGCTGTACTTGCACAGCAGGGAATCAGGCAACAACTCTGTTATCTCTTACAAATCACTAAATCACCATTTAACATGAGTTCTCTTGATTTTTTCAAGGTTGGCATCAATATTTCCTTTGTTTTTTAATTAATGAAGACACATTAAAAAAAATCAAACCAACATGCCTGCTGGTAAAAAGGTGCTATACTTCTAGGACCATGACAGAATTTTTATGATTATCTGAATGTCTAATATGCATAAATCTATTAGCCAATATACAAGAAATGAGGAAGACAACTAAAATATTTAGAAAAAAAACTACTATTTTTGTTAAGAACTTTTTATCTCCCTCACTTTTCCTCTTGTTCTTCAAAACCATTAACATTATCCATGACAACATAGTAAGTCTTCTGTAGTTAGTAATCATTTACAGTACACCCCATAAAAATTCATAAAAGAAGTGATTATGCACCAGGTTATAATTAACTGGAAGATAAAATAAACCAAGAGTTCACAACATGATATCCACCCTTCAAGTGAGAACCCAGCAACTTAAAAAGCTATATTGTTGTCATACTAAGAGTGTTAAGCAGTTAAAATCATGTGGCCCAGCTATTTCATAAGAGCATTCAGAAGGCTGTATTAGAGAATTATAAAATGGCTCAGGTTGGAAGGGACCTCAGACATCATCTAGTTTCAACCGTCCTTCCATGGACAGGGATGCCTTTCCCTAGATGAAGATGCTCAGAGCCCAGTCCAGCCTGACTTTGTACACTTCCAGGATGAAGCAGCTCTGGGCAACCCATTCCAGTGCCTCAGCACTCTCATAGTGAATAATTTCTTCCTATTATCTAATCTAAACCTACTCTTTCAGTTTTAAATTATTCCCCTTTGCCCTGTCACTATAAAAAAAAGAAGAGTCCCCCTTTGTAAAAAGTTCCCCTCCATCTTCCTTGTAAGCTCCCCTCAGGATCTGGAAAGTCACAATGACATCACTTCAAAGACTTCTCCAACCTAAACAAAATTAGTTCTCTCAACCTTTCCTCATAGGAGAAGTGCTACACTGCCCTAATCATCCTGGTGGCCTCCTCTGGACTCAATTCACCAGGTCTGTGTCCTTCCTGTCCTGGGATCCCAGAGCTGGATACAGCACTCCAGGTGAGGTCCAATGCAAGCAGAGCAGAAGGGCATAATCCTCCTCCCCGTCCTGTTGCCCACACAGCTTTTGACACAGCTGGCTTTCTCCTAATTTTTATTGTATTTCACTAGAAAAAGCATGTTATATAATGACTTGCAAGTCAAACAGGTTTATATAGCACTGAGCAGAAAGAAAACGTTTATTTGGTCAAACTGCAGGTGGCTGACCAGTTTTATAATTACATTGAACAACACTCACACAATATGTGCAAAATTGTCTCAAAGCACCCTTCGCCAGTATTTCTTAAACAGAGCCTTCCATTTAACAATACACTGTTTCTGGGGTTGCACAGGAAAACAGCTCTGAAAACCCGCCTAGACTGAAAAATCAACATGTATTTTATTTCATTTTTTTTTCTTTTTTTCACCCCTATCACCTCAACAGACCCATTTTCTAGCTTAGTCATACACACATGCTGGAACCTTTGAAACTGCAACCTAGAGGACAGATAGACTGTTCCTACTAAAATAAAAACTTGTGAAGTTACAGTCTGTTCCATTGTCAGAATCAAGAAAGGAAAAGGAAGAGTAATTTACTATTGCTACACTTTGAATTAGCTATCCACACTCTCCATGGAGCATTTTTCAAAACATTTCACTAACATCCCAATGGGAAAATTTCTACCTCTGGCTCACAGAACTTTGTGAGATGCTTTCTGAAGTCTCTGGAAGAACCTTGTGGGATGACATTTGTTGGTTTGTTCCTAATTATAACATAGGATTTAAAAGCTGATATAATAGGATGTATCAGTTAAAAACATGATGTCTGGGACATTCAACCATTTTACGTGAAATTCCTGGTGCCACCCTCTTCTTCTACAGGTACAGAATCTCTCAAAAATAGAAAGAAATGAAAAAAATGAAGGGTGTAAGAATCCTGGCTATGATGTTTGGGGACAGAGTTCTGGAATACTGGGCCGTAGCTGACCCCAAAAGGGAGGCAATGCCAATCGCAAATGTCTGGCTAATAGCTACATCACATGTTCCAAGATTCAAACAAAAAAGTTACTGCATGTACTGACCTCTCAGAGATGACAAGAGTTCAGTACAAATGGGCAACTGGATGATGGCATCCTTCACTTTAGCTCTCTTTGTGCTATTAGAAATATTACACAGTTCACATAAAAGACACCAGTATCATGTCCCTACTGACTGGATATTGTTTAAATATATGAAACTGATCCATATGTGAAAACGTCAGCATGAATAAGATGCCAGTTCATGAGGAAAATTAATGACAGTCTAAGCACACTTTAAGTACATAACCACCACCAAAGTCTTGTTATTCACATGTTTTACATGACACAGTTTCATATTCCTTTGTAAGATGGAGTCTTTATAAAAATAACTTGAAAACCACCTTTTTCAACCACATTTGCAGTACGGTAGAACAAACAAATGTGTAAGAACAAACCCTTTAAGAAATGCGAGTACCAGTTTTTTCTTCAAAAAAAAATCCCAGTACTATTTCAGGCAAAACCAAAAACTATCCCAGACATGATACATCCAAACAGACAAGAAGGAAAAAGAAAAAAAAGTGCTTAGAATGCTCTGCCCTAAAGTTTTACCACTGTAGTTCATTTTTCTCCCTAGTAATGTCTACCTTATTGAGAAATACAGGTTACAAATGAAGATTTGCAAATTACTAACTCTATAGTTCAAAGTAGTCTACTAAGAACAAGGAAACTGTGTTTTATCTGATATATGAATGTTTAGTAGTAAAGACAGAAGTAGGAGTGAAACTGAAGTTTTGCAGGTAATACATGATATGTAATAGCAGTTATGCAGGTCCAAAAGTAGTAAGCAGTTTTTTCATCAGTGTAGAGAAGTTTAGGGAAATAAGGTTCACTTGTAAGCTATTACCTTATGCATTTGATGCATGCCTTCCTGTGGATAATCGGTAGGCCCCATTGCTGGCATTGGATGCGGAACACTTGGTGGACCAGGACTTGGCCCCATCATGCTGTGAACGGAGCCAGGAGATGGCCCTGGTCCTGGGCTAGGTCCTAGAATCGGTCCAGGTGACGGTCCTGGTCCAGGGGAAGGACCAGGATGAGGCATGGCGCCAGGGTCTGTAGGCGTGGACATCTATTTTCTGTCTCCTTTTCAATTAGCAGAATAGCTCTAATAACAAAAAACAGAACAAAACAAAAACAAAACCACAGTTTCTATGTGATATTATGAGCATTGAAAAAAATTTAATTAAATCTTCTGGCAATTGTTACGCACACAGACATGCACATACATGCAAGCTGTCATCAGCAGAACACACTTAAATGACCCTTAATGCTGCCCTTTAGCTCCACCATCCTTCTAAAAGCCTACTTGAAGGATAAGGATCCTGATAGTTCTGCCTGTTTCTGGATGTCTGTACATTACTCACAGAACAAAACAACTGGTTTGCAATGAGAAACAGCTACCAGGAACAACAGCAGTCGGACTCGCTTGCTATCATCAGACTTGTCATGCAGGGTCAAGCACAGCACTACTAAATGAAGGAAAGAGAGCTGGGCACTTCTGTAACCTATGTGTTCAAAAATCCCTCTCGAAACAGCTATGACTGCCTTGAAATTCACACTTAAAAAAATTCATGGCAGTGCAGCCAAACAGACATTAAAAGGGTTATTAAGTCTACATTGACTTTTTTTCATTTGCTCGAGAGCACCAAGACCCAGATAGAGCCAGTATTGCCAGTGGCACATTTAAATGTGGCCTAACAATGCCCAACTGCCCCTCACCCATGGATCGCAGAAAGCAGGGCTGGAGTCAGGGAAACTGCAGGAGAGCACCAACACCCACATGGTACTGGCAGCTTGCCCTAGAACGGCTGACTGTGAGTGCAGCCAGCGAGGATGGCAGCTGCTCCCATCTTTCATAAGGGGCCCGGAGGTGGTGACAGCAATCAGGGCATGCTGGTAGGGCTCCTCCGACCACCTGGGAGCTGCCAACAGAGGCAGCAAACAGACCCAGTTTGTGGAAAAGAGTTGGTGAAGAAGAACACAATCCTACTATGCTCCCACAGGTATGGTTTTGACATGCCACAGAGTTCATTGCTCTAGAGTTGCTGGATTCACTGCACCAGCTGTCCTGGAAGCCTCCAGTCAGTCACACCTTGTCACGGTAGACATAGCTCTCCTGGACTCAGGCTGACTTTTCACAAAGGCTGGGGCTGACAACCATTCCTTTCACAGATGTTGCTGTTGCCAATGAGCAGTGCCACCAGGTTATGAGCCACACGAAGTGAACAGGCTATGCAGTATTTATGAGAATGAGGAAGAGATTGACAGGCTGTTCTCAGAGCTACTAAAGTCTCAGGAGTCTCAAAACTCCATTGAAGTGAGGATGCAGGCAGACTCAGAATCCTGTGAAGCAGTAAGCCAGAGGTCTCTTGAACATCAATGCCAGAAGCTGGCCACTGCCCATACCAGGAGGAAGGCTCTTCCTCCTGAAAACTTGAAGATGAAAAATAGGACTGATACCTTTTACAACAGGCATGAGGACCTGGAACTCTAACGACAGTCAACTGATGAGGCAAAGGCCCTTCTGCAATGGAGGACCCACCTGGGGCAAGAGAGCCTACCCCTCACATCACAAATGGCTGCATTAAGAAAAAAAGAAGAGCAGCTGTTCTAGATGACTTTCCTCTAAGAGGAATGGAGGGACTGCTATGCAGACCAGACTCAAATCACACTGAAATCTGCTGCCTCCCAGAGGCTCCAAAGCTGGTGTCATCAGCAGAATTTGATATTTTTTTATGATGGCATGGTCTCTACAGCATCAATACAGTCCACTCACACCTGAAGAGATGCAACTTACTCAGAGGGGGGAAAAAGGGTTTTAGCATGCAAGCTAGCAGGGCTCACTGATAGCACTCTAAACTAGACTGGAAGGGAAGATAAAATCAGGTTTGCCAGTGATAAGCAGTGGAATGGCATGCCAAAACTTGAGGAACTGAGTACTCAATCTGCTTCATGAGGTGTTGGATACAATGAACCACAAATGAAATGTTTCTATACCAACACACGCAGCATGAAGAACAAGCAAGAGGAAGCTTTGGCCCAGGCCCAGAGATATGACTCACTGCATAAGCCAAACCTGATGGGATGAGGCCTGTGACTGGTGGGTGATAGCCATGATGGATGGTTTCGGGCTCCTCAAGAGATATGGGCAGGGCAGGTGAAGGGGAGGAGTAGCACTGTTTGTAATGCAGGGGCTGCAACGTATGGAGCTTACAGCTAGCTGGCAATGGCACACTTGAGAGCCTCTGGCTAAGTAAGGGACAAACAAATAATGCAGATGTCATTGCAGGAGGCTACTGTAGAATACCTAGCCACAACAATGAAACTAATTCTTCAGAGAACTAAGGGACACCTCCTTATGGGTTACTTCAGCTTGCCAGATGTTAACTGGCGATACCACATAACTAGCACAAACAGGTCCAGAAAATTCCTAAAACATCTGGATGCTACTTCACAGTTCAGGTACTAAGGGAGCTGATTAGGTAACACGCTCTCCTTGATTTGATGCTTGCTAACAGACAGGGTCTTGTCAGTGACATGGTGACTGGTGGCCTTCTTGGGCACAGTGACCACAAAGCAATCAAGTTTAAAATCTCTGCTGACAGGAGAAAAAGTGCCTGCAAAACTTCAACCCTGGACATGAGGAGAGCAGACTTCAGGCTGCTCAGGGCACTAGGGATAAGGTCCCCTGAGAAAACACTTTTGAAGGTGCTGGAGTCCATCAGTGCTGGTCATTTCTTAAGCACCACCTCCTAATGGCACAGGAACAGGCAATTCCTAAATGTCAGAAGTCAAGCAGGTGAGGCTGAAAGCTGACTCGGCTGAGTAGGGATCTTCTTTGGAAGGCAGAGGCAAAAAAGGGAGGTGTATGCTCAGTGGAAGCAAGACCAGGTGATGTGGAAGGAATACAGAGAGGCTGTTTGCCACTGTAGAGAGAAAATTTATGTGGCTGAAGCCCAATAGGAGGTGAAATTGGCCAGAACTGAGGGGGAGAATAAAAAGAGGTTTTGGAAATATGTTAATGCAAAAGGCAGTGTAGAAATAACATCGACCTGTTACAGGATGAGGAAGGCTCACATCATAAACAGGGACAGAGGCACGGCAGGAGTGTTTCATGCTTTCTTTGCCTTTGTCCTCAACACCAATAACAGACTAAGGGGGTGTCTCTGTGCCCTGAGCTGGAGGACCATGGCTGTGGGAATGATAAACTAGCAGCTGACCCTGAAATTGTGAGGGATCTGTGCTCCAGCTGGATGCCGACAAATCTCTGAGGGCTGATAGGATTCACTGGAGAATACTCAAAGAGCTGACAGATATCATCACGAGACCTCTCTCAATGCTTTTTGAACAGTTTTGGGAATCTGGAGAGGTCCCAGCTGACTGGAAGCTGGCTCACATCCCAGTTTTCCAGAAGGGCAAGAAGGATGATCCTAGAAACCACAGGCCTGTCAGTCTCACTTCAGTGACTGGTAAAATTATGGAGAGTATTTCTGGAGGTATTGAAAAGCCTGAAAGACAATGTAGTCACTGGTCAGAGCCTGCACAGCTTCATGAGGGAAAAGTCCTGCTTGTCAAACCGAACTTCCTTTTCTGATCACCGATCTAGCTGATCAAGTGAAACCAGGTGATGTAACCTTTTTTGATTTTAGTAAAGCTTTTGATACTGTGTCTAACAGTATCCTTCTGGTCAAGACGGCCAGCAGCTGGATAAACACATCCTGAGATGCGTGAGCAATTGGCTCACAGGTCAGACAGAAAGGGTTGCAGTAAATGGGGTGACATCTGACTGGTGACCAGTCACTAGAGGGTTCCACACGGCTTCATCTCAGGCCCTGTGCTTTTCAACACAGAATTACAGAATGCTTTAGGTTGGATGGGACCTTTAAGACCAGCTGTTTGCAACGCCCCTGCCACAGGCAGGCACACCTTCCACTGAATCATTGTTCAGGGCCCCATCCAATCTGACCTTGAACATTTCCAGGGATGGAGCTACACAGCTTCTCTGGGCAACCTGTCCCAGTGCTTTACCACCTTCATGTAAAGAATTTCTTCCTAACAGCTAATCTAAACATGACCTCTTTCAGTTTAAAACCATTACCCCTTGTCCATATAAAATGTCATTCTCTCTTCTTTTTATAAGTTCCCTTAAGGTAATGGAAGGCTACAATGAGGTGTCCCCAAAACCTCCTCTTACTCATGCCAAACAAGCACTGCTCTTTCAGTCTGTCTTCACAGGAGAAGTGCTCTATCCATTGCTCCTCAACTTCATGTCCCTCTTCTGGACCTGCTCCAACAGGTTCATATGTCTCCGGCGCTGAGGACTCCAGGCCTGGACACAGCACTCCAAGTGGAGTCTCAGGAGAGCAAAGTAGACAGGGGGAAATCACCTCAACTATAGGTAAGAGGAAAAAGAGAAGGGTTGTTGTAATTGGTGACTCCCTTCTGAGGGGAACTGAGGGCCCTCTATGTCAGCCAGACCCATCCCACAGGGAAGTTTGCTGCCTTCCTGGGGCCAGGGTGAGGGATATTACCAAAAGACTTCATAAGCTTATTCAACCCTCAGACTATTACCCGCTGTTGGTTGTCCAGGTTGGAAGTGATGACATCAATAAAAGGAGTACCAGAGTAATTAAAAAAAGATTTCAAGGCACTGACCCGATCTCTTCATGGGACAGGAGCACAGGTAGTAATTGCCTCAGTTCCTGTGCTAGCTGGGATGAATGAGGAGAGGTTTAGGAAAGCCCAGCTTACCAATAGGTGGCTTAGGGGATGGTGCTATCGTCAAAATTTTGGGTTTTTTGATCATGGGGCAAACTCCATGTTGCCTGGTCTCGTCAAATCGGATGGGCTTCATTTATCTAGGAAGGGCAAAAGAACTGTAGCCCCTAAGTTGGTAGGGTTGGTTAGGAGGGCTTTAAACTAGGTTTGAAGGGGGAAGGGACGGCAACTGGGCTCTCCAGAGATAAGCCTAAGGGTGTAGAGCCCGAGTTGAGAATGAAATCAATGGACCAGCTGAAGTGCATGTACACCAATGCACGCAGTATGGGAAACAAACAAGAGGAGCTGGAAGCCACAGTGCAGCAGGAAAACTATGACATAGTTGCTGTCACAGAAACGTGGTGGGATGACTCACATGACTGGAGTGCTGCTATGGGGGGCTACAAGCTCTTCAGAAAGGACAGACAGGGAAGGAGAGGTGGAGGGGTGGCTTTATACGTTAGAGAGTCTCTTGACTCTGTTGAAGTTGAGGTCAGCAGTGACAAGGTTGAGTGCCTGTGGGCCAGAATCAGGGGCAAGGCCAACAAGGCTGACACCCTTGTGGGTGTCTGTTACAGACCACCCAACCAGGATGATGAAGGAGATGAATTGTTCTACAAGCAGCTGGAGGATGTCTCAAAATCTCCAGCCCTTGTTCTTGTGGGTGACTTTAACCTGCCAGATATCTGCTGGGAGCTTCATACTGCAGAGAAGAGGCAGTCAAGGAGGTTCCTGGAGTGTATAGAGGACAATTTCCTTCATCAACTGGTAAATGAACCTACCAGGGGTAAGGCCCTGCTAGACCTACTGTTTACAAACAGAGAGGGGCTGGTAGATGATGTAGTGGTTGGAGGCTGCCTGGGGCATAGTGACCATGAAATAATAGAATTTTCAGTCCTCAGGGATGTAACGAGAGCCACCATTAAAACCTCTACTTTGGACTTCCAGAGAGCAGATTTTGGCCTATTCAAAAAACTGATTCAGAGCATATCCTGGGAAACAACCCTTAAAGGCAAGGGGGTCCAGGAGGGATGGACATGTTTTAAGAAGGAAATTTTGAGTGCACAGCAACAGGCTGTCCCAGTGTGCCGAAAGGCAGCCGGAGGGGAAGACGGCCAGCTTGGTTAAATAGGGAGATTCTGAAAGAAATCAGGGATTAAAAGAAAGTTTACAGACTATGGAAAAAAGGGCTGGCTACTTATGAAGAATTTACAGATAGAGCTAGGTCATGCAGGAAAAAAACTAGGGAAAGAAAACTGGAATTTGAAGTTATTTTGGCTATTTCATTTAGGGATAACAAAAAGTCCTTTTATAAATACATTAATAACAAAAGGAGGGGCAAGGAAAACCTCCATTCTCTGTTGGACTTGAAGGGAAATATAGTTAAAGAAGATGAGGACAAGGCTGAGGTACTTAACACCTACTTTGCCTCAGTTTTTAGCAGTAAGCCAGGTGGCCCTCAAGATAACTGGCCTCTGGAGCTGGTGGACAGGGAGAGGGAGCTGAATAGCCCTCCTGTATTCCAGGAGGAAATAGTTACTGACTTACTGAGCCAGCTGGATCCTAACAAGTCTATGGGACCAGACGGGATCCATCCCAGGGTGATGAAGGAGCTGGCAGAAGACCTTGCCAAACCGCTCTCCATCATCTTCCAAGAGTCCTGGCTCTCTGGGGAGGTCCCAGATGATTGGAGGTTGGCCAATGTCACCCCAATCCACAACAAGGGCTGCAAGCAGGACCCTGCCAACTACAGGCCTGTCAGCCTGACCTCCGTGCCTGGCAGGGTTATGGAGCAGTTCATCCTGAGTGCAATCACACAGCACCTTCAGGGTGGACAAGGGATTAGACCCAGCCAGCATGGGTTTAGGAGGGGCAGGTCCTGTCTGACCAACCTGATCTCTTTTTACGATCAAGTGACCCACCTGGTGGATGAGGGGAAGGCTGTGGGTGTGGTCGATCTGGACTTCAGCAAGGCCTTTGACACTGTCTCCCATAATATACTCCTGGAAAAGCTGGTAGCCCATGGCCTGGACAAGTGTACCCTCTCCTGGATTAGGAGCTGGCTGGAGGGTCGGGCCCAGAGAGTGCTGGTGAACGGAGCCGCATCCAGCTGGCAGCCAGTCACCAGTGGTGTTCCCCAGGGGTCTGTGTTGGGTCCAGTCCTGTTTAACATCTTTATTGATGACTTAGATGAGGGGATTGAGTCCATCATCAGCAAATTTGCTGATGACACCAAGTTGGGAGGGAGTGTCAACCTGCTGGAAGGCTGGAGGGCTCTGCAGAGGGATCTGGATAGACTTGAGAGATGGGCTGATTCCAATGGGATGAAGTTCAGTAAGGCCAAGTGCCAGGTCCTGCACTTTGGCCACAACAACCCCCTGCAGCGCTACAGGCTGGGCACAGAGTGGCTGGAGAGCAGCCAGGCAGAAAGGGACCTTGGGGCACTAATTGACAGGAAGCTCAACATGAGCCAACAGTGTGCCCAGGTGGCCAAGAAGGCCAATGGGATCCTGACCTGTATCAAAAATAGCATGGCCAGCAGGACCAGGGAAGTGATCCTTCCCCTGTACTCTGTGTTGGTGAGGCCACACCTTGAGTACTGTGTTCAGTTCTGGGCCCCTCAGTTCAGAAAGGATATTGAGGTGCTGGAGCGAGTCCAGAGAAGAGCAACAAGGCTGGTGAAGGGACTGGAGCACAAGCCCTATGGGGAGAGGCTGAAGGAGTTGGGGTTGTTTAGCCTGGAGAAGAGGAGGCTCAGAGGTGACCTCATCACTGTCTAGAACTACCTGAAAGGAAGTTCTAGCCAGGTGGGGGCTGGTCTCTTCTCCCAGGCACTCAGCAATAGGACAAGGGGGCACAGGCCTAAGCTCTGCCAGGGGAAATTTAAGTTGGATATCAGAAAAAAATTCTTTCCAGAGAGAGTAATCAGGCATTGGAATGGGCTGCCCAGCGAGGTGGTGGATTCACCATCCCTAGAGACTTTTAAATGCAGATTGGACGTGGCACTGAGTGCCATGATCTGGTAAATGGACTGGAGTTGGACCAAGGGTTGGACTCGATGATCTTGGAGGTCTTTTCCAACCCAATCGATTCTATGACTCTATGATACTGGCCACATTTCTTTTGATGCACCATAGGATGTGGTTGGCTTTCTGGGCTCCAAGACCCACTGTTGTCTCAGGTTCATTAACGACTTGGCTGCAGGACTTCAAGGGATACTAAGTAAGTTTTTACATTATAAAAAACTGGGAGGAACTGTTGATTCTCAATGGCAGAGAGACACTAGAACGAATTAGGGGGCTGGGTAATCACCTACCATATGAAGTTCAACAAGGGGCAGTGCTGAATTCTGCACCTGGGATGTGGTAACCCAGATTGTAAGGACAACGGGGAATGAGATGTTGGAAAGCAGTGCCACAGAAAGGCACCTGGGGGTCCTTACCGATGGCAGGTTAAATATGAGTCAGCAGTGCCCTGGCAGCCAGGAGGGCCAGCCGTGTCCTGGGGGGCATCAGGCAAAGCATTACTAGCCAGTCAAGGGAACAGATTGTCCCGCTTTGCTCTGCACTGTGGCCGCCTCAAGTCCCATGTGCAGTTTTGGGTGACACCATATAAGAAAGACACTAAGCTCTGAGAGAGTGTTCAAAGGAGGGCAATGAAGATGGTGAATTCAGGGCCTTGAGGGGAAGCCGTGTGAGGAGTGACTGAGGACACCTGGTCTGTTCATCCTAGAGAAGAGGAGACTGAGGGGAGACCTCATAGACTCATTGCAGTCGATAACCTCCTTGTGAGGGGAAGAGGAAAGGCAGGTATCAAACTCTTTTCTTCAGGGAACAGTGACAAGACACAATGGAGGTTCGATGTTGGATATCCAGAAAAGGGTCCTTCACCCAGAGGGTGGCTCGGCACTGAAACAGGCTCTCCAGGGAAGTGGTCACAGCACCAAGCCTGACAGAATTCAATGAGCATTTGGACAACACATTCAGGCACATAATATGATTCTTGGGGCTGTCCTGTACTGGACTTCAATGATCCTTGTGTGGTGACTTCCAATTTTAAGATACTCCCTGATTCTGTGATTCTGTGACTTGGTACCTTGAGATCCTGTTTTACTGGAAGGTAAATGACAGAGCTGTCTAGGAAGCTTCTTTGTTTAAAACACTCCAGCAGTCACTAATTTGTTCCCTACAACTCCACAACTCTACCAAAAAAGCAATCTAGTCATCAAATGCCAACAACTCCAAATACCACACCACAGCTTCCTCTAAGAAGCTTACTGTTTGACTATATAAAGGACAACACACATTTCCACAGAACAAATAGTTCCTACATCAGTCAATCATTACTATACATTGCAAAATCTAACACTGACACTCTCACAGCTGAGCTGTTCTGCACCTTACAGCCCAAATTCAATCCATGTAGCAAGGCACATACTTAGCCTCACCACGACCATCCAACGTACACAGAACCACAACACAATTACAAAACTACTATCAGTATGTTGTATCCCAAAATACCTTATTTCATAAATGACATCTACCTATACCTATGCATTAAAATGGGTATCAAAATCTACTCCTCTGTTCACCTCTATTTCAAATTCAACTTGCAGTTTTCACAAAAACTAACTGGCTCCAGTTGCAGCTCCACTAGTTATACCGCTGTTTATATTTACATTAAACATGTTCTGTATGCAAATTTGAAAAAATTAGAATTCTTTTTAATGGAATAGTAAGTGCCCAAATTGTAAAAAACAGTAACTACCAGAGGAGAATGTTGCACCATTTACACCAGATCAAGTTCCTTCACCCTCTTTCTTTGAGAGAAGATAAATTCACACCATCTCACACAATTGTGAATTGTCTTAAACAGATTTGTACTCAGAGATTTTGTGTGTCAAAAAACACACTTACATGAAAAAAAAGGTAATTTAGAAGATCTGTATCAGGGGAACATAAAATATGGGAAAATACTACTTCATTGCATGGAAATACAGAGGCAAAGTATTTTTTCCTGGCATTAGTAGTACACAAAATTAAAAAATAGCCACTGCCCTAACCAAAACATGTTATACATGGCCTTCCCAACTAAGGATCTGTTCTCATAATGGATCTGTTAAAAAGCTTATGATTTAACACGTTTCAAAGATAGCTTAGTTCGTATTTATTAAGTCTGAGATTCTATTAAAAAAACCATAGAAATTAGGCACCCTGCTCTCATTAAAATTTGGAAAAGGTCCTTTGGAAAATTCCATTTGGAAAATTCCTCTAGGCCCTTACCGAAGTCTCATTAAAGTCAAAACAAAAATCTACAAAAAGACAGCAGGTGCAACAGTGGTGAGGATCCATGCAGATAGCATTGGCATTAGTTTGGCTAAATGCTGGTGCCTGCAATGTAAAAAGAATTACAAAGCCAACTCCTTCCCAAAGCCAGTGCTGACCTACTTGTTTGGACTGCTTTTCAATGCGTAGTGCCTGCTAGAACTACAGAGTGAGGGGGAAGAAGGCAAGAAAAAAAAGTAAATGTTGCCAACAGATTACAAAGACGATAGCAAAAATAAATTCCATCTCATTGTTCCAACTGACAAGGTGGCTGGCCCTGATTCTCAAATGCATTACATGCTGTTTAATTGTTTCTCAAGTGTCTAATCTTACCATTTCCTCAAAGCCTCACGAGAGTACTGTTATTCATATCACTGCAAATAGGACGTACAAGCCTTTATCACTTCCTAGTTTTATTTAAATCAACATCACCAAGTCTCTTTTGTGAAAAATCCCAAATGGGAACTACTAGCAGCTGAATTATCTGTGGTGAATCACAGGGCTCTTCTTGTGGCCGCAGAGAATTTCTCCACCTCTGCTGAACACAACCAGAGTTGAGACAGGGAAGGGAAAAAACCATCTATCAGCTGTCAAGGTAACTTTAGCCAGATTCAAATACAAAGTGCCACAAAACCAAGAGCTGGAGCCTTAGGGTCTCTGCTCAACTATTTCCAGATCAAATGGTTTAGTACAGTCAATATCTACACTGCAAAGAATTTGAAAGAATAATCCCTAAGCATAAATATTTCTGCACTACCATTTCATATGCATCTTGAAAGTTTTGTAGATGTCACTAATGAAATGTACAACAGGATCTCCATGCGTTCAGTGTTTCTGTTACATATAGTTTGGTAAAAACCTGCTACAAACCCAAGGGTAACAAAGGCAGGGATTTTTTTGGCTTGAGGAAACTATGCAATATTAGCAGATCCCAAACTAAAACACAGCAGGTAACAAACCATTTGCATTACTTTGGAATTCAAGACCAGCTGTACACCCAAACAGATCCAGGGATTACAGACTGCTCTGACAGGGCACACACAGAGTCTAAGAACAGATGGAGCAGTAAGTATTTATAATTCTTCTAGCTAGTTCCCTTCACCATCTAATATAACTTCTGCCGTTCCTCTCAACCTAAATGGAACTTCAGCCAGGACATTTTGGCCAGATCCCCTGTCTTGGATAGGTAGTGGAAAATAAGGAAACTGTACCACTGAGATCAGGATGAAAAAGAAATGTGGACCCACATAGCAGCTACATGAAAAACTGACTGTTACTTTGCCTTCATGGAAAAATAGTTACAGTCTACTTCTCCCCACACATGTACAACTGATCATGATTCACATGTGACTTTAAAAAGGTATTGTACTTGTGATACACTACAAGCTAAAGGAGTTATCCTTATTACAATACGACAGAAAACATGAAAATACACAGTCAGCGATTCTATTACTTGCTTAATCTGCTAACCACAATCAAATTAATACATTCAAAGTAAAAGTGCTGATTAGCAATGACAGCAGCTTATCATCATTACATAATTTATCACACTTGGAAGGAAACTTTTATTACTTTGTGTTTTGTATTGTACAACCTCACAGGACACTCTGCATTAACTTTTACCATCTTTTGACTATTGTGATCTGATCAATGATTCAATCAATAAACAGGTACACATACATGAAGCAACAAAAAAGGTGTGAGACGAGTGAAGTCTTCAGCCTACATATACCAACGTTATTCAGTTCACATAAGTGAAGCCAAACACATAAGCTGCTGAGATCTTCCCTTTGAATACTCATGTAACTTCACTGTAACTTGAAAATCTTCTCAACTGAATTTGTAGTCTAAACTACAAACCACAGAATCACTTAACCAGACACTTAGACCCAAAAATCCCTCTACACACTGCTTTAGCTGCTTGTCTAGCTGTCTATCAAAACCTGCCACATACATCTCAGCAGGGCTGGCAAAATGAGTGGTGTGCTGGAAATTTCATTGTGGAATCATGTAGTTTCACATGCCAGAGGCACTTTACTTCAGCATGATAGTCTAATACTCCCCACCTTCAAATATTCTTGTAGAAATTCCTACTCCTATCATAGAGCTGTTTCAGCTTTTCACAAAGCTCAGGTTTTCTCAATTATTCTAACTTACAGCCTACCCTCTTAAAAAAAATTAAATCAGCATGAAGAAATAACTGCCTAACATCGGGGAGTTGAATATACTCCAGACTGTCAAAAGGTGCCATCACAAATCAGAGTTCACTCAAGTTTGGCTAAGCTACACTGCTAGACTTTACAGTGAAGGCACTACAGCACAGACATGATCCTCTCTGATGGTTTTGCTGCAGAAGACAGTAGCCTTCAGGAAAAGAGAGCAGACAGATGCACTCAGAACTCCAGTTGCCATCAGACAATACCCAAGGTCAAGCCCATGTTTCCTACATATGTAGATTCCACTGTAAGTTTCAGGCACAGAAAACTGATATGATACAAGACACCAGGTTAAGTCATAGGTTAAGTTTTCATGCCATGAGCTTTACTACAGGTATTAATCACAGTTATAGAACACTGCCTCCTCATTCAATTCTAAAAAACCAAAGCCATAATGAGAGGCAGGTAGAAGAAAAGGAATGTATCATGTTCCTGACAGGCTCTGTCTTTACTTAACGAGGGAAAAAGAGGAGGAAGATATGAGATTGCTTTAAATACAAGTTACTTACAGTAAAATATCAAGGAAAATATGAAAAATGTGTAATTTCTGTAACAACAAACTTATTTTTATTGATATTTTCTCAAAGGCCCCACCTCTAAACAATGCACCTTGGCAATCAAACCCTGAACTGATGCATTCTCTGCCAAGTGGAGACAAACAGGAAAACGTCTATGCCTGAGAAGTAATGACTTTACAAGTCTCAGAAACTAAGAAAACGATTTTCAGTATTAGTCTTCTTATTCTGATATATTACAAACTACCCAAAGCTGTGTTTAAAAAAGCCTTACTTCTTTCCCTTATTCACTCTTCCTTATTTTATCTGGCAAATCAGGCATGAGCCTTCTCTGCTGCCAGTTTTATGGCAGGTGATCTTTATGCCATAATATTGTGTTTATGACTCTATTAGAGGATCAAAAATTTAAAAGCTAATCACATACACTTCAAAAGGGATGGTGGTGCAGAAAACACTCTTTACACATAGAGAACTTCAACTGCAGCAGAAAACACACAAATATAACAAGCATTTTTATAAGTAATTTGCAAAAATGTTCTCAGTCATACAAATACTGAAAAGTCTCCTTCTCCAAAGGACCACTATTACTAATTAGGATCATGAAAACCAGAGGTAAAATAGGCATTTTTTTAAGTTGCCACTGCGCACATTTTGACTTTAACTTCAAAAGTCCAACAAAAACTGAGAAAATACACCTGCAGATAGTAATTTCAAACAGGCCTTTGTCAAGAATATATTTAATATAAGTATGTTAGCTGGAGGACGTTTACTCTTGTCAATTTTCAAGCCTCGGGTGTTGGTGAAAGCATTTTTCAAACCTGATAAGAAACGCTCACAGATCACTTCAGAAATGAACAGCAGAAAAGATCTAAGACTACTTTGAACATACTCTTCTGGCACATGTTCTATGAAACACCACAGAAATACCAGTCCTAAAGCTAAGACATAACTCATGAGAGAGAGACTGTATTTCACGAAGCTTGACCCTCATCTCTGGCAAGTCCACATATGCTGTATTATACTCTTTAATTTTTAAATGCTCATTATTCATACAATCTTTTTGCTTTCTATTACTGATACCTATGGACATTAAAACCTGCCTTGAGACAACCCTATCCTTCTGGTACACAACTTTTGTTTTCCTTAGAATAACAAAAGGACAAAAGAAACAAAGTCAAAGACAGTAACAAGGCAATTAGGTTCCCAAAGTGAAAGTGTGCCTGTATTTGCACAACAATAGTAACTTACACAGAAGAGTTCGCCCCACCCCAAACATGTAACTTGGCATACTATCAAAGGAATTAAACTCCGGTACTGAGTTTATGGTCTGAGTCTTAGGGGCAGTGGTTAAAACCAAGTAACCCTTCAGAAAGCTAAACAGAAAAGAATGCAAGCGGAACAATGCCGTGTCACAGATCCCTGATCGGTTTTTTCTGTGCTGAATGCACGCATGATACTTAAAACGGTAAAAAAATCCAAACAACCGAAAAACCAACAACAACCCTGTATCTTCAATTCTTCAGCTGGTTGTTTACTTACATAGTCACATTTAAATGTTCATAAAAATATATCCTAAAAAGAGTACTGTTAACGTAAAGCTTGCTAAGTCGGAATATCAAACATAAGCAGCAGATACCAAGAAAAAAACAAATTCGGGGTGACCTGTGTAGTCATGCAGACAGTTAACCACTCCCTTTACTTGACCACAGCGCACGCTTGAGGGACAAAAAACAGCCAAACAAAACAATCGGTTAACTCTAACTTCATATCGAGTTTAGAAGAGCTGTAACTTTTCCAGCCGCGCGCAGTTTGTTGTTCCACTATCATAAATTTAAGGGGGGGCGGAGGGAGGAGACACCATAAGAAACTCCATTTCTCGGCGCACCGCGGGCACACCGAGGCGCCGCGGCGGAGGACCCGCGACCCGGGAGCGCCAAGGCGAGGGCGGCCGCTGCCCCCGGCCCTCCGTTCCCCCGTGCGCGGCCGCTCCGCTCCGCGCTCGGCGCTGCAGCGGGGGCGGCGCGCAGGCCGCGGCGCCGGGCAGCTCTCGCCGCCCCCGCACTGGCGCCGGGGCGGGCACGCACAACGAGCAGGGCCCTGTTTCCCTCTACGGCGTTTCTGGAAAGTTTTCTACTCGACCGACACGCTTGTAAAACGGCCCCACCTGGAGACGCAGCCCCGCTATCGCCCTCCCCCGCCCCTCCCCGAAGCACTGGCGGCGCGGCTGCGGCGGTGCCCGAGCACGGCCCCGAACCTCTGCGGCGGCAGGCGGGCCAGCAGCCGGGTCATGCCTCAGGGCTGGGCTGGGCCCGTCTGCCCGCCTCTCCTTCTCTCCGCCACCATGTCACGCCGACCAAACATGTCTGTGCGCCTGTCTGTGGCGGCGGTGACTTCCTGATCCGCCGCCGCTCGCACAGGCGGAGGGACGGGAAAGGCCACCCACCCGCCGCCGCCTCCCCGCTCTGCCCCGCAGCGGCCCGGGGACGGGCTGTGCTGCCCACCAGCCCTGCCCGGCAGCGGCTGCAGCAGCGCCCCGCCGCCCTCCCCCGCCTCTGCCAGGGCACACAACTTTTCCAGGTGCCAACAACCGCCGTCCCCTCTCCGACACAGGCGCGGGCGGTCCGCGGGTACCTGAGCGCCCACGCGCGTGTCCATCCTCGCTCCCGCCCGGCCCGGTTGAAAAAAATAAATTTCCGCGCACACCGGAAATAAAACGCTATTTTGCTTGGCAGGCCATTCCAAAATTGTAGCGCATGTTTTGTGCTACTCCGCTGGGGGGGGGGGGGGGGGGGGGGGAAGAGGGCGGGATTTGTGCAGGGAAAACGGGAAGGGGACGACGACACGCACAAGCTATTTTGGGAAGAAAACCGCGACACCTTTACAGCAAGGGTGACTGCACGGTTAAAAACAAGAGACAAAAGCAACAGGAGCCGCAGTCCGCCGGCCGAAGTCCCAGCCCCCGCTTCTTCCCCCTCCCCGGTGTGTGCAATGCTTGTGACAGGCAGGCAGGGAGACGATCGGGATCATGGCCTTCCTGGCCCTACCGGGGAACGCCGCTACTCTCCTGGCAGGCGAGACTGCTGCCGCTCGCACCACCTTCCTCCCGCCCATGCCTCCCCACTTCCCCTTCCCCGCCTGGGTCTGCGCCAGCGTGTGCCACGGCGGAGAAACCAGTCCGCCACGCCGCGACGCGCTCCGCCGCCTCCGGACACCGTGAACTTCATCCTGCGACCCCCGGCAGCGGCGCCCACGGCCCGTCCGTGTGGGCTGTCGCTCCCCACGGATCTCTCTCCCGTGGCCGCGTCGCCCGCAACCCGTGACACGCTCGCTGGGCGGCAGGACCGCGGGTGCCGCTGACTCACGAGTCAGCCACCGGCGACGCCGCGGGGGTTCTGTCGCTCCCACCCCGGAGATCCGCATCATGATTATTCCAGAATAATACCGGATCAAAACTTTCTTCTCTCCACCCACCGGGGGATATAAATAGTCGAGAGGGCCGGGCGCCACGATAGGGAGAGGAAGCAGGTGGCACAGTGGCGCCCGGGACCGGCGGGGCCGTGCGCGGGGAAGGAAAGGGAAGGGAAAGGATGAAGAGAGGGAAGGTGGGCACGGTGCGAGCCAGCGCGGCCGCTGACAATAAACAACCGTGTAAGTTGTATTTACCTTCCGCCAGGGCGAAGCGCCCTGCTGGGTGTAGCTTCTCTTCCCCCTCGGTGAGCAACCCGAGTCCGGAACCGGAGAGAGGGACTAGATTACGAACATGACTTCATTGGTGACAGCCATTCCCTCCTCTTCCTAAACTCCTACCCCCTCCTCCGGCCCCGCTGCGCGGACTCCACTGCTCAGGAAGCGGCGTTTCCATTGGTCCGCAGGCCGCGGAGTGCCCGCCCCTCTGCGCGGAGAGGGCGGTTCCATTGGCCCTGGCGAGCTGTCGCTCAGCCGAGCGCCGGTGGGGGGGGCGGTCTGTGCCGCTGCGCCCCGCGGGGTGCGCTGTGGGTGCGGGCGAGACGCCGTGCTGTGCTGCGGGTGCCTCTGTTGTGCCCCCGCGCCCCTCCCCAGCTCACGTTTGTTGGGGAGGCAGCAGCGTCTTCCTTGCGGAGCCGCCGGCAAGGCGTGGGGCGGTACTCGCGGGAGTAGTTGGGGAAGAGGTGGAGAAGGTGCCGGAGCTGCGCCGCGCCCCTGCCCCGCTGGACGGGAGGGACAGAGCCAGGCTGGCGGGCGGAGGGGTGGGGGGGTGTCGCCTGTAACTGGCTGTTGAGGGGGGTGGGGGTGGTGGGGGAGTTGTGTACGTGTGCAGAGTATCCCCTTGCTCTTAAAAAAAAACTAGGAAGAAAAAAACAAGACCCCGTTCCCTCTCTCCTGTAGCAGTGGATGCTGCCGTGGACAAGAGAAGGCTGCCGAGAGCGTTCCAGCCGAACCGGCCTGCCCTGCGAGCAGCGGCTGCATCGGGGGCTGCTCCGCAGACCCGCCCGGGGCAGGGCTGGGGGCGGCTGCCGGAGTGTCGGCAGGGACCGCAGAGCCGAGCGAGAGCAGAGGTGGATCTGTCGTTTCTTAGGGATAGGGAGTGTAAATAGTGCAGTTGTGTTTGTTCCGTCTTCCTTGCTTATGTCCGCGTAGCTTTTTGCGGTTAGTTTGGAAGTACACTTTGCAGCTCCGCATGCTGGTGGCGGGGGCTTTTTTTATTGTGTTTTTGACGGGTGGGGGTGGGTTTTGTTGGTTTCGTTTGGTTTTTGGTTGTTTGGGGTTTTTTGTTTTGTGTTGTAGATCTACCTGTTTTTGCAGGGGTTGCAGAGTTCTCATGTTTGCACGTGCTACCTGTTCGTGTAACAGGGGACTAAGTACTTCATTAAAGTAGTGGGCCTGCCAGTATCAGGGATTCTTTTGTTGAACAGCAGTTTTAGAAACAAAAAAAGTACAGCCTCCTTACCATAATGTAGTTATATTTTTTTAAGATC
Organism: Pithys albifrons albifrons; assembly: GCF_047495875.1. NCBI lineage: Eukaryota > Metazoa > Chordata > Aves > Passeriformes > Thamnophilidae > Pithys > Pithys albifrons. The sequence goes on along the minus strand of NC_092497.1, from coordinate 64,300,174 downwards.
TTGTCGTGTGGGAGGTATTTGCCATTCTGAAGTTAATGTATATCTCTTGCTGTAAATTTCACTTTGTATTACGGAGTAATAATGTTCATAGGACTTTCAGTATTAAAATCAGTAGCTACTGCAGATGCTCAGGTGACCGAGTTTAACGTGAAGTTCCTCTGGTATGGCCGAGTGAACTAATTACGGACCTGACGCAGTGCTGGAAGCACCAAATGCACCATGTGGTCTTTAAGTGACAGCTATTGTTTATGCTGCATTACCTTGGAGTGCTTTTTAAGGTTCGAATAGGAGCAGTAATCACCAAATTAAAATGCTGGCAGTACAGTGCAAGTTACCTCTGTTTCTGTAGTTTTGCAACTTAATCGTTTATCTTACTTGTTATATAAGTTAAATTACAGAACTGCCTAAAGATAAATATGTGAGAGTCAATGCTAACTGTACAGCACTAAGCATCAATAAAATAAAAAAGGCTGTATTTTCAGTTCAGCTTTGTCTGTGAAAAATATTTACTTGGGAACAAAATCAAAGAAATTGAAACATCCTAATCTGTGTATACAAAATAGCCTATGCCATTGTGTAAATCTTTTGATCCCCGTGTAATTTATAGCTTTGGGTTTAGTTTTGTCTTAAGCTATGAGTTGCAAACCAGTGTCTAGGAGATAAAAGAACGTAGTTAACATTCTTGGAAAATTATGCTAATGAAAATGAAAGGGGTAAAGAGGTCTTTTTTTTCTCTCTCTCCTTTTGTTGTTTTGTTTTGTTTTGTTTTTTTACTTAATACTCTACAGAAACTCTCATTGGGCAGTCATTTGGGTTTCTGGTTTGTTTTTCCTCCTCCATTCCCCAGAGTAAATTTGAGGACTGTTTGCCTCTTTTGTCTGCAGAAGAGAAAGATTAAGTAGTGGAGGGGAAGCTTCCTTTTAAGATGGCTGAACTGCTTTTTGGACTCAGCAGCACTCAACCCATTCTAAACCAGGTCAAGACATTCTTTTTGATAGAAAGCACACAGAGAAGAAAAATGAAACAAAGTTAATCTTGCAGGCAAAATAAATGAAAAAAATGTTTGCTTGACTTTGGGATAAATGGACTTATATTTAGTTAATGATTGTGTTTGGGAAAGGTTGTAGCATCTGATTCATTTGGGGAGAACATGAACATATTTGTTGCTACTGTCAATCCAAAGGCTTTTTATTTTTGTGTTTTGATAACGTGCCATTTAATCTCATGATAACCTGTATTGAGGGGATGGAAACGTTATTCTTTGTTGAGGGTTGCATGTTTGACCGACGTGAAAATCTTAATTGGTAGGATCAATAAGGCTTCCCTGTATAAGATTTGAGTAGCTGAAGCTTCAGGCATAGTGAGTATATAAATATGATAAATGTTCATATGCTAAAGAACAAGTTTGTTTTCTCCTATTTGTCTGCTTAGCTAAAAGAAAAAGATGTGGGGCCTGAACTTAAATTAATACTTCATATGTTGCCAGCAACATTAAAATGGCATGTAAAGTTCTCAAACTAGATAAGCTGTATAAGAAACGGTACCACTTTGACTAGGTATATATGACGATGTGTAGCTAAAGCTTGTTTATGTGAGGAATCATACCAATGTAATTAAGTCTGTTTAGTAATTGATGTAACAATGGAACTCTTACTGGCACCTATACCAAAAGAAGGTCATCACCATCAAGGAGTTGCAGATGATTACAGCAACCTCACCATTACCACCTTGAAACCCCTGCTGTAACAGCCTGTGATGCTATTTCTGTATTTGCTACCGTCTGTCAGAGGTTGCAGCCACTGCAACAGAGATGGCAGAAAAGAGTGTTTTTTCGTATCTCGGCCAATTCCTAGCAGAAGTCCATCTGTTTTACCTTAGGTGGCCAGTGAGTAAGGGTTTAAGCTGTACTATTTCAAGAAGATGGCTTTCTGCTCATGTTTCTGTATAAATAACAAAACAGAACAAAAGTATTTTTTTCATGTGTCCATGGAAGTCATAAAGGAGCAAACTTGCCACCCACAAGTCCGTGGGCTCTGGTAGGATACACCCATGAATGCTGAGGGAACTGGTGGACATGATTGTTGGGCCAGTCTTGGGTCTTTGAAAAGTCATGGCAGCTAGGAGAGGTGCCAGAATAGTGGATGAAAGCAAATGGCATCCCAGTTTTCAAAGAGGGCAAGAAGGAGGACCAAGGGAGCTACAGGCCAGTCAGCCTCACCTCAATCTGTGGACACGTGATGAAGTGTCTCATCCTGGAGACCATCTCTATACATGTGATAGACAAGGTGATGAAGAGTAGTCAGCATTGATTTGTTAATGGGAAATCATGCTTAACCAATCTGTGATGAGACAACTACCTGGGTGGATGAGGGAAGGGCAGTGGGATGTTATCTACCTGGACTTAAGAAAGGCTTTGGATGCTGTCTCCTGTGATACCCTGACAGGCACGTTCAGGAAATGTGGACTGGATGAGTGGACAGTGAGATGGATTGAGAACTGACTGAATGGGAGATCCCAGAGGATTATAATCAGTGGCACAGGGTCTAGTTGGAGGCCTGTCACTAGTGGGGTCTCCCAAGGGTCAATACTTTTATTTTTATCTTACTCATCAGTGACTTGGATTAAGGGACAGAAGCCTGCTCAGCGATTTTGCTGACAACACAAAGGTGGAGGAGTGTCTGGTACCCCAGAGGGCTGTGCTGTCATTCAGAAGTACCTCAGCAGGTTGGAGAGATGGGCAGAGAAGCACAGTCTGAAATTAACAAAGGCAAATGCAGCTTCCTGCACTGGGGAAGAACAACCCCAGGTACCAGTACAGGCTGTGGCTGACCTGCTGGAAAGCAGCTTTGCAGAGAAAGACCTGGAGATCCTTGATGACAACAAACTGTCCATGAGCCAATGGTGTGCCATGGGGGCCAAGAAAGCCAATGGTATCCTGAGGTGCACTAGGAATAACATTGCCAGCAGGTTGAGGGAGATGATCCTGTCCATCTGCTCAGCCTGGTGAGGCCTCATCTGGAGTGTTGTGCCTAGTTCTGGGCTCCTGAGTAGAAATGAGGCATGAAGCTCCTTGAGTGGGTCCAGTGGAGAGTGACAAAGATGATGATGATGGAGCTGGAGCACCCCAGTTATGCAGAAAGGCTGAGAGAGCTGGGCCTATTCAGCCTGGAGAAGAAAAAGACTGAGAGGGGATCACTCAGTGTGTATAAATACCTGATAGGTGGATGTCAAGGGGATGGAGCCAGGCTCTTCTTGGTGATGGTGAGCATTAGGACTAGAAACAACACATGAATGGGAGGAACAACACTGGAAGTTACACATGAATGGAAGGAAGAACTTTATTGACTGAGCACTGGAACAGGTTGCCCAGAGCAGTTGTGGAGTCTCCTTCTCTGAAGATACTCAAAAGCGATCTGGACAAAATCATTAGTACCATGCCCCAGGGAATCCTGCTTGAGGAAGGAGGTTGGACTAGGTGACCTCCAGTGGTTTTCTCTTGACCTGTCTGGGAATGATGCTTTTCCTGAAGTGAATCCTAGAGGGAAGGTTGCTCTTTGCCCATCTGTTGTTCTGCAGTATGTAATCATAGGAGTGTCCCATACTCCACTGAAGAGGTATGTCTCAGCCTGTTATGATCAACAACAAAGTAATCGTTAAAGCTGCTTAGAGTTACTCCTTTTCTTATGGAAGAGTTAATGAAGTAAAACTTATGTTCTAATTCACCTTTTATGAATTTGCTTGGTACTGAATGCACTTTTCCCTCAGCCTTTTTTTTCTGGAGACATACATGTTCATCTCTCTGCCTTCACAGGTTTGAAAAATAGCGCCTGTTTCAAAGTAGCTTCACTTGCTCTAAGATCTCAAGGTGTTTCTGTGAGTGTGATGTTGTAAAAATAATACTCAACTGAGATCATCTTAAAGGCTAAATAGAGGGGAATAACCATCTATCTCCTTGGTTAGAAGAATCTTTCTTAATACATTCCAGAATAAAGTCTGTATATGAGAAGGGGGTGTTGACTTGCAGTGATAATATGTTGCTGTTCCCATTTGTTTTGTGGGCTATAAAGTTCTAGAGTTTGGATTGGTGTCCTTTTTTTATGGGATAGGAGAAGTACTCAGGGGTGTTGATCTCTTTCTTGCTTTGTTTTTTTCAGGCTGCCATTATTTTATTCAAGCAGATAATCCCAGTTTTGTGTGTGTATTTTTATGACAGTATCACTGTACACTTTATTTTATTGACTTTTAATGTTTTCTGAACTTCTTTCCAATTTCTGAACATCATTTTCAGTTTCAAACCTCTCTTCTAAGGTGTTCACCAAATCCCAGTAGCTTTTTGCCAGCTGCAGATTTTGTGAATGTACTCGTTACTGGAGAAATTTAAAAAAAAGAGAGCAATGCACAGAATGGATTTCTCTGGTACTCTGATGTGTGCTCAGTTATTAGACTTTCTTTTATGGGTGCTAGCCTGTTCTGGTTCTAGCATCCTGTTATTGTCATGTGTGTCTTTGGTAAGATAATTTGTTTTCTAGTTCTGGCTATTCCTGGCCTGTTAAACTGACTGCAGGAAGTGGTCGAGCAACTTTTGTTCAGTAAAGCAAACCCAGAATTCTGAATTGAACCATAAAGTTCCTAGATAATCAATTTTGCTGTTTTTCCTGTGTTTAATAGTGCTCCTACTGCAAATGTGAATTGATCCATCTTTAAACAGTCTCTGAGTTTGCCTCAGAGTACAAGACACAGGTAAAATCTATGGTGATTAACTTATTCTGGTGTTTCTTATTAAAATGCTGATAATTGCAGGGCAGAGGTGGAATACATAAGAAAAACTGTCAGTGTAGAATTTGGATCCAATAAGCAGCAAAGATTGCGAATGTACTAAATTGGGAAAAATGTTTTTGCTGTATGATTATGATAACTGTGGTGATTCAATTTAGTCAGAGGGATAAAGCCAGTAGAGATGATAATGGTTTGTTTTCTTTTTTTCTTCTAATAACACTCTAGCCAAGCCACTATGCAAAGAATGACATATATTAAATATATATAATATATATTCCAGTTTGCAGTATGCTGTTGGATTAGAAATCTGTTGAGGCAGTGAATGTTGGGGGCCTTTGGAAAGCATGATTTGCTTTGAAAATTCTGTATAAATCAGTTGTATACCAAGGTAATCTTAGGACTTTTCTGTATATCAGGCATGGCACTCACAAAGACACAAAATCCTGGACTCTCAGATTAGTGGAATTTGCCATAGCTTGCTTTTTTGTTCTCCATGCACTTTTCTTTCCTCTAATCCAATCTGAGTTTTGTTCCTCTGCTTTTGCTCATTGCAAAGATTGTTTATCTTTGCACTTTGCTCCTTCTTCCTTTCTATGGTTACTGAATTTTTTTATTTGCATTGTGTTTTCTTCCAGAATATTTTTTCCTTTTCAGTCGTTACTCATAGTGAGTACAAGGTGGACTTATACTACCTAAGAAATATTTGTTTGTGTAAGCTGCTGCTCACCATTTATACAAAGTCTGAGAGCCACTTACCAGTACTTTCTTGTCTACTTGAAATACGGACTTGGTTTTGCCCAGATATAAGCATGTTTAAGACAGTGGGATTGAAATAAGACTGAATTTGGCATAAATCTTCTGACTGCTGCTAACATGACTTACATCTGTCCTGGATGTCCAATTTTCCCTCATACTTAAATTCATTGTATGAATTTTATGTCCTGGCAACAAGTAAAAAAATGAAATACCATGGGCAAAAAAGGAAACTGTCATTCTCTGAAGAGAAATTTTCTTTTTTCTGTTTTCACAGTATTTTTCTGGGTTACTGCTGCCTCTTTCCTTTGTGCTTGGGTTTTAGGATACAACATTGTGAATCCACAAGCAAAGCACAGGCTATATCAGTATAATAATTTTTTTTTTAATTCTTGAGCAGTAGAATATATATTTTCAACTTCTCAGTTGTGGTATCTGTTTTCACATAATTGAATACAATTAGAACATACTGGTAAGTTTTATAAATCAATCAAACAAAAATAGCAGAATAGGTTGATGTTCTCTCCTACATAAAGGTGGAACATTTGAGACAAGTCCATGAACTTCTCATTAGTCTTCTTATTTCACAAATGTATTTTATCAAAATTCAACCCAATGAGTATAATGATAAGGGAAAACAAAACAGTAAAATGTTCAGGGAAATGGGCTATTAAGAGAGGATTGTTTCAGTATTTTGTTAAATATATTTTCAGTGTACAAGGGCAGTTCTTTTGTGTTCTATAACACAGTTTTCCCAGATGAGTGACCACTACCTGCTCAGTTACACAATGTGATCAAAAGTACTAAAGGCAAATAGCAGACCTGGGATGAGTAACTTTTTCTAGAGGCTATTAAACATCTGGATTGGGACCATCTCTGCTGCTATTCAACTTGCAGAATAATGGCAAGATCCTGCCTTCAGGTTGTTCTTTTCATGCTGTTATAGGTAAGTAGAACTCTGGATATATTTTATTTTCTATTTATACTTATTCCTTACTAAATCATATGCATGAACATGACATATGGCTGCTTGAGAAGAAATGTATGTAATTTAAGATAAGGAGTTTTGATTTCAGCTAGTATATACTGGCCTTGTCAATGTGCAAACTTTTCCTAATTTAGTGTTCACTCTGATTAGGGCATAAGAATAATTTGCCTTTTTTGGCTTTAGACAATTGATCTTGAAGCCAAAATAAATCATTCATCATGGGATGGTGTACAGGACAGGCCTAGATTCAGTAATGCCAGTGGAAGAAGTACATGTCAGCTGTCATTTGCACTGCTGTTCACTATAGTTACTGCTTCCAGTGATCTGCTGACACAGCAATTCACATGACTGCAATTCAAAAGAGAAGTTCAGATAAAGCAGGATAATTTTGGCCATTGAGGTAAATTGAGGGATGCTTGTGGATGAGTGGCTGGACATGATCCTCCAATTTTCACTTGCAGCCCAGAAGGCAGACTATCTCTTGTGCTGCATCAAAAACAACATGACCAGCATGTTGAGGGAGGGAATTCTGCCCCTCTACTCTGCCTTTGTGAGACCCACCTGAAGCACTGCATGCAGCTCTGGGGTGCCCAGCACAGGAAGGACATTGACTTGGAGCAAGTCCAGAGAAGGCCACCAAGATGATTAGGGATCTATTGCACCTCTTCTTTGAGGAAAGGCTGAGAGAATTGGTATTCTTCAGCCTGGAAAAGAGAAGACTCTGTGATGCTCTAGTTGCAGTCTTTCAGTACCTTAAGGGGGCCTACAAGAAAGATGTAGAGAGACTTTTTACAAGGACATACAGTGACAGGACAAGGGGGAATGGTTTAAAACTGAGAGTAGTTTAGATATTAGGAAAAAGTTCTGCACTGTGAGGGTGGTGAGGCACAGGAAGAAGAGAAGTTGTTGATAACCCATCCCTGGAAATGTGTAATGCCAGGTGGGATGAGGCTCTGCCAAACTGGTCTAGTGAAAGATGGCTTTGCCCATGGCAAGGGGTTGGAACGAGATGATCTTTAAGGCTCTTTTCAGCCTAGGCAATTCTATGGCATGAGCCAACCCATCAGATTTTTCCAAAGTAATGCTGCTAAAGGCTGTGTTTTTGACATTACAGGAAAATTCATTCTTCACAAGAGATGTGTTGATGGTTGAAGGTAAAATTTAATCCAACAAAACAGCTGATTCCAGAAAGAGTCATCGAGCCATAAAGAGGAAATCATACAAGGGATTGATAATACAGTAAAATAATCATAAATTCACATCATCTAGCTTATTCAGGAACATTTCTATGGTAATAAGATCTTTCAGAAACCCTAATGAGTTGTTCAGCCCTTTGGTGTGTTTTGTGTTCATTGTTGCACTGACTTTGCCTGCTAGATATCTGATGAATAGGGGCTTTTTGGCCTTTGCCATCTTGTTTAGTGACCTGTACATGTTAAACTTAACAACACTTATGAAATGTTTTAAAACGTGATGTGTTAGTCTACCTGACTTATGTTTGTGAGTTAACTCACCATCAACTTCCCGGCAGGTTCAGGATGGAATAGTGATAGTGATACTGTTAAGTTTATCTTGTGCAAAAATGGTAAGTTAGATAGCTAAGAGGTAGTTAACCTCTGATAAATAAAGTTTTCAGAACAACTGTAGCTACATACTGTCTTCGTACTTTGGAAAATCTGGATTTTTCTTTTTTTTTTATAGTTTCCAAAATGTAGGTATAAGAGCAGAAAAAACCCTGTCAGTAGATGAAATTGTGCGGCTCAGCCCAGTCTGTTTTTCCCAGATTTGCCAGAGGATCCCAGAGAAAAATTACTAAGCTCTTCAAGGTTCTACTAATCTGAAATAGCACTCCTCCAACTGTTGTTCTGACAAAGATTTTGGTAGATTGAAATAAAGTATTTTGATGGAATACTACCCCATGGGTAGGCTTCCTCTCCTGTAAACCATGCTCACAATCCATTATATAGCGCCAGAAGAAGATGTTCCTGGAATTGGCCTATTAGGTTCTTAAATGTTTGTGGAGATAAACTATTGGGCCAAAGTTTGACAGTGCAGTTCCAGTTTAACATGTGATTCCCGAGGTGTGCACGAGGCACTGCCTCTTAAGTCAAAACCACAGAATGGTGATTTTTCCTGTGGAGGTTTGTGGATGTCTGATGATGTGGAGATTTTGTTTCTGCTCACTTCACAAAGTCACCCTGCACCTTTTTTGAAGAGAAAATGTAGCCTGCTGGAGAGGTTGTACATCATGATGGCTAGGACATTCAATTGTCTAGGCTGGCTGGTCTTTGTGTTAGTGATGTCTTTTAACTACTGCAGCAGTTTGCTACAATGCTTATGAGTCAGAGCGCTTTGTCTCTTTCCATGCATTCTTTAATACTCAAGATGAAATATAGTATGTGTTAGAGACCATTATCATATTCAAAACATTTTGTTCTCCACCTAATTTATTTTTTTCTAAGTCTGAAAGCCTCTAACTGTCTCAAACATTGATTTATCTCACCTCATGGTTTTTCCCCCCCTCCAGGACAGAGACTGATCAGAATTATATTTTAATGAAAAGCTGTGAATAGGGTTAAAAACTTGATTTTTTTTTCACACTTTTTGTGACTAAATTAGCAGAACTGGATACTCCTTTTAAACAGTATAAAAATTACTGATTTCTGATAGGAAGATACTCAGAGCAGTTAAGTTCTGTGTAACAGGCTTCCATCAATGGTTTTCAAATACTTCTGTTATTAACTGTCAAGAAACAGAAATTATTTCCCTCCTTCCACTTTCTATAAATTGTATAAAATATACACAGTTAACCAGCCTTTCTTGATTCTGAAACTTTACCTCTTACTAAAAATATTTAGGACTTTTCTGCAAAATTAGTGAAGACTTTTCCCCCTAGAAAATATGTATAAAGTTACCTGCTAAGACTAATAACAAAATAAAACAAAAAAAACAGTCAGGTCAATTCCTGCAGAAGGTGGGGGAATCTGGGAAGAAGTTGGCATAATTTCTTTTCTGAAATAGTTGGAGAGGGTATCATAAAGAGTCTTAAATGACCTCAGAGTACTTGAAAAATATTAATATAACATAATGAGGAGAAAGAGGCCGCTGAGTCTTAATATACTAGTATGTGGAGGAAAGTAGTTAAGTTCAGTACCTCAGAATTAATTTGTTCAGGATAAGAGATGAAAGAAAGTAAACAATCTGGCAACTGTGGGTTTGTGCTGGAGAAGTATTTATCTAACAGAGAATTTAACTCCAGTGCACTTGCTTATTCCAGTAAATATAAAGACATGCAGTTAAATGGATCATTAGAAGCTTTTGAAAACAGAGTGATTCCACTCCAGAGAAGCTAATGAGCTAGGTAAACTTACACTCCTTAGTTCTGATTTTTTTTCCTTCTATAATTTATTGACTCTTTGTATTTACCTCCTGTTTAGCTGGACAAATGGATTTTTCCAAGGCTGTCAGGGGTAGAATCACCTGCTTCACTATTGCCTTTATCCATTCTAATGTGCACTAATGATAACATTAAGGACTGTGAGTGTGCACCTTTTGCCTCTCGCTGCCATCTACCTCCTCACTGGGCCCAGTACTATGAGCAGATCACCAAGCAAAGGAAGCTGTTGGTCTGGGTGCTTGTGGAAGCCACTAAGATTTTTATGAAAAGTTACACCTGGGTATAAGTGTGTGTTGATGTTTAGGTTTATGCATGTTACTGTGTGTGGTATGCAGACTGGTAAGCAGCCCAGATGCATGATTGTATTAAAGTTGTTCAGGAGCCTCTCAAAACCCACAAAGAACATGTGTGTTCTACTGGTGAACTTTGGAACCTCTGCTAAGGCTGGATGCATTAAGAATAATTAACAAGGAAGAAAACAAATTTGTGAGCATGTAGATGCAAACAATCTGAGATAGAAGCATAGTAAGACAATCATCCCTCAAGTAACCAAATAAATTCACATTTAAAAGATAACTGGAAACCACTACCAGACTGCTGTGTAGGAGAACCCCAAGAACAGTGAAACAAATATTACCTGTTACAAAAAAATATGTTAATATAGCCCTACATGTAAGAGATGTAATGACAAAAAAAAAAGCAAGCTGTAACAATTTAACTGGAGACACAGTTGTGTAAGGCCAGAAACAGGTATGAAAGACCTGTAAATCTCTAGCAAAAGTACTCATTATGCTGCACCTCTGCAGACAAATAGTTATTTTGTTTGTAACTGGAAAAGAGTGGGGCATTACTGATAATTAATAAATTGGGATTTATTGTCATAACCTTACCTTGTTTGGGGAGGAGTGATAATACTTCCTGCAATAGGGAAATTGTTTTGAAGTAATGATTAGAGTTGTATCTCTGTTCCCTCTTTCAGCTCTTCCCGCATCCTTCCTGCTACAGTCAGCAACTGCCCTGCCTGTTAGTGAGGACTTGAAAGGGGCTAAGCATGCCACTTCTGTCACAGAGCAGAACAGACAGAAGAAGGAAAGGACTTGGTACTTCTGTTGCTCCTGTTTGTTTCTGCTGCTGCCTTATATCTCTCTAACTCTTTCCTCAGAAGCTGAGGTGTTATGCAAGTGGGAAGTAAAACCAACTCTTCAAGTTGTATAGGTTGCTGAAGCAGCGGGTTATTGCTGTCTTATGCCAGATAAAGCAAGAAGTCTGCTGTTCCAAGTTGCTGTCTACTTTGCCTGGGCCAAAAGCTAGTTTTTTTCACTTCGTGACTCTGAACAGGTTGCATGTTAGAACTTAGGAGAGAGCAAAATTTAGAGTAATCTAAATAGCAACTGCACAGCCATGTCTGTTTCTGAAGCCACTAACATGAAGGATTTTCCTAATGAGTCCTTGAGAGCAAAGGTGTGACACAAATCCTTGCACAGGGCAGATCCAAACTGGAAGCTTAACCCTAAATGTGCTAAGCAGCATGTTCAATTCCGAAACCGTTGCAAAAGTTAGATAGAAACTGCACACTTAAAAACTAATTGACCAGTTGGACAGACTTCTAGCTATTCATGTTGCCTGGCAAGTTGGGCTGTAAAACCTGGGTTTGTCACAACATGAAAATTTTGGAATAGAGGAATTGGACTATATGCATGAGTAGAGACAATAGCAGAAAGTTGTCATTCCAGCGCAGTTGTCAAAAACTCATGGACTGCTGAAGAACAATCTAAATATAGTGGAGACAGTGAATCTCACTGCTGTATAGTCAGCATCCACTTAGGATAATATTCACAGGGTGTGATACTGTATTCCTGTGCCAAATCTAGAGATGAAGCTCTGTTATCAGCATCTTTAATATATTCCTTGCTATTCCTTGCTCCCTGTACTGTCACACTTGAAACAAGAAAAATTTTGGCCATTTTGAAGAATGAAGAATCCCAGTAAAGAATGTTGTTCCTTCTAAATACTGATTTTCTTTCACGTACCTAATTCCTGTGAGTTTGGTTTTGATTCTTTATTTTTATGGGTTTGTTTTGGTTTTTGGGTTTTTCTGTTTTTAAATCTGCATTGGTGCATGAAACTGGATAGCTTACTTCTGCATTCCTGGCTGGTATGCATGGTCACAAGAAAAATGTCATTTGTTTATTTGAGGGAGAGGCTGAGGAAAGATAGTGAGGACCAGAGGATGTACAAGAGAAGGTTTGAATGAGAGAAAGCCATGATGGCAATAAGAAACAAGCCAAGGTAAAACTAGCTGATGGCAAAAAACTCAGGCCAAGGAAAGTGAAATGGAAGTTCATGCAGCTGGTAGGAAGCACATTTGACTGAGCCAGTTGTTTTGCCTCCTCATGGCTGCTGCAGATTTTCCTGGTAGTTGGTATATAACTTCAAACTAATTTCCATGCATTATTTCATCTGATAGATGTTTTTGGAACATCCTGTGTAAATGACTTCACACAGAAGCATTTATGATTGCAACTGGTTAGAGGGTGATATCAGGGTTAAAGTAGACTTTGTAGAGATTGAAAAGAAGTAACTAACATGCTACCCTGGCTCATGTACACTATTATTTTCTGTTACAGTTAAAGCAGTGTAATACTAATTTAAGAAACAAGTACCTTAATGCTGTTGAACTTGTGGAGAGGCTGAGTTGAGCAATAAAGTCTGCCTTCAGACATCTCAAATTTCAGTCATTACAAAAGTGCTTTTTTCCAGGCAAGGGTTTTTCAACATGTGGGTGGATTACATTGTTGTGTAATTTTTCTCCAGAAACAGTGGCTTTTAGCAGGCACCAGTGAGTAGAAAATATGTTGTGAAAAGGACTGTGATAGTTAGCACAAGCCATAAGCCATACAATAGACCAGTACAACCCACAAATCAGTTAGGAATGAAGGTCTGTAGCTGTACTGGTGTTTATATCTAGTAGTCAGGCTTTGACAGAGACCCTCAGGTAATTCAAAGCACTGATTTCAGGAATTGGCAAAGATATTAGTGCAGATGGGAATTGAAATGTCATGGGTGGAACCTTTCCTCCTTTTTTTCTGAAAGTACACGTGTGTGATCTGGCTTTGTCTTTCTTTGGAAATAATTTATTTTTAACTCTGGTATCGGTGGATTGCTGCCAAAGCATTATGGAACTATACTGCACATAGCTACCATGTTTTTCTTGTCCTTAGAAATACTGCTTTCAATTCTTTTGTACCTTGGCTCACTCAACTGCATTGTATGCTAGACTGAATAAACTCTACCAATACTCCTGTTCAGATCCTAACACTGGCCCTCTTATTATGTACTCCTGACATACGGATATGTGTTGACACATGATGGTAGAATTTCTAACTCAGCATGGCATGGTGATGAGTTTTCTCCCCCAGTGTTTTCTTATGTGTGCAATTGTATTGTGGAGAATAATATTCTTGTGTTGCAAATGTAATCTGGCCAAGCACCTAAATTCTTGCAAGATAGATAATCCCCACGATGAATGCACAAAGACAGCATGTGATTTCCCTGAATGAAAGAAAAAACTGGTGGCAGAGATATGGACAGCACACAGAGGTCAACTCTTTATCCAGTGATCTAACTGGCAGCAATGCTGAATTTGTATTGATATGGTGAATTTCCCCTTGCAGCTCAATAAATTACATTAATTACTTGATGAGAGGAAAAGTTATATTTTGAAGGCATTCTGTAAAATTCTGTCAACAAGAATTTTGACAAGTAGTTTTAAAAACCTGTGAGTTTAAATTTTATTTCTGTTTAGTAAAAATTTTTTAGAAAACAAGCCTTCCAAGAATAGATAGTGAAAATAAATAGTGACTTATCCTTGTAACAATTTGCTGAGTCACTTCATGGGGTCCAAATGTTTGTAGGAGGATGCACTTTGATTTCAAATACAAGCAGGGCTTTGTAAACATGTTCAAATCACTGTACATGTAGTGGCTTTTTTTGTGCCTAGAACCTACTCCAGATGGGTTATATATAAGTGGAATACAAATCTCATGCTACATTTACATTATTATGCAATTACTGTCTTCAAGGGGTGGTCCCGTGATGTAATGGTGAGCACTCCAGACTCTGATCACAAGGTCGTGAGTTTGAGTCTCAGTGGAGACCGTACCAGGCAGTTAAATGCCTCCCTGCCATCCGATCCCGTCAGATCTTGGATGCTCAGCAGGGTCAGCCTGGGTTAGGACCAGGTGCTGTAGACAGTCCTGAGGACTTCACTGTCACCGTCCAAGCTCGCTCGGCAGATGGACCTTGGGGCCAGTTCTGCGCATGCTGTGCCTCACCTAAAAAATCCACTGCGCAGGCTCGAAGGGTACACCCCCACGTGGGGAAAGCCCTTCCCAAATCTTCGTTCGTGAAGTTTGGCCATACATACATACTGTCTTCAAAGGTTTGTTAAAATAATTAGCAGTTTTCTTTCTAGTCCCATAGAAGTTCCGCCATCCATCTGATCATTAACAAAGACATTTTGGTGCTGTCTCCAAAAAGCACATTACCAATCAGCGGCAGTATTAGTCTGTGCTAATTTGCTGTGTGGCTTGATTGCTCACTGAGCAAGCCTGCAACTATGTTCAGTTCCAGAAGAGCCGTTATTAGGGGCTTTGTGCGGTTTATTTTTCCCAGTTGCTACAGCTCAACATGACTAGCAATCCACTGTCTTCAAGATCCACTACCCCTAATTATTTTTTGGCCAAATTTAATACTGAAAAGGGGGGACAAAGAAGTGACTGAGTCACTTCTATTGTGTGCCAACAAGTTGCTTCTTTGCTGATTAGCCACCTGCTTTTGATCTGGATTGTATCCAGACCTGCTTTAGCTGGCCAGGGACTGGGAATGTGAGCTGTAGTCAAGGATACCTGCAAAGCACTGAAGGCTGCAGTGAAGCATCTTTGAAGAGTAGCACAGGGAAGAGCAAACTAGAGGGAAGGCAAGGGAAAAATAGAGGCAAGGAGCCAATTTCTGATCTCAGCATCACTGATGCAACCAATATGAATTTTGTCCACAGAGTGTTAAGGAAATGAGAACAGAAACAGGTCAGAGAGTAAGGTGACAGACTAGAACAGGGAGGGGATAATCAATCATGTCTCAACTGTAATCTTAATGACTACTCTGCTTTAACACTTGTAATGACTTTTACTCATTTAAGAGCATAAAATTAATAAAATCTTTCCAACAGACCACTTGTCTTTCCTAGCAGCTCCGGCAGAGATTTTTAGTGGTGGTACACCCATCCGCAGATCTATTTGAAAAGCAACCTGCACAGTTCCAATGAAGAGGGAAAGGTTTAAGTCTCCTTATGTTTCAAGTGAAATCCTATGGTAGCAAACATCCTTAAGATCTTCTTTCTTGTAATGTTTCCAAGGTTGTTTAATTTGCTGGTACTCTAAAGCAAGGTGAATACCAACAATTTTCAATTATTCTGTAGAACATGTTCTTCTAAAAAAATTGCAACAAACTCACAAAAAAATTATCTTCCTGAAGTATTTTCTTTTGAAAATGGTCATGAGTTGGAACTCTATTGATGACTCAAAATAGACAAAAATAAATGTTAAGGTTGCTGCAAGAATGTTTTTTTTCAGTTGTTTCACTGGACTATCTGCTCTGAAAGTACTTTTTCTTCTAAAATAAGGAACAAAAAATAGGTGTGAAGAACCCCTCATCTGCTGCCAGGTATATTTGTTTGTAATGATTCCATTTTAACTTCTCTCATTTTTTGAAGATTTGTCCCTGTGAAGTTTTTTTGAGGAGATTGATGTGCAGTCATAAAACTTAGGCAGAGCATACAGCCAGTTTCTTTACCTGAGTTCCACTAAGGCAACTGTTGCTCAGTATTGCAGCATACATTGCAGTTAATTACTGTCTTTCACTAAAGAGAAATAAGGCTTTGAACTTCTTTGCCCACTTGAATAGCTGTATGATTTTTGAAAATGCTGTGTTGGAGAAGTCCAGCCGAACTGATAGAGGGGAGGCGTTGTCTCATATTTCTATTTGCAGGAGGCCTGATCTAGGAATGTGTTATGTTGGTTTTCTGACTGTTGCATTAGAAAGTACAATAGTTTTTTTCTGGATTATTTTTGTAAGTGTGAATTTTTAGGAGGTTGTCTTTGGCTTGAAGCTGACAAACTTTGTCAAGTTTGAAAAATAACCTCTCACCAAAAAAAAAAAACCAACCCCCCCCAGAAAAAAACCCATCCAAAACAAACAAAAAAACCCCAACAAACAAACAAAACACCTCCAAAAAACCCCAAAGAAAATTCTACTTCCGATTTGTGACAGACATAACTAAAACAAATACTGCATATTAAAACATAGACATACCCCTGCCCCTAGAAATAGGACTCTTACCTGAGGGTTAATGCTTTACATTAATAAGATATTTGACATTCTCATTTCTAGATCTTTCTGTTGAAGTTTGAATTGTTTTGTCACAAATGATACCAACCACCCAAATTTGCAAGTGGTAGCAGTCTTACAGCCTCAGATGAGCCCACATGGGACTACTGCCATGGTCCTCATATGTCAGTAGGATTGCCTGCAGTGTGTAACAGTCATCATGTTTACACATTTCCATCTTGGAGCCCAAATGAAGCAGGTGTATAATTAGGAAATTAACTCATTTGGATGAGCTTTTTAAAAATCCATCTAAATATATAACATATGACACACAGACACCAGTTTTAGTACTGCTGAATGAGCTCATTTTCTCCTCCTAAACTGGAAGAAGCTTCAGTAGGGATAGATATTTATTAAGAAAAGTCGTAAGGAAGTCAACAGGATTGTATCATTCACTGTAGTGGAAGTCAAATCATGTTATTCAGCAAACAGGTATAAAATTAGGAAGTATCTGTAGATTTTTGCAACTCAGTTCTGAAGGGGAAGAAATTTTAGAATGTGAGGTGTCTTGCTGTTAATAAGTTTACAAAATATCTTAATGCTAGAATTCTGGAAAAAACAAGTATGTGATTGTGCTTTGCTTTTCTCAATTGTACTTAGATTTCTTTGGTAGAAATAGATTTTGTTTCCCTTAAGAACAGCTGGAGCTGAGTTATGCTCATATGTTTCTAGTAAAATTTGTCTAAGAACTCACACAAGTACAATAATTAGGGACAGAAATTTCCACTAAGCTGCTAGTATAAATCCTAGTATGCCATAAATAGAGACAAGTCAACTTCTTACTGTGACAGCTTCTCTACTGATCCACTGATGAAGGAGCTCCCCGCAGTGATCCTCCTTGGAAGAGTAATCTGCTGTTTGTTGTATGCTCACTATGATAACGTGAGTGAAACCCAGGATGTGATTATAAAAGTTCCCTCCCTTTAAGTTTGTTTGACTTTTCTTTATCATGTCTTAAACCCTGGGATGCATCTCATCGGATCCCATAGAACTTGTGGCTATTCAACTTCACCAAGTTGATGCCTAAGGATCCTGAACCTCTTCTTTGCTTATAGTGTGAAGGACTTCATTCCCCCCACACCCACTCAGAGGATCAGGAACTTCAGGAAGTGAGAAGTCTGACTGCTAGAGAAGATAGAGGCAAAGAACTCATAGAGTACTGCAGCCTTCCAGCTGCCACCAGTGCACCCTTCTCACTTACCAAGGGGAAACAACTTTCCTTGGCTTTTCTGATCTATGTACTTATAGAATCCCTTCTTGTTATTCTTCATGTCCCTTGAAAAGTCCTGTTCCAACTTTGCCTTGGCCCTCCTTACCCCATCCCTACACATTCAAACTGTATCCCTGTACTCTCCCCAGGTCACCTGCTCCCACTGGTTGTCCATTACTTTCTTACTCCTCAGTTTGAAGAGCAGATCCTTGCTCAGTCATGCTGGTTTCTAGCCTGTCTTGCTCAATTTCCTGCACACCAGGACAGAGAACTCTTCTGCTCTAAGAGAAGTTACCTTAAGGAGTTGCCAGCTCTGGTTAAGCCCCTTGTCCTTAAGGAAAGTTATCCAAGGGATCGCTTCACTAACTCCTTAAACAGCTAGAATTTTCCTCTTAAAAAGTTCAGGGTCTTGACCTTGCTCCTTGCCAGGTCAAACCTCTTTGAGTTTACAAACTCAACCAGTGTGGTTGTTACAGCCCAGGCTGCCTCCTGTCTTAAATCCTTTGATAAGGCTATCCGCATTGGTGAGCACCAGGTTCAGTAATGCCTTACCTCTGGTTGGTTTGTCTGACACCTGAACCAGGAGGTTTTCTACATGCTCCAGAAGTCTCCTGGTTTGCTTGTAGCCAGCTGTATTGCTTTCCCAGCATACGTCTGCGTGGCCGAAGTCCTCCATCAGGATGAGAGCTTGTGATCCTGATGCTTCCTGTATCTGAAGTAAAATTCCTCAATGACAGCAATTCACAGTCTACCCCTTCCTTAACATGAGCGCAACACCCCCACCCCTCCTTCCCAGCCTGTGTCTTCTGAAAAACTTGTAACTCTCAATTGCAGTACATCAGTTGTGTCAGTCATCCCACCATGTTTCTGTGACAGCAATGCTATCATAGTTTTCTAATTGCACCGTGGTTTTCAACTCCTCTTGCTTGCTACCCATGCTGCATGAGAATTGGTGTAGAGGCGCTTCATCTGATGCTTCTTCATCTTTTGTGATGAGCCCTCTTTAATTCCTGTGGGATGATTTACAGGTATTCTACCGTTCTCTAAAGTGCTGTTGTTTCCTGGTTTCTTACTAACACCTAGTAGAGTATCCTTTTTTTCTGCCAGATCTAGTTTAAAGCTCTGCTAGTATGTCCAGTCAGCTAATTTCCTGGAATAAGTGAATGGTTCACTGCCAAGGCTTCCTTAAGTATAGCACAGAGATTTAGGAGTGTTTATAAGATGTATTCCTAATTCTGCAGAACCATGAAAGCCAGAGCAGGAAAAACGATCTAGAAAGAAAAGAAGGAATATTGTGCTAATAGGTCCCATTCTTTTTTTGTGAGAACTGTTGAATGGTGACCCTGTGCTCCACCATACACAGTGCCTAAGTAAGTACCTAAGGCCAACTTCGTAGTAATGATAATCTTGGTCAACATTTTGAAAAGTGCAAACTATTAGTCATAGAAATATGAGGCCTAATCTTACAATCTTTCTCACAGTTTTCTTGCCTAGAGTAACAGTATGTTACTCACCAGAGTAAATGGAATCATAGAATGGTTTTGTTAGAAAGGACCTTAAAAATTCCTCTATTCCAAACTTGCTGCCATGGGCAGGGACAGTTTTTCACTAGACCTGATTGCTCAGAGCTTCATTCAGCCTGCTCTTGACCACTCACAGGGATGGCACATCCACAATGTCTCTGGGCAACCCGTTCCAGTGCCTCACCACCCTCATAGTAAAGCATTTCTTCTTAATAACTAATAATCCAATCTCTTTCAGTTTAAAGCCATCCACTCTTGCCCTATCACTAGATACCCTTCTAAGAAGTCCCAATTCAGCTTTCTTGTAGGCCCCCACTTAGGTATGGAAGGCCGCAGTAAGGTCTCTGCAGAGCCTTCTCTTCTAGAGGCTGAACAACTCCAGTTCACTCCATCTCCATAGGAGTGGTGTTCATCCCTCTGATCATCTTTGTGGCCCTCCTCTGGACCTGCTTCAACAGGCCTATATCCTTATGTTGTAGCTTCAGTTACCTTGTCTATAATATTTCCATCAATGGTCTATTCATAGATGCTGACAAATTCAAATGTCTTATTTCACCTTCTTCAGTCACAAGGGAGATACTTGAACTTAAAAGCACAGTTTCTTTAGAAGTTCTTGGAGCAGATTCAAAGCTGACCAGAACTCAGATGTTCCCATTTTTGTTGATTGTTTAAGTTTTCCCTCCTGCAGAGTGATTTAAATTGAACTGCCAAACAGAGTAAGTGAAAATAGGCAGACTTTCATCTTATTTCTGTTGTTTATAACAGATTGGGTGGTGCCTGGAGGAACATGCATGTATAAACAAGCTCTAAGGTAAAATATTGGCAAGTTTGCAAGTGCTGAAAATTGAGCATGCATCATGCTGAAATGCTTCCTCAACAGAGAAAAACAATCCTTGTAGATGTTTGTCTCAGAGATGTTACACAAGATGTCTAGGGTTTTTGAAAGAAGTGATACAGATGTCAGACTTGTTAAGCTTTCTTTAAAGACTAACTTGTACCCAGTGAAAATGAAATTAAATAAACCAACTTCCACTGGCAATAGGAAAAATATGTTCATTAGTTTGATTAGTAGAATTGTATTAGCTAAATTTCAATTAAACTTAGCTCTTTTTCCTTCCCTAGAAGTTCTTTACCACTATTGGAATGATTTTTTCCCACAGTCCTCAGATTTACAAAAGGTTCTTTTTCTTGTGATGCAGAAAAGTAAGAATTTTCTTCATGTACTGTTTAACTGTTTCTGTTGCAAATCTTCCTTTCAGAAAGTATATTCTCCTTATAGTGTTTCTCTGATAGTGGAACATAGTATAACTCTGTGTGGTACACCTTGTTTTGTATGCTGAGCAGGTACTCAGCCATAATTTAAATTTTGTTGCATTGTAAAATTTCACTCACATGTTGGGATAAATATGATATTAAATAGCATTTTTTGCCCTTTCTCTCTAGTTTTTCAAAAATGAACTGGTATTGCCCTTGTTTTGCAGGTTAGCAGTCAGGACAGAATAGCTAAGTCACATAAGTTAACATGGAAGAGTATAGGCACCTAGAAACTTAATGAAAGCATTCAACCCATGAGGGCAACAGAACCATAGGCACTGAGGCTGGTGGACACTTCTAGCAGAGTCAAGTACAAGAAGTTGCTCCGGGCTGCATCCAGTTGATTTGGATATCTCCAAGGACAGAGACTACCATCCTCTCTGGACAACCTGTTCTTGTGTTGGATCATTCTCATTGTAATTTTTTTTTTCTCATGGTTAAATGGAATGTCTTATTTTGATCTGTGTTCACTGCCTCTTCTCCCTTCATTGGATATACTGAGAAGAATCTGAAGTTTCTTTATTCTATCCTACTATACATTTATGCACATTTTTAAGACTCTTCTGAGCCTTCTCTTCTCCAGGTGAAACACCTCCAGCTCTCTCAGCCTCTCTGTGAAAGATGCTCCAGTCCCTTTATTGCATCTATGGCCTATCATTGGACTCACTCCAGGATGTTCATTGTAGACTAGACCTGAACCCATGTGCATCACCAGTGCTGAGCAGAGAGAAAGGATCTCATCACATGACCTACTGTCAAAGCTCTTCCTAATGCAACCTCAGATATCTCTGGCATTTTTTTCCACAAGGATGCACTTCCGGTCCATGGTCAACACATAGACCACTCAGACCTCTGGCACATTTTCTGACAAGCTGCTCTGCAGCCATTAACCCCCCTGTGTGTAGCCTCCCTGTGTGGTGTACTCGTGTATTCCAGTTTATATGTAGACCTGTTCATGCACGTGAGTCCTCATCATGAGGTACTCTAAGTTTGTATCCATGCTTAGGCTGCAACTGGCTTGACAGATCTGAGGACTCTGCTTTCCAGGTCATGCCTGAGCCTGTTCAGAGGTTCTTTGGTAAGTTATACTTTGCGTACATCTCCAAAGCAATCCAGTGTTGTGCTAGTGTTTATATCATGCACCTGAATGTATACTGCTGCCAATGAATCACCCGAAAGAGAGTGGCTGTGATCATTTTCATTCTTAGACACAGCTGGCAGTCCAGGTAACATTAACATTCTGTTTTCTTTTTTTACGACAAGATGCTCAGCAAACAAGGAACCAAGCTTCTTGATTCTCAGCAATTTCAGGAAGTGAAAATTCACAGCTTACAGAGAAGCCAAGTACAAATTAACTCATTTTATTTTCAGACCAGTGAATACATGCTGTTGAACAGCCCTGGCATGGTAGTACTTTTAGAGCCCCACTAGGCTGTTCGTAGCCCTGCAGCAACAAGCTGGTTTTCCAGAGGTGCTCAGATACCATGGCAACTGTCTTTTTGTAAATACACAGAAACCCCGGACCCTGAGCCATCACATTGCCCAGAGTTACTGAGGCTTCCAGTAAACTTCAGAGATTGCATTAAGCCTGATAATACTAACTGCAACTCCAATGACTTCAAAGGCATTTGTTCAGTAACTGAGGTTACTATTTCAGCAACAGTGAAGTAATTCCCATCAAGTACACATTACTTAGAGAGAAGCGTCGGGGTAGAACTTAACCAAACAAGTTAAACCTTGTTGTATTTGTCAAAGCTATGATCAGTGAACTGAAGACAGGAAAACAATCTAGTTTTGTGGTTTTATTAAGACATAAAAGTTGGAAATGGCTACACTATGGGAAATACCTATAGAAAGCTTCCATTAGAAACAGAAGATCCTGTCCAGGGAAGCAGTACTAGGCAATATTAGAAATACTCATTTCAAACAAGTTACATCTGTTCATTGCAAAAGCAATTTGTCTTTCAGTCACAGCACAGAGAGAGAGAGGCATTTGACTTTGTTTAGAAAATGTAATGTGATAACAGGAGAAAACAAGGGGAGTGCCAAAGAGCAACCTGAAAGAATTCATGTGTTTGCCAGGTAGGCCAGAGTTGGATCATATTCCATGGGGCAGTTACTGATCTGAAGCATTTGTTCTAGGTCTGACTGGGGTGGAGGTCATTTTCACCATTAACAGTTCCTGCGGTGCTGATAACATTTCAGGTACTGCTGAATACTGTGTGCATAGCATCAAAGCTGCTTAGTCTCTTCCCTCCATGAATAGATTGGAGGGGACTCAACCAGGCAGAGGACTCAAACTGACCAATTAGACTTTCCATGCAGTACAGTGTCATGTTCAACAGTGAAACAGAGGGAAGGGTGAAAAGTAGGTTAGCCATCTTTTGCTTGGGAGCCAGTGGAGTATGAGTCAAGCATGACAGGTGGTTGGTTGCCTCTGTGTCACTTTGCTTTGTTTTGTTTCCATATTTCTTCCACTTCTCCATTGCCAGTTAAACTGTTTTTACCTTGACCCATGAGTATTGTTGGATTTGCTCTTTGTTTTTATCTTTCCCCATAAAACTGGGTGTGGTGGTGGGGAAGCAAGTATCTATGCGGTGATTACCTACGTACTGGGGTTAACCTACAACAGTGTTTTAGTGTAACTCATTGAAACACTAGTTTTCAGGACAGCTTTTTAGGTGAGTGTTTAGAACCCATGAACTAATGGAACTGAAGTTTTTTGTGGAACAAAGTTTTGTACTGTAAAGTCCATCGAAGCAAGGAGCATTGAACAGCCAGAGAAATTCCTCACATTTTCTGGAGGGCACAGCGTGGAGTGAGGCAGGACCGCTGAATCACTCCAGTCCTTGCCTTGTCTTCTTTGTCTTTCATAGTAAATGGTGGTGACTGATGAGACAGCCTTTAAACTGCAACCACCTTGACAAGGCATCTATCAATAAGCATGAGGACTGCTAATAACACTTTGCTTGCTTGTTTCAAAACATTGTGTTCTTGTCAACCTACAAGTTTTACTGCCTATGTGAATTTCATGTTTCATGGAAGAGCTGCATTCCTTTCTTCTAAGAGAAAGATGGAAATATGAGGAAAGCTGTAAAACCATGATTTTGAATATCAAATACCAAAAGTATTTTCTCAGTTTAGCTGCAAAAAAAAAATTCACACAGGGAAATGCCATGCCCATAAAAAGCTGGTTAGAGAGTAGAAAATGTCATTTATACGGTGTTCACACCCCAAGGAACTGATTCTCCAATAAGGAAGGACTCTAGTGTGCTTTCCTTGCAGCCAGTGCATCTCTGCTCTTCATGATCCTACACTTGCTAAGGATCAAATATGGGGTGCACAGATATAACAGCAAACATATTACATGGTGTTTGGCTGGGATGGAGGGATGGAGTTCATTTTCTTCCACATAGTACTATGTTTTGGATTTGTGACTAAAGCAGTGGTGTACTTGCACAGCATTGGGGCTTTCTCTTTTCTCAACTCTCCCTCACCAAGAAGTACATTGGGGGAACATGAGGCAATACAACCATGAGAGGTGACCCAAACTGACCAAAGGGATATGTCATGTCATAGAATGTCATGGGTGGGGAAGATTTGGGTGTTTTTGAAGGTAGACATTGCTTGAAGGCTGTGTATGAGTACCAGTGTGCTCGTGGGAGATGAGTGGCTTCTTTGCATTGCTTGCTTTTGTTTTATTCTTGTTTTATTGTTGGTTTATTTTGCTTTCTCATTCATTCCCTTTAAAAATATTTTTACCTCTAACCCTGAATTTTCTTTCTTTTGTTCTTTCTATTCTCTCCTTGTCTGACCCTGGGGGGAGTGACACAGTGACTGTGTGAGGCTGACATGCTGACAAGAGTTAATCCAGAACCTGACAGGCAGAACTGACACAAGCTGATTTTCACTCATATACATATATTTACTAATGGCAAAAGTATTTGTTGAGTAAGCCCCCAAAACAGGAAAGAGGTGTTAAGGCTTCCAAGAGGGAAAATGGCACAGAGAAGTCCTATAACAGTCAAAAAAAGTAATTTTGTGACAACCGGCAAGTTACAGTTTGTTTATCTATAGAATTGCTTTTATACAGACGCTTCCTGATGACTTTGCATGTAGCCATCAGTACTGGTTTCACTCTTGTCTCCCCAACAATGAGTCTCATTTGAAAGCTTATCTATTGGATTGTAACTAGTATCTTTGTAATGATAGCATTTTTGACAACTGTATGTCTAAAGGACTCGGATCTTAAAAGGCACTAAGACATTTGTGTGAATTTTTTTCTACCTCCTGGACAGAAGAACCATGTATCAATAACAATGGACAAAACTGACTTGGCCTTAAATAAAAGATTTTCATAATAATTCAATAGAAATCTTGAATACTGAACTTTAGCAAATACTGGAATGTATCTGTATATTTTCAGTTCAATAGAGAAACCAGGAATATCTAGATTGCAATACTGCTATAATATAGCATTGTATAATAAACATTTCCAAGTAACCACTAAGATTAGTGTTACACAGCCACTAATACCTTACCTTGGGTGCACTGTTACAGCAAATACTAAGTATTTCCTACTTGGGAAGGCTGAGATATCACCTTAACCTCTTTCTACTTGAATAATATGCTCTAGCCAATATTTTGTCAAGGTTACATTTGAATGCAGATAACAGTGACATATATATGTCAGTAAATAAACATTTCAATAGTATTAAGAGGTAGAATATGAATAGTTTACCAAAGTCTATCAATACTAAGCACGGGAAAGATCTCTTTGGAGCAGCAGACACAGATCCATTAATATCAGTGGTTACTTTCATAGGTGAATTAAGGTTACCTGGACACTTATCAGACAGTATTAGATATAATCTTGGGACTGTTAAATAACTGTAAATGAATTATAGCATAAACCAGTGGTGCAGCATGAGTTTTTGATTGAATTCAAGATCAGAATATGCAAAAGCGATCAGAACCAAGCTGGATGTTGTTCTGCAGATCCTGCTCTGGTTTTAATCACAGGTTCAGAACTGAACTTTAATTCCAAACTTATGATATAGTTTTATGTCCTAATTTATGAAGATAAAAATGATCCATGGTCTCTAACCTGAAAGATGCATCTCATTCTGGGCCATCCTGTGTCAGTGGAGCTCAACTGACAGACTTAAGTTCAATCTACTCCAATTCATAAGATGTGGAGATATTGACAAAGACTTCTCAACTTTGGTCTTGTTTCCCTGTCACTGTGACCTGTAAATCTGTAAAGTCACATTTTCCTGATTACTTTCTTACTCTTTCTGTCCCCTCCCACTCAGTTGCAACATATGATGCTTTTGCCAGTCACTCTTCATAAAACAACTTGAGCTAGAAATCAATGCTGATATAAAAACTTGTAAGAGCAGCTTCAAATCCTCTCTGTTGAAAGCAAATCTATTTTCTTCTAATGAAGGCATACCTGCTTACAGAAGTGATGGATGTGGCACTGTGTAAAGACATAAGCATGTGTTTAACTGTATGTCCTTAAATTCCCAAACACTCTCATACTTAAAATGTGTGTTCGTATGAGCTGAGCATTCTATCACTAATTTGAACAACTGTGAAGAAAGCTGCTAAACTGAGGGTGGAATAGGAGCTGAGATGGCAATAATTATAAGGGTATCTTCTTATAAACTATGTATTTTTACCCTTGCTGTACCTTGTAAATACCATGACAGAAGAGAACATGCCTTTCCAGACTATTTACTTATTTGTTTATTTGGGGGATTAATGAAAAATATATGGAGAATTGGAATGGAAATATTTTTCATGGTTTTTAGGTATTTCAGTTGATGTTTATGGACAAAGTTACCCTGTTGACAGAGCTAAGAGTATACGGAAGTCCAGTGAAGGAATATGAATCACCAGGAAAAGGGATCAGTGTCTGTCAGGTTTCTTCAGGGTTTCCAAGCAATATTGTGTACTTGTGACCATTGTACCATCATGAAGAAGGTGCTACCTCCTCCCTTCAGGGGTAGCACTACTGAAAGATGAAATACATTTGTTCTCATCATTGCTCCGGATGTAACTGAAGAATAACTGGTTTCAGGCACTGAAGTCCGTGACCAAAAAGCATGTAGTATCATACAGTTTGAGCTAAATTACATCCATGCTATGAATTAAGAATAGACTGCATTTTGCTTTCTGTGAGACATGCTCGACAAATGCATTTCTCTTGTAAGACAGTACAAAGACACGATATTAGACTGATCTCCATAATACTTGAAGGAAAAAAATGTGAACCTGCACCATTTATTAGCTTAGGTGAGCTGTTTCCTTTCTATGATTTGGAACATGCTCATATCACGGACCAGTCCACATAAGGCTGTGCAAAGCTTTAGTCTTTAGAAAACGCTCTGAGTGTTTTGGAAGTCTTGAGTTTTTGCCAGGTTGACCAAGAGCATTGTCTCTGAAAACAGAATGTATGCTGTGAGTCAGCTCACTCGTGCCTGCTGTCCAGCCTGTGTATCTCCTTCCAGTGTGGGCAAAGCCCATTCCCTCCATCTGCACACATTCTTCCCATCCTCTGCATTTGAATGTTACCTGGCCAATGCCTTGTGATTTTTGTTTTAATCACTGATTCTTCCTGTTAGTCATTATTGCATCATACATTGGGAAATGTCAATAGGATTGGAAGTGTGAATAATAAGACACTTTTTATTTTGTATTGTAATAATATTTTCTGATGGTATCCTTTCTATTACATATTACCTAGAGTGTTTTGCCATTCCAGTGTATTCCTTGCATTTCAAAATGTCATGTGCTGGATCAGACATGGCTCTGACTGTATGAAAAATACCATTGTCACATTTCTTCTGTATTTACACCACCCACTGGGTGTTGAATTAACTCTGCGATGGTAGATTTTCTATTAGCATGCTTACGCTTGAGAATTTATTGCACTCCTGCTTTGAGTTTTATGGCAATTCATGAAGAACAGAATGGATTAATTTTATCATATTCACAATGAGGAAGGAAAATACAAGTGCCTGGATGCTGAACATTATTACGAATCAAGTGATACATAATACTTTGTTTTGTTATGAGTTATCCCCAAAATACAAGTTGCAGTACACATAACAAATGAAAACTTAAACTGTCCAAAGATAAAAGCGTAGGTAGCACTACATTCACCAACAAAGAACTGATGAAACACTAACATGTTAAACATTGGAATGAATGTTTTTTCTGCATTTGAGAAATCTGTGATAAGCTTGCTTCCTATTTCCATTCTGTCTTAATTTTCTGCAACCTGGATTGCCTCTGGTATCATTATATTTCAATTTTTTTCTACTGTTGTGTCCATGGCCTTGCTAATCTATCATTTTATTTGGCATGATATTTCAGATGTTAGATATAGGCTGTGATATTTGTCTAGGCTATCAGAATAAATGCGTTTGGAAGAGTCACTCAGAATACTTTGGTGATGACTCTGTCCACCTCTTGAAGAGCAACCTTATGGAACTACCTTTTGTCTGATTTAATTGTTCCTTTCATTCTTCCATCTATCAACAGTTGTTACAGAAATGTAAAAAAATCACATGTATGACACACACAGAGCACTCCTCAGCTGCTGGACAAAGAATACTTTCTCCCTTCAGATAAATTGTGATAAAACTGTGGCAACTTCTGTTAAAGAAGGTGAGTTACTACACAATAGAATTCATGTAAAAGATTTTGTCTTAGTCATGGAGGTTTCACAGAACTGTTGAAATTGAAATTATTCAGCCAGTAAAGGACTTGCAGATGAAATTGTAAGTCTTATAGGCTGTCATTAAGCTGAGTACCATAGAATAAGAGAAAAAGCAATTATTTCATTACTGAAATGCGTAGATATAACTGTCAAATTTTTTTCAGACTGAACCAAGAATTATGCTTGTATTGATTGCAGGCTGTGATTCAACAGGAGAAGCCCAATGTAGAAATAGCCTGTAACTTCCCATTAAGGGGAGATTAAATTTCACTGGCCATTAATTAATTGATACAAATTTTTTATACAAGAAAATAAAGCTCAGGGTGATAGCTGCTCCATCTTTCTGCAGGGCAAGCTGATTCATAGAAATCATTCACACAGGACTAAACAAATAAATTGTACAAAGCAATCTTTGTTGTTGATATCTTCTATGAAGCCTGTTAATGCCTACTCTGGTCAAAGGAAAAATAAGATAGGTCATTGAAGAAAAATAAAATACATAGAAATAGTGTGACTAACATATAATGATTTGCCAAACTTGGGAAAAACATGATTAACAATACTCAATGAATGCTGTAAGCTTACCACAGGCACTGATGGATGGACATGAGCTTGCCTGTGAAGATTGAATATGAAATAACCATTCCAAATACAACCTAAACCATGAAAGTGGAGCTAGAGGCTTGGGCCAAACTACCTCTTAAGAATAGGGTATCCCAAATGAACAATGCAGCCATAAATGAACGAATAACACTGGGGAGGTTCAGATTAGACAGGAAAATAAAATGTACAGTGATGACATTTTCATGATCTCACATTTTATGGACCTCCAGCACTATTTTTTTATTTATATGCTTGGTGAGTTTTAATGCAAAAGGATGGAATCTGGTGGAAAATAATAAAGATGGTATTAACATGTGACTCCTTCTGTGTAAGAGAGGAGGGGGTATTAATCAGACCTCCACAATAACTGCTAACAGCCAAGAATACTCATAACGACACAGACCTTTCTGTGCAACACCAGGGGCGCATTGAAATGACCAGGCAGTCCACAGCACACAGGTGCTCCTATGCATATAAGAATGTATAATGTGCTTGAGAACAGGAAGAACACATTGTAAATTCACCTTGCTAACAAGCAGAAGTATCACCTTAGACAAAGTTCAAATACTTCTGAACTTTGAATAGAGACTCTGGTTTCTGTTCTGATAGACAGCAAAATACACATACTGTGAACCATATTCCATCTTCTGCTCATTCAAAAGTTTTCTTGTTTATTCATTTATTCCTGACAAAGATAAAATTTCAGATAAAAGCTTCCATTCTACTTTGATGAGAAGCCATTCAAGGCAGTTATTCCTCTGATGAAGAAACATGACATTACTAGTCATTATTTCCTTTCCCTTAGTCTGCCGTTGTCTTATACAACGTATAGGAAGCACAAGGAAAAAATAATAGAAAAAAAAGATAGTGATACTGATGTTCTGCTGTGCCAAAGAGAGAAAACAGAGAGGAAGAGGCTGTTTAGACAATCCCCATTATAACTCTAATAATATGTCAGAATAAGGGGGCATATGTCTGTTACTAGTGGACAATTAGACTAACCGGAATGAGGTTTTTCCTTTCTATCTAGGGTATGTACTGTGGGATTTTAATATTGAAAATTTACTGGTTTTGTAGCATCTAAGTTTTTAAAAGTAAACTCATCTGATAAACCAGGTAAACATGTTCTAATGCAACATCAATTAAGTTGATTTTCATATGAATAGAAGACCAGCTTACATATCTGAAATAAACCATGAGAAATCCAGACTGCTGCACTCAAGTAGAGGAGACATATACTGAGGCAGAATGAAAAAGCCAGAGGATTAACTCCTACAGTTTATTTCTCTTCTTCTCCCCATATTTGCTCATAATACGCCACAAATAAAATCTTAGGTAAAGAGCACAAATGCAATTTTGAAAAGCAAAAAAAAAGCTTCGGATGTCATAGATGAAGTTGTCATTGAAAGCAAAGAAATAGGTCATTGAGGACATTACCACATTGATGCTGGCTGAATTATACACTCTTGAAAGCCTTTCCACACCTTTAAAGAGACACAAAAGTCAGTGTAATAGGAAATGGAGATACACATTTTTGAAACAATGACCAGACTGAGGTCTGGATTCCCTAAAGCGTTAGGCTGACACCACTCCTCAGGACTGCCTGGTCCATGGCCATGCTTGCCCTTGAAGAATTCTTTTATTCATAAGGCTTTGTAAGGCCACAGAAAGGCAGTACTTACAAACTGAAACTTTATTAAGCTGCTGCAGCCCAAGTAGTTATCAGACCATATGCTATGAAAAAGACATCACATAGCAATTGTACTGACTGAACTGTTTTTGTAGGAAAATCGTAGTCCTAACTAAATCAAAGATATTGAAAAGCTAAAGGTGTGTAAGCTAAGGATTACTTGCATCAGTAGAATTTATGGATGGGAGGGCTAATAAAATGACCTTTAACCAACCATCCCATTCCTTCCCCATGGACAGCTCAGCTGTGTGTAAAACTGCTACTGAATCACCAGCAGTTACAGTCCAATTATTTTGAGGTAGAATGACAACCTTTTATTTCCAAGAGAAATTGAAATGAACTATGGTGTTTCTGAAGCAACATAAGCCTCTGTGTGGCAAAGGTTCAGTACACTCAATACTTTTTCCAATATGCATCAAACAGCTTTTGGGTCACAGGTTAAAGGCTAGTTATGTCCTGATACCCAGAAACAATCTCTTTTTCTCTATGTTTCTCTAACTGTTCGGGTAGAAACCCCAATATCAACACCCTGGAATAATTGGCACCGGTCACATTGTTGATTTTTGCAAGGTGATACTACAATCCTCAGGGGAGGTGATAAAGGGAATGATTTACATTCAGCTAAACCCTTGGTTCTGCCAGTCTGGAGCTTCACAATATTTTCCCAACATTATAGCAGGGCCATGTGTGAAACTTCCTCAAATTTGACAGCTTTGTAGGTCCTAAAATTGCATGGGCTGATATGGGCTTTATGTCTCTCTTCCTACCACTCCTAAGGTGTGACTGAGTACGCTAGAGAAGGTGGTGAAGTGGAAGTGAAACAAAGAGGCTTTTCTCCAGCTAAGGTTTTTAACAGAAGTAGGCTTTGCTGTGTGAAAGACTTGGCTGCAATAGGAGTTGATTCAAGTTTTTTCATTGTGCTCTTGCCTCCTTATGATACTGCTATTTATTTGTAGAAGTAGCTGGAAGAAGGGGTCTTTCAACCTTTACTGTCATAATGTAAGTCTGAATGCTGGATGAACAGAGCTGTTGGGAAGGGATCAATCTGCCAACAGCCAGAAGTCAATTCTGGGGTATAAACTGCAAAAATGCAATCAATCCCTCATAACCTAAATCCTTCAAATATACAGGCAAAATGTCATAATAGGCTACCCATAGTGCCAGAGCACAGGTTGCAGTGGCCATCAGCCAAGTTAAACAGCACATTAAGGGGCTCCAGCCTTGCAGACCAACCAGCTTACTGCAAGTGCCACATCTACTGCAAAGTCTGTCAATCAGGGTCACTACATTCCCAAAAGATCATGGATCATGTGAAATGGACACAGTGGGAAGCTAACACATAACTGTCAGCATGTTACCTAGATAATGCCTACACAGGTGCCCATCAGACCTCGGTGCAATGAATCTAGCTGAACACAAATTTGGAGCTCAGCACCAATGCCAGTTCTTGGTACTCAGAATAAGCCTGTTGTGGGTCCTACTGCCTATGGCCTTGAAGGAGAACCTGAAGTTTAATTTCCTGTTACATCATTCTGCCTAGCCTTGTTTGTTCTCTGCTCTCAGTGATTGATCTGCTCTGATCATCAGCACATTTGAAATATAGAGGAACTGTACTCCAGACGTCTGCTTTCTGCACTGTCAGTGGTCTAGTGACATTTTTGTTATCTAACTGGACTAATGAGGCAAAGCAGAGCAAGCAAGGAGCATGATGGAGGATGATGGGTGGCATTGCATAGGAAAGGCTTGTCCTGGTTCCAGAAACTTACCAGACCTCATTATGCTCTCTAGAAGGCTCTGCCCCAGCATCTCTGGGATTTATGCCTTCCCACTCTGATGAGTCAGAAGAAGGCTATTCGCGCAGTAAGAGTAGACCTGCATGTTGAGACAGCAAAGTAATTTAAAAGATGTTTTTAAAGGAGAGACAAAGCACTGGATGTTGTTGACGGACAAAACTGAGCAGGATCTTTCACTCAGGAATTGGTGTGAAGACATGTCTAAGCCAAAGGTTGTGAGGAAACGGCCTTCTTTTTAGGTATGGGTGCAATTTGGAATTTTTATAAACTTCATGAAAGGAAAATCAGGGCAACACAAAGCTATTTTTCCTACTTAGCAGCTGGAAGTAAGGTAAATTTATCCACCTCATTGTGGTCTCCTCTGAGCAACAGTGTCCCACAAAGAGAAAAGGTAAATAAGTTATCTAGCACAGCATGGCATGGTTGAAATGATCTCAGTTTTGTCTTGTGCACCTGGAAGAACAACCTTTTTGGTACAAGGCAGATGTAATTCAGTCTTTGTGCTGACTCACTCCTGGGAATCAGCTGAGGAAGAACTGTAAAATATGATGAACTATTTATTAATGATTGAGATTTTTATGCATGTATCTCTGTGTGTGCATATGGACAACTCTAGCTCAGTGGGACTGAGAAACTAGGGTGGACTGCACTTAGAGCAAAAGTGAGTACTTACTTGCTAGGCCACCAGTCATTTTTCTTCTCTTTCTCCCGCTTTTCATTCTTCCAAATACTCCCAGTATAGCATTTCTGCCCATTTCCAAGTGCTCAAATATAGATTAAACCACCTACCTTCCCAGCCTGCCCCCACCATTTGTTCCATTGCGGTGAGAAGTTACAATGTCTATTATATCTCTGTGTAAGATGAACCCCAAAGCAAGCACTTTATCCTCTCTCATGTAATCATCATAAAGGAGAAAATGAAATTTACAAAAACAAAAAGCATACTGTAAAGAGCTTCAGGGAACTGCATGTCTATTTTGACTTTGATGTATACTATGTTTAAAAAAAAAGCTGAGAAGAGGATGGGGTGGGGAGAGGAAAAAGATGCATTGAGTGACTTACAGCAGATTTCCTCTCTATTGCTTAGCTCTTTAGATAGTAGAAGGAAGGAAATAATCTCTCCTTGTTGCCTGGAGTGAGAGTATTCTGAAGAGACATTGTAAGAACTTCATTTAGGACCATAGATGGTTTCACATTCCTACTTGCACCTTAATAAAGTAAACATCACTTCAAAGTTTGCAGTGAGGCTATGATGGCTTTTAAAATGTTGGTAGGATCAGCTGATAAATACTTTGTTTCCTGAGATGATTTAGAACAGTCAGCTGGCCCAGAAGTAAGGAGGGAGCTGGGATTTATTGTGTGTACTTATTCAGGCGCTGTTAGTTTCTGAGATGTCTACTGCTGTTTATTTCCTAGG
Organism: Pithys albifrons albifrons; assembly: GCF_047495875.1. Lineage (NCBI taxonomy): Eukaryota > Metazoa > Chordata > Aves > Passeriformes > Thamnophilidae > Pithys > Pithys albifrons. The sequence goes on along the minus strand of NC_092497.1, from coordinate 64,266,537 downwards.
AGAGCAGTTTCACTCCGAAGGGTCAAGGGCAGTTGAATGTATTAATGTCCTTATATCCCTCTGTTGTTGTTTACTAAGACATTTAAGCACACACTGCACTATATTCAATAAGCAGAGCCCTATGTCTTGCTTCTAGTGGCAATTGAATCCTCCCTACCTACTTTCATCATTTGGTTGCATCCTCAAAATAAGAACTCCTTTTCTTTAACAATTTTTCTAAACCAACTCTGTCTCTCCGTGCTCTTCTCTGCCACCTCCTATTTGCACTTACAACTACAATCAGTGTCATCTGTGCCTGCCATCTGCTTCTGGAATATTATGAAGCTGTAATCCTAGGACATTTTGAAATTTATTCATACAAATCAAAGATGTTCAGTTGCTGTCAGGGGTGGATTTAGAGCTTAGAAAAGCAGAGAATTCCTGGCAGAGGCTTTCAGAAACAGCAGAACGCTGCAGAAGGTTTCCCTGCCTGGTTTGGTCATCCCACCTGGCTCCTGACCTCCAGCATTTCTGCATTCTCAGGTCTGGCTTCAGCTGAGATGATCTAACTGTGCCAGATTGTTTGCAGTTTAGTGGTAAATGTGAATCAGGGTGGGGGCAAGGCCAAAGTAATTTTTCACTTTTGACCCTATTTATGCCTAGTCTTGAGAAGTGTATAACCACAACAGTAACCTCTGTCTTGCTTCTTTTACAAATAGACTGTAAAAGCTCAGTATATTTTTTCTATTCGTGTGTTTTGTGGTAGGGGCTACTTTATTATAAAGTCTAAGAAGTGCCTATATTATTGGCCTCTAGATGCTGCTCTAATTAATGGTAGTAGTAATATTGGATGGTGAACAATCCGTATCTTCCCATATGAATTGCAGATGCTAAGAGTTACTCCTGCACTGCTCGGTTTATACTCTCAGCTTCCAGATTAACAGAAGAGGTTGTGATAATCTATGTTTGCATTATAAGGTGGTGTGGACTGCCTCTACTGCTGTCAGAGAGGTTCTACAACATGAAACAGTTGGTGCCAAGGACCCACAAACATAATATGCACATTTCAGCCTGGTGGGGTTTTTGCTTTGGACTTGCCCTGGTCCCATAGGATTGATTTGGGGCAGGAGTGCTTTAGGTGCAGTCTTGGTATGCAACTTCTAATTTGCCTTCATTCAAGGGAAGACTGATCTACGTTCTGTGATGTAAACCAGGGTAGGGGTGATGGAGAACTGCACAGTTCTTATAAACAAAGGGCTGATGTTTGCAGTATGCTCCACTGACTTAGAAACTATTTAAAATCAGTTTTCAAATTTTTAATTTCTCGTAGTTCAATACATTTGGTGGATTAATGTGCCTTTTAAACTGTCTCTGCTAGGTCTCTCAGTTTCCAAAAGCTCCTTCAGAGTGTTCAGTGCTTTTATGGATGTCCCTAAATGAAATCATCATTATATAGGTGTGGTAGTTTTGCCCAGGCCTCAAATTAGCAGGCTCAGAAAATCTACATAGATTAGGAGAGACAGATATCACCTGACTTAAGCAACCAAAGAAATATTTCGTACCAGATGATGCAAACCTGAGATGTGAATACAGGAGTAGGAGGTGTTCTCTCAGTTGCCATCAAGTCTGCAGTGGAAGCAGAACCTGCTGCTGTTGCCCTGCTGTGCTGGGCCTTGCTCCTGCCGCTGCTACATCATATTTTGTTTTAGTTTCAGGGAAGTAGAAACATTTTATTGTTATGCTCTCTCTTTTGCCTTGCTGGGTGTCTTTTAAAGAGTATTTTATGAATCTAGAGTAATGAAATCTGTTTTCAGTGGGAAGTAAAAAATTGCTGTTATATCTAACTCATGTAAATGTATGTTATATTGTAGTTTCCTTTAATTTTCTCATTTCTGTATAAATATTTATATAGTTAGTTTAAGTTTAACCCATTTTGAGGGTTTTTTTTTCCTTTCTCCTTTTTCTCAGCAGGAAGGGGAGAGAAGCTTTGACTCTGTATTGGACAGTTGGCATTTTCCAGCTCAACCCAAGAGAATGGGAAAGGCAATGGAAACGAAAAAACAGCTGTTGCATATTTCTGCAAAAAGAAACCAATCCCTCAATGGATTTCTGTTTCCCTCAAGACCTGTTGAGAGCTGGAGATCCAGCCTGAATGTAATATGCCTATGGTCTTAGTGAAAAAAATGCACACTGCCTGTGTTGCCCACAGCAGCTAAGCTGTTGCAGGCTCAGCTAGTAGCTGGATGCAAACCAGTTCAGGGTCCTGGAGGCTGTAGACACAAGCCAAAGAATTGTGGTCAAATGCATGACAGCTATTAGACCACAGAAACCAAATGAGTAGAAAAGCCCCACTTGGATCTGTTGTTGCTGCTGAGTTGATGTGTGGGAATACAGAAGTTGACCTACTGATTAGCAGTGGCAGTACAGCAGCTGAAGGACTGCAAAACAGGATACTTTAATCCCAGAGGTTTTATTTTTTTAATTTAGAGAGAGGTCTTCAAAACATACAGAGGAGCTAAATGTGACACACAGTGAAAACAGAAGCAGTGTTTCCCAGGGATCAGAATTAGCATGAATAGCTTCCTGTAATCGTCTCCCTATCCCCTGGCTGGTACCACAGCACTTGCTAGAATCCCCTCACAGGTGGGAAAACTGGTGAAGGTATACTTTAATTTGAATTTAAAAACCCTGAGAAGGACATCTGGAGAGGGAAGGGTAGTCATCTGGTACACTGGCTTCACAAAGCATGTGGTTGATACCATGTCAATGAAGGCTGACAATGACACAAATGAAAGGGCAGACATGAAAAGGATCAATAAAGACAATATTAATGAGGGGGAAATGCCAGAGAAAAGGGCCATAGTGTATTACTATGCTTGATGAAAACCCTGAACCTTTGTCTCATGGTGGCAGCTTTTCATCTTTCCTTTCAGGCTGTGTGGAGTGGCAGCAGAGATGTAGAAACGGAAAAGGAAATGGTGGTTGTGGGCAACCAGGTAGGAAGGCACTGAGTTCTTGAATCATGCTTCTGTGGAGAGACTATTGTGGGTGTACCAAAGTGAGACATGCAGTGGTACCTACCAAAAACTTATTTCAGTGCTAATGAGTGATTCAGACCCCAGGAAAGCACAGGTTTATTTGTAATTCTTGTTCAAATAATCTCACAAAAGGACTCTATCAATTAAATGAACAGAAGATTATTTCAGGTGGAGGTCAAAGGGGTGCAAGCATTTCTACTATGTACAAAATGCAACAGAACAACTGAAACTTACTGGGGCAAGTTGAAGCAACCTTCAGCTCCTTGCTCCATCCCACAGCTCCTGTATAAACATGCTGATGTGCATGTCTTGGGATGGGATGACAAGCCCTGTTAGCTATTATGCTGCTTTTACTGAGAGAAGCAGAAAAATCTTAATAACTCAGACAAGAGGCCTCATCATGTTCATCACGGAGCTTGCAAGTTCTTGCTCAGGGTCATAACAAGTAGGTGTGACAAAATGGGTTGGAGCTAAAGCCCTGGAACTGTATCCCTGTGCCTGCATTATCACTGCTTTAGTGGGGACCTGGCACAACCTCCTGATAGCGTATAGTGGTGGTAAGCAAGGTCAGCGTTCACAGCCTAGGGATAGAGAGGGTAGGTTTGATCCCAGTACAGGACACTGGAAAGGAACTGATTCTTGGGAAGCAGAAGTTCAAAGTAGGACGAAACCATTTTCTTCTTGCCTAAACTAGCCATACATAGACTTGTCTAGATTTGAATATGGGTGGGGTGCTTCTAGAAAGTATTCAGCAAGACAATTTTAAAACAGCTTGACTCCTGGCTACTCAAAGTTTCACATTTGTGTTCATTGTACATTCTTAGCTGCAAACTCTGTCAGGTAAAATCCCAGAGTATGTTAGTATATTAGGGTATATTACACCAATATCCTGTAAACTCTGAATCAGCCTGTTTCACACAGCTTCTGCCCTCATGTATTTTATCTCATACCTGCCTTTGAAATGAAAAAGTTCACTGAAGTAATTATTGCTGCATTAATAAGAAATACTCTAGAAGTATTTTTTTGTGCAGCTTGCAGCAAAACAGGTGCAGATGCATGGACTATGCATAAGTTACAGAAACTGCAGATTTTAAAAAAGTCGTTTCTTCAAATCCAGCCCAGTATTCCTAGCAGGACTGAAAGCAGGATTGACTTCTGACTGCTTAGATTCAGTGCTCCCAGGACAGTCCTGAAGAGGCACGTATTTAGGGGAACTCAACACCTAGTTTCCTAAATTCCTAGATCTGATTTTAAGTGTGCATTAGCAAAATTAAGATAGCCCAGTCTTACAAGTGCTGCTGTCAAAGCTCAGAGAAGAACAGCATGTGGAGTCATAAAATAGCAAATGGCAACATTAATTTGGAAACAAATAAAAGACAGAAATTTTTACTTGAATTTTCTTTGTTTTAAAGTCACAGAGTGACAAATAGCATGGTTATAGAAATAATAGGATTTTTCAAGGTGCTTCTCATTAGGAGATTCTGATCAAGGCTTACTGTTTGTCCTCTGTATCCAAATGATAAATATTTTGCCTTTTACAAAATAATTATTTTATAACCCAAGGGTGAATACCTGCAGCTAAACTTGTGCTTCAGCACACTCTTCTGACATGAAAAGTACTCATGAATCATAATCTAAATTGCAATTTCATATCCTCTTAGAAACCACTCTAACAGAAGCATAGCAAGTCATTGAGGTAGCTGGCAGAGCAAAGCCTGTCAGTACTACACTGCAGACACTTAACCTGTTTTCCCTTCCTCCATCTGCTGCATCAGTTTGGGGTTGGGTAGGCATTATGCAAAACAATGGCTGCTATTATTTCAGAAATATGTATAATTCCCCTTTTGCTTGCAGCCTTCTCTAGCCCATCCTGTTGTATCAAGATTTTGACATCAGACACATAAGTACTTTACTGAATCTGAGGGAAAGAGAGCTAAAATATAGCAGGAGCCATGGTTTGACAGGAACATGGTAGAAAATGAGATGACCAAAGACAGATGGTCCATTAAATTCTTGTCCTTTACAAGGATGGGGAATATCATTCACAGAGTAAAAACCATGGCCTTGGGCCACCCTCACAGCTGGGAAACCTGAGCAGGAGAAGAGTGCTGCACGTTTTTCTAGGTCAGACACAGAGGGTTTCCCAAACAGAGTCTGGCACCACTCAACCTGGAGGACCTCCCAGGATTGTGCTCACTTTCCCCTCTGTAGGCAGAGCAGAGCAGTGGAGCAGGGTGTTGAAGCATCACTGGGGTCAGGCTTGGTTCAGTGGGGATTGCAGGCAACAGCAAAGCTTCAGAGAAGCTGTGTTGTGCCAGGTTAGTGAAGCATTGCTGAAGTTATTTAAGGTTACTGCTTCTATGCTCCGGTGTAAGGCACAAACACAAAATGTTTCAGTGCAAGAGGTGCATGATGCCCATATGCCCTTCCTGTGGGAATTATTCCTCTGAAGTCACTGTGGATTTTGAGTGTCACTACCATCTTTTTCCCCCCAGTGCCAGCCTCCAAATCTCCCCAAATGTCTGTGCCCAGATAACACATTCAATGCAGCTACTTGATGATAAAGATTGATAGTTGAAGTTCACTTCGACACAACACTACAATAATGGAGATGGGAGATGAAAAGGTCAGTGGCAACAGCAGAGAAAGTTCAAGGCTTTCTCTGAGTCAGAGAGTTTTCCTTTTTAGAAGTAAAATTGGGACATGGGACAAACAAGGACAAAATGAAAGTATCCCTGTGTGTCTTGTTTTTCATTTTCTCTTAGGCTTAAACTTGTCCTGTATTGGAGCCCAAACTCCTATTGAAGACATCAGTTTCGAGTCTGTAGGGTTATTTGTTTGGTGTTTTTGGCTTTTTAAGTCTTATGTTTCTCCCTTTTGATTCTTTCTCCCCTCTAACTTCAGTAATATTTTCAAGCTTTTGTCTTCTTTGTTCCTCTTTTATCTTTTCCTCTCCTGTCTCTCCAAGCACCTTTAGCAGCACTTGTCTGCTCAGTGCAATATTCTGCAAAATTAGTAGATCTTTTTGATGACCAGTGCTCAAGCTTTGGAAAGACTTATTCTTTTCTTTTTTCTTTCTTTCATTTTCTTTCTTGCAACAATTTACTGCCTGCAAAACGGACTGGGAAGTGGGAGAGAGACTCTCCTTCCTTCAAAGAACACAGTGCCACTGTACTTGGAAGTGGTTTTCCTTGTCTTCTGCAGCTAATGCAATTTCCCTTCCTAGTTAAGATGAATCTCTTTTTCTGTTTCCCAGTGAATGAGGCATCTCTGTGGGGGTTATTTGCAATCAGGTACTTTATCATACCCTGTCTCAGGTAACGGGCTTGATTTTCATGCTCCTTATGATTGCTCATCACCTGGTAAAGGGCTGCTTTTGGGACTCTCCAGTTTCCCTGGCTGGTATGAAAGGGAGTTTGGCACAAGTGAGAATAAACACCAATATTGTCATTACCTGCTGTTCAAAATGACTTATTATTTACTTTTCTTTGTGATATTGGTACTATCAGTGATATGAGAGAAGGGGGATGTTCTTGCCACCAGAAACAATGCACATTGGCTTGGAGGATTTCAGACTTATTCACATTTTTGCCTATTAGGTAGTTCATAATGCCCATTAAGTAATACAGCTTGAGCCCAGTTTTCAGCTCCAAAGCATTAAAAAAAAAATCTTCCCTTTTAAAGATTGCTGGGGGATTAATTCACTTTAGGATTAATTTTTATTTGTATATCACAGATGGCCCAACCACAGAATCTTCACAATTAATTAACCCAGATACCTCAATTGCAAGAACTACCTTTTTCAGGTGTGCTCATTTTCTTCTCCTTGAATATGTTCCCTTGTAGGATGTTCATGAGAAGAACTTCTGCATGGCCTAATCTTTGTCTAGTTCAGAGATGGATAAAGCACAGTTATCACTAAGCACTACAAAGAAGATACAATTCCACGTGCTGAGTTTCTGTGGAGCATAATTTTGCTTTAAAAACAATAGCTACTTTATTTTTCAGTGGTTTGCCCTGAACAAAAATTACAGAGAAAACATCTGTTTTTCTTCTTTAATTTATAAGACATTTATTCTAATCTGTACTCAAAAATAAATAGGTCTTAAAAGTTTCAAAAAGCTGACTTTTTATGTTCCTTCCATTGTTCCTTTTTCAGTCAAAATTTTCCCTTTGAATTACTTGCACATTAGTCATATACACAACACTGGCACTTCTTGACCTCATACTTTCATAATGACTGTTATAATTTGCTTCTGTCATTCATTTTTATTGATGGAATGGCATATACCTCCATTAGATGACCTTTTAAATCCCTTTTTTTATGAAGGAAACAAAATCAGATGTCAAGTCTGAGTAGGTTTTCTCTGTTTTAAAATCTTCCTGCAAAAGTATTGGTATGTCAACCCAAAGGCCAGAAGGAGCATAAGTTAGCAGTTACATGTGACCTTCTTGGTGTCACAGTTTTCAGTGAGTGTATCTACACCAAGGCACTACATTGCACAATGACGAAGATTGCCAACCTTTGTTCTGGTAAACTGCCAGGTCTCAAACGTGTTCCACTTGCAATGAGTTCTGTTTTCACAGAGGGTCTTCTGGAGTCTGCAAAGCAGTGTGGCAGATACAAAAATGTTTTAGTAGTTCAATTATGCATTCAGCAAATCTCATAATAATGGGATATTTTATTTAATCTTATATTGTTCTTATTTTTAATAAGATGCAGACTATTAACTTCAGATACTAGAATTCTGGTTGTACGTACCTGTCTATTGATTCTTCAAGCTGTCAGCAAACTTTGACAGACTTGGTGATTCTTGTACTGTTCACCTTTCCATTTTCACCTCTGAAACCATGAGCTTAGAGACTTTGTGTTAGAAAGGATAAGACAGATGTTGAAACAATTCTGCAGAAGTGGGTAGCTGACAGGAGTTTCTACAGTGGGAGTAAATTTCCAGGTATCAGTTACATACACACACATGCCATATATATATATGAATTTGCTGCAAGAGCTCCCTGACACATTTAAAATTGTGGTATGATATAATATTTCCACGCTTTGTCTGTTTACTGAAACATTATTGCACATTTTGCTCTAGGTGATAAAAGCAGTATTTTACTTCCTTCAACTTCTTTTCTTTTTCCTAATCTTTCTACACTGTGATTCCTTTGGCTTCTATTTGCAAGTTCAATCTTTTAAGTTGCCCTGTATAATGAAACTGATTTCAAATTACCTACCATCTTCCATTTGCCAGTGTGGCTACCTCATTATTCTTCTCCTTTTTCCCATGATCATCCTTCTTGTTTTCCATCCTGCTATTCTGTATGTAAAAGTAAAGATCCCTCCTTCGCTGCTCCAAAACTTTAAGGGAGTAGAGTTTTGCCTGCTATTTCATCTTTACTGTATTGGTGAAAGCTATTCTATTGATTGAAATGATAATAAAGGTAAAAGAACTAGAGAAAGATGCCTGAGGTCAAGTAATAGTGCAGACATGATTTTTTTCTCCATCCTTCACTACTCTTTCTTCCTTTGACATGTGCATATAAATAATAAATATTATGCTACACAGGTAGGGCCCACTGGTAGCATCCTAGGGATAAAATTCCCATAGAATTCCGTGCCCTTCATTTATTTCCTGAGGACACCAGCTACTCATTAATATAAATAGTAAGCACGGTCTCTGTTTGTGGAGAGGAATGTCTGGGGACTTTTTGCAGGGGAATCAGAAAGGCACAAATGAGAAATGAGTGAACTGTCTTTCTGTTTCCTTTACACAGTGTGTTTGCCCAGCTGTGCCCTGCTTTGCTGCTGACTGCCCCTGGGGACAACAATCCATGCAAGCCTGGATGTTTCTGATGGATGGTGTCCCTTTGGAGGCTGTAGTTGAAAAACTGTGGCTGCCCTTGTCAGGGTGCACTCCTCCAGCACTCAGCTCAGGTATCATGCACTCTGCCCCCAGTATCTTGTCCCAATTGCACAGGTTTTGAGAGTTGAGTAGTTTCTGAATTCAACACCAACAGGCAACACACATATTTAAAAATTGCTGTAGAGGTGGTTATGATCCTCTTTTCTGAACTTTCAGCTAGTTTGGGCTTAGAAGTTGCATCACATGCTGCCTACGTTTAGTATACAACTCAATTTAAGTGCAATATTTTCCTCGCCATGGCATAAGAAAGGGGTTTGGAGAAGAAAGAGAAGAGAGGATGACTGTCTTCCTCCACTTCTTTACTACAAATTTTCATTTGTATACAAATCTATTGCTATATATAGTTTGCACATGAGAACAAAGATTAGGAATATAATAAAACTTGTAAATAAATTCCTTTTGATGTGTACCAAGCTTGGGACTCTTAGGTGATGTTACCACTACAAATGATACATCCATAAACAAGTGGTTGAGGTAAAATCTTACATGACTTTTGTCATTTTAATATTTTCTGACAAGAACTTCATACATCTGCTCTTACCAACACTGTAGACTGGCTGTGGGGAAAGCTTTTGCTTTATTATGGCTTCTGACATCCCAGTAAGAAGTATACTTTATCCATAGTTTTGTAAAAGTGGAATGTATGTAGTAAGTGTTGAAGAGTGGTCCTTCGTTTCCCTCTTCCCCTGGCTCCCCAGAAAAAGTTTAAGTTGTAAAGTACATAGTGCATTCTGTCTAGTTCTCCTTTTCTAACTTCAGCTTTTGGCAGTTCACACAAGCTGTGTCTTTTCCCTGCAAGTACCAAAGTTTGGCTGTGTGTACACTGCATTTCTCCACTTAACAGGCAACACCAGTGTTCACTTGGAAGTGGCATTAGTGTCGTAAAGCTGATTGCATTTGAAACAAAACTTCTGTATTGATGCCATAATGACTGACGTAAAGGCCATGTTCTATCATGTATTGAATTACTTCAGGAACTGACAGCTGCCAAGAAATACGTGACCCAAAGCTGATTTTTTATTAGTTGTAAGTGTCCAACCAGACAGCCATTACATCAAGTATGAAATAATGTAATTCCCTTTTCTGTAACTTGAAAAGTTAGAAGCTGAGCTGCCCATTGCCATGGATACAGCAGCCTGCTTGCAGACTGCATGGGGCACATCCTGAGGCACTGGCCGTGAGATGAATGGTCCCACCATCCTCTGCCAGCTGCATCTCACTTGTCTGGGAGGTAGTGAGCACTGAAAATGTGCTTTTACCTCCTGCTTTCAATGTTTTTGCTCCTTCAGATGCAAATGGTGCTTTTCAAGGAGCAGAAGGAAAGTCCTCACACTTATCCTGACCCTGGGTGAAACAGTCCTGATTTGAACCACATTTGGGGTTAAGTTTAGAACAAATTGAAACCACCGCCCACAACAAGAAATATCACCATTAAATTCAAGTAGAATCTAAATTTCATGGGGAGCAATATGGGATCCTTGAAATCAGCTGCTGTTATGTTCAGGGGCTTTTTTTGAATTTCCTGCTTTTAAAGCAAACTAGTTTGCTCTGCCGAGATAACTTCCTAGGCTTCAGGATACATTCCCCTTGATGCTATATGGTTAAGATGTTCTTTGTCCTGATTCACATGATTCCTGGATAGGAGAACACACTGTTTCAATATTATTGTCTAGACAAGAGCATTCTTTAAAGGAGAGACTGAAGAAAAGGGAATGTAAGAAAGCTGGAGAGGGACTTTTTACAAGGGCATGTAGTGATAGAATAAAGAGGAATGGTTTTAAACTGAAAGAGGGTAGATGCAGAGTAGGTATTAGGAAGAGGGTGGGGGTGGTAAGGCACTAGGACAGGGTGCCCAGAGATGATGTGGATGCTGCATTCCTGGAAGTGTTCACAGCCATGCTAGGTAGGGCCCTGAGCAACCTAGTCTGGTAGAAGGTGCCACTGCCCATGGCAGAGGGATTGGAGCTAGGTGTTCTTTAAGACTATTTCCAACCCAAACCATTCTGTGATTTTATGAAATCAGGCCACTGGCACTGGGCTGTGCACAGGGCTTGTTTGGTACACAAACCAATGGCTGGAATGTAGACAGAGGCCCAGAACAGCACACAGGTAAGAGTGAAATTTTTCACAGATTTTCTGCACATATAGCAAGTAAGCAGAAACTATTTAAGAAGTTCAGGCAGCCTGCTTGAAGCTGGCCATAAAATCAAACACTTTTGCATCACCAAAATACATGCCCATTACACAGAGTCAACATTTTTCATTAACAGCCCTCTCAAAATGCCTCAGTGATAAACATTTGAAAAATGCATCATGTTCAAGTGTAGAGAATTTTATGGTTATACAGACTTCTGATTCAATAAACTATATGGGTTTTTTCTGAGTTTCTCCTTTTTCCTAAGAAATAACAGAGATATTAGCATGTTGCTTGAACTTAGCTAAAGAAAAAACAGACACCCTCTCCTGCAAAACACCCAAAGAAACTTCCATTTCTCCTAAAAGCATTTAACGTTTCTGACATTTTCACCATGTCAGAGACACTGCATGCAAATACCTGTTCTGTCATTCAGTCAGTGAGGCAAAATCTGAAACCAATCTCTTCCCTGGAATAATTGCTCAACAAACAAGGATGTGTGTAATCTATTTTTATTATTAATACTTCAGTTAAGACTCAGGCACCATATTTCACTTCTTATAATGAGTGCAGTTTAACAATGGATGTGTGGAGTTTGCAGTCTATAACACCACTGACAGCTGCAGAATTCCTGCCACATGCACCAGAATTGGATTAAATATAAGTACATTTCACAGGGCAGTAACAGAGTATAAAGAGATAAATTAGCAATGTATGCCTACTTTGTTGTATATGCACAAACCTCATTCTCCCTGTTAATTCAGCACACGGACATATTTGTTACCACTTTTTTAATCCATGAAGCCATTTTATTGCTGGTATTTTGCATCTTAGTTAGGTAAAGAGAAATTGTTGTCTGTGAGGTCTGCTGTGGAGATTGCTCTTGTGTATCTCTAGTAACAATGATTTTGTAATATTATTCCTAATATCTTCATATGATTTGAAATGAAGACCCTAGATTATGTGCATCACCCTCTCATTCATTTACACTATAGGGGTGGGGGATTATAATTTCTATAAGAGGAGTGACTTGGCTGATTCCTGGATGCATGGTTTTATTTGGTGCCAGCTATATCCTGAGAAGACCAAACAGGAACAGAGAGGACATTAAGTAAATCTCTCTACCTACTGACTAGATTACGTTCTGGTTTTGATACATTGGTGGAAAATACTTTCCTGTTTCAAACAAAGATTAATTCCCAATTGCCTCAGTCCTCATGAGGATGTTTTAGCAGCTGGTTAAGAACAGTCTTAACAAAATTTAAAGGAAGCTTTCAAGTTGCAGACCTGCCATCACCCATCCTCCTTACTGTGTGCTGCTCATGTCGTGTTCAATAGCTTTCTCCACTAGCAGCTTGCAAGCTGAAGTGGCATGCAGGCTCTGCCACCTTTCTTGTCCCACGTGCAGTCCTCTGAGAGCAGAAGGTGCCATATGCAGTCCATTGGTGGATGTGTGCACTGTAGATGCAGTGCTGAACATGGATTGGTAGAAAGAACTGTGTCTCTGAGAGTTTTCAGATGGCAATATTTTTTTTTTCCATGCACAAAACCCCAGCTGGAAAAGCAAAATGAGGGGGACAAGCAAAATTTCGTTATCAGCTCCCTCAAGGATGGGAGTGGTAAATCTTTGCAGGATAAAGAAATTAATTTTTACATCTTTTGTTCCATGGCTTGCCCTCAGGAAAGGAGGTTTTCTCCCTCTTAGTCCTCATTCTTGCATCTATCCCAGTGGAATCTGTAGAGGAGGCTTTGAGGTCCCATATGCAAATATCTACTGGGTACTACCTAAGTACAGAAAGGCATGGAGAAGAACCATGAAACCAGTGTTTGTGTCTGAGAGGTTTCTGCCCCTAACTTTGAGGCCGGCTTTCATGTCGCATTGCCATGTTTCTTCATACCACATGCAGCAAATCTCTGTATTTCCATCTTCAGAAATGGACCTCTTGCTGTAACAGTAAGTTGCACAAAACTAAATGCATATTTTGAACTTTATGGATCTGTGCTTAAGATACGTGAAACTCCAGTCTTGTGAAAATGTTAAAGACGAATCCTCTGAAAACCCAAACAACCACTGAGTGATCACAAGATTATTCTTCTCTCACTGTAGGGAAATCTGTGTAATCTCCCATAATGGTCTGTTCACTAACTAAACACCCTGGTCCAGTCACTGTGAAGAAGCAGGTGTGCAGAGCCAGAAACAACAGTGGGAAAGAATGCACAGCAGGGAGCACATTCCTCCCCCTATCCCAAAGATACTGAAGAAACAGGAGGGGAAATCTCCTCCAAATTGGAACCAAGCCACCCACAGCAAAGTTTCACCAGAAAGGGGCTATTAACAATGCCCAGTATTAGAGCCCAGCTTGTGATCTATGCCAGACTTCTGTTAGAATTCATTCACAAAAAAGATATTTAGCAGGACTATATCAAGGATATATTGAAGAGACAGGAAATGTAGCGTTTCATACAGACAGGACTCAATTTTTGAAGTATTAGGTTTGGCTCCTGGCAGTGGACACAGTACAGATCCCAAAAAGACACTCAGACACCACCTGCCTTGTAGAAGGTGCAGACTGTCTTTATTGCCACCCAGACAGAGGAAAAGGAAGAGAGACATCCTCTCCTGCACTTGAGCTTTTGGTTACAGACACAACATTTGAAGGCAGTTTGGTCTTTAACAGGGAAAGAAGAGTGCATAATTCATTATGAAGTTTATCCAACAAAAGGCTCTTTTCCCTGGCAGCAATCAATGTTGGTCCTCCCTCTCTTATTTTTGTCACTTCCCCCACCCTCCGCCCCCCCTTCAAAACCCATTCAGGACTCAGACAGAAGAAGCAAAACAAGATGGGATTTCCCTCACTTATCCTGCCACACCGCTAAAATGATTTTATCACATAATAGCCAATCTAAATAGGGTTCAGTGCAGTGCAAATCATACTTTGCATGCAAATGAGAAGTCAGTGTTACCACAGGAATGAAGTCTGTTGAGTTACAGGGTGAGGAGAAGCTGGCTGCTCTCTTCTGAACAGACCTGAGTGGTGCAGCAAGAGTTTCACAGATTCAGGAGGAATATTTCTCCTGTTTTTGCCAAACACTTAGCTTTAACTTTACTGCCCAGAAGCAGACATATTTCAGATGCAGGAAGCCAATAGGAAGTTAGCAGCGGGGAGATTTGTCCTCTACCCAAACGGTCAAGTGGTTCAGACTAGCCTCACACCTTTTATATGAAAGCAGAATTACCTGCATACTCTCCAACTGGCATTGGGTCTCTATTTACCATATCTCCTCAGCGTCACTACAACAGTAAATGACTCCTTGCCCATACAAAGACCAGGGTTTCATAGGCAGACAGATTTAGACTCCTACCTGCTACATTGTGTTGGCCCTTTGGATTCAGACTGCTGAAAACACTCAACCGCTTCTTTATATGGATTTTACTCTATGCCCTAAAGCCACATCATAATCATGTAGCTAACACTGCTGCTGCCTTCATGTTCCCGTGCTGCAGGCAAGAGCATCCAAATGCATTAATGTACCACACAGCACCAATCACCATTTCCCAGCAGTGCACAGCTGACATGGATGTTGGAGGTATTCGGTCTGGACACTTCTCTCATTCCCATGAGAGCATCACAGCATACTGTCCAAACAGCTCACTTGTTAACTGGCAGCCACCCATGCTAAATAACTAGGTGCAGCCTTATGCAAAACTTGTTATATGCTACTCTGCGTGTGTTTGAAATCCCCTCTCATTTTTATCACTAACTCTTAATAACTGTTTGCTGATTCCTGAAAGCTGATGGTATGCCCAACTGTGTTTGTGAAACACAGGGATAGCAATTTGATATAATATTGTCCCCATCTTGACTATCTATGCTTTGTGCACCCTTATCTGAGAGGCTTCAACACTTCATCCCGTCTGTTTCTCCTGCTGCTCCATGTCAATATTGTCTGTTTATTCTACAGGGAACATACAAGCTTTATTTGCACAACAGTGAGTACAACAAGGCCTCACATTTGTCTGAGGTTTTTGGTGGTCAGAGTTCCTCTTGCAGATGAGCCTTGAATTTTAGTGTTATTTTGGACTTAGGCTGAAAGATACACACACTCATTCAGGCTAGAATTCAAAGGCAACAAATAGCAAAGTGACACATAGCTACTTCTGCCTTTTGGCATGTAAGCAAAGGAATTAGCAGGCTGTAACCACAGAGGCATACAGAGCCTGGAACAGACTGGCAGGCACTGACGTTTGTGTCAGCTGAAAAAGAAAGCAACAACAAAAAAATGTAGAACACAGAACAATAGTACTTCAGAAAGTTTTCTCTTGGAAACAAAAAAATCTCAACTAGTTGTAGAACATATCATCAGAGGAGATTTCCAAAGAACAGAAGAACCAATTTTAAAGTGCTCAGCATGGCCAGTCAGGGCCAGGTTTTCAGTTGAGCTGAGCTCCCATAGAGGCAGCTAAACAAGAGCCAGATTTTTAAAATCACTCAGTATCCAGCTGTTTCCATTGTAAAAATTCTGTCACAGTTTTTTAACAGAGCTCAGCACCACCCCAACGTGGTGTGTTATTTCAGGAGCTTGCCCTAAGGGACTTCACATGTGGGGCCATTGCTTCATTGCCTACCTGTCAGAGAGTCTGTTCACCTCCATTTCTGTCTTCTTCCACTCTTTCTGAGCCCTGATGTGGTCTGAATAATCTGAACTATCAAATAACTGTTTTGGGTATTGTATAGAGAGGGAATGTAAAAAGAAATGCACCACACAGACAGTGGCACAATAAGCCTTACAGTTACACCAATTTACCATGCGTTTTTGAGCTGCAAGAGCCAAAATTATGCTTTGACCTGCCAATCATGCTGACTCATGTCAAATTATGTCATCTTCCAAATGTGTGATTTTGGAAGTCTCAATCTATTTTCACATGCAGATGAAGCTGAAAGTTTCTTTCTCCTGAAGTCTGCAGAAAAGCCAAAAAACCAGCAGATGCCAGATGCCATGATTCAGGAAAGATTGTGTGACAGGTGATGTAAAATATTATCTGGTTATCAACACTTGTAGAAACTACAGTTCTCCTTCATCAGCATGTCAGCATGAAGCTTTCTGGGGGCAGGAGTAACTCTTTGCTATGGGAAACCAGCCTCAGGGGTCCTAAACCACACCCAGGTCCTGTACTCTCTCTTAAACTTTCTGATAGCTTGTAGGAAGTGCTCAATATACAGTCAACATGGGGAAGGGTGCCTACTGTCTTACGTGGTTGTTGTGTGTGCAGAGGAGTGCAATTCAGAACATGGAATGAATCACAGAAATTTCCAGAATAAGGTGGTCTTTCAGAAGAACAAAACTTTTATTTTGGTTGTTCTTGTTGGCATTTGGTTTTGTTTGTTTATGGGCTTTTTTTTTTAAAGGGGAATTGTTCTTTTATGTGAAGATCCAGGAGGTGAAAAAGAAGGGGCAGAAAGCAGAGCTGGATAAAAAAACAGCCCACCACAGTCTCAGACCATGCACTCTTAGGCATGGTTAGCTGAAGACACTTTTCATCTGTCAGAACTAGTTTAAAATTTCTCTTGCTCAAACCAAACTCACTCAAACAAGAAAAGGCTTGAAAAACTAGTGAATTTCAATTTTTGTAAAAAAGTTTCTGTTGTTCATTTCCCTATTGGAGAAGGATGTATCTCCCCCTTTGAAGCTTTCTCCTTTGTCATTCTTTCTTTGAATTTCCTCCATCCTCCTTGCTGTGTGACTGTGTTACATGCAGCCATTTGGTAAGAATTGAGAGAGATATTGGCAGTTTGGGAGCTTTCCTGCTTATGTATGCAAAGAACATAATTGCTATGTGCATCATCTGTTGTAATTTTGTTGTAGTTTTGGAATGTTAAAGGAAAAATTCTCTCCCTGCCACTAATTCCCCATGCCATTAGTTAACAAAAGAAGTGGTCAACTCTTACCAATTCCTCCTTCATCGTTTTGGGTGGGGGGTGGACTGTGGGAAGGTGTGGCAAGGAATGGGTTTGCACTGTCTCTTTTGGTTTTGGGGACATCCACAGCTCTGGCTGAACCCTGCAGTGGCATGTGTTGCTGTCGGAGAGAAGCCATTCTCCTGCTCATGGCTGCTGCTGTTGAGTAAGCTGGTTTTTTTCTTGCCACTGCTGTTCTCCTGATTCGGCATTGTGGGTCTGGTCACCACCCTGGCTTCACCGTTACCCGCAGCGTCGTGACCCACCCACTCCACCACAGCAGCGACTCAAGATGAGAGAGAGAGAGAGAGAGAGAGAGAGACGAGTCACAGCTGCTTTCGGGACATGCTACAGACTTTTCCTTCCTGGGAACTATCACAATCACTCCACTCCCAGCTTTTCCTTCTTCATTTGGGACCAAGGACAAGGAGAGAGAGAGAGAGTTCATGTGAGTGCTCACCCCTTGTCTCTGCCTCGCTGGGAAAAGACAGAATTCACCTCACAGCCAGCCAAGGTGTGACACTGACACTGTCCATAAATATAAGTGCTCCAGGAGGAACCTATTTTTTGCGAGTTGTTCTCTTTTGTTTTTACTTTTGGTGCTGGGGGAGTAGTTTGCTCTGGTTTGTTTATATATGGATATCCATATCTACATATATATGTATATATATAGTAGTTAAGAACAGTTATCCTTCTTATATCCATTTTCTTATTAAAGTTCCTTTTTCCTAAATTTAATAAGTGATGTGATTATTGTGGAGGAATCCTCTCCTCTGCTTTTTTGTAAACATTTTGGTTTTTCCCTCAAACTAAGACAAATTTATATATCCACACATAGCATAGATCAGGGCAGTCTTCACTAATGGATGCTGTTGCCTTTTATTCTTCTCTGCTTTTCTGGGCAGGAATGTATTGCGTCTCTGGGACGTCATTGTGCCAAAGGCTGAACGAAAGCCCTAAAAAGTGATCTCTGTTCCAAATAGCTTACACTCTCAATACAGCTGCAGAAAACCAGGGTGTGAAGCAGTATTTCTACAACTCTGCTTCTTCACATACAAGCTTGAAATGACAAATAATTTAGGGAGGTCTAAACACAGGGTTACAAAAGCCCTCTGCACTCACAGACCCACCAAGCAGGAGCTGTGTTGCTCCCAAACATTATCTAAGCAAGAGGCAACAATGGACCAGTCAGTGAATACTAGTCTGCAAAACAAAAATAACAGCTATGTAATAATAAAAGGAAAAAAGTATTAAAATAAAAAAGAAAACTAGAGAGAATATCAGAGGGATTTCCAGCTGGCCTTCACATCAATTGTGTTGACTCCCACTGTCAAAGCAACTGGACTTCTCATGATCTTGTGCAGCAGAAACCAAGCCAACATGATCTTTAAAAACTTCAGATGTAGGTCAGACAGAACCCTTACCTGAAAGTGGAGACTGCACAGCCATGTTAAGGGACATCAGAAACCAGCCTTGTGCTTCATGATGACAGAGAAGGGGGCCTGTCACTTTATCAAGTTGCACTTCTTGCATAAGATTCCCCAGTTACCCTTCAGGGTCCTCAGCAATAGAAACCTGTGCTAGGTTGAGCTGGCAAAATGCCAACTGCCCAACACAGAGAGAGAATCCATGCTAGTTGGGCCATTGGCATTTTGCCAGCTCAACCCAAGACAACACCAGGGGAAAAGGAGGGAGGGGGAAAAAAGTAACCAAAGAGGGGAAAAAGCCCCAAAACCTGAAATGGCAAGTTTCTTATTTTTATACGAAAGAGAGACAATTGAAATCAGAATATGATATAACACATATCTATACAAATGTGGAAAAATCAACAACAACAACAACAACAACAAGCACTGAGTCACCCACCCAAACAACACAGACGTCCATCACCTCAGCCCACAAAAACACCCCAACAGACTCCCTCAAAGGACACCCAGCAAGAGAGGAGAAAAACCAGTGACAAAAAAGTGTTTGCTTCCTGAACTAAACAGCTGTGAAGTGGTGGCAAGGCCCAACGCTACCGGCATGGTGATAACATGTTCACTCTGTGTCGGCCATGCGGGGGACTGGCTAAAGTCCCTCCTACACCTATTCTTATGCTTGCTGTGACGTCAGATGGTATGAAATATCTCTTTGGTTGCTTAAGTCAGGTGATGCTTGTCCCCTCTAATCCACATCACACTCTCTGGGCTCGCTAAACTGAGGCCTAGCTAAAACTAAACCAAAACTACCACAAAACCTCACTGTTGAAAGACTTTTTTCAATCTGTGGCAGACTGCATAGATGTTTATAGCAGGATCCTTTACTCATTGGATTCTGACCATGTTGTCTCAGGGAATGACTTGGACCTTCATCTCTTCTGTTGCCTGGAATGTTGTATCTCTCTTTAAGCAAGGATTCAGAAGAGAAAATTTCCCCTCAGACAGTGATCTTTAAAACATCAATGTATCTTTTGCAAACACAAGGAGGACCCATGAGCCTCCATCACTGTTGGAATGCCAGTTTCCTACCAACCGAGCTCTTCTGCTTGGTGCAGCAGTGATGCCTCAGAGAGTTTTTTATTTTTTCTGATTTTCTAATTTTTATAGATTTTAGAAGTAATTGTAATTGTAGTGAAAATGCAGACTTCAATGTGTTAGTATGAAGTTCAACATGCCAACATCTACCCCATATCAATAGCTCAAATTCCAGTAGTTATTTAGTCTTGTTTTCAAGGTAGAAAGCTGAAGAATATCAGAAGGCCTGCAGTGTGAGACATAAACATAAGCCAGCAACCTTGGGGTCTAAAAACACTGGAAAAACTCCAAGGGCCCTATGTATGCTGAGGAAGATGAAGATGAGGAACAGAGGGTCCCAAATCTCCCCCAGACTCAATTTCTGATGAGATGTGCCGGAGGAGGAAAGGGGCTGGACTGAGGGATGTGTAAAATGGGGATTGGATGGACAATATTATAAAAACCATGGAAATCAGTGTTTGAACAGGTGCGTCAATATGTATCCCTGTAGGTCCTAGGCCTGGCATTAAAGGACTTTCACTTTTTATCTTATCCCACACTGACTTGGCTTGGAGTCCTGTTTTCTGGGTTCTCTCAAGGCATCAGCAGGAAGCTTACACTGTTGGATACTACTTTGCGTGCAACAGCACAACAGCAGAAGAAGTGGGGGAACTGGGGGTTTTCAGGGAGCACTGGGCACCTTCCACATATGTGCTTTGAGGTGATGCTTTGCATGCGCATGCAAAGTGCTTCCTTTTCTCCGTCTGTATATTGGGGTTGTGTCCCCAGGCAGAGCCGTAACCACTAGAGGGCATTTGAAGGACATCAGATCAATGCGTAGCAGGTGTCTGGCCACCTGATGAGGCAGTCTTGCCAGTGAGTTCCACTGTGCCAAGTTATGGTGTGCAGCAAGAAGTCTTATCCCAGTGCCTTTCTCATTCTGTCTTTCTGCAGTTGCCCCTGGGTGCTCTGAATTAATGATTTGCAGAAAACATGGAATAGGTTGTTCTCATGGTGTATCTGGATCTACTGCTGCAAATGGGCAGTAGCTTAGGTGAAGAAATGCTGCTAAACAGACCACTGAATAACTACATTTCATTTGATTGCACTCTTCAAAACAGCTATGCATGTAGGTACCAGATAAAGCTTTGTTCATCAGTTCTAGTCAGTCCCTGTGACCCCCTCATTTAGTTTTTCTTGACACTGAGTCAAATGTCCACATTTTTCCTACCTTTGTACATCTGCTCTGTCTTAATGTGAGAAGTTTGCATTAAGGAATTCTGTGTTTGTATGTCTGGCAGCTGCACAAGATGTGTTGGAGAAAAAGGATAGGCAGGACAAGGGTGAACTTCCACTTGCTGTGTGGACCAAGAAATATGAGCATGACAGTGCCACAGTTGGTACTTGTCTATTGTTAGGCACTTTTTTTGTAGTCTGAGAAATGATCAAGTGCCACCTCAGTTATTTTCACATCAAATTGCTTGGTAAAACTTCACATTCTCAGCAGTGTCCTTCTGAAGAGGAGCAGGATTCTTGCAGAATTGATGCAGGAAACCTAAAGCTTTCCATAGACTTGAGAGACAGGACACCAAGCCAGCGTTGAGTAAGACAGGTCAGACCCTACAAAAGTAAAAAGGGAAACAGCGTATCTATGCCTCAGACACCCTCAGTTTGGGTCACTTGCATTTATGGTGGGGATTGGGAGCCCTTTGGGTCCAGATCCAGAGACTCAATCACTATTACTGACACAGCAGCACAAAACCATCCTTCATCACCATATGCCAGAATGCAGCTGGTGTGGGCATGTAGCACCTGTCTGCTCTTGGAAGCAATCCTGCTGGACATGTGATCTAGCATTGGTGCTCTTGTGCTTCTCACTGGTTGCCACACCACCCTTCAGCTTTCAGGAGATTGGTTTGATCATATCAAACTTTTTGGTCAAGTGAGGCACTTTTATACACAGTTACCCTTTAAGTCTCAACAATGCTTCAGGAAGCAGTACAGGAATTATTTTTATGTCAGTGGTAGGGACAAGATGTGTTTCCTAGGACACAGTAGCAGACGTGGGTAGAGATCAAGAACCTTGCTAATGTGATTCTGAGTCCAGCATCCAGCTTTTTACAAAACAAGTCAGCTTTTACAGGTGTGGAGCTTCCTGGCTCCACTTGTGAATTAAGACCTGGCAAATCAAAAACTAAGGTAATTTGTAAATTTTTCTCTTAAAAAGAGGTTTAGAAAATACACTTGTACTGGTAATTGTGAGTGATAGAATTTTTCTGAAGGAAAACAAATTATGGCACCAGAATGAAAACTCACATTCCCAGGATTCTGAAAGCAACTTGTATTGACTGTTTCTTATTTTAGTCTGTTGGGGATTTGAGAGGGCTGATTTGAGGCAGCAGCAATAGGGAAAATTCTCTTCTTGTATTCTCTTTCTCTTTTACAAGACTGTCACACAACAGGTTTCCTCAAAGTCATCACGACAAATGCAGATTACATTCATAACACAGCAGATTGTTGCTGCAAATCTTAACTGGTATATTTTCTAATACTAATTTCAAGGAGGCCATAGACACTATTGCTGATCAATAAATCATAGCTTTTATTCTTTTCCTCCCATGGCATGAAGTGCAGCAGAAAGCACTTGAGTTACATAGTTAGAACTCCCTGCTGCTGCTTGTTTCAGGATAGCTTTGTTAGTTTAGGCTACTCTGTTGATGCACAGGTGTGAGAAGAGCAGCTTGGTCCCCCAATCCTGCCTATCACAAGTACTTAGTATTTCTTTGGACTGCTATGCAAATTCCAGAATCCACCCCTGAAAGTCATCTGATCCAGACCCCACACAAAACAGGAAAATTGCAAGGATACTGCAGCCTGAAAGAACAGGTTGGCTGAGATGCCAGTTCACATACAACAGGTCTCAGCCACAAAGACAGGATGTGAGCTTCACAAATCACATTTCATCAGTGACTTTACCAGTTGTCAAGGTGGCACAAGTACTGGATCTTGAAGTGAGTTGAAAGTAGGTGTGGAACCCTAAAATACCATGTTTGTGGAATCTTGGTTTCTGACATGTAAGTCTTACTCTGGTAACATAATGGGGACAGGACTGCCCTGTTCTGGTGAAGTCAGTGTGAAGAGGTTAATTTTGCAACATCAGAGAGGAAAGGAACAAAGTTAGAAACAGACCTTCAGTGATAGGTGCAAAGAAATATTATATTTGAAAGGTATAATTTTTTCTGTTATATTAGTATAATTGTGGGAAGAGCTGGGACATAGAACTTTCAAACAAAAACAGTGGAAGATTAGGTTCTTCAGGACTAGGTTTTATATATCAAATTTCAGTGTTCTGCATTAATTGAATAAGTTATCATTATTACAGTGCAGTTATGGCAACATGAAGCTACTGGATGTGTGGCAATTATAATCCTTATCATTATATCAGGTTTACATCAGGAGGCAGAAATGTTGAAGGTTAAAATTGGTCAGACAGTACATACAAAATAAGCATACTGAACATTGTCTTCTGAATAAACACATACAAGTTTGAGTAATTTCTTAAGATACCCAAAGCATCTTGCTGTGCCGAGAGGGTCGTTCTCCTCATTGTATAAAACAGGATTCAGTGATGGGCTCATATCACAGTATGTGTCAATATTTGTGTGAGATTTTTTTTCTAATGCTTTTACTAAAATTAGTTGAGATGCCTCTATGTGGATATATCACAATTTAAAAAAATAAGCAAAAATGGACATTCTTTTATTTTTTTAGGTTGGGTGGTAACATCTGCTGTCATAAGCCTTCACACAGCCTGCTGTAAGAAAGGGCTACTTTTTGTGCAGTCAAGGGTCTCTCAGGAGACACATTTTGGTGAGTGAGGAGTGTGCCCCAAGAAGGCACACAAGCATGAAGCAGCTACTGACTTTGATGGGCTTTCTGTCATTACTGTCCTAATCCTACCTCTTACACTGGTACTTGGAGTGGGTAAGCAACAATGTGGGAATTTTTATGCCTCTCAAAATGAGAATTAATTATAAAAAATAATATTTTTAGTTGGGCAGTGGGACAAGGTCTGAATTGCGCCTTGGCCACCACCACAGTTTTTCAGTATTTAATCACAAGGATCTTTCTGTGAAGGGTAAATTACATGTGGAGTAGCTTACTGAGAAGAGAACTGTTTTTCTGTAACTCACTCATAGAGACAAGTAATACCTAATAACATTAATTTAGCAGATTCTAGTGTAGCTGGCCAAGGAAAGTATTTGTCTTCTGCTGGACACCTTTTGTTGCACTCTGCAAACACAAGTTACTAGAATGACCTCAGCAGTTCTTTAGCTTTTATTCAAAGTCACTGAGATGTTTATGATTCAGTTTCCTCCCCAACACAACAATAAATACCTACATAGCAAAGGCCTGTAAATCTGCCATTCAAACAGCAAAAACAACAACATGCCAATCCAATAAATGACTCCCTCTCAGTGTTTTTATTATACCAAGAGTGCTTTTTCTGTGTTCCATCCAAGAAAGCCATCCTGCAAAGTTTACTTTATAATAAATGAGGGAGGTCTAGCAGACAGATGGGTAGCAGATCAGAGGAAAGATAATGTCACTAAACCAGGGTAAAAAAAAAAGCATAATTATTGTTGAACATGTTCTTAAATCTTGAGTTACCCAATGATTCTGCCACATTCATTTTCCTACACACAGATTATAATTTTTGAAGGTGGCCTTTCATAGCTGTATGCATTAATACATGGATATTTAGCAGTGCTGTGCATGGTTAGCTATTCTTTCCTTTGCTCTTAGTAAGAAAATTAATTATTTTGCTGTACTTTTTGGTGCTGACCCACTAGCAAGGGACATTTAACGAACAGATGGTTGAAGCAAATTCTGTGTGGATAAATCATGAATTTATATATGTCTACGAAGTATATTTCAACATTTTATGAACAAAGCAATCTGTCATAATGCAAGCTGAAGAAAAGACTGCTTTCACCGGTAGTATGCTCATTACAATTTGTTCAGCATCAAAGTATGTGATAAAATAGAGAAAAAAACCAATGTTGTAATGTCTTTCTCTCAATGTCAAAGCAGTAATATTGCTCTGATTTATAAATGTAGCACAAAGATGAAGTGAAAAATAATTTTGTTTCACTATTTCTACTTTGCTTTTCAGAGTCAGAGTAGAGGTGATCTATGTTTGTTTCCCTATGCAGAGTTTCAGTATTTCCTTACCACTTAGGCACAAGGCTAAAACACCTGCAAACAAAAAAACAACCAAAAAAAACGAGCAAAACCCCCCACCAAAACAAAACAAAAAATCAACCAAGGAACCAAACAAAAGGGCCAGAAATCAAAAGCTACAAATGTTTTATGTCCTTACAGACTTGATTGTCTTCCATATCTCTGGGCTTAGGTTGTTGCACAGACATCCATGCATTTTCCACCTTCAGAATAATTGCCATTTTCAATTGTGGCACAAAGTTATATAAATAGTTTTTTTACCTACTTCAGGAAAAATACAAGGAGGAAGAGGAGGAAACAACCAGGATGATTTTAATTGTTTGTTGGGTTTCTCTGCATAGATGGCTGGATTTTTAAAAACTGAAGCACGTGCTTCAGTAGGTAGGTTTCAAACTTGATGCCAGGATGGGAATAAAAATGGTGGGACAGGGAAATGAAGAAGAGGCCAGAGCCACTCTTCTTGAATAGAAGGATGCTGAAAAACATCCAAGGGGGCAGATGAGCAGAGAAGGCAGATGTGATCCTCAGTACAAGAGGGAACAGCAGGAGTCTTGAAAACAAGACAAACAATTCAACCCCTCCTGCACAGAAAATAGTGTTAAAAGTAACAATCAGCTGAGGAAGTTGAAATCTACAGATCCTGAAACAGGCTTCAGTGTTGGAAGTGTGAGAAGGGGGAAAAAGAAGAGGGGAAAAGTCTCAAAAACATGGAAACCTGAAGAGCTGCAGGAAGACATAAGGAAGAGCTCAGTGCTGCCTGTTCTTCTGCGGAGCAGTAGCAAGGGCTCAACAGATTTGTGCCTCTGCACAAGGAGAAGGTCATAGCAGCGCAGAGTGCAGCTCACTAAAAAGAGGACTTTCTGTAAGATAAGGAAAGAGACACATAGCAGAGTGGTTTAGCACCAGCTATGCTTATGAGTTTTTTAATGGGGTTTTTCCGTGTGTTGTATAAACAAACCTGATTTTGAACAGAATATTGTCCTTCCACTGCTTTCCCATGTAGCTGATGTTCTGTCAGTATCTGCAGCCCTAAAATACAAGACCATATTGTAAGAATGCTGCAGCCCAGTACATTTCAGGGACAGCAGGTAGAACATCACTTTGACAATTGTGAGGCCCCTACAAAAATAGGATCAAAAGCTCTTCAAAAAGAGATGGTCTGGCTGCTCCTTATTAATATTTTTAGTATATTTTGTCAAGAAACTGTAAAATCAAAAAGTAACCTACAAAGCACAAGGTCCGAGGAACAATGATAATCCAAGGGTGACAGCATTTTTTCCAGCTTCCAATTGTTGATAACAGCATTGTAATAATAGTGCTTTGCAGGAGGCTGTGCTCCTTCATAATGCACTGTGAGAGAATAAGGGAAAATGAAAGGACATAGAGCTGGTGCCCAGCTTCCTCTCTAGCAGGACCTGGCCCTAGGGAGAGGCAATGCTGCCCAAGACAAGAACAAGGACCATCTCCATATTCCTGATTGCAGATTAAAAGATTGGCTTTAAAGAAAAATAAAAAATGGCAGCTTTTAAAAAGTCTGCATCCCAGCTGTTTGAAAATATCCTAACAAAGTAACAGCTTGCTCCTGTTTATTTAATCTCTGCCTCTTATAAACTTTAGCACTCTGCTATGACACAGGACTTAGCAAACTATTTCTGCAGGCCTGATTTAAGCATTATCTGTGGAATCATTACCTCAGATGTCTATCTCAGGTACCTGGAAAACCTTAAGAGATCTTTATGGGAGGGAGCTGTGATTAGCTGACACACCAAGGATACAATTACACATCTATTGCAGAAGCAGAGCTGAAACCCCATAACAAGCTGTAAATTTTTGCATTTCTTTAACTACAGATGACTGGAGAGTCCAGTAACCCTACCAAGGTGTTAGCCACCAGGCACTGTATTCAGTGTGCTATGTGTCTGTTTCCCACAGCCTTGCATTACAGAACATATCAGGACAGGGGTTTCTTCGGGTGTAGTGGTAGAGTTCTGTCTGTCAAGGACAATAGTGAGAGAGTAAAATGCAGTATCTTTGGAGCAGTATCATTTCATGGAATTACTGCCTTGCTTACCTACCCTTGCTGAATAGCCAGCATGCTATAAGAAATGAGAAGTGGGGTAGGGCTGGCACAGAACAAGCATGGATCTGCCCTCTGAGACTACCCTGGCCAGTTACATTGTAGGAGCACAGGACTGCAGGCAGAGGAGGCTATAGCAGCCTCAGTCAGGTGGGCAGTCTGAGCCATGGGAGGTGAGTTTTGTGGAGTCCTCAGTGCTCTTTATGGAACTTTTAGTCAGCAGCCCAGGAATGCACTTTTCAGGAAATGAGTAAGGCTGTATGTATGCTTTCCCTGAGGATCTTGGAAAGAGGACATGAATTCTGGTGATGGTACCAGAATTTAGCTGCCTATTCCAGACCAAGATAGGCAAGAATTTTTTCAGATAGTTATGCTGATCCTCAACATTGTCTTACTGAAACTTGGGTAAAATCCTGCTGTCCTATTAACACTAAACCAAAATAGACCTCAGGATCTAATTTGAGGAATTTATTTTCTCGTATAACAACAGAAGACAGTAAGTGTGATTCTGCTCTAAGAACCTGAAAAATATTTGTAAAGTACATCCACACAAGAAATTTCCTCTGGAGCCTTCATTTCCTGGATGCAGTAGGCCTGCCACATTTTCGCTGATCCATTGTTCAGCTTCAGGAAACAAAACAGATCTCAGTCCCTCTGCTGAAGTTTGCTCTGCTTGTATCATAACTCATCATATATTCCTAACTGCAGTGTCTTGGATATTCACTGCATCCTTGTTAAACAGGAGAGAATGCATAAATCTTCCTGTGCTTAATTTTACATGTCGTATTATTTTTGGAGCATTTATAAATTCTGGACTTTGTGAGCATTTATGCTGAATTTTGAGGCAGTTTCAGTCTCAGTGACTTGCTTGTTGAAGTTACAACACTGAGTTTCCATTGTGAACAATACCCACAGTGACTGTGTGAAAACTGGAAAACTTAAGGCATAAACTTTCTCACCAAGCAACATTCACCTTTCTGTAGAGAGTAGGCCTGTACATCAACATCTGCTGGAATCCCTGCTCTTGACCATAAGCTCTATGAACTGACTCCAGCTCTCCAGCCCACAGACAAAGCTGAGGAGTGTACGACGGTCACATGATCACTTCCTCAGCAGACACATGGTCTGCTGTTTCCAAGTGTGTCTTTACCTCTACCTTGACCTCACCTGGTATTTGCAGACTCAAAATGGTGCACCAAGAGACGGAATCTATCTAATCTGCATGTACCATGGGCTGTGTCTCCAACACCAACCACTGCACTTCAGTATGTCAAGCTGAGGGCAGCTGCAGCAGGCAAGAATAGGGTCAAACCCTCCTGAATTTTAGATTGGCTGCAAGACAGCCAGTCCTGCCCAATGCAAAAGTACAACCCTTCCCTCAGGTCTGGAGAACAAGCCTTCACCTTGCCTTATCTAACCTTGACAAATTCTCTCAATTATGTATCCTCATATAAATTCCTGCTGGAGAGAGGCAGTTGACTTCAATTACTGAAACAACGTGATTCTGATAGAGCCATACTTGAAACCAAGTTTTAAAAAAATTATTTCAAAAATCTTGTTCTGTTCTTCCTGGGGAGCAGAAACTCCCACATAACCTGAAGGACATCACAGTAAACAGAGAACAAATGTTGGAAATAACCTCCTTTTTTCTTAGATATGCTAACAAAAGGCAATTGCTCCACAGTTCCCTTAGTACCTGTGTTACATATTGTACTGTGAAACAATCCACTTAGATTTTACTCCTCATCTGTCAGTAGCTAATGTCCTTTTAATAAGGTAATGAACCACTCATTTAAGATTTGGTGTTTAAAGATATCCCCAGCCATGCTCAAGACAAACCAGAACAAAACAATCTTTAGGGGAGAAAAATTTTTACCAGCATGCATGTTCCATGTGTTAACAAAATTCTCCTAGCAAGAAAATATGTTGACCATGATGACAGATTGACTTTCTCAAATGGACAGTGAGGCTTGGTTAGGATGTACAAGTTCAAGGGAAAAGGAATGAGGGGGATGCTTCAGAGCTCTGCTACTTACTTCAAGCCTTGAAATAATTCTCCTCTCATCCTCCTTTTCCTCCTCTTCCCAGAGCAACCTCATAACTCCAGGTTTAATACTAAGTGAAATTTTTCTCCTGTGTAGAACTCCAGGAAAAGGGTCATGGTTGAAAATGACCCTTTCATTACTTGTGAACTGAAACAGCTGGGGAATGTTTTGAGAAAGGACATCTCAAGTTTAAAAAGTAGGAAATGGTCTTTTGCCAGGTCTCTTCACCTGCTGTTGAGCCCTACATCTCTTCCATTGTGCACACAGAAATATCTGGTCTCCTTGCCTCTCTGCTACTGCTTCTTTCTGTGCAGTTGTATAGGGGTCACTACGCTAAAATCTACAGCTGTCCTCAATCTTTCCTTGCATATTCATTTGTCACACTGACTGTTTTCCACTTGATGAGTCTCTTGGCAGCAGGAGTGTCTCTGTGAGAGTAAGTATTTGAACATCTGGCCTAAACCAGCCATTTGTGAATCTAGCTGAGAGAAAGCTATTAATGAGCTACTAAATCTAGCTCCTGGTCTGAGCAGCCCTTGAGAAAAAAAGCTCTGTCATAGGACTGTACTCTGAAGTCTGAGATGCACAAGTACCCACAGCATAGATAATCCCATGGTTATCAACCTCTGCTTCAGCCTGCCCTGGGAGAGCCAATCCATGACTGTAAAAGTTACAGAAGTGTCAGCCAAGGGAAAGAACATCCCTGAGGTCCAGATCTTAGCAGTGCTGAGCATTCATCTCCCTTTGAACTGAAGTTCTATTAAAAGTGTTGCATAATTTTATTCAAAACAGCAGTCACAGAAAGGCTATGGTACTGCAGCCATGAAGCAGATATACTTACACAAAGAATGGGACAGGGGAAAAGATAAATCTGTTATTTTTACCTGAAAGCCATAGCCCATCTCCTGGATAGGTCACCTGGGAAATGGTCTGATACCCTATCTCTGTAGAACTGTTGAGAGACCTTGTGCTTATATAGAATTATAGAATCAATTACATTGGAAAAGACCTCTAGTCTGGGGCAGGGGGATCATCTAGTCCCACTGTTAATACTGTATTTTTCAGTTTAATGTGAGCAAAGTGTAAGTCACATCACAAATTCCTTTAATGCCTTTTTAGTAGGAGCTTTTGACTCTTCCCTTCTCCTTTCTCAGCTATTAATGGTTTTGTGATATGTTGGCAACTTTCAGCAGTGCAATCTCATATCCGAACTCTTGAATCCAAAGATTGTACCTCTGACAAATAGTACTACAGCACCAAACTCGCATGCCAACTGGGTTTCTTCCTGTGCAACAAATTATTGAGAGCAGGACGGGAGATCAGGGCTGTCAGGTGGAGTCTGTTTACTATGTCCTTGTGCTTCCCTGCAGCCACAGGTGCACTTCATCAGACATGGAAGCCCTTGGGATTGTGCTAGAGTGTTTTCATAGGCAAACTGATAGCACTGAACTTCAGCCTGTTATTTACAAGCTTTCCATAAAATGTGACTATGGTAGGTTGACCCTGGCTGGATGACAGTTGCCCACTAAGGGGCTCGATCACTGCCCTCCTCAGTAGAATAGTGGAGGGAAAAAACATAAGATGTAAAACAACTCATAGATCAAGATAAAACAGTTAACTAAAGCAAAAGCGAAAGGGTGCTCACTCACGCAAAGGAAGAAAACTCCAAAGATTTTATTCTCTACTTCCCATCAGCAGTGGGCCACTTCCCAGGATGCAAGGCACATATAGAAGCTGTTCTGGAAGGCAAACACTGTAAATAACCAATGCCCACCCTTCCTTCTCCTTTACTTAGCTTCTGTATCTGAGCTGAGATTGTGGTACAGTTTGGGTCAACTGTCCTAGTTATGTCATCTCCCAAGATTTTGCTCACCTCCAGCCTGCTGGTGGGAGGGTGGAATGATGGAGAGACAGCACTGTTCCTGTACCAGCACTGCTCAGCAGGAGCCAAAACACTGGTGCATTATCAACACCTTTCTAGCTACCAATGCAAAGCACAGCTCTTTGAGGGCCCTTAGGGGAAAATGTACTTCATCTCAGCTGGATCCAACACAGTGTCATAGACAATAATGCTTGTATTAAAGCCCTGCTGGGCACATATCTTTGTCATGTGTCCTTTCTCAGCTGAGGAAGTGTGCATGAGCAAACATCCTCTCCCTGTGGGGATAAAATCAGTGGCTAATATGCCTACCTGGGTCTTAGAGGTTTCTTGAACTGAAAAAATAACAAAATGCAATAAGAATTTGCAAAGCAAACTCAAATGAAAGTGAGTTTTTCTTCATCTTTCAGAAGGAATTGGATTTTCAAGTGTGCTACATTTAAAGCCACATAGTTTCTTTAGAACTATGGGCTGAAAATTCTGGTAATTTAACTAAGCGAATTAACTATTTTGTTTGTCACATTTGAATTAATAACCGAGACCTTTTCATTCTCAGAGAAATGTTCAATATGAAAATGCCTTATGGGAATACAAATAGCCCACACAACTTACTTGGCAATGATAAACAAATGAGTATTTGCACAGGTGTAATTAAGCATAGAAGAGACAAACCTCTGTGCAAATGTGATTTACAGCCAAATTCACCTGCCTTGAAAACCCATGTTACATTGCATGTTGTTACATTAACAAACTAGTTGTATTACCAGGCCTGCAGAATGGTGTAAATTAGCTGATAATTTTAAAGTTTTAAGGTGTAATTGGTTTAAAGTTTGTTAATGTCAATGCTGGGACAGGACACTGTGTGGGGAGTAATGTCTTATTGCAAGAACTAGAAGTCTGTCTTCCCAAACACAAATATACAGCACTGCAAGTCAGAAATTATTCAAGTAGAGGGTGGTTTCTACCTTCATGATAGTGTGTCTTTTCCAAACAGCACATCAATAGATAAAGAATATTCTTTCCTTTGAATAATTTGTACTTGCAATGCAGAAGTAAAGACAAAACACTATTTGGGACATCAGTAAGATGTTAGGAAATGTCGTGTAGGATGTGGGACTCATCATAAATTTCTAAGTAAGCCTAATTCTGATATTGCTAATGTCAAAACCTCAATCTCTACAATCAGAGGTGTAGTTCCAGCTAGATGTCTTGCAACTCAAGAAGCTTACTGCATTTTATCACAGGAACAGGCTACTCCAGTTTTTACTCCTCCCTTACATCAGCAAATCTGAACTCAACAGCTTTCAGGAGTTAGAGAAAGCTATTAAAGAGTTTAATCATTACTTGAGAGATTTTCTGTCTTCCTTATAATTAATACATACTCAAGAAGTTTAACAACCAGCAGATGTCTCTGCAAGCACTGTTCAGGAATGTACACATGAGGAAATTCTGGGGGGAAGAGTTTAATGAGTGGGTGTTTCACTTGAAGATTTGCTTCCAAAAATGTCAAACCTACATAGAAAATTCCAGAAAAGCAGAGACTGCCAGCATTATCACAGCACTGTCTAGAAAGGAATCAGCCTTTTATTTGGTTTTACAAAAAGCAACATGAACACTTAAGAACTCTGTCTTCAGAGTGGTTAATCAAGAATAGTAAGTTTCTAAATTTCGTGTCTTTGCCTGTATTTTTCAAGCCAATTTTATTCCCCAAAGGGTCAAGATTGTCTGTGCTGACCCTGGATTTGACCTGTGTATGTGTGTCTTCTCCTTCCAGAGGTGGGAATGATTGTCACAAACATCCCCTGCTGTGGTCCAACACAAAGCAGGCAGCTTCAGGCTTTCCTTTGCTAATGTATACAGAACAATATGTGAAAAAAATAGTATTCACCTTACCAAGAAGACACTTTGCTGTGCATGAGACTTCCTCCACTGGGAGAGGATTTGCTGGAAAATGAGAAGTAATAGTTATGAGTCACATTTAATGCACTGATAAGTGGTAAGCACTTAAATGCTATGACTATAAGAGCAACAGAAGCTATCTGATAATGAAGCATATATTTTCTATCACTGTGAATGATTTGTAAATCCAATGAGCTGCTGACTTGTAGCCTAAGGTCTCCTGGTAGTATAATTTTTATTGAACCCTGATGATATTAAATCCACCTGGCAGGTAGATTTGTGTAGTGTCAGGTTTGTACAGAGGCAGTCCCTCTTGCCACAAGTTTTTTCCTGGACAGTTGGCTTTTGGCATGGGACATCTGAGGAAAACCCTTCAGATAGGACAGCAGGAAGACAGAAACACTTTGAAGCATTTTTTGCTCTTCCTGAACTCTGAGTGTCCCAATAACAAGTGTAACTTCCAGCTGGCTTTAATGGAACCTGCTTACAGACTACTGTAAAATAGGCACCTCTTACCTCCTCTCACAGGTGACATGAAACAGAGATTGAATGTGCAGAGAGTCTGTTGGATGTGAATGCAGTTGTGGCATCTCTCTTATGCTACATCATGAGTGCTATGGGTGGTAGGGAGCACAAGCTGGGGTTGCACGCTGAGAATAAAAGCCCTTGCTCTGCCTGCTGTATCTGCTTACCTGTTAGACCATATGCAAGGTACAGCCCTTGTTTTAGCAGTGATCTCTGGTAGAAACACCTACATGCATACACATGCTACTTTATGGGAGGAAAATATTAATGTGTAAATCACTTCTCTTGATTCAGTTCTCAGATTACACTATATGTGTATGGCCATAGTTTATCTTCTCCCAGTCTTCCGATTATTAAAATTCAAGAACCCCATTTCATTCAGGTAACACAGTAGGAAAATCCTAGTGGCCTTCTGGTTCTTGGCTTAAGAAACATAACAACTATGATCCTTTATTTCCTTCCAAGTAAGATGGTGACTCATTCAATTTGTGGGGAAAAAAATCCAGATGGAGGTAGACATCTTTATTATATGACATATATTTGTGTGAAAGGTTTTTAATTTTCCTTTTCTTTAATTTCCATGAATGACGTTTTTTCTTTGCATTTGTTTTAAATAAATAGATTAGCAAGATTTATATGTATATATGTTGTACCACTATTTTATGAAAGTCTGCAGTTTATACCTGTGATACATGATGATGTTGCCACAGGAAAAGTAGCTAGTATTGTTACAGACTTTCATCTTAATTATGAAAATTTTTAATTTAAATATAGGGCTGAGCATTCAAAATACAGTTCTAGGCCATCTGTTATTTTTCCATCTGGGCTCATTTGCAAAGTACTCTCTTTTCCCCTGCTAAACACTATTTATAATCTTTCTTGGAAAAAATATGACTAATCTATGGCACACAAAGGATAGCTATTTGCATGCAGCTTTTAATAGAAGTGGCTATATGATTCAAACTAGTAACAAAATATATTTATTTTGTTTTGCATGCAGGTGTAAAAGCTCATATGACTTCTGAACACACAACAAAAAGATTTTCCTATCACACTGCTTTTAACTACCAAAAAGTGAAAAACCTCAAGACGTCTGATTTCATGGTAAATTTACAAATGAGAATGAACAGTTAGCATTTGGAAGTCACTGACCTGGATTTTTTCAGTGATTCTGAAGTAGCTTATATTTCTGTCTTGCTCAGTCTGAAATGTTCCCAGAGGCCTGAATTCTGAAGATGAGCACTCAATTCATTGTAAAGTAACTTGAGCTGCCTATCCCAAAATCAGTGTTATCACTAGTTATCTGCTCCAAACCCATATTTCCCAGATCTGTAGAAGTGTGGATAATGAGTCTGGCTGTACCTCGAAGCAGCAGCTGCAGGGAGCCCACTGGAAGCTCCCTGGAAGATGTATGCATGGGATTTATTGATTTCTTACTACCCTCCAAGACCACCTGTGGGTCACTACCAGCGTAATCCAGGACATGGACAATGGGCTGCTGTGAGTTATGTTCTATTTTCTCTCCACTCAGCACCAGAGGGTAGTGCAGGCCTCATTCCCTGGTGGCTATGCCCTAATCACTCTTTTACACCTTTAAGTCAGGTATCATGAAGTACCTTCTCAGGTCCTCCTTGATAGCCCTAACACCTCACCTTTGGCCAATCTCTGTTTGGCAATTTCCAGAGTGGAAAGAAGGAAGGGGCTTATTTCAAGGGTTCCATGATTTGAAGGGCAACTATTCAATAGTGTCATAGTTTCCTCTTACTCTTCTCTTCATTTTTTAGTGAACAGGAAAATATCTTCAGACGCACCTACTTGTTTTAATTCTCTATAAAAAGGCAAAGGCTGATTTCTACTGACTAACTTGTATGAATAGTCCTGAAGAAGGTGTTTGCAGCATCATTTGGAGCCTTTTTTTTTTGGAGTGGGAGGAGGGGGTGAGCAAAACTAGAACAACTGTGTTCTAGAAAACACATTTTAAAAAGGGCTGGAATAAGTCACTGGGCTCCTTGCCACTGCTTCTTCAGGCTGTCTCAAAACAACTCATTGCTCTTGCCTGGCTGTCTTCCTGCCATCCCTGTGGCAGGATGTTTTAAGTTTTCTGCAACAAAAGCTGTCTTTTTTTTTCCTCTGAATTTTCAGTAGTATGCTTAAATGCATAAATTGTTGCAAGATGAAACTGCCAGGTGCCCTTACAATGCAGCCCTCCCCATTGCCCCAAATCTGAAAAAAATGTGAACCCTGAATACTAATTGTGAAATGGACCACACTTAAAACGTTGCAGCAGCCTATATTCAGAATTCCTACTCTAGCACCAGCAAGACCTGAAAACTATTCAGCAAACCAGTTTTTATGTTATGCTAGTAAGAGTGAAGTGACACCCCAAAATACCAACCATCTTTTTAATGTCTTCCTGTCAAAGATGAAAAAGTTGCCTTATCTCAGAATATTGCATACATTTAAAGTTAAATAGAAAATCAGATAAAACTGAAAATTGATGCAGGAGGTACAAAAGACAGATAACATACTGAGTTTAAATTACTATATTACAAACATTCATATCTATTTACTGTCAACCCATTGAATTTCTCTCTCTGCCCCCACCATGCCACTTCAATTTCAATTCTTTCAATAATGTATGACAACCACAGAATGCAGTTTGAAAGCAATCTTCCCTCATAAATAATGACTCTCTGAATCTATTACAGGTAATCTAAACGATCCAAGTGATCTAGTGATCCAAGCTTAGTGGTAAAGAACACAGGCACTTAATGTGATTTTCCTTTAAAAATTAAAGACAGCAGATTTTGACAGGCGCTTTTTAAAAAACACCACAATGGTATGTGTAACTGAAATTTTTCACAGTTATGGTGACCAGCAATGTTCAGCCCTGTACATACAGGTAAGAACCTGCAAGCTTGCATATTTTAAGTCTTCCTGTAAAAATCAAGACCAAGTCTGTTCTTACTTTCTTGTGTTCTCCTATAGGATGTTTTCACATTCATCTTAGCCATTTTATAGTATTTCAATATACAAAAACAATGGTAGGTTTGAGCTCACATGTAGACCTGGCAGAGGTTTCTCTGGCATTTAGGGGTTTGTATTGCTGGGGAGCAAAGAATTTTTATCCATCAGAGTACAAGGAAGAATTGTGAAGATTGTCTAAATCTGTTGTTAGTATCCTTAATAATTAAGAAGTATCCCATGATTGCCATTACTGCTGAACAATGCTACTTCATCATCATGAGTTATATCAAAGAAAACACCACATGGCACAATCTAGGCACAATCTAGAATTGCTTTGTCATTTTCCTTCTTAGGAATCACAAAAGCTAACAATGATTACTTAATTTGTCTTGGAGAAAGGCACACTAAAATTAAGTGGCAGCATCCTCTTCACTCCTTTAGGCAAGATCTCTGCTACTTTGGTCAGTGGCATGTGTGTAATAGGATGTGGGACCAAGTGAGGCATTTAATCTCTTAGAGAGCCTCATCAAAGGTATCTAACTTCATATGTGCCTCCATAGGCATATCATAATGCTGCATGCCCCTGGGTATGAGTCTTCTGAAGACTTTGGTTAGCATTTTCTCTCCAGAAGAATTTAGCTAGGAACTGACAGCTGTTTTGATGAGACATTTCATTTAAAAAGTCCCTCTCATGTGTTGCCTATCATGAACAGCCAAAATGCTGCAGCTGTTGGAAAGCCTCATGTGCAAGACTGGATAGTGAACCCAGGGCAATCACCATAATGAAATACTGCTCCTGGATCTCATCGTAACCATGAGCGAATACCAGGTAATGCTGTCATCAAGAAACCAAAGCTTGCCATGTTCAGCTACTGTCATGTCACCTCAGAGGGTGTGATACAGGTATGTTTTGCAACCTCAAGTTTTTGTGGTGCAAGGCAAAAAAGAGCAATCATTTCTACTAGCAAAAGAAAAAAAATCATATTAATAACATGGTTCAGAGAACCCAATCATTCATTGCTATCCTGGACAGTTACACCTACAAAGTTCAATTCAATGCTATGAATTTATGGCTTATTTTCAATGGAGTTGATGCAGTGATCAGTCAGTCCTCATGTGGTTGATAGCATACATAAACAAACAAAACTTTGTACTTCCAAAACATCAGTACAGTTTTAAGGGATTCTGTGTCCTTGAAAGTTCATTTTGCAGAAGAAAGGGAACCAGCACCATAAAGCCTGGGTTTGATTTTTAAAAAAACCTATGAATTATTAGTTTGTATGTTCTAGAAAGGAAGGAGTGCATTTTATACAGGTTATTCCCAAGAGGGACAAATATGCCCTGCCCTCCCTTCTGGTTAATATGATGTAGATACATGTTATTCCTTGAACAGGAGTCCTCACAAGAATTGCACAAGTGTGCCTCTTCAGGGATGGCCACAGCACTCCTGCTTTGCTTCCCAAAAGCTGTGCTTTTCCAAGAACCATTTGATTATACACATCAAGTTGGGGAAGTCAGACCTGGCATTTATTGTTTATAGAGTCAGGTTGCTGCTCAGTACAGACAGCTCTGAGCTTCACAACCTCTTGTGGGTTTTGTTCTGTTTTCAATAATGGTTGGAGCAAATCCAGTTATCCTGCAGAAGTTACCCAGAGTTATGCCAGCACAGGGGAACCAGAGAAAGACCACATCTATCCTAATGAACTTGGCCAGTTTGAGAAAGGAATAAAGATGTGTTTCATACAGCTGAGTGCATGGAGAGTATGTCTCAGATAACTGTTTGAATTGCCACACAAAGATAACTTGCTCCTCAATATAAGTATGTTAATGTTTTTTACTGTACCATCCTTCTCCTTATTATTGTTATTGGACAGAACTGTGCACCCAGAGAACTCTAATAGGACTTGTAGAGATGAGATGAGTCTGTTGAGTGACTGCATTTTTGAGAACACAGAATCTCCTTGGAAACAGACACATGCATTGGTGGGAAGTCACTTTCCCAGTGCGCAACCTCATTAAAGCAGGGAGTAACACTAAATCACTTC
This sequence comes from Pithys albifrons albifrons, assembly GCF_047495875.1. Taxonomy (NCBI): domain Eukaryota; kingdom Metazoa; phylum Chordata; class Aves; order Passeriformes; family Thamnophilidae; genus Pithys; species Pithys albifrons. The sequence continues at coordinate 64,228,329 of NC_092497.1, read as the reverse complement.
CTAGACTGCCATTCCTGAACCCAGCTGTCATTCCTAGCCCTCATAGTCCCATAGCTGAGACAGAAAGAGACAAAAGTGCAGCAAGTACTGTGAGAGAAAATATTCTTTCAAAAAGTCAGTAATGCTGCTTTCAGCTTTACAGACTTCTTTACAAAGGCTTTTCTCTACCTTGAAGAGGTCATTGCTCCTAATCAAACATCAGAGGCCAGAGGGATAGTTGCACCAACAGGCAGCATGACTGATGTTGGCTGTAAACCAGTAGCAGAGAAGACATGCTCCAGAGCTATCACTGAGCCACAGTGTCAGCTTAAAGTGCTCAGTGTCAGGTCCTTGCTCCCTCAGTGGGCCAAGTAACCACGCACTGTTGAGACAAGAAAGGGGGAAGGTATTTATCTCAGAGATTTGCAGCTTAGTTATTGGGTTTTTTCAGATGTAGTTTGCTCTCACCTGCCCTCTGGTACAAAACTATGTAAGTGAGAACCAGAGGCAAGATGCTTCATGACTTTTGGGGGCAAAAAACAAGGCAGTACATGACTACAGGAACACAGACTGAGAGGGTAGAACCTTACTGGGCCTTATTCCCCTCCACATAAGGGCCAAGTCTGAACTGCCCTTCAACCCTCCCTTAATGCTGTAGCACTCACCCCTCCATTCTGGACAAGACACTGGGGAGAAAACTGAACAGCAGCACATTTCCCAACCCCTTTACCTCTCTGGGTTTTATTTTCAATTGTAAGAGTCTGTCCTTTCTTTTCCCTTCACTCCTTTTTTAGTAAGAAGATGTTTTTTCCTCTTTAATCACTCACAGTTTCCCTTGGCTATAGTTCTGAAAATTACTCCTCTCCCAGTCAGAACTGGAGCCTGTAAGAGCTGCTTTACATTAACAGTCTTGTATTAAAGTATTCTCGATTGCAACATTCTGATTATCTATAGGTCAGAATTTTCTGAAACCATTGCTTTTTACAACATTCTAATTTGTATAACTATTTGTTTTGACTGCCAAAGCATTTTTAATTTTAATTACTGTTTATCAAGCTTTTAGGGATAAAACTGTCAGATAAATCTGAGTACCTGCATAAACATATGGGGAACTGTATGTGTTATCACTCAATTGCTGGTGGGCAGTGAGCAAACTCTTGTCTGGGATCTGTGTTCAGCTGCTGCAGAACAGAATGGATAGGATGAACCACTGACTGTCAAACTGTGTGCAGTTATGTCCTTGATTCTGAACAACACTGCAGACTATTCAGAGTGTCCAATCCTTCATCAAAGTAATATGCACAGCCAACTTTACTTCAGTCAGTCACACATAAAATGGTCATTTGGCAGGGCACCTCAGACAATAGATTCCTTCTATCTTTCAAGAGAGTGATGTCATTTACTGTCTTGAGTGGCTAGCAGGCCATTGACTTGTCAGTCTCTAGAAGCAGAAACTGTGTTTGTGTTTGGCTTTTTAAACAAGGATAAGCCTATTTCTGCATACAAGGACTGGAGTGCCCCTGCTTCTGCCTGGGAGAAAGAGAACACTGTTAGTGCCAGTGGCTCTATGCTACTGATCCCACACCATAACAAGGCACCATGAGTGGTCACTTATGCCTGTGCAAAATAGCCTTTTCTTCCTGGGTGAGGGTCTGAACCAAGTCAGGCAAAAGAACCCATATACTGAGGCTCAGTACAAGCCAGGGTCTGAGCTCTGGGAGGAGCCAGGCCCCCCAGTTGGCAGTGGTGCTGATGGCAGACAGGCCACAGCTGCATGATGCCCTGTGAGCATAATTATGGTGGTTCACTGACACACAGCATCAGTAACTTGTATGTCCTGCCAGCATCCCTCCAGTGCTCCTGGTGCCCAGCTCAACAATGGTCTTTCAAGGCTGCAAGAACAGTTATTCCTGTGAGAATATCAAGGCAACCTGTCTCTACCGATATCCTGATATGCTTGTTCAGCTGGACTGCGTGGACATGTGAGAAGTTGCAGCCACAATGAATCCAGAAGAAGAATTATGTATTTCCTTGCTGTTAGCTGTCTGGGAAGCTGCTCCTCTATCAGCTGGTCAAGCAGAGCTGTGTAATGGATCTCCACCACAAGAGACAGGACTTTCCAGACCTCCCTAGATCTATGCCCTCACATTGAGTTTGTTACAATCAATAACCAATCCTCTTTTTCCAGTACACACAATAACTTTCTGTTCATATCAGTTAGCAATGCTTGGTGGTCCTGTAAGTAGTTGACTGCTTCAGAGACACAAAGTCCTTGTGTATTTTACACACTACCTACTGACCTTGTCTGTCTTTGCTGTACCTGTTTCTATTGTCTCTTCTCATGTTTGTAGTTAAAGCTCTACAGAAGTGGGACTCCGCATGTCTGTGTACACAGTATCTGGCACAGTGAAGGGAGCCAGCTTTGTGCTCCTGCATTATGGATGAAACGTGCTTTCAACCTACCAAGCACAGGGGCAAAAAGACAGCAGGTACATGGATATTGCTGTCCACTATCACTCAGCACAGCCAAAGGTCTGCTGCAGTGCTTCTGTGACTCTTCTTTCAATTAATATTGCTGCAAATTAGACACAAAGTAGATCTTCAGGCATAATCCTCTTTCATTTATTCCTTACTTGACTAAAGTCATGCTCATGACTAGTTTGTTAGTTTTGCTATTAAAGATGTATTGTTTCCCTTTTTAATGAACAGCCTCTCTGAGGTAGAAAATTACAGGGATCTTTGGACATATCCCTCTTTGCTTTTTCATTTTTCCTCAGGTGCTCAAATTGAATGAACTTCACTGCCATCTGGAGATGTAGTAGTTTCATTTATGTTTGTCATTTTACCTTAGATTCTCATTACAGACCTTCATTCCTGTGGCTTAATGAATAAAAGCATTTTACTATTTTACTTACTATAATGCTGTACTTCTCTTCATAGTGATTTGGTGCTGAAATAAAAGTCACCTCTGATATCTCATGAAAGTGTTTAAGATGTATCCAAGCCAGTAAATCTACCAAAGGGCAGGCCCCTACATGCTGAATGTGTGGTGTTTTCAGTGTCAGGGGAGGATGATGCTAGTGCACTGCAGTTCTGCTCGTAGTTGGTCCCAGACCCAGGGAAACGAACAGACAAGCTGTGCCCTACATCTGAAACCTATCAGTATATGGAACTGGTGGAGTGCTAGCAGGTGTCACAGGTAAAATTTTTGTGTTAGTCTTATTTTCTGCTGCCCTGGTAAAAGATTTTGTAGAGGACACAGCAGCGCCCTGCACGTGGAAGAGGCCACCAAGCAGGACATTATGCTATGGGTGTGGAAGTCTGCCTAGAAGAGATGCATGATCTTGTACTAAAGCCTGGAAATGTCATGTCAGACCCTTATAAAACACAATACTAGACTATGGATTTGATTTGGCTGAATGCCAGGTGCCCACCAAACTGCTCTATCACTTCGCTTCCTCAGATGGACAAGGGAGAGAAAGTAAGATGAAAAACAACTCATAGGCTGAGATAAGACAGTATATTAAAGCAAAAGCAAAAGGTAATACTTGAACAAGCAAAGAAGAAAAAGTATTCTCTCCTTCCCATCAGTAAGCAGCATCTGGCCACTTCCTGGGAAATAGGACTTCAGCATGCACAGAGGTTGCTGCAGAAGCCCAACATTCCTCCTTGCCTGCGTCCTTTTCTCCTCCTTTTCTTCACTTCTATATCTGAGCTTATGTCATATGTAATGGAATATCCCTTTGGTCAGCTTGGGTTAGCTATCCTAGCTGTGGGATCTTGCCCATTTCAGCCTATTGATGGAGTTTGGAATTTTGAAGAGAGCACTGCCACTACCAGCACTGCTCAGCAGAAGCCAAAACACTGGTGTATTAGCAACACCTTTGTAGCCACCAATGCAAAGTACAGCACTGTGAGGGGTTTTAGGGGGAAAATCTCAGCTAGACCCATTACACAGACTCGCTTGGAACTAAGGACAGCACTACTTTTGTAGAAAAACCACAGACTATCAAAGGAATCAAGTTTAAAACAAAAGAGGTGGTTTTTGCTTAGTAGGCTGTTGATGTGTGAAGCTGCTTCCCAAAGGAAACTGTGGTAACAAAACATTTGTATTTCATCAGAGGAAGATGGGATTAGAAGGAAAAAAGGTTACTCAGAAAATCACATGTGGCTTAGAAAATTGCCTGTGCAGAAAATAAGGGAATGATGTGAGAATCTTGAGAATATGAGAGAGGAGTATGCTAGTGCTGTTCTTATGCTTTCCTGAACTGCTGATAAGTACTGGAGATGGGCTGGTGGGCTTGATGCACTCGCCTTTTGAGAAAGCATAGCCCTTCCTATGCTGTCTTTTTATCATGACAAATTTAATGCAGAAGGTAAAGGAAAGGCAAAAAAGATACAGAATTGAAATTATGGATTACTTAAAATTACTATTATTTTTCCTTGACATTTAAATGTTAATTAAATTATTAAAGCTCCTGTTCAAATAAAGTAGTAAAAGTAGGATAGCAGTTCTGATGGAATTCCACATAAATTTATTTCCTACTTGACATAATGGAGATCACTTCATCAAAGCACAATAACCTTAACTGCTTTTCACCTACAGTCATTCTTTCTATTAGTCTTACATTATTTGTGTCATTAGTTGAAACATCTGTGAAATTATGTGTCTTTTTTTCAGAGAGTAAGAGTAAGAGAACTGTTTAAATAGAGTGAGTATTGTTACAAAAATATTTTGCTTTGTTATAGTCAAATAAATTATAAATCTAGTTGTACTCTTTGTTTCTTTTAAGGACTTGAATCTGCAGCAGTGGCGGCAGGGGGGAATAACAAGAAGAAAATTTCTGCTCTTGGAATACTGTCACAGCCAGGACTTTCATTAAATTGACAAGAGCTGTTTTATGGCTAAATTGCACATACAGAGAGGAGGGCAGCACAGGGAGAAGGATGACAAGTTCTTTGAAACTCGTCCATCCTTCCTTCCAACACCAACCTCACCTGGTATTTCATGCCCCAGCCAGTAGCTGGAACTGCAGCACCTTGGTGCTTCAGATGCTGTGCTCTGAGTTGCAACAAATTGTTAAGGTACTGTCTGTGTGAGAGGTGTTTTTCAGCCAGTTTCTACTGGTTCAGCTTCATTAGTATGTGACCTCAATATTCATTCTGCACTCCTCACATGACCCACTTGTGGTCAGTTATCAGGCAACAAAACCCATATAAACAGGGATTTGGTGAAACTAACTTAGCTTCCAATTGTTAGTTGTTCAAGGTTTATTGCATGGTGTGTCTTTTAATTAGGAAACTAAGGTGTAAACTGCAGAGTCCTTTGCAAAGTCAGACCTGTGGGAATAATTTCAGGAGTCAGTTACTGTTGCTGGATAGTAACTGGGAAACCAAAAGGACTCACATATGAATAGTAAATTAAGGTGCACAGTAGTAACAGGAATTTAAACCTGGAACACTAGAGTTCTTAATTGCCACATTAAAACAAATTAGGTTATATTTAAAGGATCAGAAGGTACTGCATTTTTAGGGATACAAAGAAGGCACATGAGCAAGACATGAGGGCTTTTCTGTTGTCCATTGGTAAATGCTGCAATTCAGAATTAGCATCAGAGGACAGAATATTTCTTATGCTTTTTTAGTGACTCAAAGTCTGAAAGTCCCAGGTGTTGACTGCCTGGGAAGAAAGAGTGAAATTAGGCAAGATTATTTCCTATGTCTTGTTTTGTATCTCTTTTACATACCTGAGTTTCTCAGAGCAGAGCTGGTAAGGGAGAGGGTGGTATTTACAGCAAAGAGACTACGGGAATTTTGAGTGGTTTGGATGTTTTGAATGAAGAATCAGATGGGAGAGCACTTTCTAAAATCAGTAGGACAGACCCAGTTTTCTCTTGAAGAAACACTGAAGACTGAAAGCTTTTTTTGTGAATCCTGGTATTAAAGTGAATATAAAAGGCTGGAATAATCACTGAAGATAGGTGAATATACTGTATGGACACACTTTCAGATTGCAGCTCACAATAACATTTTCAAAGGCCTGATTTGAGCACAATATGGAGTCCTCTCAACTGAGCACTAGCATCACCATTTCTATTTTTGAAGCTTGTCAAAAGTAAAGAAGCTCAAGTAAAGAAGCTTGTCTGTGTGTTGGAAATGGTCAGACAATTTTAAAGTTCTGGAAAATTAACAGAAAATAATGACAGAATGTTCAAATTTTGCACTGAATTCTTGGCAATAAGAGAGTTCCTTCAAAAGAAACAGGCAGAGCCTTTGAAATTTTTGGAGAAGCAGAAGCTTAAGCCTCCAAGCTTCCCTCCTCAATTATAAACATAACAGCCATTACAATTTTTTCAGTCTGTTTAGGCTGTCATGCTCGTTGGAGGAGAGCAAGGGCAGTCAGCAGTGACTAGAGGCTACAGCTGGGTGCTTTCTATAAAGACCTGGGAGACTGGATGTCTAGCTCCCAGTCCTCTGAGGAAAGAGAACACTGTTGCCTCAAGAGATACCTTGCTTTAGATCAGCTGTATTCAAAGTTAGCTATGCCCTGAGCTGGATAAGTGTAATGAAATATGTGTGATATTTTTTCTACAAGATACATGACCAACTTTCAGTAGCATTTTGTCTTCCCTAAAATTGCATTTTCTACCCTGAGAAAGGTAAACACTTGACAGTACAGTATCACAAAATAGTAATACAACTTCTGCTTACACATAACAATGTGAGAGAAACCTGTGCTAGTAAAATCTAAAAGCTGCAGACATTCCAGGTTATCTATAGTGCCTTACAACTGAAGCATTATCTGATGAACTGTGATTTTGCTTCTGATACCTATTATTTTGAATTTAAAAGAAGTTCAACAGAACACAGAAATATGCCTGATTTTGTATAGGTTTGTGTCTTATATCTCTGCAATATATTAAAATTAATTAGCTCTCTTTACCTATTATTCAGAACAGCTTTCAGATTCTTTCTGTGTTCCTAGAACACCTCTGTCACTCCCGGTTCTATTGATATGAGACTGCATGGTTTGAGGTTACCTACATGATGACAGCTGATGGCCAGACAGCCAAAAAGGTTGTGTTTGAAGTTCACTTTTTCTCTGCTCTTAGTGGAGAAACTAGTTTAAAATTCTTCTATAATTATTTTTCAATTTCCCACAAGACTTCTATACATTCCATTATTTTTGAGAAATTTGTCTCTCTCAAATTTTCTTGAGTCCATTCTCAAACTATCAGAGTGAAGGTGATTGAAAAAGTAATAATTTAAGCTTCTCCTCCTTCAGAAGCCAGGGCTAATAATTTTCATCCATCTGTTTTTACATTGAGTTAAAACATGTGCCATTAATGATTCTGCAACGGCAGTTAAATGGTCCTGATAATTAATGGGATTTTGGTGAGTTCCCAGAGTCATGGTGTTTAGCTATTCATTTCCAGGCTTTTAAATAGATAATATGCTGAGGTTGGTTGCTTATGCTATTAGTTCATTAACTTCTCTGTCAGAGGAGAGCCAACTTAAATGTTTGAGCCTGGGGATGATTGCAAGCTGTATATTTAGGTGACTGTGTCCAAAAGTTCAGTTTCTTTTTTCTGACAAGAGGCTTTCCTGAGCTGCTGTTTTCCAATATCCAACATAAACCTTCCCTGACACAACTTCAGGTCATTCCCTTGTCCTGTACTGGTGATCAGGAAGAAGAGATCAGTGCCTGCTCCTCTTCTTCACCTCACAAGGAAATAGTAACTGCAATGAGGTCTTCCTCAGTCTCTTCTCCAGGCTGAATAGAACAAGTGACCTCACATGGTTTTCTCTCAAGGCCCTTCACCATCTTAATTGCTCTCCTTTGGACATTCTCTAAGAGCTTAATCTTTCCTATATTGTGGTGCCCAAAACTGCATAAAATATTCAAGGTGAGGCCATTCCAATGCAGAGCAGAGCGGGACAATCCCCTCCCTGTTGATGCTGTGCCTGATGCCCCCCAGGACACAATTGGCCCTCCTGGCTGCCAGGGCACTGCTGACTCATATCCAACTTGCCATGGGCCAGAACCCACAGGTCCCTTTCCACAGGGCTGCTCTTCATCTTCTTGTTCCCTTGTCTGTCCATACATCCAGAGTTACCTCATCCCAGGTACAAAATTCAGCACTTGTCTTTATTAAACTGCATATGGTTGGTGATTGCTCAGCCCTCCATTGTGTCTAGTTCTCTAGGCAGGGCTTCTTTGCCTTCAAGCTCCTTCCTATTTAATATCATCCTATATCAGTCCTTAACACTACCCATACATATCCAGAATAGCCAGGTTCACTACCGACCCAGCATCTGCTACAGGCAGGACCAAACACTCTAACCCAGTTAACATATCTAAGGTATTTTCAGTTGCTAGAGGAATACATTAAAAATAAACTTTCTTTAAAACACTTCAGAAAAAGTTCCAGAATACTTGGAAAAGTCAACAATTTACTACAGTATTTACTTTAAATTAAAAACTTTTGTATACCTTCACATAATCTTTCACAACAGCAAAACTCTTTTCCTTCTAGAACCCTGGCCAGTACTCTTCATGAGTAACTTGACAACTAAAAAGCTAAATCAAGTAAAGTCTTTTTCTGAAAAAAAAAAACCACTATCCTGTGCTCACCAGGGAGATTTATTCCTATATACTTAAACATCTATACCCAAAGTCCAGCAAGAAAAGATTTTTATTGATCTTACTTCTTAATTATACCTCTGTGAGATATAATGGACTCTAATTAGATGCCTATTCTCCCTTCATTCACAAGGAAAAAAGCTTTAATTAGAGTAAAAATTATCAAAATTTTTAAGTGCTGTCTTTTTCACTTTTGTGTCCTAGATAATCAGAAGAAAATGGGCTTTAGTGTTCAGACATTCATCCAGGACTCCAGTCAGTTTTTATGTCATAAAATAACAAGACTAAATTCTGTTCTCAGTTAAATGATGTAAGTGAAGAGCTGTATTAAGTCTATTAGCCACTCTGATGTTTATGAGTTGCAGTACTGGGAGCCTCTTTTTGGTCCTTTTACACTTATAGGTCTGGAATAACTTCCTTCCTTCCCCAAAATACCTCAATAGGAATTTACAAGTGGAAAAAGACATTTTTCAGGAGCAGATACTTCTAAGCCACACTGCATGTTGCAAGTAGTCTAGGTGTAGAATTGCTAAGTGATGAGCTGCTGCTATTGCGCACAAGGCAACATACTTTCCTCATTTTACCAGTGTTTAATCCTGTCCAACGGAATTCACAGATGCAGATTTTTGCTGGGTTGAATAATTCCATGTGACACATGTAAAGGTTTGTGGTTCTGGGTCCACATAGGTTTTGTGTGGATAAATACCAGAAGTCTGTAGGCTAGATTCCCCTTGTTGCCCTTGAGGATGAGAGACAACTACCTTGCAAGAAATGAAAAAAAAAAAAAAAAGAAAAGAAAAAGTAGAGTTACAGGCTAAATTTCCGGCATTTGTCTTGTATTTGTGACTGCATATTATTTTATTACTTAAATAAGGCTTACAAAAGCAGGCAGTTGGGTTATATTCCAGCACATGCTCCTGGCAAACACATATGCCTCAGTTGTCTGGAGAAACACATGCCACTCTCCAACAAGCACAGAGGTGCTGCCCTGAGGCAAGGCAAGGTCAGTCCGACAACTCGAACATCTGCTGAGATGCGACCTCTCCTCCCTGGCCCCTCACTGGCCAGTATACACCTGGCAGAGCCCAAAGAGCTTCCCCTCGTGTTATGAAAAAGGTGCTCCCAAGCTCGTCTGCTCAGACACATCACCTGCACCAAGATTTGGCCCTGAGGCATTTAAATGAACTCAAGGGGTTATTCCCTGGCACCTTTTCTTGGAAGCAGTATAAGGCTGACAGCTCCAGCAAGAGCCTGTTGCTTCTACTTTGCCAGCAGGCATACTTCCAGCTCTTGGCACAGCCCAAAGTGTCATTCCTTTCTCCATGATTGGCTGCTGCTGACATGCAGTGTTACCCAAGGGATGGAGGGGAGAGGAGTAAAACAAGGGAAGAAAATAATCCCTGAAACCTTGATGAACTGTAGAGCAAGTCTAGGTTGAGATTGCTCATTATTTTCCATCCCTCCTGGCTCCCTTCACCATCCCTGAGGTGGGGGCAAGCTGGGGCTTGTTGTCAACATAGCTTTTGTCAGAATGAAACACTAGCTTTCTAACACCTGTTTGCATTTTCATAGAGACTAGCATAGGAAGGAAATGTTATTCTAAATCAGCACACATATGTTCCTATCTCAGGTTGCATCCTTCCTGAGGATAGGGAAGAACTCAGATGTTTTTAATCTGCATTCTTTTGCACAGTGTGGGCTACCCTTCCTTTCCATCCATTCCTGCCACTATTGCTTTTGGGACAATAAAGAAAAGGCTGTCCTAAGGACCTCATAACTAATATTTCTATGTCTGAAGATGGAAGATATTATTATTGATGTTAGAGCTACCATAGCAGCCCTATAAATAAAACTGGTATTTTATTGTTTGTGATCACAGTCAGTACTACAGTAAGAGACTTATTCTGCTGTGAGGAACTCACACTCTACACAGACCTAAATGAAATATGCTTTGGAAAGCAGGGGCACAAAGTGGCACTTCCACGTGTCCCTAGTCCTAAAGAAAAAAAGTAGATTCACAATTTGGCCAGCAATAAAATTAATACTTTTAGAACTAGTTTTGCACTAAAGGAGCTGCTACAATATGGCGTATGCAAACAGGTTCTTGAACCAGCATGAAGTTTTGGTCAATATGAAGTTTTAGAACAGGTTCAAAATTAGTTCTGGACTGTAGAGAGACAATGGCATTTACAGCTAAAGGCTGGAATTGCATTAGGTTTCACCCCTGCCTGAGGCTAGGGAGGGGGCAGCATGGATAGAACCCCAGCAAATCTCCAGTGGAGACAAAAAGTAGGTGATGGTCTAAAGTACAAAAGCCTGGCACAAAACCAGAAATAGTTTGAAGTAACAAAAGATTGGCATCAAATCAGATGACTTAGAAATAAACCAAATTCAAAATTAGTGCCATGTTTGCTTATAAATTAAAGGCAAACCATGCATTTTACTCAGTCACAATAACTGAAACAATACAAAGTGGTCAATTTTTTGACTCTTAGAGCAAAATATCCAGACTGATGCTGGAAAAGACCCAAAACTGAGGCCCATATGAAGTAATTTGCCTTTACTAATGAACCTGTGGGTTAGTAGACTGTCTTATGAAACTACATCAGAGAAGTAATTCTGATCCTTCCAGGCAGTCAGACTTCTTAATCAATTCTGCATATAAATAAAGAATTAGGAATTTTATACAGTCATGTTTAAAAATTTCGGGCAGCAGATGTTAGCTTAGACAGTTTCTCTTGGCCTCAGATATAAAGTTTAAGATTCAAATCTCCTCCGCTGGTCATTTTGCTAGCATTAATCATGGAGTTTTTAAACTCATTAATGGTTTACACTGAGTGTTAGGAAAGCTCTTCCATATCTGGTTTCAGAAGAAAGGAACACTGCAGCACCACGTCTTGATTTGCTATGAAATCACTTGCTTCTAGAATAAGATTTTCCATAATAAATGTCTATTTCTTAATTTTACAGAAAAATGATGGGCTACAGATCTCTATAAAATCAGCCTCAATTGATACAATGTCTTTTGTAGATGTGCTATAGCGATATCATTTGATGGAATGCTGAGAATCATGCTGCAAAAGACCTGGACTTGCCACCCAACTTCAGACACTAATGGACCCTAATGTGTGTTTTGCAGACCCTTAGTAACAATTAAGTTCCTCCACAGTCCTGTAGCTCAAACCTAGACCCCTTCTGAAGGGCTCCCCTTACAAGGCTCACTGTCCTTCATGCAGTGAGCACTGAGTAGCTACATCCCTGCTTTTGTTAATGCAAGGCATAAAACAGTTGGGATGAAGTCAAGTGCCACAAGGATAGCTCCTGACCAGAAAGCAGTTTATTCAGTGTCATAACTTCTTTTGTTTATCAGAGAACTAGGAAGTCTTAATGTACAGAGGTACATTTTGGATGTGCTGCCAGGTTTAAGGCAGGAAGGGCTGAAGAAGAGAATCACACTAGGGAAGAAAGAAAGAAAATAGAAGAGACTTCTTCATGGTCTACAGCTTCCTCATGAGGGGAAGCAAAGGGGTAGGCACTGATCTCTTCTTTCTGGTCACCAGTGGCAGGACCAGAGGGAATGGGAAGAACCTGTATCAGAGGAGGTTTAGGTTGGATATTATTAATTGAGTTTTCAGCCAGAGGGTGGTTGGGCACTGGAACAGGCTCCCAGGGAAGTGGTCACAGCACCAAGCCTGAGAGAGTTCAAGAAGCATTAGGACAATACTCTCAGGCACATGATGATATTCTTGGGGCTATCCTGTGCAGTGCTGAGAGCTGGACTTCAAAGATTCTTGTGGGTCCCTTCCAACTCACGATATTCTATGATACAATGAAATGATGGATCACTCCTATAAAGGTTTGCAGATAGACAAAGCAGAAAGACATGCAAGACACACACATCTTTGCTACTTATCAAGTAGCTGTTGCAATCCTCTTCAAAATGCAGTCCTGAACTGGAAGACAGAGAAGAGGCAATGTCCTCTGCAGACCTTCGGGGTCAGAGAGAGCAGAAGAGGAGACAGAGTCACAGCTGGCTGGAGATAGGGAGCCTGAGGATATGGACTTCCACTGGAGCAGGGGAATGTGCAGCAGGGTTTTGGGAATATTTTTTGATGTGTGCCTGAGAGAGATCCCTTGGCAGCACCATTTGTGAGCATGCAAGGAGCTGAGCCTGTTGCATTGGCTCCTAGTGAACCAGATACTCTTCTGGAGACTTTAGATTCATCTTTTTGCAAGGAGTAGATAGTCCATCCTCTGCAGAAGCACAGTTTCAGGGGACATGACAAGTCTGGGCAGGACTGCAGTTAAAAGCATAAGGCAGTTAAATTTTAGATGGTCCGTGGACATCCTCTGCATTTTCCTGGAGGGTATGGATTGCTTCAAGTTTCCAAGGACTGTACTCTGCTTCTCCTGTGACTTAGAAACTTTTTGGAGTGTTGCAGGAAATAAGGTGACCTCGAGATGATGCAGTCCCATTTAACTTTTGCATCCTCTCCTTCTGTGAAGGAGCCTATTCATAGTTCTTGTTCTCCAACCACAGTTAAGTAATGACTTCTTTGAACAAAGGTTCTTTGGGACTCTTTGGGTCAGAACATTCGTGACTTGAGGATCCTGGTCGTGTCATTCAGCTAGCAGGATGAGCAATTCATTCCCTGTTAATTACCTTCTAGGCACATATAATTGCAAAACAAAACAATAATTAGGCAGGGACCAAACTCATGCTACTTTTGTTTCAAGCTACCCCGTCTCTGAACCTTGGAAGCTTTCATGGGGTTATTCCAAGGGAAGAAGTCTTTGGGTGCCTTATCCACATCACAGGTGGTCCAGACCCTCAATATGCAGAACAACCTTCTCCAGTACATCCAGGGCCTGAGGCCCAAAGATGAGAAATTTGCTTCTTAAGGTAACATTGTACAAAACAGGCAAATTAAGTAATTGCTTTAATAAATGACCAGAAATGGTCTTAATATTTGTGAATAGATAAAGATATTTGCCAACCAATTTATTACTGCCAGGGGATGACACAGCACCACTTTTGGGATTTGTTCAGTATGCATTCATGATTTTTTATCTTTTCACAGTCCTTGCTCAGATGAACCAGAAAGTCCTGTCAGGGACTTCTACAAACAGGTGTCTTCTGGAGGTCTGCAGCTGTAATGCACTTCTTCGGTGGCTTCAAAAATAGCATTCTGATGTTTGACTTTAAGTAGAATGAGGAAAAATCCATAGAAATTAGAATCAAATGGGTAATAATGATCAGTCACCTTAACTCTCGATAATGTAATAATGTACTCCCAGGTAAAGCAGAAACAATTGTGAGTAAGGCAAATATAGCTCAGAGCACACAGCAAATACTGTCCTACTATGCTTACAAAGGCTGTTAAGCAGCAGCTTCAGAATTCTTATTTCTCAGCTTCAATCCAGAGATCCATCTGAGCTCAAAGGCTAGACATATTTTGATGCATCTTTGAAAGGCTGAATAGCAAAAATTGATCATGGCATTTACACAGTGCTTCTCTCTTTGCTATTTTACAGATATTAATCAATCAATTTTTGTGTCTTTCTAGAGAAGGCAGAATTAAAATATCCCTTTTAGGAATAAGGAAATCGAGAAAGAAGAGCTAAACACCTTCATATGGCTCACAGAGATCTGATCACAGCAGTCTGTTGGACTCAGGAGGTTTCACCATCCAATAACTGCACCTACATCACCAGCCCACACCTTCCCCTCGTGGTGTGACTGCAACACAAATGCTTCCTTCTCTGTGTGTGCTTGCCAAGACCTGGGGTAGCAGCATCATATTCTCAAGTATGCCAGTGGATGTGGTCATTCTACTGCCAAAGTAATTTGTAATAGGTACAAACCCTTATTTTTAGAGTATTGGTAAGATATATGGACATAGTAAAGGCTTATTAAAGACTAAGCCACAGTAATAAAATGCAAAGCTCGTAATTTAGAATGGAAAAACCTCTGATTTAAAGACAGTGGCCAAGTATTGGATCATTTTATATATTGTTAATAAATCAGACTTCTCTGGGGACACCCCCTTGTTGCGGGGGAGAAGCTTTCATGCCCTCATGAGTTTGAGAGCTATGCTGGAGGTGGTTTGTGCCACCGGTAGGGTCTCCCATGCCAGACAGGTCTCAGCTGAAGGGTCAGACAAAGTGTGTCCATGGGCAGGATGGGCTCGCTAGCCTTCTGGCAACCATCCTAGGAGAAGGACAACTCCAACCCCAAACCCGGGCAGATGGAGCTCGTTTAGCCCTGTAAGGCCATCCACCTAAGAGAAGGATACTCTAACCAAACCTACATCCTGAGGTATTCGCTGTCACTGTCCAAGCTCGCTTGGCCGTGGCAGATGAACCTTAGGAGTAAAGGGTGGGGCCAGTTCTGCACACGCTGTGCCTCACCTAAAAAATCCATTGTGCAGGCTCGAAGGGTTTACCCACATTGCAAAGCCCTGCAGCGACAGGTGAGGGTCGAAAACGGCAGGTGATAGGAAGCAGCTGGAAGCCCCAGACCCAACCCTGCATGCAGGCGGTTCAGGATATGGGTCATTAGAGACCTGACCCCGGAGATGACAATCTCTTGCGGCACCATCCTGAATGACCAAGCAGCCTTTTCTAGGGACAGCACTGCTTGCTCCACACGGAGAGGGGCCTAGCAAAGGTGGCCTAAACAAAGCTCATCTCCACACCCGGTTGGATAACCGCGGCCAACCGGCATCTTCCATGCGGTCAAACAAAACCAAAGAGAATTCAAAGGCATACACCTGCCTGCAAAGGTGTGCTCAAACTAACACTCGCATGTTGGAACATCAGAACCATGCTTGATACTGGGCATAGTGGACGTCCTGAGCGTCGTTCTGCTCTAATTGCCCACGAACTGTCACAACTCAACATTGACATTGCTGCTCTCAGTGAAGTTCGTCTTCATGAGGAAGGCAGCCTCAAAGAACATGGTGCTGGCTACACACTCTACTGGTCAGGCAAACCCAAAACTGAAAGACACCTTTCAGGAGTTGGCTTCATGATTAAAAACTCCATTGCCTCCAAACTTGAAAATCTGCCGACAGGTCATTCCGATTGCATTATGTCCTTACGCCTCCCTCTAAACAACAAGCAACATGTTGTTCTCTTTAGCATATATGCCCCAACTCTCCAAGCTGACTCAGCGGAAAAAGACAAATTCTACACAGACCTGCGCCACCTCACCCAAAATGTTCCTGCAGATGATAAGATCATAATCCTTGGTGACTTCAATGCCAGAGTAGGTAAGAATTCTGAAGCCTGGAAAGCATGGCGTTGGAAACTGCAACGACAACGGACGCCTCCTGCTAGAGTTTTGCACAGAACGGCAGCTCACCATCACCAACACTATCTTTCAACAGAAAGACAGCCTGAAGACAACCTGAATGCATCCTCGATCCAAGCACTGGCATCTCATTGACTATATCTTAGTACAACAGAGAAATGTCAGTGATGTCCGTCATACTCGAGTGATGCCGAGTGCAGAATGTCAAACAGACCACCGCCTTGTGCGCTGCAAACTTAACCTCCACTTCAAGCCCAAACCTAAGAGAGGCGGCATTCCAAGGAGGAGGCTCCAAGTCAGCAATCTTCAAACAGCCACAGTGAGAGACAGCTTCCGGGGAAACCTTCAAACTAGACTTAAAGATAATCCCATAGATCCCTCTCCCGAAGCGCTTTGGCAACATATTAAAAGTTGCATCCTGCAGTGCTCTGAAGAGTCCCTAGGGTTCTCCTCCAAGAAAAACAAAGACTGGTTTGATGAGAACAATCAAGAGATCCAGGAATTGCTGAAGAAGAAGAGAACTGCTCACAAAGCACACCTTGCTCAGCCATCTTGCCATATAAAAAAAGCTGCCTTTCGTCTTGCATGCAGTGAGCTCCAACAGAAACTTCGAGACATCCAGAACAAATGGTGGCTCGACCTAGCAGAAAAGACACAACTATGCGCAGATTTGGGTGACCAAAGAGGATTCTATGAGGCCCTGAAAGCAGTGTACGGACCCACACACCAGGTTCAAAGCCCCCAACTCAGTGCAGATGGTCAACTGCTTCTCACAGATAAAACCTCCATCCTGAACCAATGGTCTGAGCACTTTCAGACTCTCTTCAGTGCCAACCGTGTAGTCCAAGGCTCAGCAATTCAGCACATTACACAACAACCGGTGAAACATGAATTGGATGCAGCCCCTACTATGGGAGAGATACTCAAGGCCATAAAACAGGTGAAAACTGGCAAGGCAGCTGGGGTCGATGGAATTCCACCTGAAATCTGGAAGCATGGAGGTCAAGCACTCCATGCCAAATTCCACAAGCTTGTTGTGCGTTGCTGGGAATAAGGGGAACTTCCACCAGATCTCTGTGACGCAGTCATTATCACCCTGTACAAGAAGAAAGGAGAAAAATCAGACTGCTCAAATTACCAAGGTATTACTTTGCTCTCCATTGCTGGTAAAATCCTTGCAAGAATACTTCTGAACAGATTAGTACCCACTATTGCAGAAGATCTTCTACCTGAAAGCCAGTGTGGTTTCTGAGCCACTAGGAGCACTACAGACATGGTGTTTGTTCTCAGACAACTGCAAGAGAAGTGTAGGGAACAGAACAAAGGTCTCTATGTAACCTTCGTTGACCTCACCAAAGCTTTTGACACTGTGAGCAGAAAAGGCCTGTGGCAGATCTTGGAACGTTTAGGATGTCCCCCCAAGTTCCTCAAAATGATCATTCTGCTACATGAGGATCAGCGTGGACAAGTCAGATATGGCGATGCACTCTCTGAGCCCTTTCCAATAACTAATGGTGTGAAACAAGGTTGCGTTCTTGCACCAACTCTATTCACAATCTTCTTCAGCATGATGCTCCAAAGAGCCACAGCAGACCTTGATGAAGAAAACGGCATCTACATCCGATATCATACTGATGGAAGCCTATTCAACCTAAGGCGACTGAAGGCCCACACCAAGACCCGGAATCACCTTGTCCACGAGCTGCTTTTTGCTGATGATGCCGCCCTCGTTGCTCACACAGAAGCAGCTCTGCAGTGCTTCACATCCTGCTTTGCAGAGGCTGCTGAGCTTTTTGGGCTGGAAGTCAGCCTGAGGAAGACGGAAGTTCTCTACCAACCTGCACCTCAAGAAGTCTTCCATCATCCTCACATCACCATAGGCAATTCAGAGCTTAAGTCAGTCCAGCAGTTCACCTATCTGGGAAGTATCATTTCCTCAGACGGTAAGATCGACAAAGACATAGACAACAGGCTAGCAAAGGCATACAAAGCCTTCGGAAAACTCCATAAAAGAGTCTGGTCCAATAAACACCTGAAGAAAAGTACAAAGATCAGTGTCTACAGAGCCACTGTACTGTCTACTCTTTTATATGGGTCTGAATCCTGGGTCATCTACCGCCACCACCTGCGGCTTCTCGAACGCTTCCATCAGCACTGCCTCCGTTCAATCCTAAACATCCACTGGTCTGATTACGTGCCCAATGTGTCTGTTCTTGAACAGGCAGGGGTCAGCAGTATCGAGGCCATGCTGATAAGAACGCAGCTGCGCTGGGCAGGGCACGTCTCCAGGATGGAGGATCACCGCTTCCCAAAGATTGTGCTCTATGGTGAACTCGCCACCGGCTGCCGCAAGAGAGGAGCCCCGAAGAAGAGATACAAGGACTCCCTGAAACAACACCTCAACGTTGGCCATATTGACTGCCACCAATGGTCCACTCTGGCCTCCAATCGGGATTCATGGAGACACACCGTTCACAACGTTGCTGCTTCCTTTGAGAATGCACAGAGTCAGTCTGGAGGAGAAAAGACAACGCAGAAAGAACCGTTCCTTGCCAGTGTCACCTAGGGAGACGTTCCGCTGTGCCTTTTGTGACCGGACCTGCCTATCCCGTATCGACCTTTTTAGCCACCAGCACGCTTGCAGCAAGCGTGGGTAGTGCCCTTCTCAAATCTTCGTTCGCGAAGCCTAGCCATGATGATGAATAAATCAGAACAAGCAAGGTGCAGAGTATCTGGTATAAAAGTTAAAGCTATTGTCAAAGTTGCCCAGGTAGGGACTCTAGGCTTTCTCCACTAGGCAAACCTCAATGTCTGCGTGAGAATGGGCTCCACAGGTACTGATTGCTTCTCATACAGCCTGCCAGTGCTGAAACGGCTTGGGAGGGACATTTTGTGGAGAAGGTCCTGTCACTTGTCGTTGTCACCCTTCTTACAGGTACGTTTGTTCAGGTGTCTGTAGTCAGGTGCAAACAGGCTCTGCAAACAGGATATGTACAACTTTACAAGAACACAAGTATTTACTGACCAGCGCACATAAAATTTAGCTTTGATGAGCTTTGAGACAGAGCTACTTTCACCACCTCTTGTAACAAATCTAAGGAGTCTTTATGATCCTAGTGGGCCACATATGGGGGAAAGTACTATCTGCTGTGACTCCCCAGAGCAAACCTCTGACATTACAACCCAACAACTTTTCTACCAGCTCCATCAATAACAAGGATACTGAATAACCTGTCAAGGATCTCCCAGTTTCTTTCCATCAGAAACTTATTCCTCCTCATGCTGCTAACTCCCCTCTTCTGTAACTGAGATTCCTTGATCTCCTGCCTATAATTTTGCCTTTGCTAACTTTATATCATATTTTCTACATTCAAATTGTTCTTCATCACAGTCTAGCAGCTTCTACGGCAGCCTTAGCTGAGGTTATACAGCCAGGGAGGAGCAGAGCGGCAATCCGTGGAGCGGGAGCTGCCAAGCTCTGGAGGTGAGAAAGGAAAGTAACACAGAGAGGGATTACACTTACTAAGCTAATTCTTACCTTCTTGTAAAATATTTAGCCTTGCACATTAGACACTCTTATAAAAACTTACGTTAGACTGTGCACAGATTTACTCCCCAGCACCACAAATGAGGTCTGAGATTATTAGAAGGGTAAAAAGCTGAAAATTTAAGAGAAACTTATGGCACCTGAGCAACTGAACAAAATATTCCTTTACAGGCTCTAGTCCCCTACAGACTCAATGGAAGAAGGAAATAAAAAGGGGATTTTTTTCTTAAGAAAACATGACACTTCTCAGCGTACATATCCATGCTTACCAATGCCTTCTCTGTGCAGTACTGCTGAATGTCACATGATTGTTCCTGTGAGCAGGTCATGGCCCATGTGCCTGTAACCTTTGGTATTTCATCCACTACAATGTGTGTTCTGAGAAACTGACATTTAATCCGTGATCATCAATCACATCACCTTCTGCTGGTCAGCATAGAAACCTCTTCATGTAGACAGCCTGCCATTCCCATTTGCAGCTAGGTGCATCCTCTAGCCTTTAAAGAGCTAGGATATGCTGGTGACTGTGATAATGTCTTCAACTGGGAATTCTAAGGCATCCATTCCCCAGGGGAATGGCATGAATTGTGTCTGATCTTTTAGCCCTAATGCTATTTAAGATTTGCAAATAAAAGAACTCTTAAAAGCCAAAGTTTCACAATAATGGAAGAAATTTACCAAAAGATCAAATAGCAAACACATTGTTAAGACTACATTTAATGATGAAAACTTTCCTTGGCTACTGCAGTGCTGCCAGTTGCCTGTGGTTCGGTCTAATCAGTACCTGTAATGTTCTTTAAGGTTGGCATGTCCTGGAGAGTTTTAGATCTGTGTCTTTTCTGCTTTTATGGCTAATGATGACTACAGGAGCCCCTTCTGACAATTATTTCAGACAATCTTTTTTCCAGTCAATGTATACAGAAACACTTTCTCCTTGTCCCTCACTATTTTGTGGTTTAACAGCCCCTTACCTCTAAGACCAGCTACAGCTGTGTTATGTGCTAAGAAGGAGCTTGGGTTAATTTTTACCCTCTTCCCACTGAGGTGTTTTAATTAATATTTCTATTGCATACCTAAATTAGAGCATTGCTAGCTCCAAGCTTAAACAGTATTTTCAACTTACCACATCTTTGAAGGCACAGGGTTACAGCTTTACAAGTTGTATATTCAAGAAGTTACTAACCACGTAATAAATATAGGTTTTACTAACCTAGAAACCACTTCTCTTGCAGCACCACAAAATCTCTAATCACAATCCTTCAGCACCATAGAAAGTCTTGCCATGTTACCTTGATCTAACTGAGTGACAGAACTTGTAAGGATATTAGCCTGTTTGTTTAATGCTTCTTTACATTCAATGCAGTTTCATAGTCCCAGAGGAGCGCAATCACACCAATACACCCAGTATTCATTAGTGTAAACACTGTACTACTAGATTTCGTTGTTTCCAACTCAAATGCAGCTGCCTGCATGACCTGACTCATTTCCACAAAACAGCATTTCAACAGCCATTACAGAATCTGGTGCATCCCCTGGAGTTCCCATTTAATGCCTTCAAAGCACATGTTAAGCTGTTCAAGTTTTGTAGTTTAAGCTTTATTTTACTTAGTTAAAAACTCTCAGATGCCCTCCAGCCAGGTAATAAATGACAGATTATTCTTTTTTCCTTACAGTCAAATTAAACTAGACATGTTATAGATCAACTCACCCACAGCACACTGAATGCAAGCAACCAAGCAACTGTTAAACAGAGACTCAGTACAGGAATAATTAGTTATTTTACATCCATGAAAAGTTCTCACTAGGTTCATTAAAATTTTTTGCAGACATTATGCTAGTTGTGTACAAGGTTTATGTGGTTGTGTGAAAGAGTAAGCAAACTGAGCAGAGCTAAAGAACCAGGAAGGGGAATAACTATTGCAGCATGGCAAGCAACTGCAACCCTTCAAAAGACAGGGTGGATGAGTGCTGACTATTAATACCAACTCTTGTGTGACACTCCTTTGTCTCCCAGCATCATAAAGGGCTTCACCAAAATAAACGTAATTGTTTCTGTTCCAAGCAGAGTACCTGTGGACAAAGATGCTTTGCCTTTGGTGAAGGGAGTAACACCCTGCAAATATGCCTGCCTCTCTTGAAAAGCTGTCATGCTATCAACCTAAATGTCTCAAAACAAATGATTTTGTTTTCCTGTCTAAGCTGCCTTTCTCCCAAAGAACAAGCCTCATTTCGGAAACAGGCATTTCAAAAAATGTAATCTGAGATGATCTCGCACCAGTGTAAGGCTTTATTCCCTCTAGTGGCTGGACCCTGTGTAGAGGTGTGCATGTGGGTCTGAGATAATGGAGCCGTTACAGACAAAATATTTGCAGGTCTACAGGTAAAAGATCTGATCCTAGCTAGCAAAAGATAGGGGTGAGTAGTTAAAATGAAGGGTTTAGTAGATTTTTGCAACCTCTAGAAGCTGGAGATAAGATCTTAATACTGGATGCAAAGACTGGAAAGTGAGTGAGAAAAATAAGGCAGAGCAAGAGATGAATTTCACGATGTTTTTTTGAACAGGCTGTAGGGAATTAAACATTTATAATATGTTCTGTTACATCTTTTTAGTACTTCAGCCTAGACAAATAATGGAAGAGACAATGTGCAAGAGCCTCAGTGTGAGTGCTACTTCCATTAAGCTTTTCGACTTTAAAAGAGCTAGGTCTGCAAGTTTGAAACATTCCAAGTTACAGTACAATAAAATTCAATTTTTACTAAAAATATAGACTTTATCACCTGCCACTTCTTCTATCTGTTCTCTATTGTGACAGCCCAGCTCTTCTGGTAGGTCCTTAATTCATATGGAGGGCTGTGTCTGACAGATGATCAGGCTGATGACTAGGTCTGGCAGAGATCTGTAGACACAGGAGCTCATAACAGTTGTGGATGACACAAATTGACAAGGTGGCAAAGAACCATGGGACTGTTTGGTATAGTAACACATATATATAAAATATATAAATTCATCATGGATATAAGTAATATAAATGAGATTTATGTATACATACAAATAAGTATGCATGTTCTTTAATGCAACATGGATTGTTAGAAAAATTTTAACTATTTATGCAAAATATGCTTTGATGTGGCCATTTAGTACATGGTCATGGTCATAAAAAAAGGCCTGCAAGTCATGCCAAGAAAGGCATGGGCTGCTGTGTGGAGAGCAGTGACAGAAGTAGGAGTCTCAGCTCAACAGGAACTCATCAGAAAAGCAGAGGCAAATTAGATTATTATAGTTCTTGAATTGATAAAGAAGAAAAGTGGGCAGCATCTGAAAGTATGGTTTTCCCCCTGAACATGATGTCAATGAGCTGAATACTGGGCATCCGGACTGTTTTGAAGTTCACACACTCAACACTCAGGCATGCACACAAACCAGATATGGAAAGGGTACAGAAAAGAGCACTAAAATGATCTGATAGGGTGGAGGAAGCATCTTACAGCAAAGACTTAGAGATTTCTTATTAAAGTCCTTAATGATTTTAAGTTATACAGTGTCCTAGTTCAGCAGGTGGGACCAGCTATCACTGTGTGGGGGTGGTCAAAGCTGTGTATTCTAACCCCTCTATTCATTCCCCAAGGACAATGGACCATTAGCAGCAGCTGCCCAGGGAGTTATTAGCACCTTCACACCCAGCCTGAGGGGGCGGAGCTGCTAATGGGTCATCAACAGTTCAACAATACCCCCTGGCTCCCAGAGTTAATCACCCACTGTGTGAGTCCCCGCCCTGGGGGAGGGACTGGGTGCTCCCTGAGGGTACAGAAGTGGTGGGTAAGACCTCGGGAACCTCTGGTCGGATCCAGAGGAGCAGCAGGACCTTGATAGGAGGAGACTGCCACTCTCAACCAGGCTACAGCCATCACCTGCACCAACAGGTTTCTCACTTCCTTTTGCTTTGGACTTGGGGAAACCTTGCGGGTCTCAGCACAAGGGCTAACAAACCCCTTTGGGTTTGTGCCCCAGGGCACTGGGTTATACTGCTGGGTTTTGTGAGTTGAAAGCAATTTCTCTTTGTGTCAGTGTATTTATGGTAATATCTTTCATTAAATTGTAACTCTGACTTATAATCTCACTTGTCATGGGTCCATTTCTCCTGCCGGTTTACCTTTAAACCAGCACATAGAGAAAATAAAAAATTGAGAAAAAGCTTAATTATAGGCTACTAATACCTCCATGGAAATAAAACACTGTGTTTTCAAAAGCCCTTTACAGCAATGTTAAAATGATCAAGAAAATTCATTCTTTTTGTGATTTTTAGCTGCTGGAGGAAATTATCAAAGCAGTAGTGGACTTGTCACCCACAAGATGTCTGCCTAGAAGATACTGTATAGTCAAAAGACACTGTTTTATACTGGCCTGAGTGTATGGAATCATGGAATCAGAACGGTTTAGGTTGGAAAAGACCTATGGAGCCGAGGTGTTCAGATGAAATAAACTTCCCTGATCTTATATTTTTTTATTATAAAAATACTAAGAAAAGCTTTAATTCCACAACTTTTAATCTGTGAAGCATGGATTACTGATAATTTTCTGGTTTTGATTTTTGATGCCAGTGTTTTTCTCTTGGTTTGGCGTTTTTTTATCTTTCACTAGCCAATGTGATTATGATTTAGTAAGATAAGTTATAATTTATTTGGCCTTCTGCCACATTTTTCCCAGTGACTAACTGGCTACTTTACTGGCACTAGGGCCCAGCTCATTCCTGAAGCAACACAGCAAGTTAATAAGTGGCTTAAGCCTGTCAAAGGCAAAATTTGGGATCTTACTGATGACCTTTTACAAACAGTATACCGAACATTTACTGAACATCTCTAGCCATGCTTGGCATCAAAATTTCTCAGGGTTTTGTTTTGTTTTTTTTAACTATTGTACTGCTGACTGTTTGATGACGCAAGACAACAATAATCAGTTTTGACAAATATATCAGAAGACTACTAAAATGAGAGTAACACAGCATGCTTGTCTGAATATTGTGCCACTCATTAGAAGTCATAGTGTATGCCTTTTCATGGTTCTACTTCAGGACCCACTGTTTTCTGGAATATTATTTGTAGTTGGATTGAAGACAGTAATTCCAAATATACATAAAGTTATCTGCAGTGGCATTACTTTTGTGTTGTGTAAGAATTCAATAAAATACCCAAGTGATTCTCTGCAGACATGAATATACAGGATTCCTGTCTTGCATGCCATGCTACTGAGCTCTTGAAGATACACAGAACCAAACAGTTTTTCCATTGCCTTGCGCAACTTGTGTGGCTCTGCACCACTTCTGGTTGTGATGGAGCTCATTTTCTTCACAACATCTGGGAAGGTGATGTGGTTTGGATTTGTGACCAAGCTAGTGATGGTAACACCATGATGTTTTAGGTATTGGTGAGCAGTCCTTGAACAGAATGAATAATTTGCCTGTTTCTTTCTTCATCCCCTCAGTAAACTAGCTAGAGGTGAGCAAGGGCTTTGGTAGGGAATACAACCAGGATAGCTGACCTGAATTGACCAAAGAAGTCTTTTACATCATAAAACATCATTTTCAGTAATAAAACTGGACAGGGAGTGTTTCCAAATACCAAATATCAATTTCTTGGAAACTGGCTTGATATCAGTGTGCTGGTGGGAAGTGGTGAATGATTGCCTTTGCATTTTTCAGCATTACTTTGGGGTATTCAATCCATTATTAGTTTTTCTTGCTATTGTCCTTCATGTTCTTTTCTCTTGTGCCCTGAAGTGAACTAGAGCAAGCAACTAGATGAGACCTAAGCCAGTGAGATCAATCCACCTCACACTCCCACAGAAGCTGATAGAATATGACAGTAGGAGACTGTTTTGGCACAGGTATGTTTGCCATCTGACTCCTTGGAAGGGCATTCACAGAATCACAGAATCATCAAAAGACCTCTCAGATCAAGTTTCATTGTTAACCTGGCGCTGCCAAGTCCACCTGTCAACCCTATGCATAAGGGCCATATCTCCAAATCTTTTAAATACTTCCATGGATGGTGACTTAAACCTGGGCAATCTGGGACCTCCCCAGAGAGCCAGGACTGTTGGAAGATGATGGAGAGCGGTTTGGCAAGCTCTTCTGTCAGCTCCCCATCACCCTGGGATGGATCCCGTCTGGTCCCATAGACTTGTTAGGATCCAGCTGGCTCAGTAAGTCAGTATACAGGAATACAGGAGGGCTATTCAGCTCCCTCTCCCTGTCTACCAGCTCCAGAGGCCAGTTGTCTTGAGGGCCACCTGTCTTACTGCTAAAAACTGAGGCAAAGTAGGTGTTAAGTACCTCAGCCTTCTCCTCATCTTCTTTAACTATATTTCCCTTCAAGTCCAACAGAGAATGGAGGTTTTCCTTGCCCCTCCTTTTGTTATTAATGTATTTATAAAAGGACTTTTTGTTATCCCTAACTGAAATAGCCAAATTTACTTCAAATTCCACTTTTCTTTCCCTAATTTTTTTCTTGCATGACCTAGCTCTATCTGTAAATTCTTCATAAGTAGCCAGTCCTTTTTTCCATAGTCTGTAAACTTTCTTTTTATCCCTGATTTCTTTCAGAATCTCCCTATTTAACCAAGCTGGCCGTCTTCTCCTCCAGCTGGCCTTTTGGCACACTGGGACAGCCTGTTGCTGTGCACTCAAAATTTCCTTCTTAAAACATGTCCATCCCTCCTGGACCCCCTTGCCTTTAAGGGTTGTTTCCCAGGGTATGCTCTGAATCAGTTTTTTGAATAGGCCAAAATCTGCCCTCTGGAAGTCCAAAGTAGAGGTTTTAATGGTGGCTCTCCTTACATCCCTGAGGACTGAAAATTCTATTATTTCATGGTCACTATGCCCCAGGCAGCCTCCAACCACTACATCATCTACCAGCCCCTCTCTGTTTGTAAACAGTAGGTCTAGCGGGGCCTTACCCCTGGTAGGCTCATTTACCAGTTGAAGGAAATTGTCCTCTATACACTCCAGGAACCTCCTTGACTGCCTCTTCTCTGCAGTATGAAGCTCTCAGCAGATATCTGGCAGGTTAAAGTCACCCACAAGAACAAGGGCTGGAGATTTTGAGACATCCTCCAGCTGCTTTTAGAACAATTCATCTCCTTCATCATCCTGGTTGGGCGGTCTGTAACAGACATCCACAAGGGTGTCAGCCTTGTTGGCCTTGCCCCTGATTCTGGCCCACAGGCACTCAACCTTGTCACTGCTGACCTCAACTTCAACAGAGTCAAGAGACTCTCTAACATATAAAGCCACCCCTCCACCTTTCCTTCCCTGTCTGTCCTTTCTGAAGAGCTTGTAGCCCCCCCATAGCAGCACTCCAGTCATGTGAGTCATCCCACCACGTTTCTGTGACAGCAACTATGTCATAGTTTTCCTGCTGCACTATGGCTTCCAGCTCCTCTTGTTTGTTTCCCATACTGCGTGCATTGGTGTACATGCACTTGAGCTGGGCCATTGATTTCATTCTCAACTCGGGCTCTATGCCCTTAGGCCTATCTCTGGAGAGCCCAGTTGCCGTCCCCTCCCCCTTCAAACCTAATTTAAAGCCCTCCTAACCAACCCTACCAACTTATGGGCTACAGTTCTTTTGCCCTTCCTAGATAAATGAAGCCCATCTGATTTGACAAGACCGGGCAACACAGAGTTTGTCCCATGATCAAAAAACCCAAAATTTTGACGATAGCACCATCCCCTAAGCCACCTATTGGTAAGCTGGGCTTTCCTAAACCTCTCCTCATTCATCCCAGCTAGCACAGGAACTGAGGCAATTACTACCTGTGCTCCTGTCCCATGAAGAGATCGGTTCAGTGCCTTGAAATCTTTTTTTAATTACTCTGGTACTCCTTTTATTAATGTCATCACTTCCAACCTGGACAACCAACAGCGGGTAATAGTCTGAGGGTTGAATAAGCTTAGGAAGTCTTTTGGTAATATCCCTCACCCTGGCCCCAGGAAGGCAGCAAACTTCCCTGTGGGACGGGTCTGGCTGACATAGAGGGCCCTCAGTTCCCCTCAGAAGGGAGTCACCGATTACAACAACCCTTCTCTTTTTCCTCTTACCTGTAGTTGTAACCTGTCCAGTAGACTGGGGGTAACCAGAAGACCTTGTAGATAGATCTTCCTCCTGACTGTCCTCCAACAGACTGTCCGAGTCCAGGGCCATATACCTGTTTTTTAAGGGCACCCTGGCAGGTGAAAGGGGTTGAGAGGGGGTGTTTTTACCTCTACAACCAGGCACCTGTTTCCATTCCTTTCTATCCATATGATCTGTTCTGTCTGCCTGATGGCAGGAGGGGCTGGGCTTCACCACCTCCTGCTGGGCTTCCTTAGGAGTGGAAAGGGTGTGACTTCACCAGTCAATTTCCCTTTCGCTCTCCCTTGTGTTTCTGAGCCTATCCACCTCTTCCTTTAGCTCTGCCACCAGGCACAGGAAATTGTTCACCTGCTCACATCGTATGCAGGTGCTTCTCACGCTGTCCTCTGGTAGTAGGTCCAGGCTCAAACAGTCTATGCAGCCAGAGGCCTGAGTGACTGCATCTTTTTAGAGGGTTCTGTCTGTATTGACACCCCTCTACTGGTAACAGGAGCAACAGCTTTCATTTTTTTGGGAGGCATGACTGCCTTGAGCTGTGGGGAAAGGTAGAAAAGAGAAACAAACAAACAAAATGAAGGAAAAAAAAAGGCCGCAGAAATACCTAGGCTTATGCCCTGTCTGCTCGCCCTGCCTGTGCGAACTGCCGTGCCACGCCCTCACTGATGTGCCACGCCCCTCTTCGCTTGACCTCCCTAGAGATGTTTTTAAAGCCTTCTCACTCTCCTGCTAATGAGCAAGCCATGCCTCCAACTCCCCTCTGAGTCGCCTGCTGATAGCTGAAGGAGCAGCAAACAAAGCCTGCCAGGGAATTTTGGGCCTGTTTCTCTTCCTTGCTTATGAGTATAAATTTATTTACACTTCTCATTCACACAGAAGAGTTATTCAACATGATCTATACATTTTAGTGACCCTTTTCACAACAGAAACACTTTCCAAGAACTACCTGAACTTCCTGCTTTCAAGTGGTCTAGTAACAAGAATTACAGAGGCATATGGAAAAACTGAAAAAAAGAGAGCTTAAAAGCTACAGTAAATGTGAAAGCTCATAGTCTTGAAAGGATCTTATTCAAGGTAATGGTGGTGGGCAGATAACCAGTAGTCATTGTTTCAGTGAGCAGTTTCTAAATATGATTATAAAACAAAATGTAAGAATAACAAGCCTCTCAGAGGAAAGTGTGGTATTTGTCTTGTTCCTGTCTTGCCCTTTCTGTCTTCAACACTTCTGTCCTGTTGATGTTACCTTCTAAAAATACCCTTTGGTGTTGTTTCTGACCACCTACTCTCAGCAGCTTGAAGTTTAAATTCTGTATCATTTTCAGTGAAGTTTGTACCACACTTTGGTATCCCTCAGTACATACATAGGAGCCCATAAATGAAGATGAAAAATCTGGCTGTCCAGTGCTTGGCGGGAGATAGCAAGGATGCCCAGGTATTTTAACTAGTATGAGAGAGGCATTGCTCAGCCACACAGTTGCTTTTCTTCCCTCCCAAAAATCCCAGAGTCTCCTCAGCAGAACTCGAATATGAGAAAGGACAAAAGAAAATTTCAAAGCTACCCTCCAGCATGATGAGACAAGTTTGGTTTCTTTAAAATGAGTGGGTGGAGACAATGAAAGGGAATTGAAACTGTTTTAAGATAATAGCAATCCTGACTGCCACAGTGGGGTGCAGAGATACGTGATATAGCATGATTATTGGAGTTTAGAGGCTTCCTTTTTGGAGTACAACATTTTTCACTCCTTTCAGAAACAGTATTATATTACAGGTGTTATAACTTGTCTGCAGAATCAGACTGGCCAGGGAACTGTATATCTAAGTCATGGCTGCCCTCAGGAAACCTGCGAGCCTGTAAACACAATGAAATGAGTGAGATGAAAGTATCTGAAAGAGAAAATGAATTTTAGGCATTCCACTGAAGTCTGTTTAGTTTTTGCCATCTGGCCCAGCATCTAGAAGCAACAGCTGGAGAGGACGTACTAATTCCCAGTGACTAATGCTGGGAAGATTGCCTTAATCTTGAAATCTTTACATAAGGGTCCAAGAGGGAAGAGAAAACATATTCTTTCAACATTCACTTATTCTTTCTACTCTGCAAAGTCATCACATGCTACCATAAATATGAAGGTTTCCTACTTCTGAAAACTTACGTGATCAAACTGATGAAGTTTTCAATGAAGAATTTAGGTGGAAAAGTAGCTGAAAGTGCAGGCTGACTACAAGCGGAACTTGTCAGGACATTGCATATTTTTTCAACATATTTCCTTCATTGGCATATTTGCTTTCAGAGGGCTTTCCCATTTTTAAAAGGGTCTCTCTTCTCAGAGGGTTTTGCTCATAGCTCCAGCCTAGCAGGGGCAGGTAAACACAAACCAACACTGTGGGAAAAATTCAACATGTTTTTATCATATTCCTCCCTCTGAACCTGAGCAAAGATTCCATTTAAGATACGGAAACCTTCTAAGATACAAAATACTGTTATTTATTAACATGTTTATCCCTGCCTCTACTCCATCATTTTTCATTTTCATGCATTCCTGCATGTCATCTGGGCACAATAAAAGAAGTCAAAACACTGCAAGAACATCTCCTGTCTTAACTGCAAGAGAGTTTGAGTCTCATGTTAGCATACTCTCACATTTCCAGAGCGCTTGCATAGATTTTGGAGAGTGGAAGAGTGTTTCTGGCAGTCAAGTTACCTGAAGAGTGACTTGGATTATTCTAAAGTCTTTAAGACAATATTCATATCTCTGGTACTAGTTTATTTTCTCCCTACTTCCCGTGCTTCATAAGACTCTGCTGGATACTTTCCAGGAACTATTTCTTTCCAATTCCTTTATAAATCTCCCTGTGAACAGCTCATGGGGATTTGCAAATGAGATACTGTTCAACTGCAAAAGAAGACACCTCTGTGAATCCTTATCCCCAGCTATCAGAACTTTACCTTCACTGCCAACCTGTCACTAACATTCCTGATTATTTTTTTATTCATCTGCCATCAGTTAAAAGGATCTTTCACTGTCCAGTGGAAATGAGACTAACAAGTTGTCCATTAGCCCTTTTTCTCTTGCACAACTAAAAGGAAGAAGCTGTTTCTTCATTTAGCTATTTCAGTCTCAGTTTGCCACAAGGTTCTCAGGTAGGTTTTCGAGCTGCTGTAGGCATGAAGGTGATGAAGACACTCAAAATGGTCATTGCTTGCCCAAGCAAAAAGACTTCCCAAATGTAGGGCCAAATTTTTATTTCTGGATGGGTGTTGTTTGGTGCCAGTAAACTACATAGATGAGGCGGCAGATTCTTCTTCTGCCTTCTAGGGATGTGTTCTTGATAGAAGACTGTGGCTGTTTTAGGAGTAGAGATGATCTGGTCCTGCAGCAATTTAGGATGACCACACAGCCAGTACGAGAAGGCAGGAATGTGCTGCACTGTTTTTCAGACTGTCAGTTATCTCAGGCAGCAGCTCAACTGGCCTTCAACTCAACAGGTCATGGCAACAGAAAGGCTACAGTCATGTCATTACTCCTCAACTAAAACAGGCAGCCAAAGGAGTCTGTAAGTAGAAGGGCTCTCAGAATCACTGCCTCAAATACTGAAGTTCAGTGTGCCTATCCTGAGCATCACGGAGAGCATCTTATGTAGGACTCTCAAGTCACCAAGTAAAAGGAAGATGTTTTCTAATGAAAGGGATTATGGAACACATTCACATAGACACTGGTCACTGATGGAAACTGAACATGGTGGAGAGGGAAGGAATGTATGTCAGAGCTAGAAGGAGATGTGGTAGAGGATTTACACACATGATTCCCACTGCATTAATCACTTTGGTAGAGTTGAGCAAACAGGCATAGAGCCTAAAATCCTGAGCCCGTGATGGGAAACTGCTAAGCCTTTCTTGTTTTGTATTTGTTCTTGTCCTGACATTGGCATGGAAATTAATCCCTTTCTGAACATGTGGGAATTTACTGAGTTTGTCTGCCCAGGTACCTCTTGTCCCAGTGACACTCTTGTTCCATGGGAGATAAAAGGCTCCTAAGTTTTTACTACAAGGTCAGCAACTGGCAGCAGGTATAAATATGGCAAATGTCCAAAGAATCTTTCAACTTTCATTCCCATTGGATGATAGTTGTCATTTTTCTGAAGAGAGATGCTGAAATTCAGATTTTTCTTCTTTTCCTCATCCTTTAAAAAATCCACCTCTCACTCTCTTGCTTAACATCCTTGTCCTCACGTGTGAATTTGTATTTGCTGTGCAGCAAATCTAACTTGGTGTCCAATATTCACTAATGTTTTGACCTTGGAGCAACAACTGATTTCAAATAAAAATGCTAACTACATGAATAATGATGTATTCCTCTAAAAGTCATATAGTCTCTAAAGGTTTTAAGTACATTAAATAAAAATTGTATGTGTATGGTATTTTAAGTGCACATAATAAGACAAATATAGTCATATTACATGCAGTAGTAGAATTATTATATATATAACATACTACAGAAATAAAGAAGCAGCAAAGTGTTTTGCTTAGAGGCGTGCTTCTGAGCAGCAAGAAAAACTCTCTCACCCTTTCCCATATGCAACTTTGTGAGAAAAGTGAATCTGATTACTTCAAAACAAAGTATGTTTTGTAATCATAATAAAAATTGTTATGATTGAGCTGTTAAAACATTCTGGAAGATGTCTTTTGAGAAATTACTGTCTGAAACATAATAAATACTTTTATAGAAGGCTGTCTACTTTAAGAATATTTCTGCTGTTAATGAGTCGAAGATACAGTCTGAACACTTTAAAGAAAGTTTTTTAACACTTTTCCATCTATATGGGTATACTACAGGTGAAAGCTTTAGAATTTTGAATTATATTTTGCAAGTTTACACCTATATAAATTATATATTACATTGCTATTATATAAAAATATAATTTTAATGTTACATTGAAGTGCCCTGAAAATCATATGACAAATTGACTTCTGTGTCTGGATCCATGTCTCATTATTCAGCCCTGAAGTGTGAATTGTGGTTGCAACTTTTGTGATTTAGACTCAGTTTTATTAATTTCAGTTTTATTTCAGCACATACCCCCTACATGGCACCAAGATGAACTGTGTGAACAGTTTCACAGCCTGAGCTTGCTTCTGTCCCAGCAGCACAGTTCAGGCAACACACACAGTATTTTCCAGGCCAAATACTCTCTTAGATACAGTAATGTGCATCAAGCACTAAGAATGTACAGGGACAGGGACAGGCCAACTCACTATTCCACTGGTTTTGAAATATCTATGCTTTATATGTCATTTTATGTCTTCATAACAGCCTATAAGACAAGTTCACTAAATTTATCTGCAGATAAAGTCAATAAAAGAAAGCTAGTAACACATTTAATAGGTATCTCTAGCAAATACCAACATTCATAGGCGAAGGAGGAAGGCTAAATCTCCTCTAATCAACAGTTTAAATAAAACACTTGCTTCCTAGCACAAGGATTCTTAAACTTTCAAGAATTCAGCCAGAATGATGAAGTAATTTCTGCAAAGCCCAAGCTCAATATTTATGTCAATTCCCTAGGACAAATGCTTCTAATGTAAAGAAAGTAAAAATATATTTCAAGTCAGCTCACCGCACAGTTTTAGAAAATTGTCTGTAAAACTGTGTTTTCTATTAGGTTTGAGTTGTGTGTCACTTGGGGCTGTCTCATAGACAAAAGATTTCTTTTCCCGTACTTTGTTACAAGTCTCTTCTTTGTAGATAATGGAAACAAGAGAAGCAGAGTGTACTTGGCAGTGATACTTTCTAAGCTGTTCTTGGCTTGCATCCCTGATAAAAGTCTTGCCATGCTGATTTTTTTAAATACATGTAACAAGTTGTTAGGCTGATAAACAACAAGCTGAGTGCAATCTAAAAAGATTAAAAAGAATTTTAAGAAAAGAAAATAAAACAAATTACTTGAAATGCTTCACTGGTACTGAAGAAATAACTTTCTGGTTTTATTCAGAAGTACTTCACTGTTTCCCAGGTAACAGGCAGAAAAGTGTCAGGGTGACTACATGTAAGCTTTAGAGTAAAGAAATTTTCTGACTTCTCCAGTACTTTGGAGAGAGTATGTCCTTGAAAAGTGGAGCTTATGCATTCACATGTAATTATCTGCAGGGGTGTTCTGATGCAACCAAATTCAGGAGAGTAAGGTTAATCGCTAAGCTCCAACAGAGAGTTCCACTCTGTGTCCCTAGGCAATTAAATTCCAGGTCCTGAGGGTTTCTGTTCCAGTGTATTTAGTGTGAGAAGGAAAATAAAAACCATAAACTTGAATTCCAGCATTTTCTAAAAATGGACTCCTTGCTTTTAGTTGTACAGTAGTTGCTTCATAACCATGCCAAAGGTACCCATCAGGCTTGGATCCAGGTTCAAGAGCTGATGTGAGTTCTGTTCCCGCAGACAGTAATCCACACTTGTACAAGAAATTGCAAAGTAAAGTACACCAAGCAAAACTAAGAAGCTTGCCATTGTTTGAAACAGCAATCAAAAGCATTAAACCATAAAGCTTTAATGGGACATTCTAGCCTACTTCATGTGGACCATGTGAAAGTATTGAAAAAGTTCTTCCAGTTTGCGTAACACCAAAGAAAGGGAGGTGAACACAAACTTTATAAAAGTTCTGAGCTTCAGAAAACGACAAAATTATATACAGGGTGTAAGTTTGGCCCTCTTATTGTTCTGTTGAAATTAACTTTCTCTTTTCTGACTGAGACATCGTGAGTGGGTCTGTTTCATATAAACAAGAGGAAAATGGGGATTTAAAAATCCGAGTGTTTGTATTTTCTTATGCAAGTTTTCCTTAGTAAATAAATTATCTTCCAAATACCAGAACTGTTTTCACCTGGAAGATAGTTTGAAAAACCTTATGCCAAAACCTTAAGCTTAACGTGTTTTCTGAGACTCGCAGCAGGGGTGACTGGTGCTTCCAGAGACCCCGCGTAGCAGCGGGGAGAGGGCAGCAGGGTGAGCCCCCCGCTGCGGCCACAGGATGGCAGTGCGCGCTGCGCTGCTGGTCGCACCTCCCGTCGGTGCCACAGCATCCCGCTGGGAAGTTCGGCTTGTTTTCTAGCCTTGAATAGTTGCCGTCTACTTAGTCGTGCTGTCCAGCTGGGTGTCATAACATCACCTCTGCTGTTATGATTTAGGACAAAAAAAATTAGGATTCAATCTCTTTTTCTCACTGAGTCCAGTAAGATATGGGACAGCTACGAAGGAGGGCATATAGAACCTCTCTTTTTAATAAATTTTAACGTTTTCATATTAACTTACATCAGCAGATGCAAATCCACTGGCAATACACTTATTCCTTCTACTCCTGAAGTGCTCCAAGAAAATGTCTGCAGACTCCTACCACAGCTTGCAGATCAGAAATTTAAAATCACTGAGACAGAAAAAGGCAAAAGGACTTTGTGTGAACAAGTACCCTCTTCTACACAGAAATTATCCTGTCATCTTCCCATTCCATTAGCAAAGGAGAGCAAGATGCTAATTCTTCTTTCATCTCTGTAGGTGTAAAGCAGGCTTAATTCTGTCAATGGCACTGCAGTTATAGGAGTGCAAACTTGGTGTTAGATCAAAACTGAACTCCAGGTAGTCTGTCTTGCAAGACAGTTACAAAAGGAATTTTGGGTTTGTTTTTTTTTTTTAAGATATTGATGAGCTCAGGTAAAAAATAAGTGGCCTCACTTTGAAAGTGCAATCATTTCTGGATGCCAAGAATAACAAAAAGGTCTTGAATTTGCTGCATTGCAATGACTTTTCTGCTGTGTAAAGCCATTAGTTAAATTCTAGCACTGTGACATAAAGAAAAATGCTCAAAGGCCACACATTTCAGTCAGGCACTTGAGTTATCCTCTCTATCAGAGCTAGCTGGATCCTCAGTTCCCATTTTCAGCTACAAGAATGCAGTTTAAATCAATGTAAATTACTTTAATCTCACAACAGGAAAACAAAGACCCCCAAGTATTACACATATGCTCTATTTTCTCCCAGGATTTGAAGATTTTCTCTTCATTAAGTGTTCATCAAACCTGTTCAGGTTCCTGACAATCAGTAGTTTTCTTACTACAACAGCTGTGGTTTTGGAGGACAGCATTATTCATTATACACATCCTACTGCACACTATAAGAATTTCTGTCCATCTTTATTGGGAAATGGTTCATAAAATAATCTTAAAGTACATTAATGTCCTTCCCTACTGAAATATCTCTTTTATGACCACAGAGACTTCAGTTCAGATTAGACTAACTTCAAAGCCAAATAGTGCGTTTTTAACAGAAAGATCAAAGTTGACACTACTGGTTCAAGAGACAGCCAGAGCACTGCACAGCAGGGGCTGCATAGCTTCTTGCTTCCAGCTTCTAGACCTGGCCTGTGTTTCATTGTTTCTGCTGGCACCATGTTCTAGTGTACAATGGAGGAAGGCACTCAATTACTTGATGGTTTATGCTACCCTGTTTTTCAAGTGCCTTAAATGCTTTCAACTAGATTTCTAGGAGGGCATCTTGTTTCAGCTGGTACTCTGGTTGCTTTTGCTTATTTTTGTGAAGATAAAGGAAAAGAGATGCATGTGAAAATTAATGATTAGCCTGGTACACCTCCTTGGGCAGATTCAGCCATGTCCTGCCCTGGCAGATGTTCACAAATTCTGCACAAGAGTTCTCTATATGACATATTTCTCATAATGCTGAGATATAATATCTCAGCTGTGCCCATACTTTATGCAGCAGTAAGGACTAGGCTTGTCTTTGGTGGAGCTTTTTATACTGTACGTACTGTACATTTTTTGTGAGAAGAAATATGTATCAGGGTCTTACTTTGGTGGGAGATTGTGGATATTTGTGCATTTTGTAGAGTGTGTTTTTAAGGCATTTTAAGCAGTCGTCTATGCATTTGAGACCAAAACATGAAATAGGATTAACACCAATATTAGCTGCAGGATTTCTTTCATTAGGGCTGGTTTTTAAATGCTTATGTTACCTGATATGTAAGCAGCTGTTACAATTAAATGTAAATCAAAATCAGGAAACTAAATTATTTTACCCAATAGGACGAATTATTTTTTTCTTCTTTCAGTGTGCATATATACTTTCCTTTAAATAGTTCAGTCATATTATTATTACACAGCTATTACCACACTTCTCAGTTTCCTTTCCCTTTTGTTTTTTCCACTTAATGGTTCTGCTTTATTAGCAACAGTCTTACTCCTGCCAATAAGTATTTTTGGGTATTGATGACAATGACATAATAGTAAAGAGGCTAAGCTGTGCCAAAATAGATGAGATCTCTTACATGCATTCTGATTTATCCAGCTCTTAGCTAATTTTCCAACCTGAAATCATAGGCACAATTTCAGACCATGTTTCTAGCAGAGCTGAGGTTCCTCACTTTTTTTTTCTTTTTGGGTCACTTTTTTCACTACAGATGATGTGCCTGCAACTTAAAGTGAAGTGTCACAAAGTAAATTCTGTGTCTTAAATTCCACATTGTTTTCCTTTTCCTCCTAAAGCTATGAAAAAGAAAGTGAAGCAATTTGAAGAGGAAAAGTAGTTTGTATCAGTTTCTTGATCACCACAGACACATACTTATGACCTATTCCCACACAGAAGCTTGGAGCGACTTTGGAACATCAGGATCTGAATGCAGCAGTAGTTCATGGCTTATGTTTGCTACTGAAACTACTTCTAGAATTTCAGCAGAGATACTGAGCTGTCCTGGGGCTTTGCAGGCCAGTCAGCCCTGGCCAAACAGCAATGGACACAGACGCAGAGGCCCGGTGAACTTGATAAAGACTCTTTCTACTCTTGCTCTGTTATGCATGGGTAGGTGCAATTCAGGTCAACAAACCTGCTTCATGAAGAGAAAGGAGCTTCATCCACCTGATTAAAGGTCTGATGTACTAACATCGCTTTCTCTTTTTCTCATGCTGACCAAGGCAGTATCTTTTTCACACGCACTGATTTGAACATATGGTGATGAGTTCCATTATGAAATGCACTCAGCAGGAGAAAAAAGAGGATGGCTTTTTAGACCAAATTGTGATCTGGGAATCTGGAATGAAGGTAAGACAAGTGTATAGACATTTAGTGCATGAGCCCTTTCTGAGACTAGTAATTTTTTCCACAGACACTTCTGAGAGTCATCTGTCCACTGTGGGAGCTTTGATTTTTTCCCACTTGGTAGCAAATGCAGTATGTAAAGCTAACAGAAAAGCATGTCACTCTTTTGCCTTTATAAACCAGAATAATCTGCATAGATCTCTATGTCCTTTTATTTGTTGATGTTGCTGCTTCTGGTTGATACCTTTTTAACTTGATCATGAAAAAGAATAAATGCAATAGAAACTTATAGTGAAATTAAACAATAATACAAATTAACAGTGTTTGGAGGCAATAAAATAATATCTATTCTTTATTAAGACATTCTGAGAGAATATCAAACAATCTTTTTTAATAAGACATTCTTCTCAAGAGAAGAAACAACAAATTATAATGAAATTGTGAAATTGTTGTTGATACAAGTCTATAACTATCCTGAGGAAAGTCTTATGACATAATATGCTAAGAAATTACTCATGCAAGCTCTGTTCTCACTCATGAGAAATGTATTTTTACAAATGTATATGACTTGATAAAATTATTTCTATATTTGTCTTAGAAAAGTCATTAATGAGGAAGTCTCACTATACAGTTGCTTTGACCTACTAAAGGAATTAGTAAGACTGCAGATAGAACCCATGGAGAAAGACCAGAGAAATTCCAGACCCCATTCAAGCAAGGCCATCAAATCAATAATGTTTTCCAAACACAATTGAAGTCCTCCTTGATCTACGGAGACTCAAACAACACTCTTAGTTGGCCTGAGAAGATTGCACTCCTTCTTGTTGGGCTTTGGGTGATAAAAAACACCTGTATCATTTGTCAGTGCTCAGACAATATATTTCCATGTTTAGGTTATGCATGACCAGGAAAGGATGAGAACTTTTCTTTGACAAAAAGCAAAACTACATAATGCTTCCTAACTGAACAGTTCTTGGTCTTTGACAACTACTTGATACACCATACAAAAGCTACTGTAATAGGAAGTCACTAATTTTATCGGAAAACCCAACTGAAATTGCTTTTGAAAAATTATATCCATAGACTATAAGTAATAATGAGCAGAGGTATCACATCAAATTCAGATTAATTAATTTTGATTCTAAAAGATTTTAAGCAATACTGCATTCTGAACCCATTCCTGAGAACAGATCCTGTATCCATCATCTAATTTTTAGGTATATGACAGCTGTAGACAAAAGTAAAATTTGTTTATTGGGATTATATATTTTTTTGCTTTCTTTTCATGTTGGTTTCCCTGCCCATTTTCTACCTTTAGAGATTATTGAAACCTGAGAATTTAACCCTTTTACAAGTCTTGCTTATGTTTTATATTCATATGGACAAGCACAAACAGACACTACCATGCTATGCTGTGGTGTCATAATGTGGGTATTACCTATAAAACTTTCAATACAAATCAACTAACATAAATTATTTGGAAACAGAATGATCCATTTTTGAGAGATTCCTGACAGCCACTATGGATTATTTGGCTCCAATTTAAACAAGTACTTACAAACATGCTTTGTCAACGTCACTTTTACAACGTCACTCTAGCACTTAATTGGGATTACAATTTATCTGTCATTAAAACAAAAGGCTTAAGAAAAGAAATCACCATAA
This sequence comes from Pithys albifrons albifrons, assembly GCF_047495875.1. NCBI lineage: Eukaryota > Metazoa > Chordata > Aves > Passeriformes > Thamnophilidae > Pithys > Pithys albifrons. The sequence continues at coordinate 64,188,964 of NC_092497.1, read as the reverse complement.
AACATTTGAGGAGAGAAAAAATTCAAATCTCTTTTGAAGTAAGTACTTTCTCAGGTTTATAGAAGATCAAGACAAAAAAACTAGCTGTTCAGTACAACTGAGTGCTTTAAGGGAAAAAATGAGCCCAGATAAAACTGCCATGTGCAAAACTGCTTCATCTGTTCACTCAATTTCTAATTCAGAAGGTTATTGTACAATTAGAGTACAGCCTGTCAAGAAAACAGTCTAGGAAAGTCAAACAAGGAAATTTTGTTTCCTCTAGATGCTATGAGAATGAGAATGGAAGACAGAGTCAGCTGGTTTTTAATCTACTGTGGTCTAGAGCTGATATCTTCACTAATTAAGTTCCCTTCCCCTCAGGGAATATAATCTCTTAAAGTTGAAGAGACAATATAAGACAACATTATTGCTCTAAGCATGTCAAATCCTTCATGCAAATTTTCACCTTCCAGAGACAGAGGGTGGCAGATCCAGAGGCCAAAGACAAGGATATGTCAGCTCTGCTGGGCAAAACCATGGTCACCTGAGCATATATTTTGTTCCAGTGGCAATGGCAGAACTTGAAAACATCCATTTTTGGTCCTAGGTAGTGCCAAATGTTGCTGGCTACAAGGAGCTTGATTTTAAGTCCCATCTTATGTCAGTTTGCAATTTTGAGGTGGAACAGGCTTTGGAGCAGTTTCTTAGCTGATTGACAAGGCTGAACGCACTGCTAGAAGAAATGTATTAAATACATTGGGCTTGTCTGAGTTTAGGAATGGAGAAAATGTTGGTTAGAGGTGTTTCAGTGCCAGTAAACTTAGTGTTTCGTGGAACTGGTATTAAGTCCTGCTGTAGATCCAGTCTTCATTCTCAACATAGTCTTGACTAGTCTCAAAGAAGTCCCTCTGTGCCTTATTTCTTTATGGCATTTTTCTTAATTATTATCTCCCTGAGACCACTGCCCATGTGGTCAAGCAGGGTCATCCTGGAGCAGATTTCATGGAATTGTGTCCAGATGGTTCTGGAGTATCTCCAGTGAGGGAAACTCCACAACCTCTTTAGGGAAGCTGTTTCCGTGTGCAGTCACCTGCAAAATAAAGTTCTTCCTCAAATTCAAGTGGAACTTCCTGTACATCAGTTTCTTCCCATTGCCTCTTTTCCTATTGCTTGGCACCAAGAAGATCTTGGCTCCATGCTCTTGACACCCTCCCTTCACATAATTCTATACATTGGTGAAGTCCCCTCTCAGTCATCTCTTCTCCAGTCTCAACAGGCCCAACTCATTGCCATGAGTGAAAATGAGAAGTAGGAGAGCCTGTAAAAGAAGTGACACATTGAATACATGTAACTTTCTCTTCCCACCTCTCATCACTTTGGGACTAGCCATCTATGCAAGTTCTATTATATATTTATATGTATGTGTCTATAAAAATTATAAGCACTGTATTTGTCAAAATATGCTTATATAAAAGCAACCCCTGTTTGGCAGCAGGAACAAAAGAGATGCACATTGATGTTGTGGATCCAAAGTGCTTTGGGAAATGAGCTGTTTGCCCAGCAAGGACTGGTAAGAGTAGTGGGGATTCAACAGAATGTGAGGGATAAAAGACAGGTACAAAAAGGAGAGGAAACAGGAGACCAGAAAGATGGAACTCCAGGCTGAAAGCAGTATTCACACTTAATTAAGAGGATCTGCTTTAGAGGGAACAGAAAGATGTGCTTCCTTTCCCCCCAGCCCTTTGCAACTGCAACATCAGAAGCTCCAGTACACAGAAAGGACGTAAAACAGCAAAATGTGATGTTTTCAACATTTACAATTAAAACAGTTTAAATGACTTTCTAAAAATTACACCATATGCAATGCAAGAGGGAGATCAGAAAAAGTCTGTCCAGAGCCCAGATCTTTGTCTGGCATTTTTGTGCGGTAGCATAGTGTAGCCAGGAATTACCTGTAATAACAGCTGAGGAGGCTTTGAAGTAAAAGGTATTTTATTCCTTTGAGGAAAGCAGCACTGAATCTCAAACCCAGCATAGCAAATAACTCTTTTTCCAGGTCTCCCAGCCAGAGTCAGAAGGCAGTTTATCCATCTAAACTGAGAGCTTTTTTAAATTTTTAAAAAATATTTTCTCAGAATTCACTTGAAATGCAGAATTTCTTACATATTTTGTACCTCTTTTTTGGTAATAACATCTAAACAGCTCATGGAGAATGCAAATAAAACCATCTACTGAGTACAAACAACACAAAAAATATCCAAAGACTACAAAGTACTTTTTTAATGTGGGATACTGCCTTACAAAACAAATCCCTAAATGCTATGCACCAGACCCTGTGTCAGACACATCACATTATTATAGTGGGAGTTATTGTTAGCAAGTTGAAATCACGTGTCACTTTTCAGTTTGAAAGGAGGGAGTATCAAATGAACAGTCAAGAAACAAAACTTGTCAGTTTTGCCCAGAGACCCATTGTTCTGGGCTCACTAAATAAAACCAGGTGATTAGCTTTCAAAGGGATGGGCTCCCATGGTATTAAAAACCCAAACAAATAATATCTAGTTCCTTCAACATCAAGAAATCATTGTATGGACTGAAAAGAGGAGTCTGCTAGAACTTCTTTCTGTCACAAGATTTTCTAACTTCAAGGACATGGAATGTGAAGGAATTTAAGCTGTTTCTTTCTCATCTATATGCCCCATCTTAGTGCAGATGCTTTTGCAGAATGTCAGTTTTAGTGCTTTTGTGACATCTTGTTGCTTTTATCAAGCAAGATGTTCATGGTTCTGTAAACCACTTGTGTTCAACAACAGTTAGTACAGCCAGATTGTAGAAAAGTTTATGAATAGTATTTTGACCAGGAATAGCATGTCTGTTTTTCAGGACAGAACCTGAGTAGATGGTAGCTCTAACATTATCCCATCTATCCCCTCCTTCAAAGGGGTCTTTTCTGATATTACTTAGTAGTAAAATTTTATAATAAACTGTATGTAAACTGATGTACTCTGAAAAGGCATGCACATATATTTCATGAATCACAGCATATTAGAGACAGAGATAGTAGCAAGGATACTGTAATAAGCAACATATTTCTCTAGTAATTTAGAAACAACAACTTCTAAAATTAGCACTAATTCTGTTGCCTAATAAAGACACATCAGGACCACTTTTTATCAGCTCTGGCATTTTATTTACTTCAGACCTACAACAGTTCCTAACTTCATCATTTAGGAGTGGTGCAGCACAGCTCTTTTATATTGGAAGAAGAAAGCTTGGAGTGAGTTGGTGGCTAGGAAGGACCTAAAGCGAAAGTCCAGGCTGTAATCTCAAGCTGTTGAAAATTCCTCATCTTTCTTAGCAGAGGTTTACAGTTGTGAATTACAGATACAGATGAATTAGCTGTCTTTCAATCACACTCAAGAACAGTGATGTGTCCAACACTTGTGACCTGGCTGCAGACACAGATTTATCTGTGCCATACAGAATCCCAGGATCAATTAGGTTGGAAAAGACATCTGAGATCATCAAGCCTGAGCCCAAGCTTTGTACCACCACATCAACTAGACTATGACACTAAGTGCCACCTGCACTCTTTTCTTACACACAGGAATGGTAACTCTACCACCTCCTTGGGCAGTCCATTCAAATCTTTAATAACCCTTCTGTGAAGCAATTCCTCCTTATGTCCAATATGAACCTTCCCGAGTACAGCTTGAGGCTATATCCTCTCATGCTGTTGCTTAACTGCCTGCGAGAGGAGGCCAAACTGCACCTCACTACAACCTCCTTTCAGCCAATTGTAGAGAGCAATAAAGCCTTCCTGAGCCTCCATTTTTCCAGGTTAAACAATCTCAACTCCCTCACCTGCTCCTCATAAGACTCATGCTCTAAACTTGCCTCTCCTTACCTTCAGCAAGGAGATGTATCTTTTGGCTCAAAAACTAGGATACAAAACCAGATATAAGTAATTTCTACTAACAAACAGAGAAGGAATGACACAGCTGTTCAGCACCTGCAGAAGACAAAATAATAAGAACCTGAATACCTGCATGTTCTGTCTGTTGATTGCAGACCTGAGAGTTAACAAGAAGTTGCTGCTTTTATCTCTGGTAGTGTAAATAGATTTAAAGGTATCACAGATATCTCCATACTGTCAAATCTCCAGCCATACTGTCAAATCTCTAGATCTCTGTGATTAAACGGACAGTTTTGTGTAAGGTCCAAAAATATTATTTCAATGATGAGATGACACGAGAGGCAGAGGAAAATGTTCCATGGTCCTTGTCATTCCTGATATCAAGCCAAGTGGTCTGTTTGTGTCTTTCTTCTCAAAAAGATACTACTCCATGAAGTGTTATGGTAATTTTAAGACTTAGCAGAGAGGGCACAAGCACAAAACAACTTTTGCAAGATTTCCCAGAAAGACTACAGTATCACAAGAATATAAACACAATGAGTTCAGAGCTAAGAAATAAGCAGTGAGATGAATCTTCTGGTTAGCTGTGGTAGATACCTCCAGCCCTTTACCGTTGTGGGAACTTCATCCCAAAGGTTCCCGTGAAGCAAGTGAAGGCAGGTACAGTTGTCCAAGGGAATGCAGCTTATATGCCCGTAACAGCCTAGGAAATTTCATTATGTTTATAGTCACTGAAATAGTTTCCTAAATTCACTTCTGAACTACATGGCTCACTATGTTTGTTTATTTGATGTCAGGAGCAAGAGCTTTGATAAAAGTATTTGTTTTATTTAGCACCTGCACTGAAATATTTGCTATGTTGCACTGAAGCATGCCACATGTTTTTCTTATCTTAGACTAGTTAAGCAAGACCATTCACATATCTCCTTAATCCCAGGCATCATAAATTCTTTACAAGATTCCTGTTTCATTATTCTTCTCTCAGAGGCTTAGCAAAAAAAGTCAGCATGCACAGTTCTCTCCCAAGAGCCCACATGGTTTACAATAAACCTCATTGTTATCTTGTTCTGGAGGGTTTAGTAGTGTTGCGGATTATAAAGTCAGGGAGAAGTGCTAGAGAGGACTTGAAGTACTCTCCCGAATGGAGACTTATAGCAGTCCCTTGCCCAAGAGGCCTTGCTGCAGTATTATTACATACAGAAGTAGCTTTCTACATTTTTGAACACTAGAACTCAGCTCTATCAATTGAAACTGTAGTTACAGCAAGAGTTTTAATTAGTTTTGTATCAGCAGCTAACATTAAAAAAACTGATTCTTTAACAAAATAAAAACTCTGGCCAGAGTTCATTATTTCTTAACTGAGCAAGTATTCAGGTATGTCTGTTTGCATTTAGGGAGAGTTCCACCAGCAATAGAAAAGTGCAACAGTAAAAGTGACTAACCATCAAGGCTCTATTCAGTAGCATGCTTCTATGTGTAAATAAATATATTTGGAAGGAACTCCACCAGAAGAGGATTGTACCAGTGTCCTCTCACTTACTGAGAAAGCAGCTTTTCAGAGTGTACCACTTCATCATAAATGCCCACAATAGTGTTTAGGTACTTTTGTGCACTGTTATTCTCGTACTTTTTAAATCTGAGACCCATAAGCATGTCTAGGAAAAAAATACCTTACTTGTTTTCATGAAAATTTGCTTGTTAATCACACTTGTAAATCACTAGGAGGCATGGGATATTCTTCAGGATTTCCCAAAGCTTGCTATCACTCCCTTTTGATCTTGAAAAACCCTTAAACCAAAAGCCTGCTGATAAAGCAAGAGTTTTGATGAAGTCAGTGAGACTTAAGCTAATAATTTTGCCATAGTCAGGTACTTGATTTACTGGTCTAGGCAACCACTCAGCCCTGCTCAGGCTTGTATAGACTGGTCATATAATCATTTTATGGAACAAATAGTTTTATCTTTGTAAGCCACATTTGTACAAGAACTCACACAACTTAAAGACAGTCCACGTTTAGAAAATGCCTTTCTGAAGGCTCTCTAAGAGGTCAAAACACTTTTCAGTTTTATCACCTACTCAGCTCTGTGACCTCTGACTGTTACGCTCTGCTTCTGGTCATGCCTTGCTCTACACCTGTGTTTCTCTGCACATTTAGAAGTCTGTCTTACTTCACATTTAAAATAAGTTGCTCTCTCTTTTAATAAATTATCTCTTACAGGTCAGCTTATAACAAACTTTTTTTTTTTGCTTAACGCAGCAAAATAAACTAACTCCAGACCATACCTGCTTCCAAAGCAGTGATGTCAATGCTTAGCAGTAAAATACAGCAGCCATTCGATTTCTAAACAACATTCTTGTGTTATCCAACACATCCTGATGGTGTCTTTAACTAAGTGAAAAGGAAAATTTCATAATGCCTTGAGTAGTTCTATTAAATAAAGACACTTAAATAGTTAAACACACAGCTTTAAAAAGTTTCTGTGTCAGTCAATGGCCAACATTTAGAATGCTAGTTCTGTGCTGAAAAATCTTCAGTTCAAACATCAGGAAGTGCAGGTATGTCCTGTTGGTCTCCATGTCTTAGGAACACCAATAGTTGCCTTAGAGCAAGCCATCTGAGGCTGACTAGAGCAAGCAACTATGGCATATCCTGAGTGCAGAGTTTTAGTGATTCTTAAGCAACAGTTATTCTGATATAATACAATTCAATAGAGAAAAGTACCTGATTTGTACACACAGACTCTATAGAAATAATGTATTACAACATACAATGGAAACCAAATGATTTTACAAAATAATTCTTTTTATCCAAATTTCTGCTTAAACTATCCCAGTGTACAACCTTTCCTGCAATGCAACGATTTATAGAGCATCCATCTATGCCACCTGATTCATTTGGCTATACTGCTCACTTCTTGTACTCAAGGTTGATGCAAGATGACTCAGAGAAAAGCAGAGAACTTTTGAGTCTCCTTAGAAAAACTTGAGTTTTTCCTGTTCTATACTTCTGAGGCAAGGAAGTTCAACAGATTCAATCACTTAAGTAAGGATTAAATTAACCTGCTTGTTACTTTGTTCTTTCTCTAGTAAGTAGGTTCGTCTATTAATAGTTGATTTCTCTCATCCCTGTGGTGACATTGCTGGCAAAGTATTTACTTATTCAGGTGTAAGGAATTCAGAGTTACTCTCCCATGTTTCTTTTTAGTTTGACATTGACAATGGAGAGCTGACAGATAACACAGGAGAGTAATTCTTTCAAAGTAGATCTTCAGATAAAAGCATGGGGGTGGAGGCTGGGACACACCTCCCGTTTTTCCCCCTTTGTTGTCATGTTTTTAAAAAAAGACAACAGTTGCAATACAGACTGGAAGTTTAAGTGGTATTTGTCATCATAAACACAGATGTGGAAGAACTTTTTCTGCCTTATGTTCTGCCTGCAGGAACTTGCACAGGATTTGCAAGCGATGGAGGTTTTTCACGTCTTTTAAACTCCTTCTTTAAACTTCAAAACAGAGACAAATACCCATGTGTCACTTGGCCTATTTAACTATTTCAAAGCTTTGCTGTATATTGATGTTACCCAATAGAGATTTCTGCTGCATAGGATCTTAGGCAAGACTTGGGGTTAAGAAGTCTAGAGAGTATGTCTGCCAGTAAATCACAGGCAACCAGCAAGGAAGAAAACTTTTTGTCTATGAGCTTGCTGTTCCATTTTGACACTTTAAAAAAGCATAATCTAGGTATTTAGTCTGTGCCAGCAATTATGAGGTTTAAAGCAGTCTGTCCTAGGTGATCAATACAGCACATATATATTTCCTAATTAGCATTAGCTTCCAGAAGTTATTCTTTTGGTACCTATCCCATTGAACTTGAGTACTTTTGCCTTGCCAAAGCTTACAAAATATGGGGAATATCTGAGTGTTTAAGAATCACTTGGGTTTGCTCTAACTAGCATCTTCTACTTTTCCCTCTGGCATATTTATGGTGACTTCTACCAGAATCTTGTTTTTCCAAGCTGCATTTTTTCATAGTTTCATCATGGACATTCTGATCTGCAGAGCAACTCCACAGAAGCATCCATTTTCTCATGATGATACAAACACATACAGGGAAAAGGAGAGCAAGATATAACTCTGATGTGCAGGAGAGCTTTTCCTTGTAGTCTTTCGGAGCAGTCTCAACTTCTCATAACTTTGTTATCATGGTTACTATTGCAGTATGTGCTATTTTATTCATAATTTATCCACCCCATAAAATCAAGCTACCTTCTCAATTTCATGGCAAACTTCACAGAGTGCTGGTCTGCTGTGTAATGCTACTGCTTTCTATGTGTCTTCATTTTGCTCCCCATTAATTTCATAGGATGCCTTCCTCTGGAACAGGGCAAGAAGAAAGTAATACCTTTGTTTCTGCAGAACCTGAGTTCTGTTAATTGTTTATTTTCCAGGACCTGGTATCTTTCAACTAAAGCTTGGTATTCTTTTTGTTACACTTTCTTCTTCATATCTGTTCTGTGGAGATTATTATTCATTTATACAGCTCAGAGAACTATTAAATTGATAGCTCTAAAAAAACTTCATCGTCATCATCATGGCCAGGCTCCACAAATGAAGATTTGAGGAAGGCTTTACCCACCCTTGCTGCAAATGTGCTCGTGGCTAAAAAAGCCAATGTGGGATAGGCAAGCCCGGTTGCAAAAGGCACAGTGTAACATCTCCTTAGGCGACATTGGTGAGGAATGGTTCTTTCTGCCTTGTCTTTTCATTCAGGATGCTACCTCACAAGGCTGTTATCTCCAGGATCAGTCTTGAATGACCAGTGTCCTGAACCACCTGCATGCATGGTTGGGTCTGCAGCTTCCAGTGCTTCCGATCACCTGCCCTGTCGCTAGAGGGCTTTGAGCCTGTGCAATGAATTTTTTAGGTGAGGCACAGTGAGCATGAACTGGACCCACCCTTTACTCCTAAGGTTCATCTGCCAGGGCCTAGCAAGCTTGGACAGTGACAGTGAATACCTCAGGATATAGGTTTGCTTAGAGTACCCTTCTCTTAGATGGATGACCTTACAGAGCTAAACAAGCTCCATCTGCCTGGGTTTGGAGTTAGAGCTGTCCTTCTCCTAGGATGGTTGCCAGAGAGCTAGCAAGCCCATCCTGCCCATGGACACACTTTGTCTGGTCCTTCAGATGAGACCTATCTGGCATGGGAGACCCTACCAGAGGCACAAACCACCTCCAGCATAGCTCTCAACCTCATGAGGGCACGCAAGCTTCTCCCCTGTGACAAGGAGGTGTCCACGGAGAAGTAAAAAAAGAAAATAAAAATATAAATAAGCATATTCTAAAGCCAGCTTCACATACTTACAGATACTGGGCTTTAAGTGTAAAGCAGTTTTCTTTTGTAATTTCAACAGAATCACAAAATCACAGAATATGCTGAATTGGAAGGGACCCACAAGGACGATCAAGTTAAGCCTCTGGCCCTGCACAGGATCATCCCCAAGAGCCTCACCATGTGCCTGAGAGTATCATCCAAACACTTCTTGAACTTTGTTAGGCTTGGTGCTGTGACCACTGCCTTGAGGAGACTGTTCCATTACCCAGCCACTCTCTGGGTGAAGCACCCCTTTCTAATATCCAACCTAAACCTCTACTGACACAAGCTATTCCCCTGGACCCTGTCACTATTCACTACAGAGGAGAGATCAGTGCCTCCCCCTTGCCTTCCCCTCAGGAGGAAATGTAACTGCAATGAGATCTCCCCTCAGTCTCTTCTTCTCCAGGCTGAACAGACCAAGTGCCCTCAGCTGCTCCTCGCATGGCTTCCCCTTAAGGCCCTTCACCATCTACATTACCCTCCTTTGGACACTCTCTAATAGCTTTACCATCTTTCTTACCTTGCACTGCCCAAAACTGCACACAATACTCAAGGTGAGGGCACCCCAGTGCAGAGCAGAGCAGGACAATCCCCTCCCTCGTCCGGCTGGCAATGCTTTGCCTGATGCCCCCCCAGGACACGGTTGGCCCTCCTGGCTGCCAGGGCACTGCTGACTCGAATTCAACTTGCCATCCACCAGGACCCCAGGTCACCTTCTGTGGCACTGCTTTCCAACATCTTATTCTGCAGTCTGCATGTATATCCAGAGTTACCCCATCCCAGATGCAGAATCCAATGCCTTCCCTTGTTGAACTTCATATGGTTGGTGATTGCCCAGCCCTCTGATTTGTCAAGGTCTCTCTGCAGGGCCTTCCTGTCTTCAAGGGAGCCAACAGCTGCTCTCAGTTTTGTGTCATCTGCAAACTTTCTTAGCATCCCTTCCAGTCCTGCATCCAGGTAATTTATGAAGCTGTTGAAGAGCACAGGGCCCAAGCTGTTGAAGAGCACAGGAACCCACTAGTGACAGGTCACCAGTCTGATGTCACCCCATTCACTATTACCCTCTGTGCTCAACCCATGAGCCAACTGCTCACCCACCACATGATGCATTTATCCAGCTGTGCTGGACATTTGGTCCAGTAGGACACTGTGAGAGACAGTATGGAAAACTTTACTGAAATCCAAAAGGTTTCCATCAGTTGGCTTCCCTTGGTCAGCTAGGTGAGTTACCTTGTCATAGAAGGGAATCAGGTTTGATAAGCAGAACTTTCCTCTCATGAAGCCATGTTGGCTGTGACCGATGACTGCATTGTCCTTCAGGTGTTTTTCAACACTCCCCAGAACAATCTTCTCCATAACTTTACTGGACACAGAAGTGAGGTTGATAAGCCTGTTGTTTCCAGGGTCCTATTCTTATCCTTCTTGAAAATTGGTACACTTGCCAGCTTCCAGTCAGCTGTGACCTTTCTGGATTCCCAAGACTGCTCAAAAATTGAGAGATGTTTAGTGATGACATCAGTCAGATCTTTGAAGATCCTGGGATGAATTCTACCAGGCCCCATAGATTTGTAGGGATCCAGCGCAAGCAGCAGATTCCTCACAATTTTAGGGTCGACTGAGCAATGATCATTCTCACAGTCATGGTCCTCCAGCTCAGGGCACTGAGATCCCCTTGGCCCATCATCTGTGTTGCAGACAGAGGTGAAGAAAGCATAAACCACCTCTGCCTTGTCTCTGTCCCTGTGTGTGAGGTGACCATCCTCATCCTGTAACAGGCCAACGATATTTCTATACCGCCTATTGCCATTAACATATCTGAAAAATTTCTTTTTGTTGACACCCACATTTCTGACCAGCTGCAACTCCACTTTACGTTTTGCTGCATGAATTTTCTCCCTGCAGTGGTAACCAGCATCTCTGAGTTCTTTCCATGTCATTTGACCTGGCTTCCACAGGGCTTACGCCTTCCTTTTTTTGTTTTGTTTTCCAAGAAAAGATCCCTGCTCAGCCAAGCTCACCTCTGCCTGTGCTGCTCTGACTTTCAACTTTTGGGAATTGCCTGCTCCTGTGGCCTTAGGAGGTGATGTAGCTTTGACTCTGTTATGTGGACACCTCAAGTCCAGTCATTTTCTTCATTACAAACAAATATATATAAAACTCCACAAAGTTTCCAATTGCCTGAGGAAAAAAAAAAAATCTTTACAGTCTTTGGAAAATTTCTGATCTCCTTGTAATCCTCTCAAATTTTTTTTTGTATTTTTCCATACATTAGAGACTGCTGAATTAAGACAAACTCTGTCTGGATGTCCTTCACAGATGCTGAGGATGGGGTCAGAAAACATGAGGATGATCAAGTTAAAAGCATGGCTTGCTCTTCAGTTTTCCTAATATACTTTACTGGGACTGCTTTCACATGCTTGCATGTCTCTTATGGGCAATTAAAGCACTGACTGTAACCCAGCTAAGAAATCTGCCTACATCAATCAGCCTGCCTGTAAAATTCTTCTCAGGTGACACGTATTCAGCTGAGAAGTCCCTGTTGTGGAGGCAGTCAGGAATCTGCGGAAAGCCCACACAACAGAAATGGGTTCAGCATCTTTTGTCCTCTGGCATCTGGGGTTTCACAGCACTCTGGTCTGGTGTTCTGGGTATCCAACTCTCCATCCTTTTGCAGAGCTGGTTTTATTTTTCTACTTAACTCTTTGTGTTGTTTCTTAAAGGTAGATGGATGGTATTTAAGTAAGTACACAGTTGCCTTCGCATAAAAGACTTCTTGCTGGCAGCATTAGCACTTTTCAAGATAACTATTACCACATCCTTTATTATATGCAACACAAACCCTTACAGTGAAATGGATTTGAAAACATGATAACTTTTCATTACAGAGGTCTAAAATGTAAAATTACTTTCATTACTAGAATTGCAATATCTTATTGCAAGCATAGGAACATGAGGAATCACATTAATGCTATCAGTACTTTTTTATTAAAAAGTGGGTTTGAACATGAATAGGATTTCTTCAGATCATTTTCTTCTAAGTTAAGGTCCTAATCTTTGTCAGAAATGAGTCTAATACACTCTTCCTTTTGTTCTAAGTGTTTTGTAATAGCTTTTGGTTTTGTTGGTGTGGAAATGCTTTGTGTATTTAGTATATAAAGAAAATATTGGGTTTTTTACAAGGTTAATTGTTCACCTGGAAAAAAAAAGGCTTTTCCTTGCTTGGAGTTGGCTTTGAAAACCTTAAACAGTCTAGAACTAGAAATTGCAGAGTGGTATGGGTGAAGGTACTGTATTTTGTGGAGGTCTTCACTCTGCAGGCTGTCTTGGTAGGTGGTGAAATTAACAGGAAAAAGAGGTACAGAGAACTCATAGGGCTGTTTTAGCTTCATTTTGTGCCACAAAAATTGTGAAAATCTCACATGCAACAATTACGCAGTTCTACTTTCAAACAAGTGTTTCCACAACTATTTCCCTGACCTTTGTATTTTACCTTTGAAACCATGCCATAGGTTATGCCTTCATAGACAGTAAAACTTCATGTTCTCCCTTACTCTCTCTAAAAGAAATTATTGCTATCAAACTTTGACAACTTACACATCTTTATGTTTTAAGTAAGTTTCAGCAATAATTGAGGTAATGTTAATCTGCTTAATTTTTAAATGTGTGCCTGTGTTACCATGAAAAAGCTTCAGTACTCATATTGAGGAACCAGGGTTATTGTACACATAGTGTGTCTGCAAATTATTTTTTCTGACTTTCCATTGTCCATAATGGCCAATTGTTAGGCCTGATCCGTTACAGTTAATACTTAGTTCTTTGTTTTGAAACAGGCTCCATAAGGAAGTGACTGAGTTAACGTTCCTGGAGGTATTTAAAAGACCTGTAGAGGCAGAGTTTAGGGAGGGACACGGTTTAGTGGTGGTCTTGGCAGGGTGTTATGGGTTTAGCCAGGTGGGCCTAAATTAGGCTTTAAAGTTCAGATTAGACCTGCGACACAGGGCTAGCTTAATGGTTGGACCTGATGATCTTATGTGTCTCCTCCAAGCTAAATTATTCTATGATTCTACAATTATTGGAACTCCTTTTGGACATGGAAAATATGTTGCTTCAGCTCAATGATCAGAATACTTTTTTTGTAATATTCCAGCAACTATAAACACAAGTGAGTTGTTGATGCAGAGAATATATATTACAAAGTGAAAATGTATCTCAGTATTTCAGTTCTCACTTCCTACCCCAGTCTCAGCTCTACCATTGTTTTTTGACCCAGGTTCCTCCCTTCAGCTGGGTTTTCAAACTGTGATCACTGGAGCACAACACAAAAGCCCAGACTAAACCCCATGCAGTGCAAGCCCAGGTCTAGGAAGACTTCATCACTTTTGCTCCACACCTTCCCTGTAATGTGTAGATATTTACATTTTTATTCTTGAGTGCCCAAATCCAGGCAGAACAACAATCTAGTCACACGGAGAAGAACAGTGTTCAGAGCTGACACTTCCAAACACACTCCTTGCCAGCTTTTGCCAGCTTTGTTGGGCACTGTCCACACACATTTTACCATTTTGAAGGACACAAAGCCTGACAAGTGCATCCAGCACACTGAGCAGGGCAATGCCAGCCAAACATGAGCTCAGCCTATGTAATAGAGAGGCCATGACCCATAACAGTCCATCTGAAGAGAAGCCAATTTGTGCTGCACCCTTTAGGGTTCCTCTGACCTTTCCAAAAACTGCAAACAAGGATTCATGCTGCTTTGTCCTGAAGGATGTGATCGTTAACTTTTGGATTATAATAATCTACTCCTTATGGACTTTGTATCTTCAAACAAGAAAAAAATAAAAAGCTGAAATGTCTTCAAACACAGCATCAAACAGGTCCACTATATACCTTCACCTGGACTCTCTTCATTTTTAGGTGTCCTCAGTTCTTTTGAGATCTGAGTCTAGAGTTCTTTGGTTACTGTCTGTCTTACTTTAAGGCAAATGCTAGGGCAAAGACTTCAACAAATGAGATTCCTTCCCATTTTTTAAAACCTCTTCCCCTTTCACCAATACAGAGAGATAAAATGTGAGATGATGTAAGTGAAAAACTAACAATTTACTACAAAGAAATATAACAACTCTAACAATACAAACAAAATTATTTAAGACAATAATACACAGAAATGGTTCCTGGTCTCTTCCTTCTTGGTGTACAGACCAGATGGTGGCCAAAATGTGCCCTCTCATTGCCCCTTCCTCTAGGAAGAATAAAGAAAGTACTGTGGCAGACAAGTACCTGTGGTTTAATGCCCTTCCCAGCTAGACAAAAACCACAGGGAAACAAGGGCAGAGCAAAAACATGGAAAGCTAGTTATCCAAAAAGAAGTTATTCTGTCAAGATGCTGGTGTGGATCCTGACGCCAGAGTAGTACGGGTTCGGGCTCTCTCTCTGTTTTTCTCTAGCCCTCTCTAGAGGCAAATGGCACCAATAACAGCCAGCAGGGACTGCAGAAATGGAAAATAATGGCATAAAAGCCCTGGGGCAGCAGATAGCTCTGGGCAGGTTCCCTGTGGATAGGACTCTGTGGTGAGATTTTGTGAATTGGAGTTTATGAAGTGGCAGATGCTTCTCTGGCACTCGGCTGGGCTCAGCTCCATTCCAGCTTGGTGGTGGCAAGTCCCTCCCAGACAGTGGCCAAGGTGTGTGGAGCTGCACAGCTGGCAGGGCTTCTGTCACTCCTCCCTTTTTTTACTTCTGTGCCAGATAAGAGAGGTGACTCCCAGACAGAGTTCTACTTCTGCCCCACACTGAACTGATGGCTGATGACACTGATGGCACACACTCTGCTGCTTCTGCTACTCTTTGCAGCACTAGGCAAGAACATCACGAATTGCACAAGAAGGGTCACAGAATCTGTCATCAGAGCTTCAAAGATAATCCTCAAGCTGAGAAGTTATGGTGGAGTTCCTTTGTGAGTAATCTTAGAGGAGACATTTGCTGGGAGCTTGTGAATTTGGAAAACTGGTTCACATAACATTATGCCCACCATCCTCATGTCTACCATTTTCCAGGTCTGTCTAGGCTCTTAAGAGAAATTATGCCTTTGGCAGATTGTCTGGAGCATGAAAAGTTATCTTTCTCAATTTTCTTGAATTAGCCTTACTACACAATGAAACTGCATGACCCACAAAGTTCAGAGACTTGTCCATGGTCTTTAATTATTTTGCAAACTATACCACAAAGACAATATATACTAGTGGTTAGAGTATAGAGTGCTATAGATTCTGAGTTCATGGTTCCCACATCTTCAGATTGTTGTATCTCTGCAGTTACTTTACAGTTACATGGAATGTCTGTCAACCTTGTTTTTCAAATACCAGCAACTGTGGTTGAAAATCCTTGGGCTGTGACCTGACTGTCACTTTCAGCCATGTTTTTCTTTATTTCAGTCATTGAATTGTAAACAGCTTTTTTTGTTCTTTGTTACTTGTCTATATGAGTTCATTTTAAAGCCTTGAAGTTAAGCATATATATCACTGTTAATTATCCCACTGTAGATAAACAAAATTTGGCTTCTAATACACCCTGCTTGTGGTTATTTGACTGTCTGTTTTTCTTGGTGAAAGTTTTGATCCTGTCCTTTTGAATCAAGAAGTATTCATAATTCTCCATAGAAGTTTGGCTCAGCTTTTAGGTGTGTGTATGTCAAAATGCATACACATTGGAGGAACAATTAGAGTAACCCAGTAAGATACAGGCCACTTGTTTTGACAATGGAGCAGTGAATTCCCATAGACTGAGCTGAGTAATGACTGAGTTGTGGTGCCTTGTTGCCTGCTTTGAGAATGATAGGGAATGTGGGTTGGTGCTAGCAACTGCTCAGCCGTGTTCTTTGTTGATTTTTATGGCAATATTCCTCCATGGTGGGGAGGGGAAACCATGTCTAACATAGTTTCAGTTTCAAATGCTGTGAAATTTTGGATCAAGCCCTGGATTCTTGCCACAATATTGACTCACTGACAGCTCTGTTCATATACAGTTCTACCAGCAGTGCAGGCAAAGGGGAAAAGGACAATAAAACCAGGGATTGTGTTTTCTACTGAAGTTCCCTGTGGAAATCTACTAGGGGTAAACAGACAAGGTGTTTGAACGCAGAAATACTAAGGTCTTTTTTGAGTTAGTTTTCCTCCTATTTTCTCTTATCTTAGGAAAGTGCTTTGAAAAAAAAAGACAATGCTGGTGTGCTCCAAACCAACGGTGATATTCATATTAAAAGGGAATGCCACGCTAGAAGTGCAGGTTGTTCCCAGTGTAACTCTTCCAGTAGGAGCCAGTGCACATAGAACAGCACTGTGAGATGAGTAGTGATGCTGAGGAGGTCTAAAAGAATCTCATTTCATCCAAGGGGGAGATGGGGATGATGGGAGGCCTATGTTTTCTCCTGCTGATAAGCAGGCAAAGAAGAGTGCACCAACCCCTAGTATCAGAACAAAGGAGTCCAGGACATGTACTCTCCTAGTTACTCTGTTGCCTATATTTGCACAGAGGAAATGTTCATGTTGCACAGCTGACAGAGATTTTTGCATGGCTCTGAATGTAGATTTCAACAAGTGATAACAGACTTGATAAGCTCTGACCAAAATGTTCTGGAAGTTTGAGTTTAAATCACAGCTTGCTGTTATACAGCTATACTTTTCCTTGTCTCACTTTCCCCAGGAGAGCCCTTTTAGACCCTAGTATCCTGGATATGATTGAGTCCTGTCTCCTTCTCCCTCATGAGGATGGAGAGAAATTAATATGTGCGTTGACAGGTCAGCATGGACACAACACAGAGCAGAGTCAAAATGTTGAGGGCTTGCATGTATTTGACAGTAGGTGTATCAGGGGTACTAGAAGCAGGGGAACTGACCTACTTTGTCGGGGTTTCTGGTACGGATCAATGGGCAGATCAGTTTGATCTCCAGCCCCAACGAGTCAATAGCCTTGCTGCTGTGATCAGGAGAGGTGAGTGGATATAAGTACAGGCCACCAGGAGCAGGACTGAGATTGCACATTTCACATCAGCCTTCATATGACTATTCCACATGGTCACAGGGGGCCAGGGTACATGTCCAGGGTGCAGTGGGACTTTTGCACTAAGCTCTGGCAGTCCCAGCTCCTTCTGCTACCATTACAAACAGTAATGCATCTTTCTGTATCGCCTGATATGGGAACTCTTTAAACCCTGCTGACGCAGGTGGCCAGCTCCAGTGACAGATCTCCAGATAGCACGTCGTTGCAAGTGAGCAGGTGCTGCCTTAATGCCAAGGAGACATAAAAAGAAAGAAAGTTTATCCTGTCAGAAGCCATCTCATAAATCATCTTCAAATGCCATACCAATCAGAGGTATTTCTCCCCATTAACAAGCTTATACAAGTAAGCTTGTTTGGCTGTAGCTGGCAGGGAGCACAAACCACTAGGAACCCACTGTAGAGTGTTCAAATTTTTAAGTTTTCTCCTTTTCAGGGGTGTTGAAAGGTCCCATTTGCAGGTAACACTGCCTCCATTGTTCACCCTTCAGAAAACCCTGTGTCTGTCAGCCTCCAGAGAGCTTGTTTTGTTCCTCCCCCTCCACCCTGCCCTCTGTGGTCATCTGCAACAGAGGACGGCAAACAGCAGCCTAAGTTCGCCTACCTTCCTTTCTTGCCTCCACAAAGTAACTTGTCACAGCCATGAGAAAGGTTTCTATTTAAAAACAAAGAGCTGTGACCACAGAACTGTGACTAATATTGGAATTTAGCAAGAAGTCAGCTCTTGTTTCAAGAGGTTGTGTTGCAAGTTTGGGAACATTTGCTACTAAAGCTCTTGATGAATGACTCCAGGAAGAGGGGGTAGTTTTTCTCATTTCTTCTCTTTCAGTGCTCGTTTTGCACAGATGATAATGAGGAGTGTCAGGCAAGCATGTAGCAAACTGTTTTCTCTCTCCTGACAGAGAAAGGCTATCATTATGTCAGTCTGACATTAAGAACGCTGGACTTGAACAATAAATAGATATATAGAGAAAAGCGTTTAAAAACAAAAATACAAAACAAACAAAAAAAAGGAGTAAGCATTATAAATCACTTTGCTCTTTCAAGTCTGAGTTGTTCAGCACAACTCATAGGTGTCTACTTTTAATCCTATTGCATTTGTTGCTTTTCTACCTCCACTATTTACAGTTTAATTCACATTGAAAGACATTTTGTATGAAAAGACTTAGAAGATTCTCTGCAATTCTTTTGGCTTTTGAATTCTTGTATTTATGAAGACACTGACAACATAAGTCTTATACTGAAGTATAAGACAGTAGCAGAGGAAGGCTGGAGGGCTCTGCAGAGGGACCTGGACAGACCTGAGAGATGGGCTGATTCCAATGAAATGAGGCTCAGCAAGGCTAAATGCTGAGTCCTGCACTTTGGCCACAACAACCCCATGCAGCGCTACAGGCTGGGTACAGAGTGGCTGGAGAGCAGCCACTTGGAAGGGGACATGGGAGTCTGGACTGGCAGGAGGTTGAACATGAGCCAGCAGTGGCCAATGGCATCCTGGCCTGTATCAGGAACAGTATGGCCAACAGGTCCAGGGAAGTGAGTCCTGTGTCCAGTTCTGGGCCGCTCAGTTCAGGAAGGATGTCAAGGTGCTAGAGTGGGCACAGAGAAGACCAACAAGGCTGGTGAAGGTACTTGATTACAAGTCCTATGAAGAAAGGCTGAGTGAACTGGGATTGTTCAGCCTGGAAAAGAGGAGCCTCAGAGAGGGCTTCATCACTCTCTACAACTACCTGAAAAGAGATTGTAGCCAGATGGGGTTTGGTCTCTTCTCCCAGGCAACTATCAGTATGACGAGAGGGCATGGTCTTAAGCTGAGGGAGGTTTAGGTTGAATATTAGGAAGACATTCTTTGCAGAGAATGTGATCAGACATTGGAATGGGCTGCCCAGAGAGGTGGTAGATTCTCCATCCCTGGAGGTTTTTAAGATGAGACTGGATGTGCCATGGTCTGGTAACCATGGTGGTGTTGGATCAAGTGTTGGACTTGATGATCTCAGAGGTCTTTTCCAAACCAGTTGATTCTATGATTCTATATTCAAACTCTGAATTCAGATAGAAGGGTCTGACTGGATCCAAACAAAGAATAGCCAAAAAGGTCCCCTCCGCTTCTCAGTACCAGTACATCTACTTTGTTGTCTCTGGTGCTACTGGCAACAAGGTATGCACCTATGTCTCCATCTGGGTTTGCCAAGATGCATAGCAGTGTCTCCCATAAGAGATGAAATGGAACCATATTTCCTTCAGGTTTACTGGAGAAGAACTACCTTTCTTTCAACATTTTGGAGCTGTACCTTTTGCCAGTTTCTGTTACTAGGAACATTTTCTTTCTCCCCAGCATGCAATGCCACTTTTCTTCTCTTTCCTGGGAACAAAGGAGTGAGTACTGCACCTTACAAAATTACCTGAGCTGTGAGGTTTTGTTCAACAGATAGTGCAATGATCACTGCAGCTTCCAAAGGCAAAAATTATAACAAACTCTCTCTTTTCTTGTCCAAGTTCTGGACTCCTTGTATCCCCGCAGAGTATAACGATATTTTTCCTTGAGGGAAAGCCTCATCTGCCTATCCTTCCCTCTGCTCTAATGTTCCCTATTAGCTAGGAGATTATTGCTGTAGGGTGGAAAGACACTTTGAGTCTTTCCTGCTCTGCTATTTGGCACACTGTTTTAGCTGGCACATCCTTGCTCTGTTTTGCTTATAGATGTGCTGATTCCCTGGATATTGTGTTGAAGGCACCAAGCTACACTAGGAGATCAGCTTTCCTCTGTTTCAAAGCCTGTATACTCTAATCTTGTTAATGGTGACAGATGCACCCCTTCATGCAGGCCCGGTGTCTCACTCCAATTACTAACTATGAAAGAGGATCTTGTACTAGAATTCACCAAATTAACACTTATTTCATCTGGTTCACAATTCTCTAGTTGACTTTGCTGGAGTTCTGTTTTCAGCATTAAGAAAAAATCAAAAATATTCAGCCATCAGTGCATCCCAAAATGAACTTAGCAGAAACTGCAGCTGATTGCTTCACCACTCCCACCATTCACCTCAGTGTTTATTATTGTAGCAGACTTCTCAAAGACACAGCCCCTGCTGTGCTGAGATAGCCAGCACTCTGCTGCCCTCAGATCAAGAGTGGCCAACTCTGGGACATATAGAGAGAGGCTGGCATTATAAAGTTAACCCCAATATATACAGAGTATACATGTTCTCTTTCTAAGTAAACTCATTTATCCTGTTAGTTTTTCTGCAAGATAAACTGTATAAACCCCAGCTCAGCCATACTAATCACTCATTCCACTTTCTTCCTTCTGAGGAGAGACAGTTCTTCTGGATAGAGTGCTGGCAGCCCGCACCCCAATCTGACTCTTCCTTACATTTTCTTCTTAGTTCTAGTCACTGACCATGATTTGTCTTACTTATGGGACATTAAGATGTCATTTTAAAAGCATTCCTTTAATAACTTAATTTTTAATATTCTGAAAAAATGTAATTAAATCTATCTTGCTTTATACATTGAATATTTAGAATTTCTTATTAAGCATGACATAATAAAGCTCCAAAGTCACACAGAAGCCTTTTCTGCTAGGATAATCTCTTTTACATTCATCTGTTTATTCTCACTAATCATGACAGAAGATGCCACCCAGTACTGTTCAAATCAAGAAATTACTATGAAGGATTTGCAAAGTTTGGCAGTCAGGTGGACTCCTAGAGCAAGGGGCAAATAAGTAAGCTGTTTTTTTCAATTAGGATGAGGTCAGGGATTAAGGGTATGGGTGTGCCTTCTGTCAGGAGATGGCCTAGGGTTGCTGATGGTTGGTTTAGTAAGTCGATGAGTAGGGTTGCCAGTCAAAAAGGGAATGCTAGGGCTATATGTGTTGACAGTTGGGTGGTGGGGGTAAAGGCCTAGGTTGTTAGGAGAAAGGTTATTACGTATGTGAAGATTAGGGCTCATTTGTGCCCTTTTTTGTTTAATGGGGTTAATAGTTGTTTTGTGGTTAGGTGAAAGAATCAGTTAGAGGGTTGTAAAATGGTTTCAGACTCATCAGTTGTTCGGAGAAGGGAGTAAAATTATAGGGAATAGAGTTGAGATAAGGATTAGTGGGATTCCTAGTAGTGACGGGCTTATGAATTAATCAAAGAAGCTTAGGCTCATAGTCAGTTTCAGGAAGTGGTTTTTGTAGTGGGAATGGTTTTACTAGAGGGGGAATTAATGGAGGTAAATAATAAGAGTTTAGGATGTAAAATAAGTGAGAAGGTAAGTCAGGAGGTTAATATGACAAAGAACCATGGATTTGGGTTTAGTTGTGGCATATCATTAAAGAGGGTGGGTAGTCCTCTTTCTCTAGCTTAACAAGCTATTGCTGGTACATAGCTTCTTAACAATTAGGATGATAGAAGTGAGGATCAGCTTTAGAAATGGTTTAGGGGAGAGGACTCTAATATAATGGGTATGAAACTGTGGTTAGCACAGCAGATTTCCAAGCAATGGCCAGTAGAAGATGTCAGGACAAGTGGTGATGAATGAGGTTTGGTTTAGTCATCCTGGGATTGCCTCTGGGATTGCCTGGGATTATGCCAAGGCTAGAAATAGCTCAGGAAATCATTCTCAGGAGGTGACAATTACTTGAATAGGGCATTCTATCGGAACAACAATATGGTGGTCAACTTCTAGTAGGTGGAAGTTGCCAACTGGAAGTTCTGTTGCTGGTAGTAGAGTAGAGGGTCCCATGGTGTAATGGTGAGCACTGCAGACTCTGGATCACAAGGTCATGAGTTCGAGTCTCAGTGGAGGCCGTACCCTGGCAGTTCAAGCCTCCCTGCCATCCAATCCCGTCAGATCTTGGATGCTCAGCAGGGTCAGCCCCAATTAGTACCGGGTGCTGTGTGACAATCCTGATGACTTCACTGTCACTGTCCAAGCTCGCTCAGCCGTGGCAGATGGACCTCAGGACTGAAACGGTGTGCCTCACCTAAAAAATCCACTGCACAGCCTGGAAGGGCACACCCCCCACATGGGGAGAGCCTTTCCCAAATCTTCGTTCGTGAAGTTCGTGAAGTTTGGCCATACGTACATACATCACTGGTGACTGACAGCCTTTAAAGTCAGGTCAGGTTCATCAATTTCATCTATTATGGAGAGGATTTGAAGGAATGGGAGGGCGAGTGTGATTAGGACTACAGCAGGTAAGATTGTTCAGACAAGCAGCTCACTGTTTCTGATACATAAATACATTTTGATTGCATTAAACAAAGACCTGCTTTCACAGGAGTCCAAATGCTGTAAGTTTGAAGATGTAGCAGAGCAGAATATTATCTGGACCATCTATAGTTTTTTCAGGAGACACATCTAAGTGGAATTGACACTAATACTGGGTATAAGCAAAGACTGAGGACTGTATTTATGACTCTAAGACATATTTAAATTGTTGGCTGGGTGCCATCATCTTTTGGCTTGGAAAACTTACAAATCAAATTAAAATGAAATAGGTTAGCAAAAGTTAAATGATTGATGATTTCATAAGGGTCACTGCATGTTCTTGGTCCTGTGCTCCTCTTCTACTCATTTTGCATATCTGCACTACCGTGGATTTCAGTGGTCTTGCACCTGACAAACTGTTAGAGAAAGGAAATTGCCTGCATGCTCAGAAAGTTACATATTCCACCCAAGGCCTATTGCAGACAATGAAGTAATCCTACTCCTTTCAGGGGACTTTAAATAAAGGCCCACCTGATTTAAAAAAAAAAAAAAAAGCCCGGAGCTTGCTGAGCTAAAGGTTATGTGTAAAAAAATTATTTAGTAGTGTTTGTAACACAATTCTTGTTCTTGATTCAAGTCATTATTTCAAGACATACAGCAGTACAGTGTTTTTGTAGCTTTGGATGTTAAAGAAATTCTCTCTCCCTGCTAACACAATTCGGGAGCTAATGCCCAACCCCCATGCCACTAGATAACAAAAGAAGTAGCCAACTGCTTTGAATTCCAACTTGATTGCTGAAGGGGGAAGGAGAGGTTTTTTCAGGAGGGCAGGGGGACATCACTTTTCTTCTTAGCCAGCTGTGGTGAGTGGAACCCACAGTTCGATGGACTTGTGAAGGTGTTTGGAGGGAGTTGAATTGCCCTTGTTTTGGCCACCCATGACCCCAGCTCAGCTCTGGTGCTCTGTGCTGCCCATCAGAGGGAGAGATGGAGGAGACCCCTGACTACTGTTCTGGATTCTTGCTATAGATCCCTTTTCCTGAGTCAGCTTTCCATCTGCAGAGGAGTCAGCACCACCACCAGCAGCCCCTGCCCCTAGCCTCTCGCCTCTGACGGGAGGACAAAGAGAAGACTCGGCATTGCCTGCCAGAGACTTCCCACCCCATCCTCTTCTGTGGCCTCAATCTCTCCATGTGAGTAATTCAGAGAAGTAAGTGCTTCACGGACTACCTTTCATCTTTATCTTAACAGAGAAACTGTGAGTCACTTCACTGCCAGCCGAGGCGTGGCAGCGATCCCTGATGTCTGTAAATATAATTGCAAGAAAGGGAACTGAGACAAAAATTTGTTTCATTTAAAGGGTTTTGTTCTTTGATTTTTTTTTTCCTTTCGGGGTGCAGTGTGGTTGTTTTTTAATCCTAGTTTTGGTTCTATCTATCTATCTATCTATCTATCTATCTATCTATCTATCTATCTATAAGAACTCTTATCTTTCATTCCTATATATTTTTTCTGGTTAAAACTCCTAAAGTTCAAAGCTGTGGTGATTTTTTGGGGGGAAGCCCTTCTTTTCTGGTTCAGATAAATATCTTAGTTGTCTTCTAAACTAAGATAAGTGTTGATGCAATTGTTGATGGAGGTTGTTATTTCAAGAGACACAGCAATACAGAATAAGCATTTCAAGCAATGTCTATGTATCAACACATAAAAGCTATTTATTGTTCTCATGCAAAACTTTGAGGTTCCCTAGGACATCTCTGAGAGTTTTAAAAGCATATGGGTAAGATATGATTTCTTTTTTTCAATGCTGCAGAAACCTGAAAAACCACTTGCTTACCACATATGTATTCTTATTTGTGCAAAAATGTTATGCGAGTTAGATAACTTCTTGCAGACATACTGTGTATTTTGGAAGCAGATGCAAGATGCACAACCCCTTACACATTGAATTCTGTAAGACGGTAGCCACAAAGAAAAGGAAAGGCACCACGTCAAGCTCCCAGTATCCTAACAGCACCAGGCCACTGTTTTATGGTTGTCAGTAGTGAATGGTCAAGTTTTAAATTCCATGACAGTGGTTAAGGCTCACACATTTCCCTATTGCACCAAAACACTGTAGTTGAGACTCCTGTGTCACTGACATAGTGCTGAAGCCTGTTGCCACCTTGGTTTATGATTATCTTCAAAGTACAGGGTTGCTGATGTGGTGCCAGAAAATCATCTTTTGACATTGGAAATGGAAGTTTTGTGGGTTTATGTCTGGAAAATGCACTAGATAAGGTACCACTAACATCAAGGAAATTTCTCATTGGACTGCCCACTAGAAGCATTCCCAGTGCCTACCCTAGCTAAAATCTTGTGTCCTTGACCACAGTGATTTACACCTACCTCCCCCTGGAGCAAATAATTCTCTCTCCCCACAATGTTCGTCTTGTTAATACCAATGTAAGCCTGGATGATAATTTATTTGAGTCATAGAAATAATTCATTTAGACCTTAATGGGATTTTTCTATCAAGCCATGAAATCTGATATTTTGTTCCCTTCACCATGTCCAACTGACAATGTGTTTTTTGTCTTTGTGATTTACACTGTACCTAATTGTAGCATGAACAGGTTAGTTTCTCAGAAATAACTAACAGGTATACAATTATGTGCACTCACATTACTCCCATCCGGGTGATTTCACACTCCACATCCAAAAGCAGCAGCTTATTTTTCTTTTTTGGCAAGTGGTTGAAAACTAACTCAAGGTGGAATGCACCTTGATGGAAATCAAACTGCAAGCATGAAACTTCACTGTGGTCTTAAGACAATGTTTAGTTCATGTGGCAAAGCACCATAAGGAGTTGTCAGTCAGTTGACTTCATTATTCATGTGTCCTTCAAAGCGTATTTTCTAGACAGATAGCTGTCTATATAACTATTTGGAATCATATCAGGAATGACACTCCAGACTGTTTTCTATATACTCGAGCTAAACACATAGTTCACAAGATGCTAGTGATGCGATATTCATAGAATCACAAATAAGAACCAATTATTTTTTGTAGATTTTATAAAACATTGAATTTTGTAGCTGGTTTTCAATTGCTGTCAGTGTTCATATTACATAAATTGTAAGGATAAGATGTGAAAACGGAAGACTTCTGTTCATTTCTACCCTTAACAGAATCAGCTCCCTAAATTGAAGCTAGTCTTTGATTTTGCAGATCGTTCTTCCCTGAAATCCCCCTGAAATATTCCTCCTGGCAGCTTCTCTGTGCAGAGCTGTAGGACAGGCCACTGGGCATTGGAGTACCAAGTAATAGAGGTAAATTCATCTTTGAAATTAATGAAATTGGGATGACGTGGCCTGCAGTGACTGGAAAACTAATGGTTTTAGGCAAAAAGTTTGCTTATGTTTTTACTGTTTGTGACCATATCTCTTTTCTTAAAAGCCAATTGACTCATCCACGTTTCTTGATGTTGAACACTGCCTGGAACAGCAACTAGAAGTCTTCTTGCTGTCTGGTATCTTCCTTAGGCATGTTAATGCCATACCTTATCCAATGCCTTGAGACAAAGATTTCCATGTACTTTGCCCTAACATTGAAGACAATTTTGTCATGCAGAAAAGCCATTTACTCTGGGTTGTCCTAGCAGAGGTGTACACCGTGTGTTATGAGCATTAACTCTCACTCTCAGTGATTTCTCTTCTACTGGAAAAAGTCCAGATTCTGCTCCTACTGTTATGTATAAATATGACATACACAAAGTTTATTCTAAGAAAAAGCTGTATAAAAAGATGCCTTGTGGCTGGTATAACTTCAGAAGCTGTTAGGATTTAAGTTATTAGTGTTATTTGTGAAACAAATTTCCAACTGGCTTTAACATGAGAGAACGGATCTATCAGAGGTATGTGTAATAAATTAAGGGAGGCTAAGAACCTACAGGAGATGCATACATGCAACTGAGTCTTTATTTTGTCCAAAGTGGCATCAAACAGCACTTATTACAGACTGAATTCATATGAGACAGACAACAATAAGCATAAAACTGAAAAAAATGCACAAATAAGGTGATTTAAAATTGTCAGAGAAACTGAGGGCAAAGACCTCTTTCCAAAAGCAAGAATCTGTAATATTCTTTAGAGAGCCTATAATTCCTATATATCTTGAATAATTCTGCACACTTCACTCTTCCAGGCTCCATAAAGAAAAACAACCCCTCACAATACTGTAAGACATTCAAAAACAAGTTCAAATTGTATGGCTGCCCTCCAGAGGTTTTCCCTGGTTTTGTTCATCAATAGTTGGTAATAATAGGTATTGCAAAAAGGCCCAATCTATGATGCATCTGTTCAGTATTTTGCACATCATTCAGAAGGGATTTTCAGAACAAGATGCTATCACATGTTCCCTGCAATGAGTTTCCCCCTTTGAGAGCTGCAGATCTCCTTTAGAGGACAAATCCCTTCAAACTGCTGAGCTGCTTTACGTATTCCTCTGAGGGAGTGTGGGCTGTACAGTGCTCCACCCTGGGCTCGTTTAGGCTCCTGGGCTCTGCCAGGCTGATGGGGGCTTGCCAAACTGGCCAGCTGGGCTGCACTGGGGCAGCCATACCTGAAAGGAAGCATTACAAGGCCGCAGGATAATTACCTCTGTGAAACAACATAATGTTTCTTTGAGGTGAGGAATCTGGTAACCTACTGTCTCCATGAAACTCCTTGATTTCTTTGAGACAGTCAGAGACCTTTCTGTGTACTAGCAAACACAAATTCCTTTCCCCTTTCTTCCTTCAGCTCTATCAACTGTAATGCAAAGCTGAATATTCAGTCTGTGCCAGTCTGGATATCAAAGCAAGGGAGAGGCTGGTTGTCCTGTTGTTATCCTGTATTCTCTAGAGCCTGGTCAGATTTCAGTCAGGGCATGTCAGATTTCAGTCAGTATCTGCAGCATGGAGATTTAAATTACTCTCAGCCTGTCATGAAGGGACAAGTGTTTTTCATCTCTCAAAGACTGGAGAACTGTAACTTTTTAATGTGTCTTGTGAAACACATTTGGAATAGTTTATGTCATTCCAGTGCCTATGTTACGTGCTGCTGGTTAGCAGAACCTCCAGTACAGTGGTAAAGGCATCTCTGCCAGACTCTCCTGCAATCTAAACTATTGAGAGTTATAGGGTTTAAAAAATATCCACTGTAGCAGTATGGTTCAATAATCAATGTCATCAGCGGTCCAAAGTGTAGACAGAAGTCTGGAGGGAAAGTGGAAAAGGTTTGTGCAGCTGATTGTCCTGTATGTATCTACAAATAAAAGAAAAAACCTCTGATGGAAGCTTTCCTTCTGACAATAGCCATGGCTAAGGAATTTCATGTTTTAAATGGTTTCAAGTGTCTTGGACAAAGGATGCTAAATATGATATGGTAGTAGAGACATTTACAAAGAGCTACATTCTGTAGGAAAATGAGATCATCAGTTTTCAGACAAGGAACAGAAAGGTGAAACATGTATGATCAATTTAGCACTGAAAAGCCCATCATCTCATTTTGGCAAGCTCTTGGCAAGACAACCAGTGGATATAATGGATGTGGAATAATATACTCACAAACTAATCAATCTAAGACCAGAACTTGGCCACTGACTATGCAAAAGCATGGGGAAAGCGCCTAAGGCTAGAATGCAGGTTTATGAAGATGGTCAGTGCATAAAGTCCTCAGAAAGCATTCCCTAGGACTGCTAATCTCCAAAAACAATCAGTAGCAGGAGAAGATGCACAAATTTAAACTGTAGTATTAAACTGAGTACATTTAGATTAGATGTTAGGTAGACATTCTTTACTGTAAAGGTGGTGAGGTACTGAAACAGGCTGCCCAAGGAAGTTGTAGATGCCCTATCCCTGAAAGTGTTCAAGGCCAGATTGGATGGGGCTCTGAGCAACTTCAACCTGTCCAGCAGAAAGTGTCCCTGCCCATGGTGGCAGGGTTGGAACTAGATGATCTTTAAGATCCCTTCCAGCACAAGCCATTCCATGATACCATAAATCTAAGAAATTTCAGTGGATCACAGCTATCTGCAAGAGGCTGCCAATGCCAGTGATCCATGCAGAGAACTCAGAAATGGCCTAAGGCACTTAAGTATCCCTGAGGCAGAAAGGGAAAATAGATGGCTCTTTGATCTCTTGAAAAGCTGTCTTGTCTGACTGTGCAAGAGCACCATTCTTCCAGGGGAATTCCTCACTGGAAAAACAAGGAACATTGCAGAGAATGGCCTGTCAGCTCGAAAGAGCATGAGCTACGTATTAAGTTAAACTTGGTAATTGATAGGCAAGGATAAAAGCACCAGAAACACTGGTGTTTGTCTTGAAAAAAGTTGCAGACATTGTAAGGTAAGCAAGACATTTTAGGGTCTACAATGATCTGTTTCTCATGGAGTCTCTGAGTCAGATATTCCTATTAACAACAAGAGACAGTGACAATTTTTAGTACAGGAACAAAGTACCCATAATTGTACTTACCAATTGTGAATTCATGGAGTCTCTGTGGAGGAGAAGTGGACCCTATTAACTGGGCAGAAACAACACAGCTGTCAACAGGATACAGATCTGTGCTGAAGAGTCCAACTGTCATATCATTTACTGTCACTGAAATTTCTGACTTTCATACAGAGAAACAAGAAGGCAACATGTCATCCTGCTGTAGCCCTTACAGTTACACTAGAAGAACCAGAAGCAATGAAGAAATGCTAGGAGGGAAGGCAAACACCAAATACTTTTAATTTTTTTATCAGTCAAGCATATGTCCATCAGTGCTTGTTCAGCCACTTACTTGGGAAACAGTATTTACTCAGGCCACCATTTGTGTAGCCCCCAGTATTCAAGGGGTTTTAAAGATAATATGATTGATCTCTCTGTTGATATCAAAGGTCTACAGAACTGATGCTTTGGTCTGATAAGAAAAAAGTGGTAAATAAGATAAAGCGAAGACCTGTGTCTCTTTTTCACAGAACAATAATTGTGCTGCTGAACTAGACTGGATACTTGACATCAACAGAGCCAGGCAGCTGGGACAGTGGTCACAGGGCATCACAATCTGAGGGCAGTCACTGTCTGAGGGAGTAGCAATGTGATGTATCAGGTACCAGAGTACACCCATTCATGCAAATTCTTACTTCAACCAGTAAGAAAAATCATGAAAAGGCTTAAAGATAAGAAAAAATCAGCATGAGTTAGACTCTAATTCAGTGTTGGTAAGTGCTGTGCTGTCTTGGCTGATCTGTTTTCAGTACCCAGATCTGCCTGTAACACAGCAGTCTGCAAAGCAATTACATACAAGTGTGTTTCAGTGAGCAAAATTTGGGCCACTGATCACAGCAGCACTGGACTTGGGCTATGGAATGATCCTGGGCTGCTGATAAGTGCCTGGGGGTGTGATGGCTGAGTTTGGTATTTTTGCTCCCTGGAGCTAAATCTTCCCAAGCAGCAGCTGCTACAGGCAGCTTTCTGGTGGGAGCAAAGAACAGAACTGCTGTGGGACTGTCGAAACATAAGTACTTACAAGGCTATTCCCTCTGAGGCGGTGGTGAAGGATCTCAGAGCAAGGCTGTTTCCCTGGATCTCCTGCTTGAACAGCTTCTCCTTCCAACTCTGCAAGTATCAAATCCTGCCTCATTAAGAGGTCACCAAGGTACAGTAATGACCACAAGGTACTCATGATACTTTGGAGCAGGCTTCACACTGCTGTAACTTTTCTATGGCTGGGGGAGCCTTTCAAGCCAGGTGCATTTATCAAATTCTCTCTCTCTAAATTTATTCTGGTATAGCATTTCAACTCATTCTACATACTGTAAAGAGATCCAAAAAAAGCATTGGTTATTATTTTTTAAGGCAGAAAACAGTATGAAAAAATGTCCTGATTCCAGAAGAATAGGAGGCTTATGTGTAAGACAGTCAGTAAAATATCCTGTCACAAGTGAGAAAGCAGACATATAAATACATCCAAGGAACTGAAAATGAGTTGAGTAGAGCTTGGCAAAAATTAGTCACTCATATTTTAATTCCTTGCCTCCTGAATAGTTCAGTTTTTATATTATATTTTGAACTTTACATGCCTTCTGCCACCAGCTTGCTTACTGCTTTCTCAGGAGCAAACAGAAAATGTTCATAAATGGGTTTTTTCCTGGGTATCAAAACTGTAGAGTGAATAGAAAGTGTAGAAATGCATGGTTTTCACAAAGGGAAAGACGAAGGGTGATGGATAGAACAGTGATGGATAGAACAGATTCACCAAACAGTTATTTGCAAAGAGGAGGTTCTTGTTAATGCCAATAGCAAGAATGACTTGCTAAGACAGCAGTGCCTCACTCAGCCTAGAAAGTGACACAGATATGGCTTTGACTCTGAAGAGCCAGTAGTGCAGGAACTCATGGTATAACCCTATTTGTACAGCTTGACGTCTGTTCAGGGAGATTAGGATTGATTTGTGATTGAAATGGAGCAAGAAAGCCTGACCTCCCTTTTTGGTCAGACTACACCTTCCTCCACTGTGTCACGAAAGCTTTAGGACTTGGAGTACTGCAGAAATGAAAGCTGAGCATCTGTCTAAGCCCACTCCAAGGCCCAAGAACACCCAGCATACACCATATGTGTAAACATCTATGTTTGAACACACAAGTCACTGCAGAGACAAGGCTTTAACCCAAACTTCAGAGTTTGCACTTACTCTGAAGAATGTTCATGGGCAGACAGAGTTTTCCTTCTGCCTGCAGAATGCAAGCACTAAAACCAGGGAGACACAAGCCCCTGCAGATCTGTGTTCCAAGCAGATCTTCCTGGGGGACTGCTGACCATTCCTTGGAAGACTTGTACCTATTCATGTTCACTTTAGAAAGGAATTTCAATAGCCTAAGTCTCATGAGTAGGCATGAGGCTTTAGAAGCATAATGTGGACACTGTGTTATTAGTCACAGTCAGGAATTTATACAGGAAGTCTGTGGGATACAGAAGTCTGTTGATTTGATGTAGCCCATAAGTGCCACTTTCTTCTTCCAAAAGGATGTAACTCTATTTCTTAGTCTAGCTGTTGGTAAAATGAGGATACAGCTGACCTATCTATGACATGTGGCAATAATAAGCCTCAACTAAATGATGCTTTCAAAGAGTTTTGCATTCCTTGAAAGGAACGTGTTGTACAAACACAAAATATTTCACTCAAACTAGGTTGCATTTATAAATGCCATAGGAGTGAGTAACAAATGATTAACAGATGTTATAACCATTTTACAGAGATTAATGTATTTTAGATGGTTATAAAATATGTATTGAGTTGTTGGGCTCTTTAAGGATCTGGAGAAGTAGATTAACCATGGATTAAAATATCAGTTATGTGTTAAACTCATTTTTAAGTGCACTGTTAGTAAAAAAATGTGAATTTACTTTTCATGAGACTTCATTCATGGGAAAAAAAGCAAAAGTGAGTCTAACCTATCATTTCACTGTTACATACAAGATGAGGGAAAGCATTACTCTTTGCTTTAAGGAGCTTCATTTTGTTGATACAAAAGAATTCTTGTAGTGGAAATTACGCATTTTTAAGCCTCTCTTTTCTCACTCTAAAACTAACCTCCCATATGCCTGTGGATTAGACTCTTTTCAGTCTTTTCCCATATAACTACTAAAGTGAATTTTTTGTATCATTCTCCTTAAAAAATGATACAGAATAAAACATAAAGTAGGTATACAAATACAAACACCTAAACCTGAAATTATTAACTTCCCCAGGGATCTAACACATACGAAGCTAGTAAATAATATGGTAGCAAAGCATCCTTTGTATCCAATCATTCCTTTAATCTCAGTCTTTGTCAGCGTTATGCTTCAATTAACAATTCTGACTTAAACAATTCCTTCCAGCTTTTTACAACTTTAAAGTAGTCCCATGAGAGTGATTTCTCCAACTTTTTAAGTTATTCAACATTCAGCTTTACCTTTCTGTCTCATTTCACTATAATTTTTTAAATTTCTAATTTTTTTTCAGAAGCATTGTTGAGTGCTTAGTGTCATTTATTAGCCACTGCATTAGACCACGAAAGGGATCCTCCCTTTACTTACTCTGGTGCAAATCCAGAATAAGTTAGTAAAGGTACAAGTGGTATGACACAGCAGCATGGAAAATGTCTATAGGATGTGAGTTATAAATAACCTTTAAAGACTCAGTTATACCTAGTTTTGTTAATGGTAATGTGAGCTGTTTCATTGATAATGATTACTACCATAATCCACCCTTGGGAATACATTCAGTCAGTGGTTTAAATCAAATTACCTGCCATCTTGCGTGGTTTTAAGATCTTGTGAAGGGTGCTTCCTGATACTCTTTGCAGCATACCAGCGTATAAAACATCTCTGGGCTCCTCTATTTATTAGCCACCGAAACAGCAGTCATGGAAAGAAATTGGTTGCTGCTGCATGTGTTTCAGGAGTAGTCATGGATGTTTGAGAGAGAAATGAAGGATTACAACAAGCACAACCAGTGTAAAATGCGCTGCACTAACCAGCAGCTATCCACCCAGTATTATCAAGAACACCACCTATTCTCTTATGTGTCATGTGTCAGACAGCACCAAATGACAACAAGGACTTATATGTAACCTGTGGTAAGCCAGTTTAACAAGCTCCATTCTTCTTCTTTTCAATTTAAATTTGTAAACTGTTCCTCCTCTATATGTAGTAAACTCTAGTGCAGGGTAGTAAACTATAACAGGAAGACCTGTAGACTGTCCTGATCGAGCCACAGTTGGAGTATGTGACAGACCTTCCAAGAGGGATTGGTACACACAGCCCTGTTTGGAACTATAACAATCATGGAATGAAAAGCTTGGGTTTATTAATGTTTTTAAACTTTCTTTTCCAACAACATGACACTGCTTCCCCTCCGGACTCCCCCTCCCCCTGCCCCCCAACAGGATCCCTACATGCTTTCTTCTCCTGGTCTGTTGTTTACCTCACATTACATATGTGTTTTATTTCATGCTTTTGCTCATCGAGGTCTTTCCCCCTTCCCTGTCTCATGCCTTGTGTTTCAGAAGTAACAAAAGAAACTATATCAAATCAATAAATTCCTAGCTGAGAGGCCAGCTCCATCTAAGCCCTTAGACCCACTGGGCATTTGCTTGCTGAGTGTAACCTGAAATCTTAAAATAGTTTCTAGAGGAACATTAAGGTACAAATGAGGGCTGGTTTGTCTCTCAAGTCAACACTTAAAATGAAAAAGCTGATGATGTTTTCATTGAGGTGGAAAGAGTGACAGACAACCTCTTGACAGAGGATTACCAGGAGAGAGAAAACAGAGCTAAAGTTCTGTTTTCACTTTTCAACTGCAGAATGAAGGAGGGAGGTCGAGGGGCTGGGAATGAGATTTGGAGTGGGAAACTGCATTTTTTCCTTGTGGTTTTTTGTTGGGTTCAGTTACACATATATCACCATGGCTAAATTAAAAGGCCCGTATTCTGCTGATGGATGGGCAGTAGGTTTTGTGTGGAACCACAGGAACTCTCAGGATAACATTGGCAGTACCTGGGCCAAGGGGAAATTGAGAGTATAAGTGGACTGTTAATTTTCCCTTCTAGTAACAATCTGTGACTCAATCCATGCAAACTCTTTCTGTACTCATCTTTCTACAGTAAAACATTTTAGAAATCTTTTAGGTCCTAGTCCTCAACAAAGTACTTAAAGACAGAGGAGCATAAATTCACACTTAACTCCCCTGAAAAAGCTAGAAATGGGAAAAAATGGACTCATGACAAAAAAAAAGCAAGCGCTAATTCTGGGATACAGCTGCGTGCTCTGAGTTGTACTTCTGATGCCAGCAGTAGTAATTATTCCAACTAGGAATTGGGTTTCTCCAGGCAGAGGCAGCAAACATGAGTTCTAACAGAAACTACTCACGATTACAGAATGCTTAAATGAAAGCAAGGGGAGTGAAAGCAAGTTTTCTAGTAACTCACATCCTTGGCACGATGAATGTCTTTCCCTCTGGGTCGAGGCTGTCATCTTTAACTTTAAATTGTCATATTTTGTCATCTCAGTGATGAAGTCTCCATCTCAGGATCAAGCTATGCCTCTGCCCTTCCAGATGTCTGTATTTCCCTTGTTCTGATGTAGGAGGCTATTCCCATAAGTGGAGACCTCTGACCCCAGTATTTCCAGGAGAAACAACTTTATTGTCCCTGGTCATACCAGTGTTTCTGGATGCTGAGCCCATCTGTGTGAGTACAAGAGAGCTGGAGGACAAGAAAAAGCAGGCACCCTTTCAATGACCTGTCCTCTTACTGCTTGGCTATCTTTGCCCATATACCTCTGGACAGCAGTAGCAGGAGTGGAAAAGTTGGATGTCTGCCCAGTCAATACATCTGTTTTCAAAGGGAAAATTTATTGTTATTTTCTGAAAATCATTCTACTTTTTATGGTCCTTTGAATCAGGCTCCTCCACAATTTGTTCCATCTCCTGAAAAAAGTGCAACAAACCAGGAAAATAAAACTACTTATCATGTTTGAGAAATCTTGCCCAGGTTCATGTCTGAAATCTCATGGCCAGAAAACCAGTACAAAACCCCACCATGCACATGTTCATCAGTGCCTTTCCTTCACCACACACACACATGCAGAAGTTTTAAAAAAATATTTGGAAATAAACAAAATTAAAGACAATTGAAAAAAATCACAGCCACAGTGAATGTGAACCCAGACAGAAATGTTTAGCATGTTATAAAATACATTCTATTTTTAAGGAAAAAAATTAGTTAGAAGCAGAGACACTTCGACAGTAAGTCTGACCCTAGACTGGAAGGCTCAAAGTGTGATAGAACTGAATGACATCCCTGTACTTCTTGGCACCAGAGTATCTTGCATGTGTTGTTGCTCTCCCATTAAATGCAGGCAAGAATTAAACCATCAGGCCAATATATAGTAAAAGTGAGTATCAGAATAAGCCCCTACCTACACAAAGAAGCAATACAGGGAGGACAGGGCTAAGCAGTTTGAAAGTGACCAAGTCCATAGTACAATATGGGCTGCAGGACACCAGGGTCTGATCATGAAGATAGGACAGCACTGGTGATCAACTGAAACTGGATTTTGAAAGGAAGCTACAAATACAAGTTAATGATGTAATAAGCTCTAAATGCAAGTTAGCTAAGAACACTCTTCCATGGACTGGTTTGGTTTTTTCCATTTATATTGTTTTGAAGGTGAAGTAGTTATTCAATCTGTTTGAGTTTCATCATTGGTGGAGTTAATTAACTTGTTTAATTACATTTTCCTAACAGAAAATAAAGCAGCCTAAATAACAGAGGAGCCCAGCTTAGGATGGTGACAGGAGGAGCATCCTAAGCAGACTAAGAGCAAAAGCTGACCTATCAGTAATTCAGGGAGAACATTGTTCCAGCTGTAAGCTGAAGCTGTTTGTTTTATATCTCCAAGGTGGGTAATTGCCACCAACAGAATGTTTTTCTGAGGCAACTTGGTACAGTAAAGGTGTTTCTGGCCATGAGGATTTTGAGACCTGTTGCCTCCCTTTTGAGGAGCAACATCAGTAGAAAGACTACGTGCACTTCATCAAGTCAAAACAAGGCTGGGTAACATGACTGAAAACACATGGAAGAAAAATTAATTTGAAATACATTACATTCAGACTACATTAACCTCTTACAGGAAGCATCTCCAGAAGCACAGTAAAAATGATTTTGCCCATGTGAAACACTTGTAATGTGGTGGTTTTTTCCTATGGCCTGTGCTGTCCACCCTCATCATCACCATGTCACACCATGTACCATACCTACTGTGAAGCAGAGTAACAGAGTTCCTCATCAGGTGTCTTAATATCAAGGCCACTCTTCCTTTGTATCTGTGCTTCCCAGCACAGGCATTACATAAGGTACTCTTTTTGATGGTTTTCATCATAAAAGATAGCATTCAAGGCTTGTAAAGGACTTCTTATAACTCTCTTTATATCTCTCGTCTGCTTTATACCCTCATGGCTGGAGACAACACATACCAGTGTCAAGGATCTTTGGTATATACCATTTGGTCCATGATCTTCAGTATCCAAGGGCTACTAAACTTAGATCCCAGGTCATGAATGTGTAGAAAACACATGAATGGGTAGAAGGAAGGCAAAGAACCCAGAGCTACTCTGGATATTTCAGTGTACAGTTTCTCAAATATGAAGAAGGTGAAGGAAACCTATCAGGACAGCTATTCTGTACCTACTCAGTGATGTGTCTCTAAAAGCCCTGAAGTCTTAAAAGTAAATGAAACTAGGGTGATAATATGGTGGAATATCCCTTTGCTTCTAGCAAAAGGACCTTGCATCCTCAAAATGGGGTAGTGCTGATGCTGTTTGCAGGTGCATGAGGAGAAAGTGGCTGTTCCAAACCATGTATTTGTGTTTGCTGTCTTCCTAGGCCCCATACACACCAATAGCAAAGGAAAGGCAAATGCATATAAGCAGATATGTGTGTGCAAAGTAGTCAAGGAAGAGAAAAAATGAAAATTGGCATGTCATGGAAACAGCACAACAGTTACACCAACGAAGAAACAATTATAAGATTAGGTATGATGAGGCCATGACTGCATGAGAAGAACAATACAGTGTTGTAGTCCATCTGCTGCACTTACAAGGATTCACTCTACAAGCTTTTTTCTGCTTCAAAATTGTGTGCCTGACCACAGTGCAGCTGCTGTCCAAGCTTCTTCCCAGCCTGGAAAGTGTCAGAGATACAAAGCCAGAGGAAACTGGTGTCCAATAAAAAGAATGAATTTATCTCAGGTCACATCATGCTCTCTCCTACAAGCTTAAGAGAAGAATAGTTGTAGTATGGTAGGGAAAAAAAATTCATTTTAGTCATGTTTCCTGTGTCACAGAGACCAGCACTGGAAGCCTAGGGAGGAATCAAAAGGTATAAACATCATCATATTGTGGTAACATGCAGCATGGTCTTCTGACTTCCAGATATATGCAGTTCACAAGCTTGAGCGCCAATCTTCACATTAGATAATCCTTCACAAATTTTATTCCACTAATTCATCTAATTTCATTTAAGCAGGCATGCACATGACTCACAACCATATACATGAGCTTTCCTCTAGATTATCAGAGTCTCCTTTATTTATGGGTCATCCTGTACTTGTTGTTGGAAAAACTGAAACGCATTTTACTCTGGTTCACATTCATGAACACTGAAGAAAATGCTAATCTTCACAATAATAGAAGTATAGTTATATTTATACAGTAATGCTTAATTAAATATTCTAGGATTAACATATATTCTGAGACCTTTTTGTGTACAACCATCTCAGATATTGACCAAACCATAATAAACTATTAAAAGTTTCAAAATACAAAAAAAAAAAAAGTGTTAACCTTTTGAAAGAAGAGTTCATAAACAAATCTTCGTACCTTTTGGGAAAACAGGTACTGCATTGTAAATATTTATTCTATAAGTATTATTAAGAAATAGAAACAGCAGGAGTTGTACACCTGGAACTAAGTTGCTATGAATAATTTTGTTAGCAATATTTATACTGTGTCCAAATTCTGCTAAGTTTTTACACATTATTAAGAAGATAAGATCACATACCTATTGTGTTTGGCAACTCACTCAGAGCCATGGAGTCTGGCTGAATGCTGCTGCAGTCTGTGCCTAAGCTCTTAACTACTCAGTGTTGCACAACGTTGACTCTGCACAGCGTGGGTCACTTGAGGGCTTCCTAAAGGTGCTTTTCCCAATCCACATGCTCCAGCCCAGCATTGGCTGAGCACTGGGGAGTGATGGGATTCAATGAAGGGAAAGTGAGCAAGTCCCAAATGCAGTGAGCTATCTTAAGTGTAAAGAGTCTCCTTCTAGGCAAATTCTTATTTGGTGAGAGCACAGTGGAGAGCATTACACTCTTGTTGTGTACATACAGACTTCAGTGTGTCTGTTTGTGTGTGGCTGGACTGTTATCTGCTCTGCTCTGTCTTTTCCTGTTCAGCGGTAGAGAAATTTACAGATGAGTTCCTGAATGCAAATGAGTGCATGAAGTATGATGCTAGTCCTCACAACTTAAAGACAACTGCATGCAAATGCACATGCTTAGATATTTAAATTCTCACAGGATATAATTATAAAATAGTACACACAGAACCCGTCTAACCTCAGGTATATATGCTTAACTGTTGTCTCTTTTACCTAGTCTTTATGTTGTAAAAATTTATAACTTTTTAAAATGTAGGTTATTCCTTACTTTCATGCTTTCTTTTTAATTTTGTTTGGATTTTTCTGGTGGCACTTTACATTAAAAAATTAGTTAGGGACAAGGAAAAATTTTTAACTCAACGGAATTGCTTCCCTAAAGCATTCAGTCATGTGATTTAGTTTTAGGTAGTCCTGCAAGGAGCATGAAGTTGGACTCAATGATCCTTTTGGGTCCCTTCCGTGATTCAGTGAATATAATGTAAACAGATTTTCCCCCTACAACACATCGTAGGAAATTTGATCATCAAAGTTACCATTCCAGAACCACATAATTGAGAAAAACATTTGTTGTCTATCAATCAAGTTCTGGATTGAATCCAGAGGACTGATTTTAGGCATATCTTTAAACTGTGAACTCCAAGTTTTAGTCCATTATTCTTAAGAAAACCAAGTTTGTGGGATTAGAACTATTGTCTATTTGTCCGTCCTGTTCACCACTAATAATGTTTCAAGTATCAGCAATTTCTATCTAATCTAACAAAGTATAAGAAGTTTCCAATATTACAAAGTTTTCCTAAGTCTGGAGAAAACAACATCCAGGGAGAAAGGGGCATCCGTAGTGATCCTTTACGGGATGATAGAGGACTGAAAGCAGACAAAGCCATCACAAAGGGTTAATACACCAGCAGAGACTGTGGACCCAGAGCTCTTGCCCAGTCTTGGCATCACTCAGCCCTCAGACCAGCCCGTTGGAAGCCAGAAAGCAGTTCCTGGTGGCTTGGTCTGAAGACGATGAACCGGAGGGCAGGCAGCGCTGCGCACCGGCGTTCGCCGACGGGCGGCTCTGCGGCAACTTTGGCGGCAGAGGAGCTCTGATCAGCAGGGCCGCCGCAGACAGCTTCCTTCTCTCCCGGCTCCAGCTCTTCGCAGGAGCTCACTGTGTGCGGAGCTGTTCGCTGCCCACAGGTGGCAGTGAGCCTTCACTGTTTTTCAGAGAGAAACACAGAATTTCCCTCAGCCTCGGTGGTGTTTGTGGGTATCGGCGTGACAGGCCCGCTCCTCCTGACGCCCTTCTTGAGATGTTCGGGTCTGGCTTTCTGGGAGTTACTTAGCGGAAGGCTGGCTGTGCTTTCTTTGGTCCTGCCTGTAAATATAACGAAAAATAATCAGTGTGACTGGAGAAGGTTTGAAGGCCGATTGTAATGAGCAAGATCTGTCGAAAAATTCATTCAAACCTGCAATGTCAAACAGTGTTAATATAGTTGGAAAAGTGACGTTTCAAATGCGAATATATTTCAGAGATAGCAGTCATTTTATTACCTATGTCTGCCAGGTGGGAAAACACAGAGCAAGGGAGAGAAAAAGTAAAGCAACTAAGCAGATCAGTGAAGATCAGAAAATTGCTCATGTTATTAAGTGTAATAAACTTTGCTATCAACCAACATAGCTTCCTTTGGATTTTCTGAAGGATAAAATCACAGTTGTTTACATTTAAGCACTTCTCTCTCCCATGTCCTCTATCACAACAAAGTTATTTAAGTTCCCTATGAAATAATGGTATACATTTCTGATGTTCCAAAATACATGCTGAGTGCAAGCTTTTAAACCTGCATAGATAAATAGATTAGATAAAGAACAAAAACTGTGGTGTTGAGTGGAAAAACAAACAGTTAAGTAACATTTAGCCAACCTGCAAGTTGAAAATGTTTGCATATACTATATTAAGTCTGGGTAAATGTCAGTCCTTTCTTTTTTGTCCTATAAATTTTCCCCATTTTCTCTCCAACAATAGCAGCAAACTTCAAAGTAACAAATAACATCAGCAAACTGAAAAAATAAACAAATGTCATTTTTTCTCAAACTGACCACTGCCTAAAGTGAATTAACTATGTGAGTTTTAATCTGCTCTCAGACAGCTGTGAACATCTGCCAAGTGACTGGAAACCCATTGCATATGGTACCACCTGCATCTTGATACATAGCAACAAGTCAAGTTTTGCCATCATGTATGTTTCTGCATCTCCACTGAATCCACTGGGGTTGCATGCATGTAACTGAGAGTTTAATCCCAGTGGAGCTTTGTTGTGTTGCCCCGTGACTAAGTTCAGTAGACTCCAGTGGAGTCACAGGATGTAACTGAGACCAGACCCACTCTATTGGTAAGCACTTTTGATAGTAAATGCTTTTACCAGTCTGGTGCCCTGCCTGCAAAATTACCCATAAGAAATGGGTATTCTGACAAATAGGGAGCTTTGCTGCTAGACATCTCCAGCTTGGTGTGATTTTAAGAAAAACTTTTTAAGACAGTAGAGATTTCTGCTACTTTCTTCTGAAAAGGCAAGGTTCTTTGAATCCTCCACTCTATGCCCCTAAGCCAAAGTGGAAGCACAGGTCCTGAGGGGAACACCAGCTCAGGATTTACATCTAGTGGGAAAGAAGTCTGGAAACAGGACCTCAGACACCATCCAGGCCCTGCTTCTTCAAGGCTGTGGCCAGATTGACTTTCTAAGGGACAGTAGGTTCATCGTGTTCAGCACCCAAACTGAGCTGTTTTGTTTTTGGAGGATAGGACTTCTGTATGGAATGACACTGATCTGAAAGTCCGGGACTAGTAAGTGGCTCATAGCAGAGAGATGGCAGCGCAGGGACATAAGGTGAACTCTGTGTTGTGCCTTACCAGTCCCATAACTATAGGAGAGAGGTTTTACTCTCAGAAGAGATACAAGGTGGACAATAACTGTCTTTTTCAAGAAAACAAACCCCCTCTTATACAGTCCATCTATCACCTTAGGACATAATTTTAAACTCTGATTGAGATACTTCAGGATAAAACATCAAATAGAAATTTCTAATTTTTATGCTGTTGAAACAGAATTAATCCTTTAAGTCTTCGTTATTTTGTATACTTTATGCATTTGTGACTCTGGTTTGGGCAGAGACAATTTCACATGGTCTGCATATGGCAATTTTATGCAGGAAGAAAATTCACATACAAAGCAAAGCCAGAATTGTCTGGCACATGGCTCCTAATGACAGATGGTGCCACCTGCATCCTCAAGTAAGAATAGTCCTAGCCAGGTTTGTAGACAATGACCTATTTTAGTGAGAGAAGGGGAAAAAATCCTAAGTACAGAACATTTACAGCAATAGAAAATTATGAAAATGAAGCATTATTGAGAGCCGTGCTTTCACTGGCTCATAGCTTTCAAGAAACTTGGAAAAATATACGTTTTCATTGCTGTTCAAATCTCTCATTTCTCACTTGCCACCCAGCTTCTTTTCCAAAGATATGTTTGAGCCACAGGTTTTGGGTTTATATAGAAAATAACAACCTCTAGGCCGCCTCTCTGTTGTCCTTCTTCCTCTGACCAATGTTATTCAGCCTTAAAGGTTAGTTTAAGCTGAGCTTTTTGACAGGTTATTGTTACAATGAATTTGCAGTTGTGTACTCATTTCGATATCATATTCTCCTGTCACTGAAATGAAAGATGTCACAAATTCAGCTCTGAAGAGAGAATTGAGGGTTGAAATTTCATTTGAACATACATTTGTTTAATAAGCAGAAAGAACAACCAGAGAAAAGATAAATAAAGAAAGAAGGGGAAAGGGTAAGCAAGTGAGTTTTCCTTAATATGAAAATTACTCTATTTACAGGAAAAAAACATTTCTTCAGTTGTTCATCATTGGACTGTATTTCCCAATAAGAAAATGTTAGTGCTGCGTGCTTTTAAAATTTCATCTGTCTTTTGTGAAAGGATGTTTGAAACCAGATATTTTTTCACTTACTGAATAATTAATTATTCCCAAAAGTGTGTTCTTTTATGGATATACAGATACATAGTTATACACCATAATTAATACCTAGCAAAGAATTGAAACAGTAGTACAGGAACTAGCTGAGAATGTTTTTTGCTTCTTTTTCAGTGTTGTTAACTGACAAACTGATGAAATCTGATTTCTTTCTAGAGAAAAGTGATGAGATAAACTTATAGATTTAAATCTTACTACAGGTAAACCCTTTCTAGAATGCTTCTACGTAATACATGAAAGAAGAGTCTATTCAGACCTTAGTATCTCTTTAGTGTGCTTGAAACCAGAAGAGTCTACAGGTCATTCTGTCTGTTGACACTTTACACAGGTGAATGGTCCCTAAGTTTGGCAACTCACAGTTTGGAAATAGGCTTAATTGGTAGTCTTCTACCAAGAGATAACTGGAAAAATTTAATCAGTAATATTTTATACTGTTAACATCATTATTTTATATCAGGCTGACCAGAAGTGAACCAAAGCCCTTTTAGTGGTATTGTTATTCAGTATAAAACAAAGAAATGTTCAAAACAATCAGGTTATACAGCAACTCATCACCCAATCTTTATAAACCTATAAGGAAGTTTTCTTCCATTTGAATTTCAGGATGAAGTTCGGGTCTGGTTTTAACTTAAATGCCCAGTTTTGTCTATTATTAATTAGAATTTTTTGTGGTAGAGAATGTTCAGGTGGAAAA
This sequence comes from Pithys albifrons albifrons, assembly GCF_047495875.1. Taxonomy (NCBI): domain Eukaryota; kingdom Metazoa; phylum Chordata; class Aves; order Passeriformes; family Thamnophilidae; genus Pithys; species Pithys albifrons. The sequence goes on along the minus strand of NC_092497.1, from coordinate 64,145,731 downwards.
ATAAACACTGTCCTCCTCTCAGTGCAGTTAGGTGCCATGGGAATGGACTTTCAAAGACATGTTTATGTACATCTCTTAGTGCCATAGAACAATACCCAGACTTAATTTGTTTAAGCTGTATTTTTATTAATAAAATTAAAGGAACAATGTTTGAAGACTGACTGAAGCCAGAATAGTGGTTTTATATGTATTCTAGTGCAATTTAGATAGAATTCATATGAGGTAAATAATGTGGATATTTATAGCTACTTTTATTTTCTGTGGTGTTTGAGGTTGTTAAATTTTTTATGCTCTTCTCTTTTTAGACTAGGGACCCTGAAATAGGTTTTTAAAATATATGAGTAGCATATGTGTTTTCATAAACTATATTTCTATTTTACTGTGCAAGTACAATATGCAGGATATCCTTTTTGCCAGGAAAGCTAGGTTTGATAAATTCAACTGAATTTAAGGAAAAGAAATGAATGAGGCCTTTACAGTTTAGTTCACTGAATGATTTTAAAAGTTTCAAACTAAATGATGCATTAAAAATACCTGCCCTGCAAGTTTTCTGGCACAAAAAACAGCTACACAAAAAAGTAACTGGTCTCTTTTAACATTGGATTTACAACAAATCCACAAGCAAGATTTTTTAACAAAGAACAGGCTAAAAAAGGACTAGACAGAGTCTGAATGTTGACTTTTACACTTACAAGCCCTAACGGAGTGTTAGTCTTACATGCATAAGTAGACAATAAGCCAGCAGAAGGAAATACAGGCTTTAAGACTACTTCTTTTACCTTAAATCTGGTTTCTCAGACCTATCCATATGGGCTTTCAAACAGAAAAAGGGACCACGTGACTACAGATTACTATCTTCCTTCAAGTGCTTTTGACAAGTTATTTTCCAGCCTAATGTTGCTAAAAGCTTCATTTCTCTTAATGGCTGGATAAATGAGCTCCACCTTTCAGAGGAGGTTTTTTCCTAGGAGGAAAAAATATGTATATATAACCTTATTTGTATCTGCATTGATCTTTTTCAGATCCTGTTGTGTGATATAAAACCCGTTTCTAAACACATATGCCAGAAAACTGTGGGTAAAAATCAGACACATTTTCTAAACCCTTTCTGAAACTCTGTTAAGATGGTGATTTCTTTCTAAATTTTAGATTTGATGTCTGTATTTGTTCTTAAAATTAGTGAAAACGTAAGTCCTCACATATCATCAGTGCCAGCACTGAATTTTTCTGTGCTGTATATTACTACTCACTCCTGAAAAAAAAAAGTTGAGTTTCTCCTGGATTTAGGAGCAAATAAGCCCACATAGGACAAGACTGTGTGGCCCACAGAGCAACTGAACACTGAAGGAGCAGTCAAGCTCTCGGCATGGAACAATGGTGAAGGCAGAGATTAAGGACAGGTGGGCAAGTGGGGTGACTGAATTTGTTCCCTGGAAACAGTCATCTGGGGGCTCTCTGCAAGTGAACTAGGCAGCCTGGCAATCATTTGCTGCTACATGCAATTCAGTCAAGAGCTGGACTCAATAACCCTTGTGGGTCTCTTCCAACTCAGAACATTCCATGACTCCGTGATTTCTCTTTACACTTCCTCATAAGGTTCTTTCCTATTTCATCCAACCACAGGAGATAATTTATGTTTGTAAATGTTTCTTTATCAGCAAAGAAAACATAGTAAAATGAGAAGACCACCCAATGTGGGAAGGTGAACTGAGAAAACTGTGACTGAGAATGGAAAAGAGAATACAATCATAAGACAGAAGCAGGAAATAAGAGCTACTTAACCCATCAGAAGAGCTACTGAATCTCTCTGTGCCAAGAGGACACTGGGGTAGCAGAAAATCTGGACCACAGTGTAGTCTCATGAGGCTTGATATATCTGAATAGCCTACAGATCCTTAATCCACTGGTAATAAAATACTTGCTTGGTGGTGTCTTTGATGCCTTTGAGCTAGAAAGAAGTTTTCCCACTGACTACTGTGGAAACTGAGATACTCAGGAAGAGGAAGAAGCTAGATATATTTCTCAGGGAAAAAGAAAATCAGGTGAGAGGATAGTTGGTAGATCTTGGCTGGAAGATTTAAGGAAGGTGTTTAGGAAATGGTCTAACTGGAAGAAAAGGTCTGTTATTTATAAATGGCTGTCTAGAAACTTTTTGTCATGTGAAAATTTTCAAGGTTGTTCTTTTCAAAGGTGGGTTTGTAAGTTTACAGAAGTTAGTTTCTTTCTGTAGTCATAGAATCATCAATGTTGGAAAAAAATTCCAAGATCATTGAGCCTAACCATTAATCCAGAACCACTATGTTTACCACTGAACCATGACCTCAACTGCCACATTCACAAACCTTTTGAATACTTTCAGGGATGGTCATTCCACCACTTCCCTGGACAGCACATTCCAATGCCTGAACACTCAGTGAAGAAATTTTTCTTTGTATCTAAACTTAACCTCCTCTGGTGCAAATTGAGGCCATCTCTTCTCATTCTGCAACTAGTTACATGGGAGTAGAGGCTGACCCCCACCTTGCAACAACTTCCTTTCACGTAGTTGTAAAGAGAAATAGGGTCTCCCCACAGACTTATTTTCTCTAGGCTGAACAACACCTGTTCCCTCAGCTGCTCCTCAGCAGACCTGTGCTCCCGACCATTCACCAGTTCTGTTGCTCTTCTCTGGACACACCTCAATGTCTTTCTTGGAGTGAGGCATCCAGAAATGGACACAGGATTTGAGTATTTGAGCCTCACCAGTGCCAAGTACAGGGGAGTTATCCCTTCCTTAGGCCTGCTCGCCACAGTATTTCTTATACAGGTCAGGATCCCATTGGCCTTCTTGCCCACCTGGGCATACTGCTAGCTCATGTTCAGCCACTGTTTCACCAGCAGCCCCAGGTCATTTCCCTCCAGGCACATTTCCAGCCACTCTGCCCCCAGCCTGTAGCTCTGCCTGGGTTTCTAGTAACCCAAGTGCAGGACACAGGACTTGGCCTTGTTGAACCTCATACCATTGGCCTCAGACCATTGATCCAATTTTTCCAGATCCTTCTGTGGAGCCTTCATATCTTCCAGCAGATCAACATTCCCACCTGACCCGATGTCACCTGCTGTTTGACTCAGTGTTCACTCCATCCACTCATCCAGATCATTGATAAATACATTAAATGAAACTGGCACCAGCACTCAACCCTGGGGAACTGATGAGAGTTTGGAGGAGAATGTCAAAGCAGTGTCAAAGGCTTTACTAAAGTCCATGCAGAAAACAGCCACAGCCCCATTCACTCACATTCACAGCCTCATCTACTGAGTGGGTCATTCTGTCACAGAGATGATGGTCAAACAGGACCTGCCTTTCACAAACCCATGCTGGCGGGGCCTGATTCCCTGGTTATGCTATATGATAGCACTCAGGATGATGTGCTCCATGGAATTCCCTGGCACCAAGGTCTGCTTGACAGGCCTTTAGTTACCCAGTTCCTCTTTCCATCCCATCTTCACACATTTCCCAAGCTTCAATCTGAGACCTTCCCCTTTTAGCCTGGACTTCGGGTAAATGATGGAGAGGGGTTCAGTGTGCACTTCCATCAGCTTCCTCAGTCAGTTTTTGCCAATCATGTTTGCATTTTTATGACTATCGTTATTCCTTGAGCCCTGAGCACTAGGATACCACTCTGACAGGTTGTAGATAGAAAGAGTGTATTGCAGAGTATAAAATAAACTACAACAAATGAGTTATATAAAGGTAGGTAGTGGATAACCATGGTCATATACTGTGTCTATCTGGCTCAGAGTTGTTTTTTTTTTCTAGCAGCTCATGTGGTGTTGTGGTTTACGTTCCTGACCAAGAGAAAGTTAATGACATACTGGTTTACCTGTTCTGAAGAGCATTTACATAACATCAAAGTCTTCCATGTTTCTCATTCTGAGTATTTAGAATAGCTCAAGAGGGAAGAAAACCAGGTCGATGACCTCAACAAGCCAAAGGCACCCTCCGTGCCATCCATCATCATTCTCAGTAATACAAAGGAAAAAGGTAGAGTTTTAAGCGTGTTAGTCATGTTTTGCTCAGAAGCCCTCAGGAAATATGTCTATCCAGGGAGGGACATCACTTGCTTTTCTTTCTTTTCTTCATCTCTTCTTTCACTTCTCCTTCATTAAGTAAACAAATTTTGTCTTGTCCCTTAAGTTTTCTTGTTTTTATTCTTCCTTTCCTCCTTCCCCATCAAGCAGGAGTCTGCGTGGTTCTTAGCTGTTACTCCATGATTTCTAACCCACATCAGTGTGACAGGCCAACACACAGGCACAGTCTTGTAAATAAAAGTGAGTTTTAAGGCAAAATTTGAAGGAGTATGACTTGTTCTTAATTTCTTAATATTGGCAGGATGCAAACCAGTTACGAATGTCATCATGGAAAAAGAGCAGAGATGTTTAAAAATCTAACAAGTGGGTGATGGATGTGGAGGGGAGAGCTGACATAAAATAATGAGACATGAAAAACTATTGTGCAGAGGCAATGAAGGGCTCTGAAAATGAAATATTTTATGTAAAACACCATAGAGGAGGGGAAGACAGGAAGGAGATAAAAGAGGGGTGATTTAATGAAGTCTGGTGGCTGAGAAATGGGATTTTACAGGAGGCCTCAAAGTAGGTATAAGCTGATTCTTCTATTACAGTTTCTTTTATTTTTATATTCAAAACCTTGTCCAGCTACTAACAAGGAAATTTCATATTTTCATTCAACAGATGTAAAAACACAGATACTCTGTATATATAGGGCTACATTCACTTATCAGGTGCTCAGAGCTGGTATGTTCTTTTATTTCAGAAATCAAAGGGTGAGCTGTGTTAATTATCCATCTTTCAAAACTGTTTCTACAGATGTGTCTAAGATCACCCACTCTCTAACTTAGAAGTACAGCATCTTCACATTCAGGTACACAAATGCAGAACTGACAGAGAGATTTAGTAACCTTTTTCATAACACATGGAAATGACAGCAACATCTGGAAGAAAGAACAACAATAGGTTTTCATCATTACTATTCTGTTGCTTGTTCCATTTAGACACATAGATCAACCTCACTACCATTTTGCATAGCTAGCATGCTTGAATGCAAAATGCCAAGGATGTACCACTCTGTAGAGACAGCACAGTACCAACCCTTGAAACAAGTGTTTTTCCTCAGCAGGCCATGTGGTTGGTAGAAGGCTCAAACCAAATGGCCTTGCTTGTTATGACTGAGAAAGTGGGTGTCACCCAAGTTCACTTGAAAAGGCCGTTACTGAGATTGGAGAGGTGCAGCTTGCAGAAAGTCCAGCTGAAGACAATGCATACTAACTCCTTTCCCACACATAGATTGTACTGTGCCGCAAGCTCTCTAATACCTGCCAAAAAGAAATGGAAGTACTGGGATTCCATGTGGCGGATAGTACAATTTAATTTTTTATTCACAGTTTATGTCATAAGCGCTGTCATATCTGGCTTGTTAGGCCGGGGTGGGCTAGGATAGAAGGAGTAAAGCTGACTTGTCATAGTTGCCTTCAGAACTGTGCACTCCAGTTGTGTGGAATGGACCAGAAGAGAAAGTGTGAAATTAGCTCTCAACCTGAATACAATTGCAACTTTATAGCTGTGGCAAGCCTGAGAGCCCAGTGTGGTACAAGACACAGTGGGAAAAACACTGTCCAGATGGCAAGCAGAGACTATGAGATTCCCAACAGCAGACACAGACATGAAATTCAGAGTCAATGGGAAGAGAGAACTGTTTCTGATGGACCTGGAGGGTACAGTGCAGAGGAGGTTAAATTTCAGTAAATCATTTAAAACTTCAGTTGAGGGAAAATATCTGAAAAAGGAACTGTCTCTGCAAGCAACTACTAGAAGGAAAAAAGCTCATAAAAACTTATTTCATGTCTAGCAGATAAAAAACTTATGGATTTTAAAAAGGAAGGTTGCTGTAATTTGAGTTTTAAATTGTTAGCTCCTCTATTTTGGGTTCTGGAAATAGTTCATGCAGGAAAGAAGAGCTCTTTGGAGATTTTCCACATGATGACTCCATAGACAGGTACAGTTGCTTCCACAGCCTGGCTCTGGGCAGAGTTGAATAAAGATCACTTGTAAAAAAAAAACAAACCACAACCTAGTTCTAGTAGAATCATAATGAGTATGTGGGATGAAGAAAATAAACAGGTCAGACAGAAACGTGCTCAATTCCAGATCCCTGTGGCATTCTCTGTGTGTTTCATTGGTTGCTGAACATCTTCAGAGTACACTACTGTGTTGGACAGTGCCAGGTAAGAGTAGATCTACTAAAAAAAGCTTTCTCCTTTCAGGAATGACCAAGTTGGTGTTGCTATTGTAATATATGGGAATATTCTAATTGTTTTTGCAATTCTGTCTTATTGCCTGGGCTGAGCATGCTTCCCTATTCTTGTATTTGCACACAGAGAAGAGTGCTAATAACACTGAAGTGCGAAGATGTCTGGTTTTATAGGATATGTAAATATATTTTGTATATATGTATAGACTTATATTTATGGGTAAGATATGAAAGGTAGGTTCTTACAGCAAATGGTAAAAGTAATGCCAGTCCTAGGGGGACAATTAGGACAGGATAGCTCTTCTAACTTGTAGGAAATTGCTAGAGAGTTTAGTCAACTTACCTCTGTTACTTGCATAATTGTTTCAGAGTTGTTCTAGGACCAACTAATATCAGTGTTTCAGTAGTTTATCTTTTCTTCAACTGGCTTTACTCACATGCAAAACATATGATTTGAGAGGCAATAGAAATTGTTCTGGTTTTTTCTGTGATTTTACAGGCAATGATGAGCCACTGAAAAGCATCCTCTTTTATATCTCAAACTGAAGGGCAACACTAACCCAGGAGAAGGGATGGGTATGGAATTGCCTGCAAATGCAACATTTCCTAATACAGAAGGCAGTTTTCTTCCAGTACATCAGACTTCAGTCAGTACAGAAGTTATGCACTGTTTACTATACGCAGTTATTACTAAATTGTAAGTGAAGAAATACAAAGAACACATCTTAAAATGGTCTTGTAGGGCATAATTTCTTCTCACCCTATTATTGCTCAAATGCCTCTAAATATTCACTGTTGTACCATACTTGAAACCTATGTTGTCTTGTGTAACTTTTTCACAAACATTAAACAGAAAACACTTCTAAAAATGATAAGGATAGGTAGCATTTTAATGATGTTGACAGCTACTTACTAGGATAGAAGTGTCCCACTTCCCACTTGTGTGGTCCTCAAGTTAAATTTCAGTGGCCTTCAGAAATTATGTAATAATGGCAGACAACTTACAATAAGGTAAATGTACTGTGTGAATCTGTCTCCCTTCTCTTACTTACTTACAGCTGCATAAAAAAAATCCCACCTGTGAGGGAACATGAAAATTGGACCTAAGGCAGCAGCAGGAAAGCTGTTACATTCTTCCTGTGTCAAAAAGCCTCCAAGAAAAATTAAAATGTTCATTCTGTGCTTTTGCAAGAAAACAGCATTTCCTGGGTCACTGTTTTGGAAATAAATAAAAGGGTTTGGAACTACTTTCACCAACCCATCTGTAGTGAGGAATAGACTATGCCATTGAGGAAGTGGAGAAAAGGTTCAGTAAGAACCTTTTCATAGTCTTGAAATTACAACCAATTGAGGACCATCAGCAAGGTAGAATTAGGGCATGGCTTCATTTAGGGAACACTGATGCAAATACTTTCAGGCTGTCATCCTAGCTAACACTCAGCTGTTAGTTTATGACAAAATGTCACCCAAAAAATATGTACAGAATGGAAATTATGTGTCTGTAACAAAAGTGTTTTAGACACTTCTAAAATGCTGGCACTGTATTCGTCTTTTTACTTCAAAGTTATCTAAAGTAAGACAGTGAAAGACTTCTTTAAGATTCCTTATTCCATACAACCTGTCAGTGAATAGCTAAGAAGAAGGAATTTGTGTCAAAACCCGTGTGTAAATGAAGTTCTGGCAAAGGGAATACAGTTATTTTAAACAAAATAAGATTTTGCCTTCTTTTTGCTGTTCTTCAATTTCAACTAAACAACATGCATTGCGGAGCTGTTCTGAAGTAATATCAATTATTGGTCCTAGAAGCTACTGCCAGATATGTCAAAAGAGAAGACAAACAGACAAATGCCTTGCAATGGGGCAACATATTAAAAAGGGATAGAACTGCACATTGTATATCAGTGCAGGAAAATATTACTTAAGGCCATAAACCTTATGTCAGGATGGTCTGGAGGGCACTATCCACAAAGGTGTTTTAATTCTAGAGGGCCATTAAAACATGGGGTTGGGGACAACCTCCAGAAGAAAGCACCCTGCAGGAAAAAAAAATCTCTTTAGATATAATTGTCTCACAGCTCAGCCCTGTGTTTCCAAACCTATAATCATTATATGATGCATTTGCTCATACTGCATGTTTTGATCGCCGGTCCTGAGACAGATTTATGAGCTTTTAGTGGGCTGCAGCTCTCTCTCCAGCATGTTGGTGTGTCCTTCCCAGGTTTCCCTCCAACCAGCAGTATGGCTGCCATACAGACCTCCCTTCTGTGTGGGAGAGCTCTGCTTGCTCCGAATGAGTGGCTGAAGGCAAAGGGAAGCCTTGCATCTTTGCATGCCAAATGCCAAATACTACATGCTAAATGAAACCCCTCTTTTTGTAGGTAGTTCAAAGTCCTGGTATGTGTCACCTAACACAGTCAGCTGCATTATTGCAATCAGTCAGGTTCAGAGGAAATCTGGGACTCCTCCACCACACCAGACCAGGACAACAAAGGCCGTTTTCATAGACTTTGGCAACTTTTATGAGGCTAAAATAATCAGAAACATTCTGGGGTGTGCCACAGCCTATCAAATTCTCATTATAATTGCTCCACAACATTTAAAATGTTACCTTCAGTCTGTCTCATAATGCCTCTTTTAGCAAGCAAAGAAAGATTAATGTCTGTATCCTTATGTGTATCTTCTCTAAGAAGTAAGTGGAGAAGAGCAATGACTGAAATCTGCTGCTAAGTGAGTAGGACATGAGGATTGCTCTTTTTCAGCTTGAAATATCATTATCACTAAAGGATATAGTTTATGTAAGGAGCCACAGGATGGAAAACAAAGTGAGGATCTTTATACTATCTCCTTGTATACTTCTAAAGTGCCTGTTTTTTCTACCACTATACTGTGGGGTGTATTTCCTGGATGCCATCAGCTAAAATCATAGTATGAATGTAACTGTAATAATTTAATTAAAATTTAGTAGTGTAAGAACATAAATCCTAGTTTAGTTCAAATATATGGCAGAAGTGACTCTGGTAAGTTTCAGAGAAAATTTGGCAAATAACCAATTGAAGTGTTTACAACATTGTATAAATGTATAAATTGTATAAATGACAGGACTTTTACATCTTGCTGTGCATTTCAGAACATGATGTCATATCCAGAAACCTTGGTACAGAGTCTGATGTCACTTTCCCTTCTCAAACATACCAGCTTAATCATAAAAACTACCTCTAAAGGACGGCTTTTCTATTTGAACCGAAGTATTGAGAAAAAAATCTGTAAGACACAGAACATACAGTGTCTTCTAACAAGGAAAGATCATATGTGTGATGTCAGCTTACTGAAGAATTACTTGGCAGATGGAGGTGAAACAACAAAACTTGTAAGACCCAGCTCAAACTTTGGTTGACCTTGTGGCTAATTCCACTGCAGCTGTCCAGCAGCAGGCCTTGGAACATGTTGGGTGACTTCTTTACACCTCTAGAAATATTTAATATCTTATCTACACCTAAAAGTTGTGGTTTAGTCACATTTAGATATTTGCAGCAGTTCCTGCAATGAAGAATAAGCTAAACTAAAAATTTGCCCATATTCTCTTATTTATTCCCAGTTCTGTTGATAATCAGACAATATGGTGCAGCGGGACAGAATTTTAAATATGTGTTTCTATGCCATCTGCATGTTTCTTCTAAAAGCCTCCTGCCATCCCCCATCACATCAGGCAGAAAACAGGGTTTAGCTAACAGAACTGAGAAAATGTTTCCATTTCTTATCATTTTTTTCATTTGTCATGTGAGTGATGCACCAAGACCTGCTGTCCTTTTTCTTGTCCCCTTGCTGTCAAGGGCATGGCAAACAGAGCTAGCTCAGGTTTGTTTTTTAATTACCTCAAGACATCGTGTGACAACGGTATGAAATAGACTAAGTAGACTAGCATCTCTTCAGTTTTTGCAGTTTGAGCCTGTAAAAATTGCACTGGGAGACAAACTGTTCTAATAGGAAATCAGTATCAAGACTGGTTAATTGAATGTTATGTCACATGTTTTAGCAAGGTGCATTCATACTTTTGACAGATTAGTATTGCTAGCTGTAATTGAAGTATGGTAGACACATTTAGCATGTTGAAGTTCAGGGCTGAAGTCTCCTACTTGCCCTCAGAGCACAATAGGAATTGTGATCACTGCTTCGAAGCTCTACCAATGAGCAGAAATATTATGTGAGCACCATTGTTTGTGAGATCTAGCTCAGACTGGTGTGAACTGAAAGAATGTCCATTTAGCATGTTCTTTGGCACTGATGTGCTCAGCTCCACACAAGCTGCCAAAGCTGTCCTCAGTGTCACAAAAGTGTAACACCTCTTAGTTAAAGACACCATTGAGTTGGGCGGGGAAGATGAAGATATCCCACTGAGAGCAATTTGATCTTCAGAACAGCTTTCAAAGACCTTATGGTCCTTTTGTTCAGTGTTCTTCTACTTTGACTTTTTCATCAGTGTTGCCTGGCGGTGTGTGTATTCCTTTGTGCAACTGGCCTTGACTTGAACCAGAGTGAGAACACTGGCAATCAATGCTAATCGAAACATTCACCACTGACACCATTCTGCTCACACTGCAATGGGACTGTCTCTGAAACTGCTGTACTTCCACTCTATTTTATGCTGAATAGTTTTTCTCATGATATCAAGAATTAATAAATAATGAAATATTGACAAGGATCATAGTTGTCATAGTCCCAGTTGACTGGAAGCTGGATAAGGTTGCTACACTTTTCCAAAAGGGCAAGAAGGGTGACCTTGAAAACTATAGGCCTCTCAGACCTCAGTTCTTGGCAAAATCATAAAGATTATTGTGGGATTAACTGAAAAACACCTGAAAGACAGTGGAGCCATCATCAGTCACACCCAGCACAACTTCATGAGAGAAAAGTCCTTCTTGTTTAACCTGATTTCCTTTTATGACAAGGTAACTCAGTTCATCAAGGCAAGCCAGTTGATGTAATCTCTTTGGATTTCAGTAAAGCTTTTGATACTGTCTCTCACAGTATCCTTCTGGACAAAATGTCCAGCACACAGCTGGATAAACATGTTGTACTACTGGTGAGCAACTGGCTGATAGGCTGGGCACAAAGGGTTACAATAAATGGGGTAACATCGTCAGGCTGGTGACCTAATGGGGTTTTGCAGGGATCTATCTTGAGCCCAGTGCTCTTCAGCATCTTCATCAACTACTTAGATTCAGGACTCAAAGGTATATATGCATGGCCAGACTTTGCGAACGCGGATTTGGGCAGGGCTCTCCCCACGTGGGTGGGCCCTTCCAGCCTGCGCAGTGAATGTTTTAAGTGAGGCACAGCATGCACAGAACTGGCCACAGCGTTTAACTCCTAAGGCCCATCTGCCACAGCTGAACAAGCTTGGACAGTGACAGGGACGTCCTTGTATCTGTCTACAGCACCTGGTATTAACCAGGGCTGACTCTGCTGAGCATCCGAGATCTGACGGGATCAGATGGCAGGGAGGCATTGAACTGCCAGGGGATGGGCCACACTGAAACTCGAACTCAGGACCTTGGGATTCAGAGTCCGGAATGCTCTCCTTTACGCCACAGGACCGCCCTACTCAAAGGTATACTAGTAGGCTTGCAGATGTTATAAAGCTGGGAGAAGCTGTTGATTCTGTTGAAGTCTGAGAGGCCCTGCACAAAGACCAAGACAAATCAGGACTGAGCAATCAACAACCGTATGAAGTTCAACAAGGACAAGTGCTGGATTCTGCACATGGGATATGGCAAACCTAGATATACAGCCAGACTGAGGAATGGGAGGCTGGAGACCAGTGGCATGGAAAGGGACCTGTGGGTCCTGGTCAGTGGCAATTTGGATATGAGTCAGCAGTGCCCTGGCAGTCAGGAGGGCCAACTGTGCCCTGGGGGTTATCAGGCAAAGCATCACCAGCCGGTCGAGGGAGGGGATTGTCCTGCTCTGCTCTGCACTGGGGCAGTCTCACCTTGAATATTGTGTGCAGTTCTGGGAACCACAATATAGGGAAGATATTAAGCTACTAGAGAGTGTCCAAAGCAGAGCAACAAAGATGGTGAAGGGCCTTGAGAGGAAGCCATATGAGGAGTGTCTGAGGTCACTTGGTCTGTTCATCCTGGAGAAGAGGAAACAGAGGGGAGACCTCATTGTGTTCTACAGTTTCCTCATAAGGGGAAGAGAAGGAGCAGGCAGTGATCTCTCCTCTCTGGTCACCCGTGACAAGACCAGAGGGAATGTTAAGAAGCTGTACAGAAGAGGTTTAGATTGGATATTAGAAAAAGATTTTTCACCCAAAGCGTAGTTAGGCACTGGAACAGGCTACCCAGGGGAGTGGTCAAAGCACCAAGCCTGACAGAGGTCAAGAAATGTCTGGACAGTAGTCTCAGACACGTGGTGTTATTCTTGGGACTATCCTGTACAGAGTCAGGAGATGGACTTAGTGAGTCTCTTCTAACTCAGAATTTTCTATGATTCTGTGATTCTGTATTTTATAATGTCATTTTACCTAATCAGTTAAGATCATAGTACTCACTGACTGATATTTTCCAGGAAAAAAGTCTTCTTTTGTTTCTCTTGCACGGTATGTCACTTGCCACGGAAGCTCTTTAGCAGAGATATAAAACATGTGAGAGATGTAGACAACATAAGAACATACGCAAATGAAAGCCTTTTTTAGAGATTCAGATTTAAGGTGTATGCAGTAAACTGATTTATACCTTTTGGTCATTTCAGATAGATCAAGTAACAGAAAGACAAAAACTGCAAGTGTATTATATGACTAATGTGTCCCTACTTCTTTGTACTCATCTGTCAGACCTTACAAAATTGTTGTCCACTCCAGAGACTCCAGTCACTCCAGAGGGAGGTTTGGCTCTCTGGGACATACATTCAGGTTGTGTTCTTCTTTGTAGTATGTTCAACTCTTCTAAAATAGCAAGTGGCAGGTCTAAATGTTCCTCTTCAAATGTTTGTTATTCATTGAATAATCTTATATGCCAGGTGTGATTTGGCTACTTTAGTGACTTAACAGTTTTTAAGACAGCAGTTCTGTAAAAAATCACTTGCTAACACATTTTCTCCACAATGTGGAGTCTTTATTTGAAAAGTGCTTGCAGAACTTCAGTAACCAGTAGTATATCTGGAAAGATTTCATCACTAGATACATGATAATTAATATTTTCCTTCAAATTATAGGAGTTTTATAAACATCCCAGTTCTGCTATGGTAAGGATGACCACTTAGGACCATGTTTCTCACACGACAAAAGAGAAATCTGGCAAGTACAAAGGAAAATGTGTGAATTTGTGCTATAAAATGATATCATCTTTTATTTTAATGTAATCATGCCCAGTCACTCCTTTTTCTAGCTCTCACTGCCCATCAGAAGATTATTTTTTAAGCTGCTTTGATTCACAAAACCATCAGTTGATGGCTTTGAATTTCACTGTGAAATAATAACTAAACTGTCTATTTTGCCTGGGATTCCTGCTTTTTTATTTTGATTAATTTGCATACAGATCTTGTCATAGCTGACTAGATAACTGATAACTTCAGCACCACAGCTATTGTCACAGCCTTTTATATACTTGCAGCTTTGTCACCAACATCAGACACTTAGTACAGACATTGTCTTTAAATGGAGTGACTGGGGCAATAGTGTCTGTGAAGCAATATAAAGAGTAGATTCATTCATTACTTCAGCCTCGGCTGGTTTTGAACCATTCCCAAAAGTTTCCTCTTTAATTCAAACTTGAAATGTTAGAAGAGACACTCTATAGTCTGTTCCACGTATAAAATCATATTTTCCTTCTCATTCTGAGTGTCTGCAATTGTTCTCACATAGCACTTAACCTTTAAAGTCAAAAGGTCACTTGGAAGCTCTCCAGTCTGAAATGTGAACGTCCATATTTAAAATACAGAAACTATTTTAAAAGGTTGAAGGTATTTTTATTTGAAAGCCCAGTTTATAATGACCGTTGTCCATCAACCCAGAACTACTTTTTCACCAGGGATCTTTATTGTTTCTTACTTATTACATGGTATAACAATTCTTTGGTGCTCATTTCCTGAACAAGATTACTTTTCAGTATCAAACTTCGCCAGCAGGTCTTTTTTGGGCCAAAGTCTGCAAATCTGCATTGCAATGAAGCAGGGCAGCTTTCCAGGCATTGCTGACTGCAGAGAAAAATCTGATGTCTGTTCTACAGTTTCTTTCTCTGCACATTTACTACTGATAATGAATGTATGCACTCTGGGCTGTACTCATCTAAAAATCAGGGGTTTCTTGCAATGAAACACAAAACCAAGAGAAACCTGACTGGTTTTGAGTTTCATTACAAAATCAAAACTCAGTATGATTTTGTCTAAAAGTGTGCTAATGTTGTCAATGTCTTTAAAATAATTTGGGTTCATTTATGACTCAACTTGGCAGATTTATGACCTCATATTGAAATAGGCATTTGATAAAAAAGGCGCATCAAAATGAGCTAGAGTTAGGGTGACATTTTTCAGATGCAGCACAGTGACTTAAAAACCCCATTATCCAAATTAGTTTAACCACTTCTATAACTTTTGTCCCAGAGCTTGACATTGAGCTCCAAGGCTAAAGAAAAAGCTACGTGTGGCTTTAGTGTATGGTACTGGTGTCAGGTAATTTTTCAGACTAGCTGTTATCACTAACTGGGTAATTTTGCTTTTTGTGCTGAGAAATAGTGGTTCAGTTATTATAGAAAAGATCCACATTAGAGATATATCCAGATATCTTAGTTTGAGGGAAACCAAAATGTTTACCAAAACCAGAGGAGAGGATTCCTCCTCAATAATCATGTCACTCCTTATTAATTTTTTTTAAAAGGAACTTTAATTAGAAAGTGGACAAAAGAAGGATAACTGTTCTTAAGTAATATATATATATATGTAGATATAGATATAATTATAAATAGATCAGAGCAAACCACTCCCCCAGAAACACACATACAAAAAAAATGAAGATGAACAACCCCCCAAAAAACCTGTAGGTTGCTTCTGGTGCAGTTATATTTATGGACAGTGTCAGTGTCACACCTCGGCTGGCTGCAGGATGGAGCCTTTTTCATGGGGAAAAAACAGACGCTCTCTCTCCTTGTCCCTTGTTCAAAAAGAAGGAAAAGCTGGGAGTTGAGGAGTGGTGATAATTCCCAGGAATCTGCTTGCAGTCCAAGTCAGTCCCCAGGAAGAAAAAGTCTGTAGTGTGTCCTGAAGCAGCTGTGTCTCTCCTCTCTCTCTCTCTCTCTCTGAAGCTCAGGGTGCCCAGAGATGGAGGGCAGAAGGCAAGGAGCAGAGCCAGAAAAGAGCTCTCATCAGCTTAGCAAACAGTGGCTCTTTTCCTGCAGCTGTCCAAAACCCAAAAGTCAAGCCAGCACACAGGAAAGAACCTCTCCCACCCCCAGGTGCTGGGGTTCTTTTTCTCCCCTCCACCCCACCATTCAGTTGGAATGTGAAGTCATCAGCCACCCTTTTGTCCTCAGTCCTGGCACTTCAATGCCCAAACCTTTGTGTTGGTAGCATGAGGAAAATTTTGTGAGGGACTCCTTCCAACACCACCTTCCTTTGTTTGAACCTTTAACAGATACAAAGCACAAAAATTTACATATTTTTAGTAAAATGGAAATAAATAAAAAATAAACAAACCAGGATATGGGCACACTTGAAAATGAGGTCACTTGTCGCCATGTTTGTCCCATATCCCATAGAACAAATAAGGTAATTCTTAACAGTATTGCACAGACTCATGTTAAAAATCTGAGAGTGTATGTGGTAGTCTGATTCATGCTGAACCTGAAGAAAAAGCGCAAAGTATCTAGATATGAAGGGTAAACTTTGTAAAACAGAGGCCACACTGTCTTTGACCCAAGGAATATTTCCTTATTTATGAAAAATGGAACAGATCCAACAAGTTAATCATGATTGCAGTTTGGCATCTTTCCTGCTTTCTCCCTGTAGATCATTGCAGGTGTGTCTTTCTCGAGCTTGCACAACTTCTCATTTTATTACTACATATTAAAAAGAATGTTGAGGATCCAGATAAATAATAGCATTGTGAATGAGACCTTGGATTTTCTAAATTTAGCTTGTAGTGTACATTTGTTCATCACTGTGGAGGACTAGATCAGATGTTACATTTGGTCCTTTTCATATTCACATCCTTATATTCATCCTAGATGATAGACTGATGGTAAGCAGAGTTCACAGGAAGAAAATTGACTCTTACATACTTTTGTATGACTCTACAATGCATCATTCCTCTTGAGGGGGTCTTCATTAGATTTTGTTTCCAGATTCTGAGAAACACCTTATCACAAAAATTTTGTCAAAACTTGATACATTCCAGTTAAAACTCTCACCTTAAAGTCATCAGTTTTAACTATTAAATTTTTTCTAAATTTTTTTTCTGTGACATTCCCAATCTCTTCTCATGTTCCACCTCTAAGATCACCCACAGAATCACTATTTTGTGGCCCGCAACTGCATAATCACAGTAAGAGACTCAAATGTAAAGGAGAACTTTTTCAGGCAAAGTTTACTGGAGAAATGGTCTCAAATCTGGCTGTACAGAGGTAGGCATGGCATGCAAAGCATTTGAGTCAGGGTTGTGAAGGTAATCCGTACTTCATGATAGCTATATAAAAAATTTCTCTTCAGCTGGTTGTGTAATTAACACAGATTTCATATATTTTCCCCTGTGTTTGATTTTTTCTTTCTTTCTGAAAGGGTATGCAAGAAATGAGTAGGTTTTGCCATCTATACAGTTGTTTACAAAGTTTTCTTTTTCAAAAAGTTAATATATTTGTGATAATTCTAATGTCTTTCATAAAGGATTCAAATCTCAATTACTTCTTTTTGCCATCTATAAACAGCCAGTTCTTTGTTAGTTCTTTGTGTACTTTTTAGTGTCATCAAAATGTAATTTCATTATTACTGTAATATGATTGAAATTTTTCTTTGGCATCAAATTATAGCCAAATCTTTGAACTGGATTATTTTCATTGTAACTTGAAGGATTTTTTAACTCAGCAGCCCAGCTTTCCTTAATGACACGCAACAGATGAAGGGTTCAGAATTCCCATATCCCACTGGGAGACTCATGAATGGTCAATATGAAACTCTTGGATGCCATTCAGAAGACCTGAGATATTATTTGTAGAAACATGTGTTGCAGCCCTGATTTTGTTGGGTCTGAAGGACCACCTTACAAGTTTCGTTTTCACCTTAAAAGGACATGTTTCCAGCCTCAACCAATTGGAGCCAGACCACCGTACCTGGGGCGGGGTCACTTAAAGTGATATATACCTGTGTTTTTGAATAAACTTTGGATTTGCTTGAACATCATATTGGTGTGCGCGATCTCACTAGAGCCTGGTCTGCAACAAACATGTCATCTGACTGATATGCTAAAAGAAAAAGCCTTTTCCTGTCCAAATAATAGTACATCTAATACAACACTGGAGCTGTCTCTAAAAAAATTTCACACCACCTGCAAAAAATAAAACAAAAGAAAATAGGAAAAAACCCCAAACCTTAAATAATCTGATATCTTACTTAGTGAGGTTATGCATTTAAGAAGTCACTGGTGTGGAAAAGCCTTCACTGTCTTCTTCATGCAATAGATTCACACTATGAGGATTATTCCATAATGAGGTGTGCACAAACTAATCTGCTATGTAACATTCAGTAATGTCAGCATTTTGCATCTATGGTGACATTGCAAAGTGTGAAGCAAGATATGCACAAACAAGGCACATAGCAATATAATGGAGAAGAAATTGACATAAAATACACACGGTCTGCAAAATGAAAGATGTTGTTCACACTTTTGTTGTTCAGGGCAAGGACAAGGAATGCTTCTTGGAAAACATGGTTTCTGGAAAGCTTATGGAACTACCTTGGTTTTTCACATTTCAGATGTTCTACCATATAAACTGTTTAAACCAATGCTCTCAGTAGAAATTTCTTTTCCATGAGAAATCAAACATTCCTATCTCTGACTTATTTGACAAGTGAGCCTTCCCAAATGCTTTGCTCTTCTCTGGTGCTTGGTCTTTTATTTTACATACATCCAGTATTTCCTAGCAAGGAAAATCATTGTGCTCCTGACTCCTCCTCCTTTCAGTGGGATTTTTGTCAAGTGGGAGCAGTATGATAGCAGTAAGCAGGTGTCCTTTTTGCTTAATGCTCTCCTCCGCAGGAAAAAATATGGTGCTGACTTTTAAAAGTATTGCAGTGAGTTTACCTAACTCAGGTAATTCCATGACTAATAAAGTTATCTCACAAGTCAATCTGTGAAACCCTCAGGACTGGCCATAAGCTAACCTTGAGAGAGCCTTTCTTCTTGCAATGGCTCACAGGTCCCCATTCATTTATAAACATCTTACATTGCTCAGCAGTTTTGCATATGGTGAACATACCTCGCCAACTTTGTCATGTCACCTCACAGCCCCTTGTAAACATATGGCTCCTAGATGCAGATATTCATCTGCTTGACTTTCTTTAAAGCTATTAGTAAAAAAAAATAAAAGGGAAAAAAGTCTAAATATTAAACAGATGTCCAAGTGCGCCTTGGGATGGATGTATTACAGAGAAAAACCATCGTCATGCTCTTCAAGATCACATTCTAGAGTTGCTTTATTATCACCTGGTCATGTGGCATACACCTGTGCTTTCATGGTTTTGTAACTGGCCTCAACACCAGAGCTCACCAGGTCCAGAAATATCTTGAGTTTTTTAACATCTCTTGGTGAGGGTGTTGTTTGGTTTGCTGTTGTTGTTGTTGTTGTTGTTGGGGGTTTTTATTTTTTTTTGTTGTGGTGGTGATGATGGTTTTTTATGACTCTCAAGGTTTCTGTGTGCTCTTGTTGCAGGGGGAGAGAGCATCAAGATCAATTTTTGCCTCAAATTCCATGCACATAAAATAAAAAATAAAAGGTGAGAATGAAAAGAGAAGAAATGTCAGAATCAGACTGACGTTCACAGAGTGAGATGGCTTGCTAAAAATTGTAATTAAGTGATATTAACTGACAGAGTTCAAAATACCAACATAGAATATACTTGCTCCTTCAGATACAGAACACCTCCACTTGAGTTCCTTCACTCTGAGCTGCAAAGCCTCTCAAAAATGAACACTAGCCTCTACCAACTTGATTCCCCTGGGCCACTGTGTGCTCAGCATCTGTTTCCCCATTCTGTGTCCTAGGCAAGCCAGAATGGCATCTGGTCTCCGTCTTTCGGGAAGACCTGACATGGCAGGCAAGGTCAGAGCACATCGAAAGCTTAGTGGTAGCAGAGCAACCAAGTCACACTCCTCTTCCTTAACAAGAGGTTGATATGATGGGAGATGTTGTGCCAGTGTCCAGAGCACATTCTTTGGTAACAGCTGTGCTGTGGCTGAACTGTCTCTACTTGAGGAATGTGGAGGGTTACAGGATTCCTGTGATGAACCTGTTACCTTGGGTAGCATGGTTGACCTGCAGAAAGAGGTAGGAGGATGGATAGACATTGGGGAGAGCAAAGCAATAGGAACATAACAACAATCAAAGGGTCAGAGGTCCTGTGCTCTCTCCCCATGTGATGTCAGGCCTAGATCCCAGGGCAAAACTTCCTAGAAAGCAGGACCACCTAAGGCAATGCATTGACTTCACATGGTTTCAATCCACCTGAGTCAAGATTAAGTTTGAGGGCTTGGCCCTTTGGAACAGCTGAAGTTCTACATGCCTCACCATCCACACCACAGTTCTGGGAGAATCCATCAAAACTGGTCAATTTCCATGAGATTTTTGAGCTAGTGAAGATGAGTGTTACTACCATCTGATAACTCTTTGGTAACCTGGCAGGACTAGAGCTCTCCACCAGTTCATAGTGGAGAATTCTTTGCATCACAGTAGACACTACTTGATATCATTTTGACTATGGTAGTTATCCAAAATACAGTAGCACAGATGGTGAACATGCAGTGACATAGTTCTCCTACTGCTTAGTCTGATGAGTATTCAATATCCAAAGGATTAGCACAGTGTTTAAGCTAGTTTCTAACAGTTAAACTTGTTTTCTAACAGTTAATTTTTACATTTTTTACTCGAACAAAACCCCTAAATTCTGTTCACTGCAGTTAGAGTATTAAGGTATAACACATATGCACAGAAAACTGTACTTGCAAGATCCAGCTGGGGCTATGTTTATGATTTCTTGTAGCAAAATCAGGTGTGAGCCAGCTTCCTTTGGTGAGAGTTGCTCTGCACTAAATGAAACGTCAGATCAAGGTATCTTTACAGCAGCAGTGAGGAGCCAAATGCAGCACTTCATAAAGAGATAGGCCTTATTGAAGTGAGGAAGTTTATTCATACAGAAACTAGGATGTGGGAGTGCTAATTTCTATTTGATTAAAACAAAGGGTTGTGTGATTTTAAAAACAGATCATTAGCACTGACCTTAGAAAACTAGACCATGTGCTCTGCCTCCACTCAAAGCAGATCTGGAGGAGTGGAGTCTGCAGGTTGACCACTGTGTGCCCTGTCAGTCAGGCAGAAATCCTTCCCAGAATTCAGAATGACATATCTGGAATAGACTGTGGCTAGATTGTTCCCTGCTTTCCTACATGATTTACCTCTGATAGCTCCCACACCTCTCACATGGGCTGAAGAAGTTTCAGAGGTTTTTTTATTTTTGGTGGAAATGTTCAATAAAGAAACAACTTGGCTTTTCCTTGAAGTAAGGTGTTTAAGTTAATGTCAACTGCCAAGGCAATGCTGCATGTTGATTGTCTTTTTCTGAAACAATTTGGAGGGACAGAGATCTTGGGCAGAAGTCTCTTCCCTAGGATTCAATACCCCTATTGTCTACAACAGGCAGAGACACCAAATACACCTACATGTAAGTGTAAAAAATAACTCTTTACCAAGAAGAATGCTAATAACAGCACTGATAAAATGGCATTAAACCAACTGATGAGGAAAAACTTCTCAAGTCCTGTCAACTGGACCAAATCAAGATAGTGGCCAGCCTCCTCCAGCTGGCAAAAACACACATGGCCACAGGATAGAGACAAGACAGCCACCCCTCATGGTTCACCTCCCCCATGCCTGGAAAACCTAGAAGGAACAGTTGAAGAGCCCATGCTGGCAGGTGATGGCAGATAGCTGGTATTTGATACTGGGAGATGCTTGCATGATGCTGCAGTGAGGCTGCGGTTCTGGTATAGGCAGTTGGAGCAGTGCTGCAGATCCCCACGGAGACTGAAAGGACCTGCAACCCCCCATTGGATCCAGCAATAAGACTTGGTTGTTGTTGTTTTAATGGTTGTTGGTCAAAGTGGTGGTTATAATTCTGCCACAATGTTAGTTGCAGACCAGATTCATCAAGGTGATGATGGAACTGTTGATGTGGTGGAAGCCCCAAGTGGTGAGGAAAGACCTAAAACTCAGAGTGATATATGCTCATGTTCAGGTGGGAACACCCCCAGTACCTCCACTGGGGCAGGGAGTTTTACACCGGATAATTATAGTAGTTGTATAATACTACAACTAATTATCCCATATGAGTCATGGGATACTCTGGGGATCTTTGGCACTTTCTAAGGAGTTGCAGCTCTGTCTTACTTCAGTGCAGCTGAGTCCACTGTGGCCCATTATGGCTTATCAACAGGAGATAATCCCTTCAGGCTGGTAGGACTGTTCAGGGGAGTTATCAGGCTGAGTCAGCTGTGTAAGGAAAAAGAAACACTACTGCACCTCACAGGATATGCTTCTTTCCTTACCTTGTTCAACACCCAGCTTGTAGTCTGAGGTGTCAGATGTGCACACCTTCAGCCCCTGGCCTGGGTGGCAACTGCACATTGTCAGCAAAGCACACTGCTAATTGAGCCCTGAGCACCAATAGTCCAGTCTCTCACAGCACCTGAGTGGTCACTGCAGGTAGTCAAATGTTTGAGTCATTCATTGCTGGCATTCAGCCTCTTTAGGGAAGGCAAAACACCAAAACCCCAAAGCAGCGTACTCAGAGAATAGAGAAAATAAAATGTGCATACAGAATTTTTGTCTAACCCGAGACTCTGATGTACAAGTGGTGTCTCTACACATACTCTATCAGTCTTACATAAATATCTACTACTTTCAGGTTTCAATTTTTTCTTTCCAGTGCATCATCTTACTGTATTTTCAGTATATCTTTGTTTGTCATGTTGTCATAGCAGTTCTTGAAACAGTAAAGCAGTCTATGTTTATGTATGTATGCATATATGCATATAATTTTTCTTAAAAGCTACAGGGTTTTTTTTAATTAAGGTGGGGGAGGTGTCATTCAGGTGGGGATTTTTTCCCAGAAATTATTAAAAACATTAGGAGTTTAAATTAAGAAAGCATCTCTTTAGATTCACATATTTTTCAATAACTGTACAGGATAGACAGTGAATAAGTATTTTCATTTTCATCCATAAATTTTAACTCAGGTTTTGGAATGTGGTTTCAAAACTATTATATGCACTCTAGTTAAACTTCAGCAGGGCTGAGATGAAATATATACCTCACAGGAAGCAGATCTAAGCTGACAAATAATTTACAGTTAAGTTAAAATGTTGTCTGAGTCATTAGGCATCATTAGAAACCTCTAGGAATTCAGTAAAAGACTGTGTTTATTGATTTGCATTCGGCCTGTTATCCCAGTTTTATCTATCTACAAAAGGACAAATTCAGAGCTATATATAAGCTAAGGGACATTCCTATGGGCATTCAGGAAAATCAGTTTAAAGACACTCCCAAAACAGCAGTTTAAAGTGCTCAATTAAAAAAAAAAAAAAAAAGAGAGAGAGAGAGAGAAAGAGAATAAAAACAGTGAAGTCTAACATTATTTTTTCCCCTATAACATATCCTTTCTTTGCAATATATTTTCCTTATAAATGTTCTCTTTCCACAGAATTAATAAAATCCCCTTTAATCCTGGTTCACAGAAACTTTGACAGAGTCAAATCCCTCCTCCAAATGCCTTTAACTGTTTTTGTTAGTGGCTAAGGGTGAGATAGGAAGAGAAAGTGCACCTGTGGATGTGTTAAAGACAGGGAGGGAGGGCAGACTGACTCCCATCAGAAATGCCTGTAATCAGAGGTAGGTCAAAAAGGCTATGCTGAAATGATGCTCTAAGTTAGGTTTAGATTTGGGATCAGGTTCAAGGCTGAATTGCGTTCAAGAGTTTGGGGTTACTGTGCTGAAATTTTGGAGACACGCATGTGAGATTATACCCCTCAACAGCAACAATCATGTGATATTCCAGGAAGTAGGTTGAAGGTTTTCTCTAAGTCTAGTAGGAATTCCAAGTTGTACATAAAATTTGCAATTTGCACGCACTTCAGTAGGATTTTTAATTTGGGGTTTTATCTGACAGCTTCAAGGTTTGAATCATGTGAAGTTTGTGGTTATAGCCAGAATTTACTTGCATGAGAGGGGTAGGAAAAGAGAAAGTCACTTTTTGTTATACTAGTTTGCTGCTTCCCAGCCCAGACTGAGGAGTTGAGGACTGAGGACGCTGTTGTGTTTTTTGGATTATTATTTGTGGCTGAAGGGAAGGGGATACAGTGAATTATAAATGTAACAGTCAAGGGAGGAAGCAGTTTTAAAGAATCAAGAGATCCAAACCTGCCTCACTAGAGAAGTATTTGCTTTCTTTTTAATGTGTAACTAAACCTTTCCCCTTGGGGCAATTCAGTTAGTTAGCAAGCCAAAATCTGAATTTGTTATTTACTGGCTGACACTTAGAAAAGAAGAATGTCTGCAATCTCTTCTTCTGCCTTTCCAGGAGAGAAAGTGGATTAGATGGCACAGTGCAGGGGTATTTCTGGAAGTTTTCAACAAGAAGGCCTTTTTTTTTTCCTGTAACAGGTACCTATCTGGTTTTGTACAAACTATTGAAGATATGCTGTCCTAGTTCAGCAGTTGGGACAGGTTTATCACTGTGTGAGCATGACCAAAGCTGTGTATTCTAAACCCTCTATATAATTTCTCATGAGCTGTTAACAATGGACCATTTGCAGCAGCTGCCCAGGGCACACCTGACCCCTCAGGATGCAAGCTGGGTGTTAGGGAAGCCTGTGAGATAGGACCTGGGATAACTCCCCTCTAGGGAGTTGTGAGCACCTTCGCATCCAGCCTGAGGGGTCATGTCTGCTAATGGTCCATCGATGATTCCAAAAATACCCCATGTCTGCTAATGGTCCAGAAATACCCCATGACTCACAGAGTTAGATCACCCATGGTAGAACTCCCTGCCATGGGGGAGGGACTGGGCATTCCCACCTGAACTTGAGCATATATAATCTTGGGAGCTGGAGACCTCTGGTACAACTTGCTGGATCCAGAGGAGGACCAGAACCTCGGCAGCACTGTGACCACTACTCTCGACCAGACTGCAACCATCATCTACATCAATGGGTGTTTTCCTTCCTTTTCCTTTGGATTGAGGGGAGCCACAGGGGAGGTGGTCTCAGCACAGGGTCTACCAAACACCATTCTGTTTGTGCCCCAGGGTGCTGGGGTTATACTTCTTGGTTTGTGGGTTAAAATCAATTTATCTTTGTATAATTGCATTTATTGTAATATTTTTATTAAATTGTAGCTCTGACCGATAATCTCTTTTGTGTTGGGTTCACTTCTCCTGACAGTTTACTTTTAAACCAGCACATACGGTAACAGCATTACAGAGTTTCAGCATCTTTTGCATGAATACAACCCTCATGGGGTTTTTTTTGTGATAAAGACTGCTTGCAACAGCTACAGTTGTCTCATAGATATGTTTTTCTCCCCCAGGCTTCATGTACCTTGCAATCTTACTTGTTGCACAGGAAATTTGACTAAGATATCTGCTGACAGAAATTACTACATTAGAGATGAACATTCAACTGAGCTTAAGATTTGAAATGTGTTGTAAGTACTGTCATTATTAAATGCTTTGACATGAAGCCCTTGGTCGCAATTTCTTTTTAATTATTCTAAATCTCAGGAGAAAATCTGCCACGCTGTGTGGACGGAAACAGCTTTATGATCTTATTCTGATGCAATTATAAGACTGGGTGGTAGTTGTAGACCAATGGGATGATGTTGTTCCTGGGGTAAATCTCCAGTGAAGAGTGGTTGCCGCACACTCATGAAGAATTGATATCAGGGTCAGTTACATTATGACTTGGGGGCATGATCCCATAATGTGGCTGTTTCCCAAGAGGATGAGAGACTCTATGGTCACTCTGCAGCCTTTACAAGTAGGTAGAACCATAAAAGGCAAAAATTGTATAAGATAAGGTCTAGGATGACCCCTTTTTTCCCTCACAGCCTCAGTCTCTTGGAGGAGCCAAAGGTGTGAGCAGACGCATGTCTCCTTTTCTTCAGTACTAAGGTAAATTTCACATTTTGTGCTGATGTACAGCCAGTGCTGAATTCCAGTTTTTCCAATCACAACTGCATGTGGCTGCTAATAAAAACTAATGAAAACCTTACTAGACCACAAATTTAAATCTCAGTCACACCAGTCTGCTCTGATGCAACATTTTTAAAGAGTAATGAAGTGGTTTTCCCATAAAAGTTGCAAGGTAGAATGTATTAATTAAATAATGACAAAAGAACTAAGCAAGGATGGAAGCCATTTTCATGAATGTGTGAAGAGATCTGTATTAAATATTTATTCATCACCAACATGTAGTAAATATCTGTTCTTGTGGAGAGCACTTGTAAGTCATTTTATTAAACCAAAATTACTGTAAAAATTAAATGTTCTTGTGGTTTGACTATTTCCACATACTTTTTGTTGGAAACTTAAACTAGAGTAAGTGTTTGGCTTGTAATAACAAAACTTAATCACTCTTATTTATTGTAACTGCAATGTACATGTATCCACAGTGTTTTCATTATTTCAGACATCTGCCTGTTGACATAAAATTTACATTACAGAACATCTACCCACTAAAAACTCATTTGGTTCAATGTATAAGTGAAGTTAGCATTCTTAAAGAGATGGGTTTTTTGTGAAGAGTTTCTCACAGTTGTGACCCCAGTGTGGGGATAGAGACCCCTGAGAAGGGGATGGACATCCCAGTGTGGTCAAGTTCAACTTTTGCAAGGAGAACTTTTTAACAAAATAATTTGATTTCCTCCACACTTGGATGTTCACACTGAGCTCCAACATTCAGTTACTCTTTTATTTTCTCTCCCTGATTCACACACAGGTTGTGACACTACAGAAGTGTTGTGGCTTACTGCTTTCCTTCTGAACTTGTCTATACACGGTGGTCAGATCTGTCAGCAGGTGGCAAAGAACAAATTCATTAAGAGAAAGAGAATTCCTGCCAGTTGTGCAAGTTACTCACTAAGAATGTACAATTTCTTTCTGAAGTCTGTCTTAGACTATTTAACTTCTAATTACGAGTTTAATCCAAAAATCAGTAAATCTTTCTCCCTAATAAAGGAACAGACCCAATGCCTTAGAACAGTTGTCACTATTGTTCAGTCAAATTTCTACAAATGCCATCATATTGTCAGAAAAAAAAAGAAAAAAGAAACCTTAATTTTTCTGAGGATCAAGAGAGCTCTGTTATGTACGAATGGAGTGGCTTTCTTGCCCTGCCTTAATCTGGCCTATCATAGTAGATTCCTTCTTATTACAGAGAGCTGCCCTCCACTTTAAAGAACATCTCTTCTAATTAAAGCCTGGGTCTCCTTACTTACTAGGGGACCAAAACCCAAACCAAACCAAAAAAAAAACCAACCAAACAAACAGTATCCCTAAAACAAAACAAAGAAAACACATATAATAAAACAAACCCAAAAACCTACTGCCTTACATTAAAAAAAAAAAAGGGCCTGGAAACCGCAAAGTCAGATCCCAAATGAGACCTTTCCTTGCATTTTTTCTGTGAAATATGCAGTTATAATTTGTTCACTTCGCAATAATTTTCATATATTTTTATTTTTTTATATTTTATTTGCTTTATGTTCTATCATAGTATTTTTACTATATTTTAACACTGTAAAGTAGTAAAACATTGCTCTACCAGCTTTGAACTAATTTTGAACAAAATGCAGACTCATTAAGTGAGCTAACAAGACAATCTATACTGTTGTGGTATAAACATTAATGTACAGATTATTACTCTACTAAAAAGGATAATTCACAACTCAGGCCATTCATGGTCTTCCTGTTGTCCAGTGAAAAACACTCTTAAAGCAACACTGAAGACTATTTTTCCTTGATAGCATCGAAAATCTGGATCCACAGTTCAGCATTGTTGTGGTAGGCAGAGGAAGGTACCAGATCTCTATGCCTGCTCCCTTGTTCTTCAATTCTTGGGCCTCTGTTGGCTTCATGAAGAGCAGTAGCTCAAGTCTGTATGATGGGAAAAATATCTCACCAGGTCTTTAATTTTCTCTTGATGACAGATTGTGACAGTTGAGACACACAGACCCAGCTCCATAGGAGACGTATAAGTGAATACTTTTATTAATGGTCAAACTCACAGTTATAAACCCTACAGAAGGGGTGGTCATGTGGTATTGTAGCCAATAGGTTTAAACTTTCTCCTGGTATGCACAGTTGGGTATCCTCTTCCCGAGCTTTTGCATAAACTACAACTCCCAGCAAGCCCCATAGTGTCCATTTTGCAAGAGAAGGGGTTTCCCCCTACCTGCACAGGTCATTTCCTGGGAGGAAACATTGGGCTATAAAAGCTCGAATGCCTGCTGGCAATATCCCTCAGTTTGAACTATTGGTCATAATCCAGAAATATTAAATTTAAGAAATCATAAGGGCTTCGATATTCCAATTTCCACAACAAAACAGTAAGCAACCACTCCTTGTTCCAGGGAGGCTGACTACTCCTACTCCTCCTCTTCTTTAAGGATGACCTATTGGACTTAGGGGGAAGGCAACTTTTCAAGGCAATGCCTTTGAACATGCTGTTAGGTCTAATAGCCATCCAGAAGAGAGTCATTTCTTGACTTAGACTGGGTTGCTTCAGAGTCATACAGGAACCCCTGAAGGAAATGGATTTTATCCCTTCTCCATAAAATCATAATGGTCTTTACAAATTTTTAATGAGACCTCTACTAACTTTGTATTTTATATTAATTTTGATTTTAGTTTGTGGCTTAGTTTGTCCGTTATCGTAACCATGCATAGCTTTAGACAAAGAGGAAATTAACCCTGTAGCTGTAAAAACTTTAAGAAATAAACCAAAATCTTGTTTAAATTAGAGGCTAAGCTTTAAGAAATAAATCAGAAAACCTGTCTAGGCTGAGGCTTGAAGCTGTAACATTTCTTAGTTTAAAGGAAATGTAGGGCTGCAGAGGTAAGAGCAGCCATCAGAGCTGTTAAAAGTCACCCAAAATATATTGCTTAACTTTGGGGAGGGGTTATCAGGGTAACTAAGTATATAAACCTGGAAACACAGAAGTCTTGTTGAACATGTCTTTGGTGGAATTATCCCCCATGTTCCCAGTGCTGAATAAAAGGAAGAATTTTGTTCTCTTCTTTTGGACTTGACTATTTCTTAACTCAAGAGCTTCACAAATTAGGGCTTGAAACCTCCAAGACTGGAGACAGCTCAAACTCCCTGAACTTCAACTCCACTGCTGGTCTGTCCTTGTAGGGAAAAGGCTTCTTCCTACCTCCAGTCTGAGACTGAGGTTGCTACCTCTCACCCTCCCACTGCACATGACTGTGAAGAGCCCAACCGTGTCTTCTTTATTCCCTTCTGTCAGTCTGGGTATGCTCTTGGGTACCACTGAAACCATCCCTCTTCCCAGGGGGAAGGTATCCTCCCTCTGAGGGAGGCCCAAAATGACATGCAGTGCCCAGACAAGTGCTAAGCAGAACAGACATTCCCTGCTCTTCCCTGTCTCTTGGGCCCATGTCCTGCTCACTACAGTGGTGAGTGCTGCCGGTCTCATTGTTGCTCAGGGCTGTGACTGACCCAGCTCAGCTCACTGCCTGTCAGAACCCAAGACCATCTCCCAGCAGTGCTCCCTGGTCCCACCATCCCAGCCTGCATTTCTGCAACTCTGTCTTCCAAGAGCACAGCTTAACCTCTGCCCATGATGTATTTCATGGGATTCCACCCAACTGTCTTCACACAAACACCCGGAGTATGCCATCCACTGCAAACTTGACATGCATGCATGACATTACATCCTCTCCTTAGCAACATCACTGGTAGCAATGTTGAAGAGCAATGACTCATCCCAGGAGAGACCTTGTCATTTATTACCCACCTGCAGATGGACCACAACCCCTTGAGCACAAACCTCAGAGCCCAAGTATCCAACCAGTTCTCACACATCTAGGTGTCCTCCCATTCAGGATGTAATGCCCCAGTTTGGACAAAAGAACGTAATTGTAAGCTTTCTTAAAGTGAGTGAGGTAAATGACATCCATTGCTCTTTTTCAGCCACAAATCCAGCCATTTTATCCTAGAAGGGAACCCGGTTAATTATGTATGATTCTCCCCTTGGTAAATCTGTGCTGACTTCCCAATCACCACCTCATTCTTTAGATGATTGCCATCTTTTTTATTTGCTTGCCTGTTTTGAATATGAGTATGATACAGGAAAGGCAGAGCTTAGGCAAACAATTTGCAAACTTTCAAAGCCATGGAAAAACCTCCCAGCCACTCAATTATAGAGCCTGCATAAGTTTAAAAGTTCTTGGGTGCAGAAACCATCTCTCCATACCGATCTTTACTACATGCTGTACAATTTAAAGTGTTTTGATTAAAGATCTGATACTGATGTAGTAGAGACACTGAAGGGTAATAGAAGTTTTATTGTTTCCAGTTGTGCTAAAGATTTAAGTCAAGCCTGCCTGAAGGAAAGAAAAAACAAAGAAATACCCCAAATAAATAGCTTAATAAACACATTTGCTCACAACATTTATTTCTGTCACATGAGATAAGAAAACACTTTGCTTTAATTTCATGTTCTGCAACAGAACATTAATTCATACTAAATTATGGTAGAGTGCCTGTGTTTAGCAGTCACCCTTTGAGGGCAGAGGCTAAGCAGCAGCACTTCTATAAACGGAGGAAAAAATAATTTGACACGTTAAAGCATACATTTGTGCTGTGAATTTGTCAGAAGTCCACATTTGTATGACTTTTAAATTTACATGATATTTGATTTGCTGTATCTGAAAAAAACTGCCAGAGAGTGCATGCTGTTTTCTCTATGTCATTTTAGTGTATAAATTTCTAATCAGATTGTATCTAATAACATGACTTTCTGAGTGTTCTATTCATCAACTTATTTTAAATCCCTTTCAGACCCTTGTTTGTATGGCTGCATTCATAACCCAAAACATCCCAGCTACAACAAGCAGGATAATGTGGATTTACTTTAATCTGAGATACTCAGCACAGCATAAGCTAGAGATTTAGATTCAGTTTGGTTCCTAAACATTTGGGATCCAGTTGGAGTTATGGCTTACAAGCAGGACACTGCAAAGCAATATTTTACCTATATTTTAATAGCAAACATAATACCTTCATATTTCTTTAAATCCTGTTTATTAAGTAAAATGTTTCCTGCCAAACTTTCTCCAGGCTCATGTTTCAGACATCACATTTCCAGCTTCTGTACAGAAAAGCTCTCAGTGGTTAGCAAACTAAATACCTTAATGCACTTCTTCTGTAGCTGCACCCCAGGAACTGGCCTTGTACTGCTGCACAATAATATGTATGAGTTTTCAATCTACTGGTGCCAAGAAACAAATGTTTCCAGAGTGGTGTGCATCATCAAGTTACAAGGATTGTAACGTCTAACAAGAAACCTACAGTAATGCTACACTGTTCTCAGACAAAGGAGGGTTATGGCTGGGTGGAAATCATCACAAACCTGGTAGAAAGAAAATTTTAAACCAATATTTCCCTCTGTCATCATCCCATCTCCCTCTCTCTCACTCACTTGCCTTCTTCCTCTCTCATGCACACATACAGACCCACACTCCTCAGCTCCCCTCCCTTATTGTCTGAACACAACCACTCGTAATGGCAGAAGCATATGAGGAAGCCAGTTGACTTTTTGACCCCCAGTCATTTTGTAGATGTCACAAGGATGCCAAATGTGAAGCAGAAGGCTGTCAAAGATGAGCTTGGGCTAAAAGCAAGACTATAAGCTGTAATACAAAGCAGAAGGAGTCTCTGGGGAACAATCTGTGTTCCTAAGAAGTCTTGTGAAGTGCTTTTTAGTATCAGGTGCATCATCTTGAGAAGCCATCGTACATTCCAAGTAAAATTAGTTTAGTGTTCCCACATAAAAAGGACCATAGCCAGGTGGAGGATCAGAATAGGAGCACACAGTGTGGAACTAAAAAGTTTTGCATGCTGCTGGAAAAAAGGAAAAAAAACCCTACAAATTTATTACAGATATATTTCATATGTAAATCATAACCACTTATTAAAGTGATATGAAAGTGGGTGATTTTATGAGTGCTAAATACCTCTAGATGTTATCCTTTCAGACAGGACTTTTAATTCCCACCATGGAATTTTTAAACGCAGTGGGAAGGAGTTACATGGACTCTCAGACTCATGGTATTGCTAGGTTAGGACAGGTTTTGGGGTTTACTTCTTCCCAGTAAGTTAGCTGGAGAAGGATCAGGTCCTAGCTCAGTTCACCCTTCTGTAAGTAAAACATCATGGACACTACAGCAATAAGAGTATTATAAAATAGACGAAACTGTCGGGGAGAAATAACTAAAATTATGATAACTGATTTCTAAATCAATAATCCAGCCAAAAAGTGTGCTACATTTCACACTAACCAAGTTGGTTTGTAACATGGTTACAATCCTACATCCACTTGAATACCTGATGCACTAGTTAGGCACTTTTGATCCCACCCTTTGTTACTCTACTAACATCTATAGAACTATTGTTGGATGCTAATACATTGCGAGATTATCTGACCTTATTCGAGTAACTCTGAGAAAAAGCTGACAGAAGTCCAGAGTTTAAACTTATGCTAAAAAATATACATAATTATAATGATTTGATTTTTGCCCAATAATTACATTTACAGCTTCAAGACATAACAAGCCATGTCAAGACGGGGCTTTTCTGCTCATTTGGTCATGATGAGTGGTTACCACATGTTGCTTACCCATTACACCATGTCCAAGCTCTTGAGTGCTGGAAGTGTCAAAGTTATGTTACAAGCCATGTGTTTTAGTTCTGTTACAGTGGAAATGCTGTTAGAACCTTGTTAAGTGTGGTATGTCATGGGCTACAGTGCTAGAGAGCATTTAGAAGGCATGTCCAGTCAGTTGAATCAATGTAAAAAGTGCAACACAGGTTAAACATAACTTTTTCTCTGCCAGCTTAAGTAAATTCTTGGTATTTTCTGGTTAACCTGTTTGAAGGATAATGATTCCAGGTCATGTTCTGCAGACAACCATCTTCCTTGTTCCTGTCTATTGTTAAGATATAAGGCTATTATAAATTATTCCATTATTATTGCTGTACGAGGGAGGGGGGTTTATTTATTTAGTACTTATCAATGCAGCAGGATAAAGAATAGCCTAGTTAGGAGTGACAGGAGGCCCCAGAATGTGTTTACTATATGCTGTTTTTTGAAACCATAATCTATGGCTTTTCATGGTTCAAATCATTGGCAATGCCTGGTGAAAGCTTAATCCAGAATTTTTAAGACTATAGTATATATTGGGGCAGAAATGGAATTTAGGTATGAGAACAGAGAATACAGATTTATTTCTTTTATGCATCCACCAATAACATTCAGCTATTTAGTAACAGGACTATACTTGCATGTAAAAGCACATAATCATTAAATATTATGTTGGGAAAGTTCTTTTGAGTGAGAAACACGTTTCTTTAGCCTTGCCTGTGAAAGAATCCAACTAAGCCTACAGTAGAGTATTTATTGCACTGTAACAGAGCCCACTCTAATTGAGTTCTTCTGGAATATGTCCCCAGTGTGGATACCTTGTCTGTTATTCTGAAATAATGACCCCTCTTTCTGAGCAGAGTAACTATTATGAAATTAACTCACTCTGGAGAAGACAGGGAGGGCAGAATGATAGAGTGGGCGAACTCCTAACAACAGGTGAAGAAGCAAGTTGCTGAGCCTTGCTCTTGTCCTGTGTCAAAGGCTGATGCCAGCTGACTCATCTGTGAAGCACTGATGGGTTATTTGTCAAAAAAAATCAAAGATTTGAATGTGGCCACATCACTCTCCTGTGTGATCTTACCTTCAGAAACTGGCATGCCTTATCTACACCAGTCTGCTGGGCCATATAAGTTCAAACAGAAAAATTTCTCTATTTTGTATCTTACTCTCCACACAAGGAGTTATTTGCAGTAGGTGTAGTCAACAGGTTTTTTAGTAGTAGCTGTTCTGTTGCATTATATAAACCCAGTAGGCACACGAATTTAGGCTCAGCCACTGTGGGGACAACTTGCTAATAGTTTGATGCCATGATGTGTCTTTAGAAGCACTAAGAAATGAAATTCTTACCACTGACTGCATATTGACTTTCACATTAGTCTACATTGCAATGGCACTGGCAGAGTTGTGTTCAAAAGGAGCTTTTTAATACCTCTAGTATTAAAAGAAAAGCAATATCCAGGCTTTGTCTGCCTACATCCATAAATATCTAAATCTGTTCACAAATCTTAATAAATAGTGCCTGCTGCAAGAGTGACTTAGATAACTAGTTGTCATTTTGCAGTCTGAGTTCACTTTCTGAAGCATAATTAATATATTTTTAAATGTTAGTCAAAGCTCTGTAAAAGGAATATATGCAACAAGCAGGCTTCTTCTTCCAGACTGTACTCATGTCTGGAATTGTCTCAGCCCAGGTGAGGCACCTTGTACTTGGGCTCATTCAGTCCTGAGGTTCTACTACTCCTGCTTGTCCGGGTCCCTCTGTATGATACTCGTTCCTTTCGCTGGGTCAATTGCACCACTCAGCTTCATGTCATCTACAAACCTGCAGAGGGTGCATTCAATCTTGCTGCCAATGTCATTGATGAAGATGTTGAAGAGCACTGGTCCCCAGGCAGAGCCCTGAGGGACTCCACTTGTCACCAGCTTCCACCTGGACACAAAGCCTTTGACCACAACTCTCTGGCTGTGTCCATGCAGCCAAGCCCTTATCAATTGAATCGTGCATCCATCAAATCCACGTCTTTTCAGTTAGAGTATGAGATGTCATTTGGGACCATATCCAAGACCTTACAGAAGTCCAGATAGGTGACATCTCTTGACCTTCCCTTGTTGACCACTGCCATCAATCCATCATAGAAGGCCACCAAATTAGTCAGGCATGACTTACCCTTAGTAAAGTCATTCTGACTGCCTCATGTCACCTCCTTGTCTTTTATGTGCTTCAGCATATCAAGGAGGAGGATCTACTCCATGATCTTTCCAGGTACAGAGTTGAGGCTCACCAGTCTCCCTGGATCTTTCTTTCTTTCTCCCTTTTTGTGAAAATAGGGGTGATGTTTCTCTTCTTCAAGATCACCACAGATTTCACCTGACCACCATATGTAGTAGGCTGACCTGGCAAAACACCAAGCACCAACTACAGAGTCAGAGAAGCCTCTCCACCAAGGGAAAGGGAGAAAAAATCCTAGAACTAAAACTTAAAATGGCAAGGTTTTTATATTTACACAGAAGAAAGAAAATTAAAAGCCAAATGCAATATAACACATATATACAAAGGTAAGAAGAAACAATAACTCCACACCAAGTTGCCCACCTAATAATACAGATTCCACCACCCAGATCCACAAAAACACCCTGAAAGACTCTTCCCAAGGAGCACCCAGCAAGGAAAAAGAAGAGATTAACAGTAAAAATGTTTACTTTCCCAAATAAAAACAGCTGTGAAGTAACAGTAAGTGGCGGTAAGGCCTGGTCCTCGTAGGACAGCATAGCAGGTCCACTTACTACCTTGACCATGAGCAAAAGATTCAGATAACTCCTCCTCTACTGCATTTGTATTTGATTTGACTTCAGGTGATATGAAATAACTCTTTGTTTGCTTAAGTCAGCTGATCCTTTGTCCCTCCTAATCTACATAGCATTTACCAAGGCCTACTAAACTAAGGCCTACCAAAACTAAGGCCTAACTACCACACTAAGACTTTTCAGATATGATGGTGAGTGGCTTGGCAACAACATCAGCCAGTTCCCCAAGACCCTGGAGTGCATCTCATCAGATCCCATAGACTTCTGGCTATTCAACATCACCAAGTGATCCTGAACTATTCACTCACTTCACACACACTCAGAGGACCAGGAACTTCAGGAAAGTGGGAAGTCTGACTGCCAGAGAAGATAGAGGCAAAGAGCTTGTTGAGCATGAGGCAGCCTTCCAGCTGCCGCCAGTTCATCCTTCTCAATTACAACATGGAAACACTTTCCTTGGCCTTTCTTTTCTGACCTATTTACTTTTAGAATCCCTTATTATTATTCTTCATATCCCTTGACAAACCTTCTTCCAGCTTTGCCTTGACTTTCCTGATCCCCCTCCCTGTACATACAAGCCATAACCCCAGGTCACCTGTCCCTGCTCTCAATGGTTGTGCATTTCTTTCTTACTCCTCAGTTTGAAGAGCAGATCCTTGCTCAGCCATGCCAGTTTCCAGCCTATCTTGTTCAATTTCCTACACACCAGCATGGAGAACTCTTGTGTCCTAAGAGAAGTTGCCTTAAAGAGTTGCCAGCTCTGGTCAACCCCCTTGTCAAGGAAAGTTACTCCGGGGATCTCATCTACAACCTCTTGCTCAGATTCCTGGATGGTACATTACCTGGGGAGGTATTCATGCAATGCAGCAACCTCTCAAAAATTTGTGTATCTGGGCACACTTGCACCCATGGCACTCACTTCTGCTTTCAGGCCTCAAGGAACTTCCAGGTTCATGACTACCCTGCAGCTGAGGGCTTGTGTAGCTCTCTCGGGCTTCACAAGGTCTGTTTGGATGTAGATCTACCCAGTGAGGCTGTGGCCTCTCTTTCTGTGTTTCAGCCTCAGCCCAGTGATTCCAACTAGTAGACACAATTTGTGGTGCCAAAAAAAGGCAGCTGCTTGTTGACCCTTCAATAGGATGGAGAGGTGCCTCTTCTGTGTCCTTTCTCATTAACTGCTTCACAAACTGCCACTCCATGATTTCTTTTGCAGAACCAGTTTTAAAAAAAATTCCAAAAAGGCTCCTTAACTTTGAGTATGTACCCCAATCTCCTTGTCTTGAACTGAATTTATGCAGAAGTGTAAATGTAAAAGCATGAAATGCAGTACTATTTAATAGGAATATTTCTTGAACAGGAATGATTTCGGAAACAGAGATCTCACATACAACAAATTTGTTGAAGTTAGAAAATAGCCTGTTTAGAAGCAGGGAGGACTGATTGACTGAAACTATAAAGGGTCTAAAGGCAGTTTTGCATTTTCCCAATTGTGGAATCCAAGACAAGGTAATAATAATATTTACTCTTCCATTAAGCAAGATTTCTGGCTTCCCTAATCTTCATTAAAGAATGTCCTAGTGCATGTAGTGCACTTGGTTAATATGAAGGTATTTGCATAACAGAGCTTCACAAAGAGCAGTAGCTGCTTCTCCACAGGCAGACATCATGGACAGGACCTTTTATGTCCTTAGGAAACTGAAGCACAGCAAAATTCTAAAAAGGGATACAATAGATTTTTGCTGATTATGAATTTTATGGCTAGACAAGATTAAAAATAAGGAACTTTGTCAAATTTATTGATTTTTAAAATTATTATTATTATTTACAGAAATAGGGATGAATTATTTTCTTCACCTGAAAAGCATTGGAAAAGTCTTTTATCACGATGTTATGTGTCTCTTGTTATTGATGTACAAGCTTTTTTAATGTAACTATAAATTTCATTAGATCTCAGTGCCTCTGATTGGTAGGGTCTGTGCACCAACTCATATATTTTCAAGAATCAAGGGTCATGTAATCAACAGTACCTCTGTCAGGTACTAAGCAAGCAAGACCGTTAATAATAAAAAAAAGTTGATAAAATTTGATAAAATCAGCGTTGTGATTAGAAAGATAGACTGGAAGGGAGAAAAGTATATTTGGCTGGCAGCAGCCACATGGTCTAACTCACCTGGAGTCCCAGCAAGAACAGAACAAGTCTGTCACACTCAGGCGGCTGGTGAAATCTGGTGATTCCCAGTTTTTGACTGCTTCTGTTAAGAAGAATGGACTATTTTTCTTTGCAGCAAAAATAGTTCAAATTCAAACCAAACTCTTCATCGTATTGTGGGGGAAATAACAGTAAAGAAATGATCAATTACTATGCTTAGTGAAGTGTGTAATGCCAAGATCCTGGACAAGAATAGCCTCAAACCTAACAGAAGTTTCGGACCACATATATTGCCCTCAAGACCCAAATTATGCTCCTGGCCACCCTGTTATAGCAGAGTGAAAAAAAAAAACCAAACCATCAAAAGACTTCTGTCTTAATTCTGATTCTGAATGTTATGGCTTTGGTCTATTATTACTGAAATGTAGCTGCAAATGACTGTGCCAAATCCTTACTGCTGTCCTTCCCTCTCTTTTCATAACATTTTACTTACTGTACATACAATTCCTCTACACGCAAGAAGTATATTTGGGGTTCACTTCTTTAAGTCATAGAGAATGACAAAAACTCAGTTACAATTTTGCGTGAGCTTATTTAAAGAATTAACTGTCATGTTTTATGTCTGGATCATTTTTTATTTAAACAAAGAATCAGTTTTCAGAAATGACCATGGAAACTGGGAAAAATCAACAAGCGTGGGTAAAAAGTCTTGTACATGTGGTTTTCTTACTTACATCTATTTTTTATTATTATTTAGTCTATTTTTTTTAAACCAGCAAGTAAATAAATCTTCCCAACTGCTGTTTATTTTAGGAAATAATGATTCTTCTGTTATGAAAATTAATGTTTCTTCCAAGGAATTGGAGCTGGTATGAATCCAAGTTCCTTCCAGTCTTTCTGAAGTCTTTCCCCCTTTCTTATGGTTAGTGATTAAGGAACTCTTCTGGAAACACTGAAGGTGACTTAAGTTGGCTGACTTAGTGCTGACAGAATCTAGAAACAGATCTGCTGTCTGCTTACACAAGTGAACAGTGCTGGCAGTTCACTGTAAAGGGTGAGCAATAAATAACAATAAGGGGAAAGGCAGAAACTTCTTACACTGCTACAGCTAGACCAGAAAGCACATCTTTTCATATCCTCAATGTTTCAAATGGTATTTTTGTGGTTCTTAAGCAGGTACAAAAAATTTGCTGGATCAGGTCCTTAAAGACTCAACATGTGTTCCCTATCTGTTTTCATTACTCTGAAGATAATATAATTTTCCAGTTTCTGTGCTAACCTTTTTGTAACTAAAACTGATAATCATCCGAAGTTCCCTTGCTGGGTTTTCTAGTCCCTTAAGCTTCAATTTAGTAACATTTTGACTGGTCAATTGGATACAAACCCTTTATTTTCAGTTTAAATTCTCATTCCAATAAATAAGGCTTTGTGGCTTAAGTCTACATAACTCTCTTTTGAAAGTCTGAACCAGAGAGTCAAGAACTTTAAAAAACCACCTGAAACCATATTTTCTACTTTGTGAATATTTTCAATGTTGTGATCTTGAAAGAATATATTAAGGGTACAACCAACAAGATGGGAGCAGATGTTTCAATTTCCCTAAAAGAGCTTTCTTGGAAAACAAGTAACTTTTTTAAACCTTTAAACCTCACAGACTTGACTTAACTAATAGTTTTCATTTAAAAGCGTTAGTGAGACATTAGAGCACCAAAGCTCTACCCCTTACTAATTTCACATTCTGTACAAATTTTTAAGTTTCATAAGACTCCTTTATACAATGCAGCCTAACCAATTAATGCTGAATCAGTTGTAGTTATTCTTCACATTAAGTCATATTTTAGTTTTCAGGCTGTTGACCTGTATTTGTGTATTTGCATTGTATCTTTCCACTCCAAGGCAGATTTAGGAGTTGTTATCCTAGACTCATAGTAATTGCAAGAAAATCCAGTCCCATCTGTTTCTGCCAACATATGGAAATTGAATGATAATATCAACATAAAAAGGCACTTGCTCAATATCAAGTACATTTCAGCTATTGTGTTTGCTGTAGAAACTTGTGGTTGAGCAGGCTGAGAAAAGTCAGTAAGCTGCCTGTCTGGTAAGAAATCCAGGTGCTGAGTTTGTTTATTGCCAGTATGTCAGTTGTCAGATTTTGGTTTAATACAACTATTTCTGTCGCTTACAGATTATGTGCTTCTGAATGAGTTGCAGTTCACCCGGTAATGTCACTTCACCAAAAAACAGATAAGATTTTGATGGAAAACTGAGCATTAGATCTGGTGAAGAATAAAGAATATGCAGAATGTAACTTCTGCACTGATAGGGGAAGAAGATTACTGTTATATCCACGGTTAAATAACAACATTTAAATACTTTTTATTCCTGTTCAAGTCATCACGTACTCTTATGAAGTTATGGTAGTTGTACTACACTAACACTATCCAGTTTTACAACAGCTTAGAAAAACACAAACTATATATAAAGCACAAAGGAAGAAAGAAGTGAGTTATCTCCCAAGTGCCCCAGAAGTTCAAACTTCCTTCATTATGGATGAATTCAAAACAAAATTCTCCACCAAAAGCATGTCCACCTGGAGATCGGCCCATTTCAGATGCTGCCTGCTTATTACACAACTTTGGAGTTGGCTGGGATTTGCTGTGCAGCAATATTAGAAATTATTAGGGTTTTTTCCTTGCACAAACTCTTCTAAAGCTTTTAAAGACCAAGGACTTCAGCATAGGAAAAGTGTCTTCAGGGAAAACTGTGCAGCCCTGAAGGATGAGGACTGACAATCTCAAGCAATCAAGTGAGGATGGCTTAAGCAGTTGTCACTCTGTAAGTGGACTCTCTCATCCCTCTGACAAGAGGGTGATCATGCATGCACACACTTCTTATCTATTTTAAACACATATAAAATGAGTTTACTCGGACTAGCCTGAGCCATGTGGGTACCTTTCATGCATTTATTTCAGTTTTCTTTTAAGTCCATGTTCCTTCCCTGCCTTTGAATCAGTCCTGAGAAGTTTTTTCCTACTCTTGCCAACTAGAAGACTAGACAGGGAGAGTGCTGACAAGTGACATTTACAATACGCTGACTTATACACATCTGTTTTTCTAAGACACTTACTGATTGGTTTAGGAAAAGTCGAGATAATAGTGTGAGAAAGACAAAAATTACTGTCTTATAAAAAACTTCTTTCCTCTCTCTGCCTGTAGATTTGCTTATCATCTCTGTCAGTTAAGCTACATAGCTGTTAAATTTGTCTAACCTTGCCCTCTGAAAGACCAGAGCAAAGCAGGGGTGCACCTTGCAGCAGACAGGTGAATGAGCTGGAGGCAGTGTCCCAGCAGGATGGCTGCTAGGCACTGCCTCAGCTGGCTTTGTTGGTGAAACTTCTGCACACCTCTGCATTGCAATACCATTCACTAATTCAGCAACCTGAAGGCAGGGTGCTCCCTAAGGTATTTCTGTTTTCCTTCCCCACTTTCCTTCCCTGTTCTCTTAATTGTGATAAAAAGCCCATGGCTTTAAGAGCACTTAACTGTAGCACAATTTTCATAGCTCAGGTTACATGCTAAGTAAGTGTTTTATATACCCTGTTTGTGAAAGACTAGACAAGGTCTTTGTAGGAAGGTAAATAATACTTAAAGCCCAGATCATAATCACCTTCCATCTCTGCTCTGTGATTTAATATAATACTGATTATCAGGTGTTTTATTTTTAACAATTCATGTGGTGTTTGGCTGACAGAAGCATGTATTCATCACTAGGAACTCAGGAATTAGGCAAACCTAGCATAGTGGATTGCATGTCACAGCCTAAAGCTCCTTTTAAGATGTTACTACTTTCTCAAAGAGGAGAAAAATGCTGTAAGGCTTTAGATTTAAGAAAAATTCAGTATCACATTATCTGCATTTCATCTGCACCCAAGTTCTCACTCTGTTTTCCTTCTCAAATTTGGGAGTACGGCAAAGGAACAACAGTAAAGCATCTTTTTCTCAGAAATCCATCGCCTCTTTGATTATTTTAAGCTCAAGTCTTTACCATTGTACAAGGTCCAAAGCTCCAAGCCTTCTCACCATCTCCCTACAAGTGTTAGTCACTCTCCAATCAAAAGGCATTTTCGTGGCCTTGCTGAGCTTAAAGAGGAGAAATATAAACAGAAAAATTATTAAAAGTCTGTGGGAGAAGGAACTCGCTCCAGGAGGGAAGTGAAATGATGGTAATGAATTCTGAGCCTTAAGTTGGCTTGAGCTGTTTTTCTTTTTTACTTGTTATATTTAAAAGGGACACATTATTTCCTTACCTTCCGACACTCCACACAAAAGTTAGTCCTCCTTCTTCTCAACAGTGTCAAACTTCACACTCGCACACCCACTCCCTTTCCCTGTCCTCCCAAGGCTTTCTGTTCCTTATTTTCCATATGAATGAAGCAGCTAAAAAAGGTGTTGATGGATAAGTAGAAGACATGGGCCTTCACAAGAGGCTGAAACAAGTAGCTTTGCTCATCTCATGTTTCACTCCAGAGCCTGCACTAACCTCAGCGAAGCATCACCAGTTCCAATCAGCACCTGTCCCATTCCATGTCTGCCACCACAGTGCGTGCCAGCCCGCAGCACATGCAAGTGGAACCAGCCACACGCACGGCATCTGTGACAAATAACACAAAAGGCTCTATGAGCTGTACATATCCCAGGCCCTGGGCAATGGAGACTGCTTTTACTCTGCAATACTCAGTCAAATATGTATAGGATTGGATACATGGAGAATCCATAAAATATTTTGCATGTGTTGTTTCCTTTTCTAAAAACAAGCAACCTGTGCTACAGACAGGAAAAGTTGTAAGAGCACAAGAATGAGAGACTGAGAAGCAGAAACAAGAATATTGGCAATCTCTGATTAGCGTCATAATATTTAGCTTTTTATTGTGTTGCCTTTTCAGATTTAGCCTGCATGACCTAGCAGCTGTTTCACTTGGCTCACTTTACTTTTGACAAATCTTTAACATTTTCATTTGATTTTTCCCAACTCAGTTTTGTGCCTCAAAATTTGTTTTAAATTTTACGGTCATTTTTTTCCCCCTTTCTTACCCTTCTTACAGCTGTAGGCCCTGGAACTCAGCAACTGTGGTGTTCCTTTTCTTGGCCAGCAGCCTGTTTTACAAAGTAAAGACAAAAGAAATTAGTGTTTTGGGAAGGGAAAGAAAAGTAAGACAAGAGAAGAAGGAAGAAAGAAAGAATGAAAGACATAGGGGAGTTCTTTCCCTAGATCTACTCAGTACAAGCTGAAACCTAACTGTACTTAGAACTATATGAATACTGAAGTACACAGTAGACTTAAAGTATTCAATAAACATTTACTGTGAATGGAGGCATTAGGAAAGGCTTAGGCCCTGCCTGAATTCCCATGAAATTTATAAATATTTCTTTCATTTGTTCTCCATTTACAATTAGTTGCGGTCAGGCTGATCAAAGACAGAAGAGGCCTGTTGCATGTGAACCAGCATCCCTCACAATGACATTCACAAAGCAGAATGAAATATGAAATATCAGGTTTCCACGGATGTATGAACTTGTAAAAAATCTGAAAGAATAGGAGGTT
Organism: Pithys albifrons albifrons; assembly: GCF_047495875.1. Taxonomy (NCBI): domain Eukaryota; kingdom Metazoa; phylum Chordata; class Aves; order Passeriformes; family Thamnophilidae; genus Pithys; species Pithys albifrons. The sequence continues at coordinate 64,102,664 of NC_092497.1, read as the reverse complement.
TTTCACACTGAGTAATGTGAAACATTTGGTGCAGATTGTAGGCCTCTGATGAAGAAAACTGAGAGCCAAAATCCATCAGGCAATAAAACAGAAGCAGGCAAAAGTTAAAACAACAGCCATTCACTACAATCTATTGATTTAGATATCATGACTGTCCCTGATATAACAGTAGTGGATGCTAGCAGGAGCTTCCACTTAAATCATTATTGGGAACAAACCCCTGCACTACAGGCTTGAGAGCAGGCTGGAAGAACATTTGCTTCAGGACTATATTTTGTCTGTTCCCTTCACTTTAAAAAATGGGGGAAAAAGCCTTGCCACAGCTTGTTCCCACTGCTCCTAAGCATTTCCATCCAAACAGGTGCTAAGGTTAATTGGGTAAGTAGCCTGAAGCTTCCAGTTTTCAAACGAGCTTTAAGTAAACAAATAACCCCAAGTGGATCCAGGAGGATAGACTTGCACAAAGCCTCTGAGTGGCATGTTACAGCACTCAAAGTTCCTGGTTTTATCTCTTTTGCAGACCTGCACCTTTCAGAGAGCAGGGCCCATCAGCCTTTGTGACTAATACAGTGTGCCTTAATTGCTTCCTATGTCTTTCACAGCTGTCATCTCCTAATGGGGTCAGGGTCGGCAGGGGAGGGGCACTTGGAGGATTTGCATCCCTTCACCTCCTGAAGTGCTCCCAGGTTGGAGAGGGATTTCACCCCAGATGGCATCTGGGAAATCTGTGGCTCTCTCTGAAATGAGATGTGTGCCCACTCCACCCCAGAAGTCATTGACACCACTCAGATCGTCCTTCTTGGCTGCTGGAAAAGGTATAGATAAGTGGAGACAGTGTCCATAATATATTACCCAAACCAGGAGGCTCTAATTGTTTCTCAGGTTTTGCAAAATTTTTTATGGTTTTAACAAGCATCTAGTAATAGGGAAGAATGTAAAAATAAATTGTTTCATATTGTTTTGAGAAAGATTTAGGAGGATTAAAGGTTAACATGAGCCTTCTAGCATAAACAGAGCAGACACTTCATGCTGTTTATGGTATAAACCCCATAATGTTTCTGTCTGTACCAGAAAATGTCTAAAGAGAAGTAGTAGTAGTAGCTAGGGCAAATAGCAAGAGGAATAAACATGCTGGATGTGTCCTTTCCAAGGAAAGACCTTCATAGAAATGGTGTGAAGCGAGTATTTCCAAAAAGGGATTACACAAGAAGGTATTTGAGAATACAAACTTTACTTATTTTTCCTCAAACCAAAAATTACATGTATTCTCAGGTGTGATGTAGAAGTGGGTCAGAAAATGTATGGTCTTTCAGTTCACAATATTTCCAACCCTAAACATGCAGAAGGTGTGTTTGGTCCTCAAAAGTTAAAAGTTACTGCAAAGAGTGTGTGCGTTTTGTGTAGTGTATGTTTTGCTAAAACATACTTTGGTTTTTCATATTCAGGACATCACCTCAACACCCACAAGAGCTAGAAACTTACTGTTTTATTAGAAAGCTGAGAGTCTAGGTTTAATCACATGTTTTCAACATCTGAGGCTTTAAGATAAATGTCCAGTGCTATATGACCATAAACCCCTTAGAGACAACATTGGACTGTGACTTGCAAGGTTTGCATTTAGTTCCTTTGGGTAGAAAATGCTGTGCTCTGCACAGGTAGCAGTGTGGCTCACCATACGAAACCTAAAAAGTCCTATCCTGTTTTACCTCTCTAGTTCTTGAAATTTGCATAGGGAATCTGGACAGGCTGGAACAATGGGCCAAGGACATCCACATGAGGTTCAACAAGGCCAAGTGTAAGATCATGCCCTTGGGTCCCAACAACCCCAGGCAATGCTACAGGCTGGGGACAGAGTGGCTTGAGACAGAGTGGCAGAAAATGACCTAGGGTTGCTGGTTGACAGCAGCTGAACATGGGTCAGCGTGTGCCCAGGTGAGCAAGAAGGCCAATGGCATCCTGGTCTGTATCAGCAATAGTGTGGCCATTGGCATCAGAGCAGTGATTGTCCCACTGCACTCGGCACTGGTGAAGCTCCCGCCTCGAGTCCTGTGTTGAGTTTTAGGCCTCTCACTCCAAGAAAGACATTGAGATAAACACCTTACTTGTATTTAGTGAATAATTTAAAGATCTATTCACTTGGATTAGGAAATAACACAAGCTTTTTGAGGGAGCATATGAAGAATTCTCTTTGCCCAAATATAGCTTATATTTGATAAGCTTCAGACTTCATGAGTTCTACTTAGGCTTTCCAAAAAGGCAAGCACACACATGTGGACACAGGAAGTTCCTGTCCCTAAGGACCTTTCATGAAAGAGATGCCTGTCTCCAAATTTACACTAAACAAAATCAGGAGCTAGGGCAGGCACACATTCCTCAGCACAGATGCACATCTTTAGGGTTTTTTTCTTATTTATTTGCCAGTAACATGCATTACAGAAGTTTCTGGGATAAATGTACTGTCTTTCTTTAGGGTTGAATTCCAAGGCTTTACTTTCAAATAATTTATTGAAGGGAAAAATGAGAGACACAAAATAATGTTCAACAAAATGCAGTTCCTACTATAAAACTGAAAACCACTTACGTTTTCAAAAACCTAACTGAGATGACCCTTGTACAATCCTGCAGTGGCTGTGGAAATGCATGGCTTAAGTTTCTACCCCTATTGGTTTGGTCCAGCTAATTGCTCAGCTAAGACTTTACAGAAGAGTTCAAGCTCTTCACACAAAATGTTGTGAACTGTATCAGAAGAATGTTCTATGTGTTCTTCAAAAACATGTTTCTATTTTTATTAGCCATTATGTTTCAACATTGGTTTTGCTAAAATCTATTATAAAATTACATATATATTTCAGTACTATTTTTATGGCAGGATAATACATATAATTCCTTTCATAAGTCTGCTTCATCATGAGTCATAAACTTGAATGTCCAAAAGGCAAAAAAGAGTTGGCAATTCTGCCCTCTCTGTTTTCACACATTGCTCCTGCCAGCACAGAAAGGCAGCAGAGATGTGTTGAAATCAGTCACATGTGCACAGAGAAGACTCTCAGGTCATGGAAGAACAGCAGATGCAAAATAGGCACATTTCCCACATACATTACACATGCATGGTAGCAGTGCAAGCCAGTCTCAGGGCAAAAGACTGTTATCTTCACTCCTTTGGAGAAGAGCTTATCTGTAGTACATCAATGGCTGCCATCAAAATATATTTTAAAGTTCAAAATAGGAATTAAAAACATAGATAATAGAGAGAGAAAGAAGGAGAGAGGTAATGGCACTGAGAAAGGTGACAATTTTGAAAATCAGGTAAATTTTTACATTCATTTTATAAACTCAGTCTCTGCATAAGGTTACAGCATGTTATTTTCTATGTACTTGTAGCCTGTAATAACTACAGCCATGCCACCCTAATGTCTGATCTTACCTAATCCTGGAAGATAAGCAAGGTTGGGTCCAGTTAGTACTTGGATGGGAGACCTCCTGGGAATACCGGGGGCTGTAGGTTCTAGTCCTGAGGACTTCACTGTCACTGTCCAAGCTTGCTCGGCTGTGGCAGATGAACCTTAAGAGTTCAAGGGTGGGGCCAGTTCTGTGCACACTGTGCCCCATCTAAAAAATCCACTATGCAGGCTCAATGGACACACCCACATGGGTAGAGCCCTTCCCAGATCTTCGTTCACAAAGCCAAGCCATCATGATGATAACAGTCTTTTTATAACCCTTTCCTGTCACCAATCATTATGGCCCTGTCTTCAGAAAACATTACAATTCAGCTTTTCTCATGCCAGTATCATAAAGGCTTCCATCAGTATTTCTATTACCATCCTTATTTTCTAGGGTTTTTAACTGAGCCAGAACAATTCACTGTGGACTGAAAGCTGTCATTTCATGGTGTTCATACCATGAAGGAATTTGTTTCACCATTAACTCTGAAAAAGAACAGCACAAGCTATTTTGAAGCTGGAAAGAAGGCTGGTTGAATGCAGTGGTTAATTATTGGTTAATGTACTGAAAACAAAATCAAAGGAACGTTTTCTTTTGTTTTCAAGCAATGATCAGGTATGAGGAAAAATATTAAGCAACTACTGTTAGAAAGTAATATTGCCATCCCCCATCTTATAACAGGTCAACATGGAAAAAGCCTTTCTGCCTGGTGGACTTCAGACATATGTGCTACTTCTGCACATTTCCAATGGACCATGCTCTCCCACAAATAACAAAGCAGAACACATGGGGTCAGGTTCTTAAGCGGTGTGTATTGCTGATTATAAACTGGTATAAAATCACAGCTTCCATGGAAATCAAGCAACACTACAGTACTAACAGGATCTAGTTCCTGAAGGAATCAACTCTTCCTTTGTTGTCTTGCAAGCACAGCTGGATAATCAGGAAATGCCATTTGAATGTATGTCTAACTCCTGTCATCTGCAAACTTCAATTTCTACTAGCTTCTTTGCAACTCTGTACTGTATTCTTACTTTCCTGTATCTGCTTCTGTTCCAGCTATTCATCTCACTTCTCTGTCCTGGACCATTCTTAAAGCAGAACCTTACTTTTACTGTCTGTTTGTACAGTACAGCATAGTGGAGTGCCATTTTTACTTGAGTCCTCTGGACTTTGTTGTATTACAGGTAGTAAGAGTAGTAATGAATAATAATAAACTCCATTCCTTCACTCATTCACTTCCATGAGAAAAATCTCATCCCTCAAGGCTAGAGTTCAGCCCATGATAAATCTGAAAAGTATGAGTCTGAATCCAAACTTTCCATATTGTAGCTCATGAGCTTGGCTTCAGGGTTTTGGTTATGGCCCATCTTTATTACTAAAACATTTTTCTGCCTTCCTCTGAAACATCCTCTCTACACCAAACAAGATTTCCTAGGATAGAGAGTATAATTCAAGTTATTGCATATACTTTTTCTGCTTTAATTTTGTCTCCAAAAGATACAAAATCTACATTTATTAGATGGAGTGGATTTTCCAGCCTACAGGCATCATCCCAGTATCTTGAAAGATGTAACAATGAGGTCCATGATTAAAACTTTTTTTGGAAAACAGTGAACAAATGATATCCAGTTGTGATAGTTTTCCACATTTTTAAAATATCTAAAAATATGTTAAAATATCCAGGAATGATGCTGTGATTTGATTTATTCGCAAGTCCCCTGAAGTGTTTAATAAGTACAATATGGTACAACTAAAATCATGCTTATTACTGCTATTACGTTGGTAATTCTCCAAGATGAAATCATACTTTTCAGGTTATAAATATACATTTTTATTGTTGATTTTATGCTGCATTTTGAAATACTGCTTCTCCGCTTTCATATTTTCAGTGCTGTATTACAGTACTATAAATCAGTCCAGCAGTAAAGGAATTCTAATTGGTATCAGGTGATTTTTTTTAAAATAGGGGAAAAGATACTTATATCCTTTCAAATGAAGATAAATTCTCTTGAAGCTCTTAAAAAAAATCATATGCTTCTAGAATGTATCTGAAAGACTAATCAGATAAAAGTATGCTCAGGGCACATCAAAGTATCTATATATGCTCAAAACCACTAGAAAAGATAGCTCAAGATATCTAACTAACCACAGAGAATCTTTACCCTGGTATTTTTTAATTCTTTGTCTATGTTGTTTCAATTTTTCTGTCCCACTATGCATGCCTGAGCTTCTGTTCTACCTTCTTCTTATCCAAATACTTTACATTCTTTCAAAAAAACCCCTTCCATTTGCATTACAGCAATATATTCCCAATGTCTCAGCACTTCTATAGAGTCAGCTTCATCCTTAAACCTTTCTGTGGTGGACCTGCCTAAAAACACTCCCTATCTGTATCTTGTCCAATGCAATAGTCATTCTAGGAAGTCACAAACAACTATGCAGTATGTACCAAGTTCTGGGATTTATCCTGAAAAATAGTGCTCTATGGGTGGGTGAAGAAAGCAGCATTAAATCAATAGCCAGAGTAAAAAGCCAGAAAACATACTGTATGTAGAATATTTCAAAACAACATTATGGTCTTCCCTTTCCCCCACAATTACACAAAGGAATCCTTAGAAAACACTGGTTTGCGGGGGGGGGGGGGGGGGGGGGGGGAGATGCAGCAATCATAGCAAATTATAATACCGATTTGATTCCTCTGTGCTGATTTGGTAGAGATCAGAAAGACAGGATAGGAAAGACATAAGGTGGAGTTAGGCAGCATGAACAGAGTCCGTGACGTAATTTGTGGGAGCCATGAACCTTGCTTGGAGGCAGCTTTGGCTCTCCTATTAGTACTTCTGCAGTCCTTCCAAAAAGGGAAGCACTTCGTGTCCTTTAAAGCATGCAGAGGGCAGCCTCACAGATTACTGTGGAATCTTGTATTTTTTCCTCCAAGCCTTTGGGCAATGTGGTATATTTTCATGGCCCCTTAAATGTTCTTGTCATTTTCCCTTTCCAGGCAGCAAAGCAGAAAACCCACAATGCACCACCTGATGTTTCAAAGGAAAAAGCAATAGTCCTCCAACTTTCCCAAACATCCCTAGACTCTCTAACTGGGAGGAAAAGCCATAACACTAATGGGATTAATTACTCACTACCATACACCATATGAAGTCAGGCTCGTTTTAATTTTTAAGAATAACTAAATTGCTCTGTGCACACTAGAAGTGCTAAACAACAGGAAGTTGACAGAGGAGCTCTGTCATGAAGGCCAGAAGCAAGATTAAAACTGAAATGGATCCTAATAAAAATTACGTTAAACAGATATTCAACAGACAGGTATCTCAGTAAAGATGAAACTAGCAAAAGACTACATATACACACCTTGTACAGCTGCTCAGGGTCTTATGAAAACAAGACAGAGAGAAAAAGAAAAATAAGGTTGAACAGGGACGTATTTCACAAGATGAAAGGTAGCGCAGAAAGTCATTATTCACTGGGGTACAGAAAGTCTTCAGCATTGAAGTGACAAAAAATTACCACCTAACTTGGAGATACAGTCTATTGCCAACAGAACAGAAAGGAGATATTTTTACATTCAATGAGGTTTTCCTCCATGAAAGGGAGTGGATTCCTCTTGAAGGACAATGGAAACAATTTGCGGTTCCTCTGCAGTGAATAGAAATATGATTGTGGCATGGAAAATCAGCTGATAGTGTGAAGGTTCATCTTATTTATGTTTTGCTTAAGCAGTCTACTAATAATCTCTGCTTAATTTTCCAATTGAAGGGAAAGACTGATGTGAACTGGCTTTTGTCTCCTCTTTTCCTTGCACATTGGAGGTCGTCTTCTACAGAGGCATGTCGCTTATCACAGCACCAATTCCTTTTACAGATAAGGCCAAGTTTGTTGTTTATCCCTGTTGCACACTGCAAATATTTTTCTTCCTGTCTTTGGGCTTTCTCTTTTTATCTCTCTTAGGTTACTTCCCCATCATGCCTCTAGACCAGTCTCCAAGAGTGAAGTTGATTTGAAGTGCAACACAGAAGGCATGTACAATGCCTGTATTCCCAGACTCCAAAACACACACTCCTCTGCAAGAGCACCATCTCCATCACCCTGCTCCTTGGCATGAGTCCTGTGTCTGTGGAACATAATGTCCACTGTCAGTTAACTCCCATGATTTCGTGACTGACTCCCTAGGGTTGCTGAAAGGAGAATTATGCCTGACATTTAATAATTACACAGCTAGACCTGTACATGATGTAGTCAGATAGTAGAAGGATATGTAAATTACAGGCTGTATGTGGGGATTAGACTGATTTTGTTTCATCTGCTATTAGCCATCTAGTAGGCTAGAATAGGAAGCCTGTCTTGGGGTGTAATGGAAGATCCTCTCTTGTTCTCTATAAAACATAAAAGTCTAGGTTAGATGTCTATCTTTTTAAGACAGATACTGTTCTACATTCCAGTATAGTCACTACACTTTAATAAAAGTAATCAGAGAAATCATTATGATATTCATCTAAATAGTTCAGTGGACCATAGTGGGCAGTTTCTGTGTGTTATTATCAGGAAATCTCAACACCTAGAGAGCAGGCAAGAGCTGAAGAAAACAAACATAACCACAATAATAGTGACTGAATATGTCAGCTTCTTAAAAATTTCAACAGTGCAAGCAAAGAAGTACCACAATTAAAAGCAATGAGTGCAAGATGATGACACTGCAACCACAGCTGGCTGTGGAAAAGAAACACGCTGACACGAAGAGGCTGGTGTCATTGAGGGTAGGCTGAGACTCTTCCCTCAGAACTCTGTCCTGTGTGCTCAGGGTGTCCCTGCAGCAGCATGCGGTAGCAGTGGGCGACAAAGAGAGCAAGGCAAGAAACCAGTCCCATGGCCTAGCAGGCAAAAGCAGCTCTCTCCTCTCTCAAACACTTCCTTCCTTCAGTACAAAATTTTGTAATGTGGTGGTTTTGAATTAGAAAACACAAGATAGGAGTATTCCTCTGGAATTACAGACATGGATGAAAAAATGCAGAAAGTGACCAGACAATGAGACAGCTTTACTCTTAGCTCACCTTGGATCCACTTCAATGCCCACTGAGGATAGATGGCAACCTCAATGGACAGGCTGTAGGCAGTGCATAACTCACAGAGCAGCCCTTGACCATTTACTTCTTATTGTGAGAGCATTTACTTATTTTGGATGTTTATACACTCTTGTTGGAACACAAGGCCTATATGGATTCATCTAAATCCTGACCTTTTTGATCTGGAAAACCTTCAGTAAATGAAAAAAAATCTATTTCATCTCTTGCTTCAGAACATCATGTATAGTTTATAACCTCGGAACCCATGGCTTAGATTTAATGGTAATCATATAACATCTGTTTAATTTTAAAATTTATATGGAGGCTTTTTTGGAAATCCCTTGGAGTTTTTTGACTTTCTGTCTTCTCTATGCACACAGAGGATGTAGAAAATTAATTTCCTGTGTAAAAATACAAGATGACAGAAGGTCCAAGGTTAAACCTATTTACAAAGAAAATCACTGCCAGTGTTTAGAAAATGCTGCTTTTATTTGAAATATTTGGAGGTGTACCTGGCTTCCCATGTCCTTGTGGTATTTAAGCATATAAGACTTTCTGTCCAATAAACTGTAGTGAAAAACCTTCTCTGTATTGATTTTTCCCTGATGAATTGTGAACTGTCTATTCATTTGGTGATCCATTTGTTTTAATAAAGAAGACAAACCTGTAGGAGTTTCTTATTTTCCCACCCTCTGGCCTCTTGTGAAAAGTATTAGCCTGCTGCAGAGGCCAGTTTTCAATCTAGAAACGAAACCAGATGTCACTGGCTGACATCGACTTTGCTACTTTATAGCCAAGTTAGTTTACAGGAGGGTAGGAATGTGGCTCTCCTTTCCTCGTGAAAAATGAAAGGTGAAGGAAGAAACATGAAGTTCAGATGTGGCAGAGGCTGTTGCAGGTCACAGTACCAGGAAAACATTGACTTGTTTATTCCATTTCTATTGATGTACTAAAGTATATTAGGACACAAATATTTGATGTTCTGAAAGAGAAGAGAATCCAGGGTACCACTGAAAGAGAACATGAACTCATCATCTCAGTCCCATTTGGTGGTGGAAACATTACCTATTCTTTCATAAAAACAGTGTGAAACGGGTTGAGGTTTTATCACGTTGCACAGTGTCCAGCCCATTAGCTTGCAGCCTTATGAAGGCAGCTGACACCTTCATCACAGCCTCAGAAAAAGGAGGAAGAGCTGAAAAGAGGTCTCTGTTATTAGCAGAACCACCTGGATGGCAGTGGGGAGGAGCAGCTCAGCTCTCAAATAAGGGAGAAAGTATATGGGAGATGGTACACAGACATCTGACAAGCATTGAGTGGGGTGATGCTAAGGCTCCTATGACCCACTGTGTTGGATCTTATGACTACCTTACCCTCCTTTAATCAGGAGATTTGGGGTTCGCAAACCTTCTACAACAACCCAGCAGGACAAGAGCCTCTAGCACTAATTCTAACAGGAACACCTGGAACCTGGACCATTACTGCCAGCTGAGAAAACCTAGAAAAACTGCTGCCTCTGTCCACTAAGCAAATAGCAAGTCAAGAAGCACCAGGAAATATTTCATGCTCCAGGTTTTGTCTAAACCTCATTTAAAGTGGATGATTCTTCTGTTTCAGGACACCTCGGGAGACTCTAAAATTGACTGCTGTCTTTGGTGCTAGATATTTCCTTTTTATTATTCCTTCCCAAAGGAAATCTCTAAACAAGTTTTCACCTTAGCTCAAAGCTTTTAGAAGTCTGAATTTCCTACAGGACTGCTTAAAAATAGCTCTATTGGAAATTATATGATTGCTTATGTTGAAATCTGCAACAATGAAACCTGCAAGTAGCCTGGAGAGTGCTCTACTAGGGCACAGGCCACGTTTGTAACAGGCACTGGCCACAACTATGCTCCTTCAGTGACTTTGAATGTCAAGCTCCTGACATTTCTTGCCGATTTCTATTCCAAACACTTTTAATTTTCAAGCTGAATTTTCGCTAACCTGCCCTTTCCTCCTGGGCTTTGGCAGTTAGAAAGCCTTCTTTCTACCTGAAACTCACCCACCAGCTTCTGAGTGTGCTGTAGACTTAGGAAGGTGACCTGTGTCCTAGTTCAGCAAACTGGCACCAGTTTATCACTGTGTGGATGTGATCAAAGCTGTGTGTTCTAAACCCTTTATTCCATTTCCCAAGAACTGTTAACAATGAACCATTTGCAGCAGCGGCCCAGGGCACACCTGACCCCTCAGGCTGAAAGCTGGATGTTAAAGAAGCCTGTGAGATAAGAGGTGTGATAACCCCCTTTCAGGAAGTCATTAGCACCTCCACACCCAGCCTGAGGTGTCATGTCTGCTAACAGGCCATCAATGATTCCAAAATACCCTATGACTCACAGCGATCACCCATTTTGTAATTCCCCGCCCTGAGGGAGGTACTGAGCATTTTCACCTGAACCTGAGGGGATATAATCTTGGGGGTTTGGGGACTTGGGGAACCACTCAGCAGATCCAGAATAGGACCAGAACTTCAATGGCAGGAGACCACCACTTTTGACCAGACTGCAACCATCACCTGCACCAACAGGTTCTTCACCCCCTTTACTCTGGACTCGGGGGAACCACATGAGTCTCAGCACAGGGGCCAGAAAACACCATTGCGTTTGTGCCCCAGGGTGCTGTGTTACAATTCTGGGTTTTGTGGGTTAAAACCATTTTCTCTTTGTGCTATTGCATTTATTGTAATATTTTTATTAAAATGTAACTCTGACTTATAATCTCTCTCATGGTGGGTTTGTTTGTCCTGCCGGTTTACCTTTAAACCAGCACAAGCTGCTACCCAAACAATAACACTTTGGAATCAAATACCCCTGTAGTAAAATCAGTGAAGTTTCACTGCTCCAAATAATATGCAGAGGTTAACAAATACATGACTTTGCTGATGAAGTCCAAGACAATACAATACAGTTCGCACAGGCATCACTATGCTGACCAGGTGTTAAAAAATAGTAGTCTGGGGGTTTTTTTGATAAAAGAAGTTTATGTAATTTAATGTGAGTAGAGTGTGAGTTAGAAGGTGCTAGTTTTACAGTCTCTTTTTCTGAATAGAACCACACTTCAACATGATCTAACTTGTTGAGGTTTTTATCTTCTCTTTTCTTTTCAGTGTCAGCCTTTAGGAAACACCTAAGCATTTAATAAAGGACCATGTAAGATTGTATAGAATGCAGACCAACCATCCAGAACTTGAAGAAATAAATTTTGACAAGGCAAGCTGGACAAAAGGTAAGGTTTGGTATTTTTCTTCTTCCCCACATGATTTTCCCTTCTTACAAACTCTGGGAACACGCTTAGCAATTCAGGTTATTATTGATAGCATCAAAACATCTCAGCCTCTGCTATGGTTTGGAAAGAAGAAGCAGTAAGATGTTTCACAAAATAACACACCTGTCTTAGCTGAATCTTTGACAGAGGACAGCTTATCCACAGGTGAGGGTAAGAAGAGTGTAAACAACGGAAGAGATTTTGCTGTGGAGAAAAAAAAAAAAGGAAAAAATATATCAGTGTAGTGTAGCTTAAGATGAGTTAAACATTTGTATTTAGACTCTACTGCTCATATCGCTCTTTATCAGCCTGAGGAATCTCAGTATATGTTTCTAGAATTGCTCAATTAAATAGCTCCTTTCTTAACTGAGAAATGTACTCACAACCGCCGAACAAAGCAACAGGTTTGTCTCAGCTTCATAAATCATCATTACATGCTGTTTTGCCCTGTGACATTTGCAGTTTTAAAGGAGTATTATGAACTTCCATGAAAAGAATGAAAGAAAAAATAAAGTTTCCTTCACTGTTGCCATAAAACAGAAAATTTGAGGAAAATATTGAGGCATTGTATGTGGTTTCTCATCTGGATATTATTAGTTAATATTCTTCTAATAATGTACAATATCATAGAGATTGCTGATTGCTACTGTTTTCTTATACATATGTCTCCCTATTAAGCATAAAATACAATGCAGTTTATTTTTTGTCTATCATATCAACTCTTAGAAAAACCTTTCCCAGACAATTTTAATATATAGTTGGGGTGGCTGTGAAATAGTAATTTGCTGGTTTGTGTGTGCAAGGACACTTTAGGTCACATACTGTATTACATTACTGAGCTGTAATAGGTAGAAAATATACATTAACCTAGACATAGAAAACACCAAAACTGCATTTGAGACTACCACTTAAAAATAAAAAAGTTCTAAAATACAAATCTCTTTTGAGATATACAGAGGATATTGTGATAAAATAGTGATAAAGGGAAGGATCTTGTTAGCAACATATGGCAATCTGGATCTATTAAAAAGCATGAAATATCTGGGTTATGATTTTCTATGTTGGTAATACCCAAAGAACTGTAAAACACTTCAGTCACCCATTGTAACTTTTACTTTCTTTCCTCATTTATACGTCTCAATGTCATGTTCAAATGTCTGGACCAATACTCCACAAAAAAAAAAAATACTTGAAGTTTTTCAGGGTCTAGAAGCCTTCTAGGTGTTCCTAAGTCTCCAGAGGGTCCTTCCCAAATTGCACTTGAAGCAGGTGAAGAACATGTGCTGTTCTGCTTCCTCGTAACAAAGCTTAAGTGACTCCAAGTTAAGGATTGCAAGAATCTGCCTTGGAGACAAGTAATTTTCTAATCTAAACTCCTAGTAGTCATAGCACAAGAGAAGGCTCCCCAGGAATTTTTCTTTTTTTTTCTTTTTTTTTTCCAGTTTACTGGGCCCCTTCAAAAAGATGTATCATATTCACTGAGTGTTGAGTTTCATATTCTGGAATCTGCACGAAATCATGTGATATGTAACTTCTACTATGCCCCTTGTTGTGAGGGTTCATTGTAGACTCTCTAATGAGCCTGTCATACTCCTTCAGCATGCACAGCACCATCTTCTCAATCATGCTTTTCAAGAGATTAAGATTCAGTGATGCAATACATCCCATGAGACAAAGCCTCTTTTCAAACATAAAACAGCCAATTGTTTTTACAACCTCCAAGCATGCACAATCTTTGCTTTACGTGTCCCTGCAATAAATGGCCTAAAAGTTTCATATCCTCCTTGCAATATGGAATTTGACCCTTGAAAATCCCTCATGACAATTCAACTAGTAAAACGGAAATCTTTTCCCAATACCCTAAGGACTCTGGCAAAATATTTGTACTATTTCCATGTATATGCACTCCATTACATTGTCCTTCTTGTATGTTAAAAAACTAACAGTTTTGAAGCTAGGTATACTCTTCTCTGTCCATAAATTATCTCAGCTGCCTCCAGACCCCTCAGATTAATTTTTTTTATTCTGGCAGGAGCTACATTTCAGAGCACAGCTGAAACCTGTCTTCTTAAACCAGCATCCACTGCATGAACACTAGGGTCAAGAGATGAGAAACACAAAGAAACTGACCTGTGTGAGCACTGGAATATGTTCAAAGACTTCTGCTGCCAGTGATTCTAGGTTGCAATTTTACAAAATTGGGCTGATAGTTGGTGGAGCATAAGGGCACAACACTTGGCCTGGGGCAGGAATCACCTTGCACTGTTGTCAGCCCTATCCCAGAAACTCTTAGTTCAGAAAAGTATGTAAGGCCTATTCAAACTAACAGGTCAGTAAGTGTATCAACATGCTGGTCCAGATGCCTGAGCTCCTTTGATAGTTAATGGAAAAAGAGACACCTCTGCAGGATGAATTACTCAAAGAACTTTCACTTACTCTTTTGGAAGGCAGTGAATCACCCTGATCTGCCTGCCCCAAACTACTTACAGTAGCAGATGCCCTGGCAAGGACTAAACAAATTGCCCCTTTTCCCAACCCACTGTCACCTCCTGCAGTACCAGGACAAAGTCCCCCCTCTCCTGCAGCTTTGTGACTTTGTGAATATCCTGTGAGTACTGTCATTAATACCCTGCAGAGTGTGACACACACAGCTGCTGTGATAGTAGGGCTATCTGTGCATGTAACTGCTTACAACTCCTTAGTAGTTTTGCAGCAGCAGAAGGAAACCCCTATTTGGATGGCATAGTCCACAAAAAAGACACAGACCCAGAGAACAGAAAGCGTTACATTAAAAGTATCGGGCAGTATCACAACTGCATACTACTAGACTTGACTGTCACTTTCAGAGCAATATTTGTGATAAACACACCTTCAAACACTTTTTGATATTAGGCTGATAGTAAGGAGCTGCAAACCCACTGGTCACTTAATCCTGTGTCTTCTCTCTGGTGGTGGCCAGTGTCAGGTAAGATGCCATCACTGTAAGACGGAAGATTCACTCTACTCCACCTGTCAGAGGTCTGCTTGAGTTGTAACCCTAAAATGTCATTTTTGAACACCTCTAGTAAGAAGTGATCAAGAAGAATTCCTTTCTAACAAAAATGCAAAACATAGGTGTTAACTTTATTATGGATTTTAAGTGAAAAAAATAGAAAAATCAGACAAAAATCTGAGTGAATATCCTTTTTCTTTCAGTATAAAGAAAACCCCAAGCAAATAAAAAAGCAACATAGCCTTTTAGGCATTTTCAATGCACTTATTTGGAAAAAAATCTAGTCTTATTGTCTTCTCCATTAATTTCTAAGACATTCACCTAGCCTGTCAATGTTTGTGAAAATTTTGATTTTCCTTAGGTGACTGTATAAGACTGGAGCATACTGTATGAGGAAAGCTAAACGACAGTCTGAAAACGCTTCAGTGAGTCATACGGGGGCTGTTTTAAGGCTTGTCCATCTCTATTATTGATCCTTAAACATTAAGTAATTCAGAAGATAAATTCAGGAAAATATGCAGATGTCTTACCTGCTCTGTGCTATTTGTTCAATTCTCTTTATATTACAGGAAATTAAAATCAGAGGTTAAATGTTAGAAGAAATTTTTAACGGCAACAGCAAAAATTGCTGTGAAGCCTTATATGAGTAGAATAAATTATACCTAATAGGAGAGCTTACTAAGAACAAAGAAGACATTCATCCACTAAAAAAAGATATTGTCATAGGAGTGCTAGACTGGGACATGGGAGTGAACTAGGTGATCCCTTTGAACTCTGCTGTCCTTGATTTCTACATAGAATCCATGCCCTATTCTCAGTAAAAGCTCAAGTGATGCAGATGTTTTAATGAATGTCCCCACCCACCTCACAATCCCTGATTTCAGAGCACATAGTATTTCTCCCTGACCACCCCACTGGCCCTGAAGAGCAGCCTGTGTTTGCAGAGTGCTACAGACCTCTGTGGCATCAGGTCAGGTATGCATGTGGGCTGTAAGTATGTGGGGAGCTGACCCGTGCCATCCCCTTACACCAACCCTGTCCCAGCAGCTCCATTCCCAGAACCATGTTTTCTCAAGTCAGCATATGCCTGTAAAATAAACTGTCAAGGGAAGTGAGAAAAACAGTGGAGCTGAGGTGAGAGATGGGAGGTCGGTGCCAGCTGCAACAGAAACCTTGAGATTAAGCAGCTGCTCCTCAGATGATACCTTAGAAGTTAATCAAGTGGCACTGTCAGCCTGATCTCTTACATGCAGTCTGCATGCTGGTAGACATTTGCTAGGAACCTTGCTCCAGCAGATTTTCCCCTTTCCTGTTCTCCTGTCCCCTGTCCCAGCTTACCACTGCACATGTACTCACACTCTTATTCTTTCCCTCTGTTACTAGCCGCAGGACACAGAAAACTGCCTTCTTGGATTTCTAGGGTTTTTTTACACTGTTAAGTTGTTTTAATATAAACCCACAGTTCCTCTTGTTAGTGAATGCTAGCATTTCAAACTGTAATATAATGTGCCATAAACGACATTCCATACCATAAAATGTTGCTGAAAGACATACTTTTACTCCTAAAAGCAGTGGCTGGATTCTGCTGAACTGTATTTAGTGGAGATTCAATCAGAACTGAGACGAAAGAAAGGAACAAGATTCCAGGTTCACTGCAGAGTTCACTTGCATTTTTTCCTGTCCCCAACAATAAGAGGATTACCTTAAATCAAGAGCATCAGTGTCAATGAGAACCAGAAAACTTAATACATAGAAGGGCAAGGAGATCAAAGCTTAGCACCTGGAGAATACCACATGCTCTGGGTTAATACAACAATACACTCTGTTACATAAATCTTTAGTAAGGTTATTCATGAACACACATACAAAAAAGAAATTACTGTAGGGCTCAGATAACGGATATTTAATACTGGTGCTCTCTCTATCAGAGAATATCCTCTCATATTATGGTGGTGTTGACACAGAGCAGTGAGATGTTCTTTTGTTTTAAACACTTTTAGTCTATACTTGACATTACAGCTTTTGGACCTGGATACTGCACATCTGCAAGTCAGCGGAAATACCAAAATCTTGCATGCTCCTTTGATTGTTACATTTAAGGTATCATATATGCTACCAGCTCAGCTGCTGCAAGACATTAAAGTCCATTACTCCAAGCTTGTAAAGTATTTTGGAAATACTATAGACAAGGTTTAAGAAGATGAGTATTCCACATGGCTTCAGAAGGGGTGATAAACAGAGGGTAAAAGCATTGTAGTTAAAGTGATATATTGACTACATATGGGAAGCAATAGCAGGAGACCCCTTCTGATGAATATTTTTTTGAGTGGTTCTGAAACTCTATGCTTTTATCAAGCCATTATATTTCTAAGAACAACTTTGTTTACAGTACTGTAGCCTAAAAACTACTGACAGGGTGAAAAACAGCAAACTTGAGAAGTCTGTACCTGGAGCACAGCTTAGTTTTGGATCTGTGTGTTGGCATGATCTGGGAGAGTTTAGAAGAGAGAAGTTTAGAAGGAAGATAAATCAAATATAGTTATAACTTTCACCAAGAAATATTATAATCAGCTTAAAACCATAATGTCCTTAATGTATTACTTAATCATAAAGTGCTTCTTTGGTTTATCAATTTGATTTATCAGTGAGGAGGCAAATTTTTCCTCAGATATGCACATAATATCCAAGGACCAGGTGTGTGACATTGTGACCTACAGATGCCACAGAGAACCACTCATCTATGTAGCATAGCCATTGCAGGAAAAAAAGCAGCTCTTTAATATAGGAGAACATCACCCAAGAAAAATGTAGGGCAGGAAAGGAAGAGGAATAAGGGTTCCCCTCTCCAGAATGCAGAGCCACCCAAGAAAGCTGCTAGCCTGGAAGCCGTACTGCTGTGCAAGAAAAATCTTTTCTCTTCATCATATTAAGTTCAGGCTTCACATTGCATTCAAAGCCTCTGCCAATTTTCCCAATTTCTATGGATGGGTCACTGAAGACCAGCAAATGCCCATGTTATAATCAGTCATACTGTCCACACAGATGCCATGAAAGAAAGTAAGTCTTTTATGAGTTCGAGATCCAGTTCACTGAGCATCCTAAAGGCTGATGGTATGTCAGTGTAGAAGTTCGCACCACGACATCGTTCTGGCCAAACTTGTTTTCAAACACTGACTAAAAATTAAACAATCAATCATTTAGATGTGAATCTAAGCAAACTCTTTTGCTGTGCATCATGGTTTAAGCCCAGCCAGCAATCAAGTACCACACAATCACTCATTTACTTGCCCACCAGCAGGACTGGGGAGAGAATTGGAAGGATAAAAGCCGCAAAACTTGTGGGTTGAGATAAAAACAGTATAATAAGGAAAGTATAAGCCACACACACATGCAAAGCAAAACAAGGAATTAATTCACTGTTTCCCATGGACAGGCAGGTGTTCAGCCATCTCCAGGAGAGCAGGGCCCCATTATGTGTACCAGTGACTTGGGAAGACAAGCAACATCACTCCAAACCTTCCCTTCCTTCTTCTTCCCTACAGCTTTATATACAGAGCATGATGTCATATGGTATGGAATATCCCTTTGATCAATTTGGGTCACCTGTCCTGGCTGTCTATCCTCCCAGCCTCCCATTACCCTCATACCCCTGGCCAGTGTGGCAGTAGGGAAAGCAGAAAAGGCTTTGGCTCTGTATACCCTGCACTCAGCAATAACTAAAACATTTCTATATTATCAACCCTGTGTTCAGCACAAATACAAAATACCAGTGCCCCATACTAGAAAACTGAAGAAAATTAACTCTTATCTCAGCCCAAACCACTGCATTGTGGAAAAAAGCTGACAAGGTGTAAGGTCACCATTGTTTCTTCAGTGCTCTTTAGTACTCCATTATTTCAGCACCTGCAAACCGAGTCTGTGGTTTAGCATTATTAAGTGAACACAACAGACTTGAGAAGACTGTAAGCTGAGGTTGAAGTAAGTGATTTTCTTAGATCCTTTCCCATCTGACTTTTCCTGTGATCTTGTCATCTTAGTGTGAGTTATTTTTAAAAGAAGATGAGGAAATATTAGGATACGGAGAAAGAAGTAAAATATTATTGCTATCTAATTCAGCAAAAACCAATTTGAACTGCAATTACATGGCAACAAGACACACAGGGGAGGCTCAGACTTGGTGAACAGAAAGGAAGGTGGCAAGTGACAAGCACATGAAGGACTACAGCCATGGGGACTCTCCGAGACCAGATTCATGGCATGAATATCTTTCCATGTGCAAGTGTGGATGGCAGACCTATGCTGAAATACACAGGACAGCAGCTGAGGGAACACTAGATTTGCTGTGTACTGTGTGCAACCTCTTCCCTCATACAAGCCCAATACTGCCTTCTCACTTGGGCTGGAGATGGTTTTGGGACCAAACCAAACTCACTCTGCTGCTAGCCAACATGGTTCAGCAAGAAGTCGCTGGGTTTTACTATTACACCTCTAATTTTGAGTGTCAGTTTTCCAAGCAATGGAGCAAGGCTTTTGATTATGTTTAGTGATGTAATTTACAGTTTGGTGTTGGAAACAGGGATCTCCCTTCAGCACGTTTCTTCCCAGGCCCTCTCATAAACCTGCTTCATTGCCCAAGCTGTTCCTTGACTTGGTTTACCCCTACTTAATATGCATTTTATATGGGACTATAAATTCAGATGGACATAGTGAGATTTAATTAATGTCTTCAAATGTAAAATATGGATTGGCTGAAAATTAAAGGTACAATAACAAATAGCTCCACAATGTTTAGATAGTCCCACTTCAGTACACCTGTGGGGGAAATATAGGAATGATAATAAATACATAATAAATATTAAAGAGCCATAAAATAGCCACCTATAGATCCACTAAAACCTAATATAGAAATAATTCAAGCTGTCCTGAAAAGAAAACACCTTCCATTCTTGAAGGATTTAACAGTACCTTGGGATCCCAGGAAAGGGGATTGATACTGCAGCTGTGCTGCATGTTTTTTGTGACTGACACTTTCTTTGAACGTCCTTCTTCCATGCTATTTTTGAAAGTCCTTTGAGTAGTCATGTATCAAACTTCATTTTCTTTTATAACTGAAATAGTTCAATGGAATTCTTTGATATTATCAGGTCTGTTTTGAGACCAAAAAGGACTTTGTATCTAAGAGAAATAGATTGCACTGTTTAGAGCTGATGTGACACAGACAGAAGACTTTACCGTCTAAGTTATGTTTGCAACTTCTCAGAGGTTCCCTTAAGTTTTATGATAAATATATATTATGTCTAAAATAGACTGCATACCAGAAAGCTCCAAATATCAGAAAAGTACCAGTCTGGCCTTCTAGTAGTATTGTAAAAATGTGCTTTTTGCTAAAAGTAAGCATATTAACTTCTTAGAATTGCTTTTCCCAGTCATCAAAATAAGGAAGCAGAAAGACACAGATCAGAATGATTTTTTCATAATCCCTTGACAGATTTGTAATTAGGTGCAAGGCTACTCCATGGAAGGATTTTGCTGAGTAAGTTTTTCAAGTTTTTCAGCCTCTGCCAAGATGCCCTGGGTGCCATACAGGAGAGGTGGAAGTGCAAGTCTGCCCTAGGCTTCCACCATGCTAGAGGCACAGCGGTTCCAGGGCACTTCCTCTGTAAAGACCGGAAAACCTCTGGTCTGCTCTTGTTTGCCAGAACTATCACAACTCTGAGACACCTTCCTCTCACTGGTGTGCTGATGAGTGTAGTCTGACACTGGAAGCACAAAAATGCAATATGGAGGTCCCTCCCCTATATTCACCACCACTCCAGAGGGTCACTGATCTATGGTGAGGGTAAATGCAAAGGTCTTTCTATTCCTACCAGCCAGTGACCTGCACAATGCACAAGCTACTGATACCCTCGGTAGTCTCCTTAGCCACACACAGTTCAGTCAGAACCATGGCCGATAGTCGTTCACATGAATCTTAGTGGTTTTAAAGTACTAAGGTATGGAAGAGATTCTTTACCTATTTCCACAAAGCAAATCACAGATACTTCTAAGCACTTCTACTCATATGAAATAGACTTCACAGTTGTCAACAACTGCCTCCCAAATCAGTTTAGAGCTACCACCCTGTCAAAACCCACAATCTTCGGGATTCTGCATGACAAAGGAGGCTACAAATCTTAAAGCTTTGCATTTATTTTATGTAAGGGAAGTAATGTGGTACCCATTTCAGAAACTTCATCAAATATTAGCTGAGGTGTTTGGGTTGAAATGTACACAGGGCCTTTATTATGCCAGAGGAAGAAAACAACTACAGTATAGTAGAATGTAATCCTTCTTTAAATATTATTCCTGGAAATACTTTTATCACCAAATATTTAGATTCAAATTGAATTATATATTTTCATCACGGGTCTGCATTTCTGGGGCTTGGTTATAAAATTAAATTGTTCATACAGGAAAAAAATGTTGATCTTATGGCATGGCAGGGCAAAAAAAAATACTTTATTTCTGACTCCTCTCAATACATTCTTCCCTAAGCCAACCCCCCATCACTGACACATAAAGCCCTTCTCAGTGTGGTGCATTAAGGGTAGCCCATGCAATGCTTTATCAGCACAACACAAAAAAGGATGCCAGTCCTGGCAGATATGGTGTAAAATACAGCTTCTCACAAGGAATCAAAATAAACTAGTCATGGTCTATGTGAGGCATGCACCAGTTTACAGTGTCATCATTAAAGGTATCCCAGATTCTAAAATGTAACAATGGCATGTGAGAGAGTACACTCCCAGTTGGGCCACAGATTTTCCCCAAGATTTTTGCTGTCTCATCTCTCCTTGTCCTCACTTCCTGGTGTACTAAAGGAATTACCAAGGACCAAAGGAGTTACAGACAATAAATGGAAAGAAGCTGCTTGCAAAATGAAGCCTGCATGGACAGGTCTATTGGGAGCCAAGGAGATTGAGACTCCACATGTGAGTGGTCAGAAAATGCACTTCTTCAGTAGTGCTGGGGAACACTGGCAAACAATACCTCCCAATTCCAGTCATAGTGCCAGTGGATGGAGCACACAAAGCAGTTGGAAAAATTAACCACATTTTATTGATAATTCAAGAGTGAGACTTATTTTTAGTTATAAAATACAGTTGCTTTATAAACAATACAGCCAAAAACATCAGTTTTTCAAAAACCCCTCTTGGATCATCAGAAACATTTCAGAGGAGCTGTTCTTACCTGATCTAGTACCTTGAGTGTTTAAGCAATTTTTAGGCATGGTTCCTATGAAAATAGCATTTACTTTGCCACTTCCAGCATGTCCAGGTGTTCACTGTGGTCATATAGTGCACCCAGGGGTTGCTGCCAACCCACAGTTCTGTTGGCTTCCATGAAGCGACCCACGATTTGAGCCAAGTCTTCTGCATGTTTTAACAATGTGCATGTGTAACAGAGAGTGTTTGTGGCAGGCTGTGACTGCTGTGAACTTAGTACATTAGAGACAAAAATAGAACTAAACCAAAACTCCAGATTTGATCCAAACCTCACAGCAGGAGCCTTCCCACGTTACTGTCTGGGGCAAAAATCCAACAATTTGTTTATACACACTTCTGAATTTTCAAAATGCTCATTAAAAAACCTGAATCCAAACTTTGCAGCTTGCATCCATGTCAAATGAGACAAAGTCTGGACTTGAAAGGAAGCACATTAAAAAGCATAGTTCTGCATCATGGTTTGTAGGATTGCAAGGCAGGAAATTCACTGTAATTTTTTCAATGATTTTTGCCCACACAGAAAAGTGCAGCTTATGAGCCATTTCTGTAGAAAAAAAAAATAGTTTCTTTTGTGGATCTATTGATTGGCTGAAGAGGGGGAAAAAAGAAAGGGTTTCTTCCAGTAAAGCCTTTTAAGGTCAAACTTTTAAGCTGTGTCAGAAAAATGGAACACGGACTGTTCATTTCTTTTACAGAGTATTCAAAAACAAAAAAAATGTTTACAAGACAGTACAAAAAGTCTATTATGTAATTTAGTTGCCAACTTGTTATTGCCAAGGTATTTTAATATCATATAAAGCTCTACATATAAAAGAATTTTGAGTGCTCACAAGATTCTGCAGAACTAATTAACAAACCTGATTATGATCTAACATATTCAGTGATTTTTTTCACACTGAGAATTAGTGACCTTGCAGTTTAACAAATCTGAATCAAATTACAAATTTTGTTATGGCATTTAAAATTCTGTGACTACATGTGTGTATATAAAGAAATACTTAGGAAAGGTCATCACACATAATTTCTGATGCAATGAGTTAAATGTACAATTGTGTTAGTTTACTTTGCCAGAAGAAAGCAAGCATTCGAAATGTGGAAGAATGTAATCCTTCTTTAAATATTATTCCTGGGACTATTTTTATCTCCAAATATTCAGCTTCAAATTGAATTACAAATTTTCACCACAGGTCCATGTTCCTGGGCCTTGGTTTTAAAATGCAATTGCTTATACAGCCAGAAAATAGTTTATTTTATAACATGGCAGAGAAATATTCAGGGTTGTGTTTCTGACTTTTTTCCTATGACCTCTCTGGGTCAACTTTTTACAGCCTGCATATAAAATGTTATGCAAATGCAGAGTAGCACATGTACTGCATATCAAATAGAAGCATAGAATTCATTTTCTTTTTACAAATAAATGATGTCTTGTATACTGTGGATCTTATGGCTAAAGTGAGTCTCAGTCTGAGATGGGGGAAAACTTTATCTGAATTTCAGGCAGAACTATTGGAGGATAAATATCAAAAATGTGCTTACAAATCAGTGCTGTGACAAAAAAGTCTGTGTTTTCAAAACAGAAATTCTTTGCCATCCCCTTGTGCACCTCTGCAAATGTTCTGCTCTATTAGGAGGATTACTCTACCCAGCAGAGATCACAGCTTTGAAAGTCATAGATAATAGAGTTGGAGAGTTGAAGGATCTTGAGAATTATTCTTTGCTTTGAGGAGGTAGCTTTTATGTCTTGAGACATACAGTGTTTGCAGTATGAATTAGCTGACAGGGAAAGGAGTGCTGTTCAGTGGTCATTGAAAGACAGTTAAATTATACCTCTGTGGTGCTACATGCTCTTACATAGAGACAGCCAAAAGAGGGTATGTGAGATAAGTATGGGCAAGGGAAGAAGGGCAGCTGATGTGCATGTGTGTTAACAGGACAATTTGTGTCAAACCCCCTTCACTTAAGCTCTATCCATGACCAGGCAGTCATGGTTTGATTAGATTTATTGTGATTTCCTAGACAAAGTGTCCTGAGTACCTGTACAGTTTGCAGCTACCCAAAGGACCAGATATTTGCTCTAACCCTGCTTCCCCTGCAAGAGATTGGAGAGAGCTTGTTGAATTCATGAAGCTGAACTTTGGGATTAATTTCTTACAGAAAAATCTGTTTTGTTCTCACAGGAACTGCACTACAAATCTAACCTAAGTGAGGTAATTGGGAGAAATTAGAGTATTTGCTGCTAAACCATATTAAAATGCTGACATAGCAGACATGGAGTAAGAAGGCAAGGTGCCCTGTCTCACCATCGCAATAGCACATGCAACCTGCAAGAAGGTAACACTTTGTCTTTCAAAATGATTCGTATGTTTTTACTTAGTGTTCTGATATCATCTCCCATGGTGGAAAGAAGAGAAAGGATAAAACCATACTCTATGCTCCCCTCTTTTCAGACTCTTGTGTTACTTCTGATCTTGTGTTACAGCCTGTCCCTACTGAACACAGTAAGCGAAATAAAAGTCACAGGCAATTCTGGAATGCTACAAAGATATGTCTTTACATGAGGGATAAACTCTGCAAAAAGTTCCACAAATTATACTGGAAAGCAAGTGAAAATAATCGACAATTCAAAGGAAAGAAGGAAAGAATTGAAAACAAGACTTCAATGACACAGTCTTCTAAAACACATTGGGGGATTACAGGAAAAATTTCACCCACTGATGTTCAGAATCTATTTCTGAACTAAAACTCAGTGGTTCTCTTGGGAAAAAAAGCAGGTATAATTCTAACTAATTAAGTGTTTCTTCCTACTGCTTGGAGGACTAGAAAAATGAAAAGGGGAGAGGGGAGCTTGTGTGTATGCGGCATTTCCCAAGAAGTCAGTGTTCATCCCAAAGAATGGCCAGAAGATTCCAAATTGTCACATTGCCTTCATCAAGAACTCCCTCCACTTCTGCAGTTCCTATGCCTTGTCCTATTGATTTTGCCTGCCCAATCAAAGACAATGAAGTGGAAGAAGTTGTTGGTTTCACTGCAGATATCTTTTTTTTACATCAAATAGAAGACATGAGATGGAACAAATTGGTTTTAGGACATTTTGCATTTTCTTGTGCTTTTTCCATTATAATTTTTATAGCTGAGGCTTCTGTGAGGATTCACAGTGAGTCATTTTATGAGGCAGCTCCATACCATCTGCACTAAAGAGTTTCCTATCACTCTAGACATTACGTATCTCCTTATGGCAGCCTGGACACCACAGGGAAATTGTCAAGCCAGGTCACATGCCAGTGGGCCATCATTTATCCAAAAAAAGGCGGGCAAATCTGCTTACAATTAGGTTCAACCCTTGGTTCTGGATAATACATCCCTGTTGTTACAAATTCTTTCCTGCCAGCACCCTACAGGGCTCAGAAGGAGTCCTAAGATGGTCTGTTCCTGACCAGAGAGAATAGGTCCTGGCCTCTCTCTTTCTCTCCCATACTTTTTCAATCTTCTCTTTTTTGTAAGGAACAGTATGTTTTTTTGCATTGTGTCATGCTGACAGTAAGCACAGCTGTTCTAAATGTTTACAAAAAATATAGGTAAATGCCAGAATACTGAG
Organism: Pithys albifrons albifrons; assembly: GCF_047495875.1. Lineage (NCBI taxonomy): Eukaryota > Metazoa > Chordata > Aves > Passeriformes > Thamnophilidae > Pithys > Pithys albifrons. The sequence continues at coordinate 64,076,990 of NC_092497.1, read as the reverse complement.
GGGGTTTAATGAAAAAAATCTATAATTTCAAGGAGACAAAAAATTAATTTATAAAATACATTAGTCTGAGCCTCTATTATTCAAATGAAAAAACTTTACTGAGGGTACTATATACATAGAAATAAACCAGAATACAAATAACATAATTGGAGATGCTGTGTCACACACAGAGCTCAGTATAACTGCAGAAAAAATGCATTCAAATACCTTCAAGTGCAACCATCCCCCTGCAGCTCAGTCTAGTTAAAGCAAAGCTCTTGTGTAGGGGATTCCAGTTTACCATCAGATTGTATGAGGTTCAGGGGGTCTTTCTCTGGGAATAGCAAAAACTTGGATCCTAAAAGATGATCTGAAACTGGTTATCAGAGAAAACCTGTCAATTCAGAAAATGCAGCAAACCCTTGGGAATTCCCTACTCCTTTTCTTTACATCTTTGCCACTTGCTCTTGGCAATTTCAGTCACAGATACTCAAGTGTAAGGAGTGCTCACAGTGTCTTCTGCTGGAGCAGGAGTGTGGAACATCAAGTGACTGCATTTGGGTCTACCCAGGAAATGCTCTCAGATTACAGCCCACTGTCCATTCTTCATTTGGGCATGCCTCTGTGCAACTAAAATCAATATAGCTGGGAATGCAAATCACAGCAGCTTTCACCCCACTCTAGAGAATTAAACCAACAAATCTGCAAGTTTTCAGTTTGGTGGGTGCATTCTCTGAATTTCAGGGCTCTTGCAAGTAAGCTCTCAGAAACAGGACGTGCTTCACCTCTGTCAGACAGACCTAAACAAATGGATTTTCATCTTAAACAGTTATTTTCATGATCATTGATGAGACTGTTTTCATTATAGACTAACTGAAAGTGCTTCAGCTGAGGAGGGAAAACCACCTTCTCTCCTGTAGATGATTTCCTTCTCCCCTGCCCTAAACAATGCTGTGATATGGGAGCAGAAACAAAGTATCATCACCTACAAACTGGGAGCTGAATGATCTTCTCTATTATGATCTCTTCTTGGAAAGCAGTCTTAGAAAATTGCATCTGTAGTATTGGTGATGGCATCAAAAGCAACAGCACTACCTTAATAAAGAAAAAATGTAGGTGACACTTTATATTCAGAGACACTTGAATTCACGGAAAGTTCTTCTTTGTAACTTTTGTGAATTTCCCAGAACTTAAGGCAAAAAGAATGCTTGTTTTTAAAGTTTGTGTTTGTTTGCACATTACAGTACATTATAAGTGCAGGAGAGTGGATGTTGTGGGAGTGAGGCAATAGGATTGGGAATGCTCTCATTATTATTGTCTCAAAGACAAAGTGAAGCTGTCTGAGATTCAAGGTGCTTTGATGTTGGTGAAAGGTTTCTGTTCCAGCTGCTTTGTTCTTTAAGGGAACAAAATGCTGAACCAACTCAGACTGGAAGGACTGGTGCATGCGCCTGGAGAGACTCCTTGCAGTTTCTGAGCCTGGTTACATCAGATCCAGCTGGAAAAAAGAAACAGTTTCTCTGTTACCTGCAAGCTGCTACATAACTTAGTCAGCTGGGGAACTCAGAAAGGCTCAACACTTGGGTTTAAATTCGCTTCCAAGCATGTGCTGCTGGGTTACAGCCTTTGTTTAAAAAGGCTTGTACAGCTCTGACTCTTGGATCATCTGAACTCTGCTATGTCAGCATATATCCAAAATGATCTGCTGAGACTGCTGCGTTCAGCATCTTGCACTGAAAAGCACTTACTGTGGCCAGCACTGCTCATAACTCACTCGCTTAACTGTCCAGGCAACAAGGGTAATGGCTTCTGGGAAGAATGTTGCTGGCCTCTACTACAAGGTCAGTTTTTACCTGTGGGATCATGGGATAATTAACAAAACCTAGAGGACCACAGGACTTCTGTGGCCTGAGCTAGTCACAATTGTTTGACTAATTAGCTCTCTTCCCAAATTTCACAGGCACAAGAAACAGCCTACAACCAAATCATAGAGTGGTGCCAACAGCACCTAGCTGATTTAGCAGAGCAAAATTAAAAATAGCTGCACCACAAGACTTTTCATCTCTGAATGCACAGGACATACCTACCAGGAAGCAAGTCATAAAATCACGGAATTATAGAATATCCTGAGTTCAAAGGGACCTACAGGGATCTTTGAGTCCAATTCCTGGCCCTGAGCAGGAAAGGCCCAAGAATTACACAATGTGTGTGAGATGTTTGTCCAAACACTTCTGAACTCTGTCAGTCTTGGTGCTGTGACCACTTCTCTGGGTAGCCTGTTCCAGTGACCAACCATGCTTTGGGTGAAAAACGTTTTCTTGAACCGCCCTGACCCATTCCCTCAATTCCTGTCACTTACCAGAGAGAAAAGATCAATGTCTGCTCTTTCACAAGAATGTCTCGCCTCAGTCTCCTCTTCTCCAGGCTGAACAAGCCAAGTGATCTCAGTTACTCCTCCTAGGGCTTTCCCTCACAGGTGAAAAAGAGGACTATGCTAATAGTAGGAACTGCCAAATGGAGGACAAAAGATTTGCAGGACTGTGAAAGAGGAGAATGGAGTAACTTTACAAGAAAGAGCAAACTGCACAAGGCAGGAGGGAAAAAATAGAAATATGAGAGACAAAAAGAAGAAAGGAAATATATAGTGAAAAACATCCAAGAAGAGAAAGGTACATAGAAGGAAAAGGTAGTAAGAAAGGAAAGCTTGTATTTCATTCTGTCTATCTGGTATACAGTAAGTGATGCTTCAGCTTTGATGCTATCATTATCTCTTTTTCTAAAATTGATTGTTGACCTGAGGAAATTCCTAGTAACAGGTCTCCCTTGTACTTTGTTCTTATCCCAGTGAGCATCTAGAAAAGCTGTCTGGGTTTGTAACAAGAGAAGCCAATGATTTACCGTCTAGATTAATTTTTATAAAGAAAACAGGAAGAAAAAAATACTTTGAGACCTGCTGTCACATGAGGCTGGTCTACTCCAATGAGCTTAGCTGGCTCAAGGCAAGGCCAAAAGAGTGCAAGAACTGGAATAAGATGGAATGGGGAGAAAGCAAGTCAAAAGGCATTGCTTTCTGCTTGCTGAGGTTATAAAATAACCCTTACTACTGCCTGCATGGATGAGAGAGGGCATGACAGCTACAGCAACAAGAGTGTTGCGTGACCAGAACTTGACTCAGTGAAGGTCTGGTCACAGCTGGGGCACATGTCATTATTCCTGCAAGTCTTGGTTTTACCAGCCAAGTATTTTATAGAAGCAGCTGCAGAAAGCTGGACAGGCTTTCATCTACTATTGTCAGTTTCCAGCAAACTTAAATCCTTGAGTACATATACTTCTGCACTTCATTTTTCAGATGGTATTTCAGAACTGCTGACTTCTTTTCTTTGAACAGTTGGAGCAGTAAGATGAAAGAAAAAGGAAAATAACCAGAAAGTGCAAAAGTTTAGGTAAAAACACCCTATTAAAACCAGTAGTTCACAAAATAACTCTAGTTGAGCCTAAACCTTTTTCATCCCAAATCAGGTCATTCATCTATAAGATTAATAGTATGGGGAGAGGAGGCCAAGAGGAGAAATTATTCTACTGTGTGTACCCCAAATTAGCAGAATAAGGCAGCTTTTCTGCAGAAGCCTGATATGAATTAACATTACACTTTGCAGGTATTATGCTGTAATACCTCCCAGAATCGGACCCTCCTCTTTTACTGTGCTAAGTCTTTGTCTAATCTTTTTGTGGCCATCCTTCTTCCCTTCCTCCTATGTTGCAAGTGCTGAAAGACCCTCATTAGCCCAAACTGCCATGTAAGCTCAAGTATAAATAACATATTTACAAAGTGGTATTGTCTAAACTCAGTCAGTGCTTCAACTCTTGACTTACTCAAGAATTTAAGAGGTGTTGCATGACATCATTTCCACAGTCAGTGCGTTGTTTTTGAATACATTGTACCTTTGGGGCAGAAAATGGGAGATCCCATAGAGAAGCCTAGGAGGGAATCTATGGCTTCCAGTTTTATAACTGTTCAACAACTGAACTAAAATTACCTCGGCTCAGGGAGATAATAGCAAAAAGAGCTACCATCTAATGAAGTGAGGCACCTATCATATGTCTTCACTTCTTTTATATGCACATGTAATTGGAGAAAATGGGGTAGGGAACATTCATATCAAATTATAAATACCAGCTCCTGGGGGTTCTTGGAAAACAAATGGGATAATTATGGAGAACATAAGTATCTTTATGATTTTTTACTATTAAAAGTCATACAGTAAGAAAAAAACAACATCAGGTGATTATGGCTATGTACATAGAGAACTTTCAGCATTCAATGTAAAAAATTCCCTCATGGCAAACCAATAATCACCCTTTCAAAATTATGCTGTAGAGAGTCATATATATGAAGTGTTGAATATAAATCTTTTGATTCCCCATTGTAATGTGCAAAGTGTCACCTCTCACAGGAAGGTTGCTGCTGCAGGACTTTGTGGCAGCTGAAAAACATATGTTGTGCTTCCCCCTCCTCCTCCTTCCCCTTTCCTTACAGTTTCTCATAGTCTCTCTTGATAAATGTTTTCAGAAAAGTATTTTATGAGGTGCTTACCTATAAAAACATATCTTTCAAGGCCGTGTACACAATGAGGCCTTAAACACTAACCACACACAAGAAACACTGTTCATTTGGTGCACCATATAGATGGAAGGAAATAGAAACCCATCAGTGCTCAATCAGAGCCAAGGTGGAACCTATTAGCAGTTTGTTGTGACTTGATGTTATTCACCTACTACAGGAGAGGAGACCCTCACAGAAGATGTCCTTTGTTTGAAATGGCTGATAGGGCCTCAAGGTATATAGCATGAAAACATCAGCATGTGTGATCAGAGACATGGGACAGCTTCCATATGAAGGAAAATTAAATATGCTAAGACTTTTAGGTAAGAAGGAGGGAATGCTCAAGGGAGGAGATGGCCGAGATCCAATTATGAATATCAGGAATGGTTTGAAGAAATTATTGTGGAAAAAAAATTAGTCATTTTTTTCTTTTTTCTTTTCTTTTTCTTTTCTTTTTATCTTTTTGTTTCTTTTTTCCTTCTTTTTTCTTTTTTTTTCTTTTTTTTTTCTTTTTTTTTTTTTGCATAGCACAGGTTTTGAGGAACAAAGTTAAATGTTTATCTGAGTTAGCACATGATTGTGCTGTGGAGTTCATTGTTGTAAGTCATAGCAAAGATGAGGATTACAAGTGCATTCAAAAGCAGAAGAAGGCTGCATTAGCAAATCTCATAGCCAACAACTTCACCTGAGTAGGCCTTATTAATAACTCACAGAGTTATCATTTCAAGTATGACCTATAGGGAAAAATTTTACTTTCAAATCCCTGGGACAGGTTTCTACTCTATTAAACATTTCCAAAACATCATAGCCATTATAGTCCCATTTCATGAGCAGCTCATTACAGATTCTTGTTTTTATAAAGTATTTTCCATTATTTTTAGTATGTTTGTCATATCACACTGGAATGTAAATAACCTGTCATTGCCTGAGAGAAACAGAGTATTTGTGGTTACAGCTCTTCAATTCAGAAGAAAATTTCAAAATGTGTATGTTTCAAGGGAAGTCAAATACAAAAGGAGTTAGACCAATGTACCTTTCATTCATTCTTTTCAATGTATTGTGAATATTCTCTGAAGTCCTAAAGTGGCATTTTTTCCTACAATAAAATATTACATGTTTTCCCCCATATTAATCCAGAATCCATGTTTCCAGACTGAGTCAAAAAATTGTATAATGTGACGCAATAACAGCTTGATGCAACATAGTGGCTCAATTCATCACTTTAGGTGAAATTATTTCAGCTTGATAAAACAAGGAAACATCAGTGGATAAGGAAGCAAATGTTGTACTTGTTCCTGTTTTACAGTAAATACAACAAAAATAAATCATCACTGTAGCATATTCCTAAATATAGCTTATTCCACACAGCCACTCTCCTTTGCACTGAGATCTGCAAGGTTGCAAATTGCTGATACAGTACTGCACAGCTTGTTTTGTTTCGGTTGTTCTTAAGTTTAAAACAAACAAAATGACAGTATGAAAGAAAACAGCCTACAAAGGAAAAGTGGAAACAGGGCTGCAAAGGTGTTGTTCCCTCTTAAACTGTCCACAGGAAGGTCTTTACACTGTCAGATTAGAAATATATCCAATTCCAGGCAGGGAGGTACCAACAAGTCTGAGATCAGACATGTTGTAGGTGCTTGAATTGGATTTGTTATTTTCAAGCGACTGCAGTGAGTTAGATTTTTACAGATTGTAAGAGGAAGAGTAGCAGTAGAAAGAAGGTAGACTTACTTTGAAATGCTTGGTTTGTACTTTAAGGGAGTTCATCTACTCTAATCCAAATGTGCTTTAGCTCTAAAATCTATCTAAGACATTGACTTGTTATAACCTGGAGCCATTTGTCTAATTCATATGTGACTTATTTAGGGGCTTTCTTTGGTATTCAAGTTGCTTGTATTAGCCAGAACACAGGAACAGGTCGCTTCACACTTTCCATAAAGATTTCCTAGTGCCTACCCTGTGTTTATTGGAAGGAAATGAACTGATTTTTAAGTCGTGCTAGCTGGAGTAACAGCTGACAGAAGCACTTTTCCTTCATGTGCACAGTAGTATCACCTCATGTATCTCAAGGACACTGTGTCAGTTTAGTGATGCTCCTTTTCCATTTTCCCCAGCCATACCTACCTTTACAGAACTATGTCAGACTTGCTCTGCAGTTACCTCTTTTCCTGTCAGACAGACAGAGTGTATCAGAGAGCAGATAAGGGCTCATGCAGCAGAGTTCAGATTCCCTCTTTTAATCCACTGTCCCTTTTACAGGTACTTCTGCCCAAGGTGTACTGTCAACCCTACAATCCAGAGACTTCTCTAGCACATCCCATACTATGTTCCAGAAAAATAGGACATACTCTTTCAGTTGTCCCATGAACTAATGTCCCATATGCCTTTCACTTCCAAAACTGGGCCTTGCCATTTAGAGATCAACTGGATGATTTCACAGCTCTCCCAGGGTCTAGCTGTCTCCTAACACTGCATGCTGAATGGAAACTGTAGGATTTTTTCTGTGCTTGTACAGATATATTTTGTATAGTTTAATATTAGATTAAATTGTAAGTGTCACGTGTATTATGCCTTTGTACTGATCATAGAAAGCCTAGGATCATGCAAGCAAAATGAAAGCAGATTGCATCCTGCTTCTAGCAATCCTCATGCTACAAAAGAAAGCAAAACCAACAGAAATCATTTCATGCATCTATTTATATCTATGAGAGTATCAGTGGCAGAAAGCAACCTTCCTGCCCCTCTCTCTTCCCAGACACCTTCCAGTTATTCCTATTACTGTGTAAGACTGCAGAGATACATTTGTAATGAAACAAGTGCATTTTAAATTTTCCAAGTGTATGTGCTTCCGCAATTAAACATAGGGTAGCTCCTTTACATTTCATCTTTGCACAATAATCTATTGTTCAAATGTTGAACCATAGCATGGTAACCCTTGCTGATAAATTCATGGAAGAATTTTCACCTGTGGACAATGACTAATATCTGCCTCATGCATTTCTGCCCTACATTCTGTCATACATTTGCAGGGAGACGCTATCATATGGATTAAGTTAGTAACACTCACCCTCATATTTTCAGGGAGTGCTTCCCATTAAATCTTATCTCTTTGGACCCTGACAGGCTTTCACACCTAGTCTTATTTCATGTTGGAACTTCCCAGGGACACATTAGTTGTGCTTCACAAATCACCATGTTGCTAGTGAATGAAACACCCTAAGCAAGCATTACTTAAATCCTTGAAGGAACTGGGAGCATTTTACACTTCTGTTGGTGGTGAGCTAAAGGATCTATCTCCTTGAGGCTTCTACCATATGTTATGTTCTTAGAGCAAGTATCTTAATAATGCAGCCACAGAAGATTTTGATTAGTGTATGGTTCCCATGATATCTTTATCTCATAGTATCTATACCATAGTGTGGTTTTCTGTGGGTAATGTTTTTATCTAAAGAGCACTCATTAGGGATCCTGAAAGGAGGTTTTAGTCTATTGCTTTCTTGTTTTTGTTCATCAAAAATGTATCTCTTCTCTCCAATTCAATATGTTAATATGTCTTAGAGAAAAAAACACTTAAGCAGCAAAAGTGCCTCTTTTGCATACATAGAGAGTAACTTGCCTGGTATCAAAGATCAAATACATGTGACTGTGTCTAAACAGGGTAAACTAAATTGTTCCTCTGAAATAAAGGCTTCTATAAGCCAATATATGATGATTTTAATCTGAAAATTAACTTCAAAATAAACTCTTTAACCAACCAAAAATCAAGGACAGAAGTCTCAGAGATGAAAGAGTCTTCTGCAGATGGATATGACAATTTACTTCCCCTCAGATATCATCACAGTGGTCATGTGATTTTCAAAACCCTTTTGAGACTTTTGGCTGTAACTTTGTGGACTTTCAAAGAGCTGGATGCCTAGCCCAACTGCTGGCTTTATAATACAGGTAGAATAAACCCAGGCAACACCAGTCAGCAAGTACTCAAGATAATGTTCTCAGGTAGTAATCCTGTAGAGTATGAGACAAGAGCCAGCCTGAAGCAAGTCCTATCAGCTTGAAAGAAAAGACAACTAATAATTTTAAAGCAAATTTTGCTAGGACCCAGTTTATTCCACTCCATTGTGCTCAACTGTCTTTTCCAGAAGACTTGGCTCTTGAAGTATGCAGAGGCAGTGATGATCCATGGTGTTCTAGCAAGAAGCATGATGACATAATGAAATGCCATATGACCACATCACAACAGGACAATTCAATAAAATTGAGGCTAATTTTGCCAATTTCTTCTTCAGTTGCTAAGACGTCTGTGCAGAAAGTGGTGGGATTTTTTTTCAGAGGATTGCAGCCTATGTTCCTTAGTGTGACAAGGTATGTCAGCTGCTGCTGTTGATACACTTTTCCTGTCCAAGGGCACAAGGTCTTTTAAGCTACCTCTGTTCTTGAAGGAGAAAGATAAACACCTCAAGAGGGCAGTAAATCTCATCTGAAGACAGGCAAACTCTGGAGTTGCTTATCTACTGACGATGAAGGAGTGGACTGCCGACTTACAACAGAGAACAATGTTTTAGACAGCTTAAAATGAAATAAATTTGGTCTGTTTCCCACTGTGTAGCTAGGGGCAAAGAAGTGTTGCCATGTGAGTGTCCTCACCCTGGATTCTGCACCCAAGCAAAGACAACTTTAAAGTAGGCTTTCCAAGGATTTGACTTTCCAAGGAATCAGTTGACATTTTCTTGTGAAATTATCCTGTCTCTGAAGGCAAGGATGGAACCAAACTATAAGGCAACTCCGTAAAAACAGCTAATCTTAAAAATCCGTAAAAACAGCAGTCTAATCTTAAAAAAGGGTCAGATAGATGAATTTTAGCAATTAAAATTCTCCCATTCTCCCCAGAATGTATAAATAATAATGCCTTTCAAACCTGTGGACATCTTTAATTTTAGCTTTATTATTTAAATAGAATAGCTCACTAAAACCAAGTGCTTGAGCTAGGGGGTGTAGTATGACCACAGCCTTGATGGTGTTAAGATGGGAAAGACAGACATACAGGTAACCAGCTCAGTAAAAAAATATTATGAATAAGAGCAATAAAATCACTGTCCTTTCACCAAGAAGTCCGGAAGTTGCAAAATGTGTTTGGGGCTGTTTGGTGTTTAAACTGCATGGCCATTGTAAACTAACCTACAGCATATCTTTCTGTCTACCCTTAAACACGTTCTTTGTCACCGTAACAAAAGCTACATCTGTAAGCAGTTTATGATGCAATTGCTTGATCAATAGCCGTTGGAATAAAAGTAAAACGAGTCCTCCTTTGTTGCCCCAACAGTCCTCACCTCTGCTACAAAAATGGTCTTTAACTGGCTGCAGACGGGCTTCTTCACAAGTGTTTCTAATTCAGCTAAACATCTTGATAGGAAATGTCATAAATTACAGGTATGGGACTGTCAGCAGAATTTTCAATAGACATAGCATGAGTTCATATTGAAATAAAATGAGAACTTTGGACAAATTTCTGAGCCTATAAATGTTCTATCCCACTCACAAAGAGATTTGGGAAAACTTTGATGATCCTAGCTAATGTGTGACTGGTGAGAGAGGGAAACTCGTAGACTGTAATTTCCCTACACCTTGCACTGTAATCTTCCTGCGTTTTGTACAAGTGATTCTACTTACACATTTCAGACGTGGTAAAATGTATCACATATGAGCTATTGTGTCAATTTCCTGCATACTCATCTCAGGCCTGTAAAAAAATTTTGCTCTGCACTTTGATATTTATTTCCAGGTGTATTTATTTCTCTGGTAGGCATTCGAGATCTGGGTGCTGAAAAGATGCATGCATGTACTTAACATTATATATGTGAGTACCACCATTGATCTCAGCAGGACTACTCTCTGTCTAAAGTCAGTGAGACCACTCATGTCTGAAGTCAGGCAAGTAAATGAAACCCTTTCAGGATCAGAGTTAAAGCAAACATTTTTTTCCCTCAACTGTGGGGTGAAAGACCTTCTTTTTCAGAACTACTATTTTCTTTTCTTGACACTTCTGTTATCAAGAAGGCTATCTCAGTTCAGAGACTAATTTTGCTCTATTTTTCCTGTAGTTTCAAAAAACTGTTAGCATTTTTATAAAAGAGTTCTTGTTGTTTTAACTGACACTCTGCTAACTTTGAAGTATTGTATGCTACCATGTAGCCACATATTAGAGGTGTTGATTAGTTTCCCGAGAACTTAAGTATATCTACTGCATGTGGTTCTTTACTATCTTATGGGATTCATATGCCACACTACTCACTTTTATGCCTCTGGTTCTTCATTAAGGAGTGTGATTAACATCTATCATTGTCAAATTTGCATTGAAATAGAAACCATTGCTTTGAAGCATCATGGATTTGAACTCCATGTTCTGGAACTGATGTGATTCTACACACACTACTCATCCTAACACGGTTTCAGGTTAAGACCAGTTGCTGCATATCTGTAACTCACCGTTTTATCCACACGGTTAACCTCTCTGGAGTCCTCCTTCAAATCTCCTCTCTTGTGCTTCAACTTGTAGGTCAGCTAAGCATTTTCAACAAAGTATAGCTGGACTTAAGCAAATGCTGCTTTTCTTTCCCAGGCCACATAATCGGCAATAAATATAAAAACAACTAGACAACTTCAGTCAAAATGTTGCTTATATTAAACAGAAGGAACAAGACTGAAAAAAAGGTTATAAACCAACAAGAATCTGTAGTCAAATCCACCTTAAACCAAGATGGGATACCCAAGGAAAAGTCTGGTTTCTTCACACTTCAAAGAAATGTGAGCAGTTCCACAATACCCGAAGGATGGGACGGGCTGGTTTTGCTGTCTGTTGTCCTTGCCACATGTTGCTTCTCATAAGGCCACATTTGGTTTTAGTCAAAGATGCAGGATTTCTTCAATTAATAGCTCATATATGGCAACTTACACTTCAGAAGTGCTTAACTCCAAGGTGTCCTCCCTCTACTTCATATTGCTGAGTATGTTTTTCTGTTCATTCTACTAGTAACTAAGTACATATAGTCAATCAGCAATCATTCCAGTAAACCAAAAACAAGTCAACAGTAACAAACTAAACAATGAAGTTCAAATATATGTTTATGTATATACATTTATATATAGCATTCTTTAGATTCTAATACTAATTCTAATTTCCTATACATCCTCACCAGCCAAGAGTTTCCTTTTCCCATGTTCACAGAGAAAATGATATCAACTGAATAATAAACTCATGATAGAGTGCTTTAGGAGTGACTGAAATTGGATGCTCTAAAACCATAGATAAATTGGATTAGATCCATTGCTGTGAAATTGCTGAATCAAATACCAGCCATGGAAATGTCTCCATTTTCATAAGTAAAAGGTCTGGCCAGCATTTTCTTGCCACTCTGGAAATATTCAGCCTGAATGGATACTTTCAAAACTGTTACTATTTTCCTGACAAATAAGATTCAGAGAGAGATCCGAAATTATTCCCCATAATGGGCTTACATTTAAGAAAAATAAAAATAAAAATTTTGAAAACCCTTGTCTCACCCATTTCTATTTCCAGTTTATTCCTTTTAAAGGATTGTTGAAACAAGCAGCATTAGACAGAAAGCAAATACAGTGAAGGCAGTTGTATTGGTAGAAACAAGTCAAGGAAAAATAGGTTTTAGCCTGTTTCCTGAGGAAATGCACTTAACACGTACCTCTCTTCATTTGCTTCTTTGTACCTCGGAGTCCTGATACATTGTCATTGCTTGTCAGTTTTAACCAATGTGCAGAGGGCATAGTGCATAACACTTTCATTGTCTGTGAAGACACAGTAAAATACAGGGAAGAAAGCAATGAGTCAGAAGCTACAGGCTGCACTCGACCCTGATCTGTCCTCAGGGATTCCACATGGGTGAAAGATATTATGAACATCCCAAAGAGAGGAAAAGCCTTAGTCAGTGTTTACACTTCAGAAGGCACAAAGCAATCCAGGTTTGAGGCATAAATTCACAGGAGCCAGTCTTATTTTTGCTGTTCCTCCTGGAGCTAGTTTCTGATCCATCCATTAATTATCTTCAGGATCAGTAGCATCAAGGTCACTGCAATGAACACAGAGGTATATACAAAGTGGCTCAAGAGTTAATGGCTAGGAATACACTTGTAGATAGTCAGTACTTAGATATTGCTATGCTGTTAATGATAAGGATAGTCATAACAGTACTTCAGAATTGTCTTTTTGTTTGTTTTCTGCTGCAGATTACAAAAAAGGATCAAGAAAACGTATATAGATTTTTACTACTTTTTCCCAGATTAGGCAAAGGGGGCATGGGGCACCAGGAGAATGCAGAGCTCAAGAGATTCCAGATTTCTCTGACTCCAGAGCCACCTTCTAACTATTTGGTTATGTCACCAAATGACAGCAGATCCTGAAGTAAGTTTTAGTATTAGTAGTAATTATAGTACTACAAAAATAGTATAACACTTACAGTAGTAATTACTAAATATACCATCACCTGAGAACCCACACCAGGAAACCGAAAACCAGATAGCTTTACTAACATCACTCAGTATCAGAGCAAATAATAAGAGTAGAAATGCTCACTTTTGTCTCCCCGTCTAAACAATAAGCCATGCTCCTTTGTACCTATCCATGTTTTCAGCTTTATGAATCCACTATATATAAAATTGCCAAATCACTATATAGTTAAGTAATTCCAGGTTCATATTACAGTTTGCATTGTGGTTGGAAAAATATTTTCAAATACTGTTTAAACTTAGCATAAGCCTTTAGAACTTGTTTTCATATTTGACTGTGACATTTTATGTCTTCTTAGTGCAGACAGGGACAGACTCCACTCTGCAACTGATTTGTGTGATGGCAACATTTCCAGCTGCACAAGTGCTGTAACATCTACACCTTAATTAGCTCATGAGTCAACATATCTAGTTGGGTTATTACATGTATTGTATCCATTATCTACAAATGAAATACAGCTGCGTTTCCTGTTGCACCACTTTAAAACATCCACTTAACGAGCCTTAGAGCTCCAAAAGATTGGGAGCATTTGGTGACAACAAATAAGGTGGAAACCTAATCTGATCCTGTATTAACCAGCTGTATTTTTTTTTCTGGTAGAACCTAATCAGGTGTTTACCATAAACAAAAGCAGTACTTTTAGTTTATTTGTTAAATAGGAGTTGGACACAGGAAGCATGCCTGGGTCACAGTCAAAGGCTTTTACTTGCAAAACAAGGTCAACCAGGTCTTTGTGACAGACACTTGAATTTAAAAAAGCGCTTTTTTTCCAGCAGTTCAAGATCAGGCTGACATTTTGATGGATTCCCCTTAATCTTTTTCACATTTTCTTTTACAAAATGTGGCAGCATCTACATGGGTTAGCAGTTTCCTCTGTTTCTGGGAGTAGGAGGAGCAGGGGAATTAGAAGGAAAGCATGGGATTGGGGGATGGGAAGTTGTCTCCATATTTTCAGAAGTTGAAAGAATCTCCAGAGAGCTCCCAAATTGCCTGTATACTTCTTTATGTGCAGCATGTCGGGCACCTGTTTTCAATTCCATCTTGAGATCAGAACATCCTCCTCCTTGGGGTCTGCAAGCCTGGCCCTAACATATAAAATGTTTCATGCATATGGCTGTCATTTCGGGTTTCTTGGCAAATGATTTCTGTTCCGTGTGTAGGTGAGAGGCTTGTTTGAGGCCTACTTACAACATACCTATGGAACTTGATCACCACTGTAGGAAATGCATACGGAGGGCATTTGTTTAAACTTTTGGTCAGTGGGGGTCATTCTCTTTGTAAATGGATTTTCTCTCATAAACTATGTGAGATTAGTTTAAGTCCTCACTAGAGACCCCAGCTTTGCAGAAATCGTGGCATATGAAAGCAAGATGACTTCTCATTTGAGCTTGTCTCTGTGCAACTTCTAGATGCTGGCACATCAGCCTGCATCTTTCGCACAACTATCTATCACAGCTGAAGCAGTGAGAGCTGGGGAAATTCCACTTTACAAGGTGTGATACACCCATTCCTGGGAAATAGCTCTTTCAAAGCAGTGGGATCACCAGAAGGAAATTGACCCTTCTCCTCCCGTGAAGGTGACAGTCTTACCCCTTATTTTATAAATCTTAATGTCAGACCTGGACCCATGCTGTTGGGCTAAAACCTGAGAGCAACTTGAAATATCCATGTTTGTGGGATTCTAGAGGCCAGTGCTTCACCAAGTTCATCACTGAGATATGGTTTGGGAATGGAAGTCAATCTTTCTTTCTCCCCTTCATTAATGCATCTCTTCCTTTCACTCTTCCCTTTCAGCGTACCCTTTTATCCAAAACTCGCCTCCCTGTGCTTATATAGCAGGTCTGGTACTAACATATCCATCTCCATGCCAAGTGTGTAATTTACAAAAAGAACTTTGTGATGTTTTGTGGACCTTCTATTTTTGTTGTTCCTTCTGAGCACAAGCATTTACAAATCATGTGCTTCCTTCCCCTTAAGGGTGGTACATCACAGTGGGTGCGGAAAAAACAGGCTGGGACGAAGGAGTACAAAAGAAACTAGGTATCAGGCTCCAAAGTGATCAGAGGCGAGCTCAGTGGCTTTCTTCAGGAGACATATGGCTCCCCTCTACCTGCCCGAAGCTTTCCACTTACCTCACAGGGTTCCCAGACCTCTGCCAGAACCCCAGGGCTACTCAGGGTCCAAGGCCTCCAGCCAGGGGCCTGCGGTGCCTAGGAGAAGATGTGCTCCATGAGGCTCAGGGCTGGCTGTTTACACATGAAGGAGAGCACAAGGGCTGCTCTCAGATGTGGTTGGGGGACTTTTGCTTTATAGTACCCAACTGTCCTTGACGCTTACATTCCTCTGGACAGAGGTTTTCACAGTTGAGCCCCTCAGTGTTTTCCTTCCTATTATCATGATTACTGAGCATGTAATCCCCCTTCTCCTCTTTTTTTCTCTTTTTTTTTTTCCTTTATTTGATCTGTCATCAAGGAGCTGTTTTCTTTGCTCCCCTGGCCACTCTGCTCCTCCCAGCCCCTGCCATCTCTGGGAAACATACGCAAGCACACATGGCCTTTACTGTAACACATCACTCAAAGCAAAGAAAAAAAACCAAGATCAAAAAGTCACAAGTGTAGCAGATGCCAAGTGGTCCCTCAAGACCTCTACTTAACCCCTTCCTCAGGCTTTGCTGGACATTAACAAGAAATCAATCAGTACAAAAAGCAAAGCTTTTCTAAAACTTTACAATGTTTTATTATATATCAGGTTTAAGTTTATATATCTCAATGCCTTCTCAACTGCAGGAAACATTTAATGAAGCCAGAACTGGCTCAAAACCCTGGCTAGGAACAGATTTTCTGCTAATTGGGATTGTTTATGACTTTATGTAATAAAGTTTGACATTGCAAACTGTGAACAATTTTTACAGTACTTCCTTCTCTTTCTACCCCTGAACTGTCATCTAAAATCAGATGTATGAAATGTCTGTGCAGCAGTTAAGCAATCAATGCCTCTTATCTAAATGACAGTGATATATGGGTCATTTGAAGCCTAATGATTATAAATGGGGGAGAAAATAAGCGTTTTTTCTCTAAGTACAGTATGCCTTGCAAATTTATCATATTCTTCACAGGCACCTTAGGATTGTCTACAACTCCTTTTGCAATGAAAAATTGCAAACTGTTTTGCAGATGGAAAATAACTTCTCAAGTTGCAATTTTGTCTACAGTTTGCGGAATATTGTCCAAGTTCAAACTGAAAAAAAAAATGTAATAAAACAAATTATGTCAGCCTGAAAAGCTAGAAAACCCTGAAAACAGTTTGTTGGAACAAACCATTGAAAAATTATTTTCCTGTGAACACCATGGGTTTTCAAAGCCCTCTGAAAACTATATGCTGAAGACTGGAGAGGAGTTGGGAGCAGTTCTACTTATGTATTTTATTCTGAGTCAGTTTAGGTTTACAGCTGCTGGTTCCAGTTCTGCAATCAGTTCTACTCTAGCAGACCTTTTCACCTAGGCAGAGATCCTGTGAGGGCTTTTCATCTTTGCACAAGACGTAACTCCCCCAGTTAGATCAGATTGCAGGATCAGGGCCTGAGCATGAATTCGTCTAGTCCTCACAGGAAATGCTTGACTCAGCCAAAGAAGTGTAACTCAAGAAACAGCATTCTACTTCATATGGAAAAAACAACTTCACTGAATATATTCATTTCTTACATTCTGTCACTGCAATCAGCAGCTACAAAAAAAAAGTGACATTTGCTCCTTCTCTGACACACCAACCCTCTTTCAGAATAATTTTGGAAGAGTAAAAGCACAACTGAATTCTGCACAGGCATAGAGGTCTGTAATTATGGCTCTTCATGCATGACTGGCATCTTGATTTTGTGTGATGCAGTTTGATCTTTATCTACCTGATTACAGGCACAATGAGAACAAGAGCATGACCTTCATCTCTACCTTTCCACCCCCAGAGGACTGGGGATTTTCAGCCCACGGTTTGTCTTATCACTGGCAATCCAGCCACTTTCCAAGCCACAATAATGGAAGTTGTGTTCCAAAATCGCAGCACAAGTACACTTTATCTGCTTATGCATCACAACCTTATGCCCTTGGAGGACCTCAACCACACCAACATGTACAAGCACATGCACTGTAGGTTCAATGACAGATCTACCTTCAGCATGTCTGCCTAAAAGTCAAGCCCTCACCCCTTGGTTTTCTTCCCATAACTGATGCCCTCCACCAAACTGTGCCTTGTCTGTTGGATCGGGAGAATGAATTTCATGTATCGAAGCATATACTGGAAGTCACATCCAGACAGAGAACTAAAAGATGAAAACCTACAATATGTGAGCTAGAAGGGGTTAGATACAGCATCATGGACCCAAAACACCAGAGGACACAAGGTGACATGCAAAAGGAGCAGGCCCATGTCGACACACAAAACCTGTGCTGCAGTTAGTCACAAGGCAAAAGGACACAGCATGCTCAAAGGCACATAGAATGGTGCATAGAATGCTGACATTCAAGTTTGCATGAGCTCTGGGCTAGGGCTGACAATACTGGAACAGTCATAAATATGTCTATGGATCTAACCATGTAACTGCAGACTCAGATTTCCAAACTTCAGACTATCCTAGGTCTTTGGCATTTAATTTTTCTTGGTGTATCTGAAAAGTTCAGAAGTATCTATTTATCTTCTAAGATTACTAAATACTTTTGAAAAGCTGCCCTTGTGTTGGGGGTCTGTGAAAAATCAAGGTCCATTAAATAGTTCTCTGAGTACCTTCAAAATGCTTCTGGTAAAGACAAACAGGGCCAAATCATTCCCCTGTTTTTTGTTTGTGTGTTTTGTGGGGGTTTTGATAAAATTGTCCAAAAAATGCCTGGAACATAGCTGGAATTCTCAGTGCAATGAGGTGTAGCATTAATATGTGCTTCATGTACCATTATATATTGTTCATGTAGGTCCTGTAACTAAGAATTATATTTCTGTGCCATTTATAGGTAAAATACAGTCAACCTGAGTCAAATGCTCTTTTTTTCATGGTATTCAAAAAGGATAAAAATGCATTGCAGGTGTAATTAATCTTTCTTTAAAAAAGCAGTTTACGTTTCTCTAAGTACATCCACTATAGCATAAGGGGTGAAAAAAGAGAAATAGTATTCTCCTGTGTAACAGGATTTCTATCTTTAATCAAAAGCATTTGATGGTTGAACATTAATAACATGTTTGTCAGTAACAGTAGTCTGGTTCAAACACTATTCTTTGGACTCAAGTATCATATTTGGGTACATTGCAAGTCTGCAGTGATTTTTACACCACGTTTTATTTTACCTTTTCCTTGTGTGAAGAGATTCAAGTTACATATGAACTGACAGACAGATGCAATAGATCCTCTGCAGAGAATAGTGGTAGGCAATGGGGTTTGTAACTTTTCAAAGTGGACTGCTATATTTCAAGTGTCTAACCTGGTGATGAATCTGCTATCATTTACCATTAAGTGCTTTGGTCTCTGAGTTCAGATACACTTTTTGTTTTGGGGGTTTTTTTCCAGCCTTGTCATGAAACACAATAAATGACCAGCTTTGCTTTTATTAAAATCCATGCCAAAACTATAACAGACTCCAACACAAGGGAAAAAAAAACAAAATAAACCTATGAAATCATGTCATATGGCAACATAGTCATAACCAGGAAGAGACATGACCCTCACGAACATCTTTCACAGCCATCAAAGTCTCTAAGAATCTCTAATGGATTATGTCTGGCATTTGAACGGTATCAAATAAATATTTAACAGTTTAAGGAGATGTAGATTTTTGTGCCAGATCCACACAAGGTATCAGTCTTTGATCTTTGAAATAAAAGAATTATTCTTGGAGGGGGTGGGGGAGTAGGAATGGAAATTTTAAAAATGTTTCAGAGAGTTTTGGGTTGTTTTGTTTTGTTCAATGTCTCTGATACTGGCATATACAATGCAGAGAAATGACAGATTGATGGTCACCACAAATATCAAAGAATATCACCTGCTGGCCCAAATATGGCATACCCTTAAGGTGTCAGATTCTACTCGTGGTTTTTATTGTGATTTACTTAAAAAGGTCAGAGTAGACTGAGAATCCCAATGAAATTCAATCTCTCCATTTAATAAGGAATCTAGTAAAATGCCTTGAATAGGATAAGAGACCTGTATTTTGAGGACTGGAGTAACCCCAAAGGAGTCTTATTCCGTCCACAGATGAGACACAACAGACCCCATACTTTTATTCATAGTCAAGTACTATTTTACTTCTTATGTTTAATTACAGTTCTAATTCTCATCTTTTCTATGTACAGATGACAGGCTTTATGAAACCTTTCCTACTACCATAAAGTAGTAGGAACAGTGGTTGATTCTCTTTGCACAATGTTTTGTTTATAGATGTAATTATAACAAAAAGTATCTGTCCAAATTCAGGAAAGCAGAAGCCTTGAATGAAAAATGCAATTCTACTAGTAGCAATTTAGTTGCCCACATTATCTCCTCTGTGAGGTATATAAGGAACAAGGGAATACAATCTCATTGAAGAATGAATGGTTTCCTCATCCAGGTTCCCATCAGTACACAAATCATAACCTCACATTTCAGAATATCAGATTCTGTCCTACCGAACAAATTGCCACACCATAGCTCTTTGTCAACTCATCATTACCAGAAAGCCAAGAAACTGTCCCATTTAACACTGTGAGAAGAGAATAGCCTCATACACTCTTCACCTAACTCTGATGGACATGTTTGCATTTCAAAGATTGTTGGCTTTTTAGTGTATGCAGGAAGATATCTGAAAAGAAGACAGAGTCTAAGATAAATATCTCCCAAATTATAAATATCACTTATGCTGGGGAAGAATTGTGGTTTTGGTTTCCAGATTGCATGTTTTCCTTCACCTAGGATTTTCAAGGATTTTCAAGGATTTCACTTTCAAAGCTGGAGAGGGAACTTCTTTCCCAGATAATCGTTGCAGCCTAGAACCAGTCCTTAGTAACTGTTTGTATTTGACTCTAGTCAATGCAGTTAGTCCTTCTGCAGTTGTAGCCACCAAAATTGTGTGCTGTTTCTTCCAAAGGACAATAGTCACCCTTTTGCTGGGCCGTAGACCTATGCCTGCTAACTACATAAAAGCAGCATCAAGAAAAAACTAGAATTACATGCTAGGTTTCACTATTCAGTGCACTCTGCAACAAAAGCAGAACCATCAGAAAAGTATGTGCCATAAAAGACAATTTGGTCTTTAAGTGTCCATCATTTCTGACAGGACAACTACAAAATCCAAATCCCCTTTTTCTTTTTTTCTGCTCTATGAGTAGTCATTCCCTTCAAGCTACAGATGAAAACTCTAGAAGTGTTCTTGAATTATTTGTTAGCATATTTTTAGGCAAAATGGATTCTGAGAAGCAGGTTCTGAAAGATGAGGCAGCCTGTCACTCTCTATGAGAGTGCCTCAAGAGGCTTTTCCTCTGCCATGTCCCTACATTAATGTCAATGAGATAATAGGAGTGAGGTCAGGAGATACTGTAGACTGTTCTTCTTGGCTGACAGAAAACAGTCCCAGACACTGACTGGAGCACCAGGATTTTGTATTGAGAAATGTAATTCAGGGAATTCTATCCAGGTTTCTGATGCAGCTTCATGTTTTTCCCTGAACTAACTAAAATCTGGCAACTGCTGGACAGGTTATTCAGTTTATTGTGTGTGGCAGCAAAGGTCTTCAGAGGCAGAAGCCGGCAGCAGCTCAGCTGCCAAAATAATTTTCTGATGGGTTAGTGTGGAATACTTTAGTCTATTCAGCTGCCCTTTCAGTGAGTTCAGTTACATTTACCTTTACCATTCTTTTGAAATCAAGTTCAATGTCTGTTCCCAGACAAGTCAGTATGAAAGTAATCCCTGTCATGAATTGCAGCACCTTCACACCACTTGGGCTCTCTCCTAGTGGAAAGAGTTAATGGTTCTGTGGGTGAACAATGAGAATATTTGAGCAAAGTGGTCTGAGACAGTAATCAGGCCTCCTGAGAAGTCATTGTAGCAGCTTTGCCACCTAAATCTTCAAAATACTTTGCAAACAATTTACAGACTTCGGCAAAGGAATTATAATCCCTAAAAGACAGGACAAATTCCTGTCACAAGAACCCCAGTCAAGTCTGATTTTGCCATAAAAAATATTCTGTGTGCACTTACAGGAGGCTGCAAAGTATACTCCATTCATGAGAAAAATCATCCCATTTTCTTGATTAAAACATGAAGAATTAAAAAAAAAAAACATATTTAAACTTGTGTTTCTATATCTCAGCATAGGATAAAGTTCAGCATAACTTTTTTATTGTTGTTGTTCAAATTGTGAAGACTGTTACTGTCAATTGAGACCTGAAAAACTTACTTTTCTGTGACTGCCTCTTTTACAGTTGTTTTTCAGTTCAGTTTTGTTACGATTGTTTGTTTGTAGTCAGCACTACATCACCTTAAAATCTTACAATCACATATATGTGCACAGTAATGGCCAGGAATCCTGAAACACTGTTTTCACGGTTAGAAAGGACAGTGTATGTGGGGCACAGAAGTAAAATCTGTCATACATTGAGTTTGTTCTCTTTCTGTCTACACTCAGGACTGGACATGAAGTTTGAAACAGGTTCATTATTGCTGGTAAATGAAATTGGAAACTGAGAACACTGAAGGAAAAAAATCCAAAATTAAAAACAATAATCACACCAGTTCTTGGACATGAAAGATAATGTATTCAGCAGCTGCACGTTCTTCAGGTTGCACCAAAACAGCTGCAAAATCATGGTGTGCTTCAGTAGGAATGAAATCTAAAAAAAAAGGAGAAGCCTGCATCTTAACTGTAACATGTGCAAGCCACCACATACACTGCACAGCTCTTTTCAGTAGCAGCCAGCTAGAAGAAATCAATTACTTGCTAGAAGAGCTCTGGACACACTTGTAGCACAGAAAAGTGTCATTTTCAAGAGGTTTCTTTTCAAGAGTTATAATCAAGTTTCTGACAAAATGATAGGCCCATGCATTGCCAAACTGCCTAAAAATTACTAATTTCTGCAGCAAGTAAATTCCACAGGGCCCAGCTCTTCTGGAGGAAGAGCAAAGGATACAGCTGTTTCAAGGATAGTGCTTCAGCTGTCTTCCCTGCATGAAGCAAGGGACTCTAGATGACACTAGAAAGTTTATATCACTTATACCCAACTGCTAAGCCTAAGCAAAGCTGGCACTCCTCTTTCACAAGGAAAACAGCACAGAGTAGAAATCACAAAGGGAATGGGGCTCTGTAACTCTGCAGAAGAAAATGCATAAATAAAAGACAAAGGAGGTAAATGATGGACTGGAAAAAATCTGAGGACAAAATCGTATGAGGAAAGATTTGCAAATATCTGTCATTTTATTGGAATGGGCAAATACTAGAGGGTTTCTTGTCTGCCTCACGAACATACCACACCTACAGATGGAAAAAAGTGTGTAGGACAGTATCCCTATAAAGAAGATAAAGTGTAACACTCTGGATAAAAGCACATAACTCATGGTATTCAGACTTCCACAAGAATATATCAAACTGGAAAACCATAGGACTAAAAATGGACCTCTGAGGAAAAATGTGGAGAAGGGTAAGTTAAGCTACGGAAGCAGACAGTGTGTAGAAATAGCAGCAATGACAGACATAGGCTGAGCATAGGAGAGCCCCCTACCACCACTGACTGCTCCTTTCCACAGAATAGTTATTCAGACTGCAAGACAGTGACAACAGACTATGCAGGTCACAGATAGAAAGCATGGAAGCACTCAGCAGCCCAGGAACCACACAGACAGCTTTTACCTGAGCACAACAGACAGCTTTTACCTGAGGACAATTTGTGCAGCTCAGCAAAGGAGGTCCATCCATGGTTCATTTTTCCACATTCCATTTTAACCACAATGCAGACATGTAAGGGCAGAAACATGGCAGAACTATCACAGTGTTGTGGGTTAGGAATGGTGTTCCCCAATTTAGTACTTCCACTAAAAAGAAAAACACAAACAGCTCCCTTCTTCCCTCCAGTGGAGGCACAAAAGGCAGAGATTACATGTTGAAATAAGAACAGTTTACTAGAAATTGATGAGTAACAGCAACAAGACTAATAACAACACTGTACAAAAGAGTGGGCAATTTAAATGCAAAATGCTCACCAAACTGAGGCAATGAGCAATGTGGGACAGACCCTATGCCCATCACATTTGCCCACAACTGGAAACCATACCTACTTTCTACTGTGAAGGGAGACTCTCTTCCACCACTCCTGCCCACCCCCCACACCACCATCCCCAGTAGTGACATGGGTGGTATAGAATAACAATCTAGGCATGACTACATAGCTCCAGACTCCACCCTCTCATGGGTACTGTAGAAAAATTAACTCTGTCCTGGCCAAAACCATGACACAGACAGAGACAGATAAATATGCATAGACAAGGAAGGATATGCAAATGAGCTAGAGTCTTTCCAGAAGTAAAGCATGCAGATTGTTTTACAAGCAAATTACACAGGACTAAGTAGACAAATCACTACACTGCAGTGATGGATCACTATGTCTCAACGTGACATTACAAATCCCAAGTGCTAAATCCTAACTATCGACATGTAGGATGGAGAGATAAGCACCACTGTGAAACATGGCCAGCAGAGCACAAGCTGATAAGCAACCAGAATCTATTAGGATATGTTCTCATGAAATCACAGATACAGAGAAAACACTTCCTGGTGACAACCTGCTGTCCTCGCAAGACTAGCCCCCATTATATCGACTACACTTCCTACACAGAATCCACCACATTTTTTAAAGGGTGGAAGTACAGCTGAGGGGAAAATAAATTAACTCACAAACAAATAAAGTGGGAGTGTGATGACTGTGCAGAAAGAAATATGACTTTAGAACATTTTGCGTTTTTTGACTGATGACACCAGATGTAAGGAGAACAAATAAAATACTTGCAAGGTTAGAAGGCCATGGATATGGTAATAAATTTTGTAATCTCAAATGAATGTGACAAAAGGCTGTTATGATGGACAGCTTCCTGAAAGAGAAGACAATACATGTAACAACAAGAAAATTCTGTTTGAAGGAAGTGCTTAACAAAGCAGGCTATGTGGGAGACAGAATAAAGGCTGAATGTTGCATTTTCTTGGCTTCTTCTTTCCTTGTTATACATGGCGGAAAACAGAGAATGCTGTTCCCTCTGAGGGCAGCAAATCTTCAGAGATCTCTCCGGGTACTTACTGGAATGGTTGTAGTGCAGATTGTTTGTGTTGAGGTTAAAAGTCAGACAAAATTCTAACTTTAAACAGGTATTGGAAAATATGCTTGGGCAAAGCAGAGTCCTCAGGGCTATCCAATCCATCAAATAATTAAAGTTCTGCTTGGAACAGTTCATAAAACAATTCCCATTTTGGGCCTGACAAACTTCTTTTGTCACCTGTGGTTTTTGTTAGCTACCTTCTACCCTTCCAAGAACAAACTTGTACTTTCTGCTTGTCATCACTAAGAGAAATGAAAAGCTTTTGTTAACCACTTTGAGCTGTTTGATAGAATAGTTTTGATTAGGGAATGTTTTACGTTACTTTCCAGAGTTTATTTTTCCTTTTAAAGGTAATATGAGACCACAGGTTAGATTTAGAGTTTTCCTAAGTGAAGTACTTTGTCCAGAGGTAATAGACATTTTGGTGAGGGAAAATCTGTCTTCACTTGCATTATGCTTGCTGTTTGTCTTCTTCATAACATGAAATGCATTTTACCTGCTGTGTTTCCAATACCATCAGCAGTCACGACTTGCCATTGATCCCTTTATGACAACTACATGGTCTTAATGTGAGCTTCGTAATTTCCTATGAAACAATAGAGCTGAACTACTTTCTGAGTCTGCTCTGAGGGAATTTATAACACCCCACAGGCAGAAAATACACATTTTCATAAGCTTGACATGGAACTGGAGAAACCAGGAGTGAAGTCTGTAATGAGAGCTGCACCTATCCCAAGCCATATAATTTAAATCTAACCTGCAGAACGAAGGAGGTGATGGACAAAACAGAAGACATTCAAGACAGAACTGAAGGTTTATATAGGATATTTTTAAAATTAAATCATCTCCATGGGTGATTAACCAACAGTATTGATAAATATTGTTGGTCAGGTATATCAAAGGCTAGGAGGCAACTGTAGATGAAGAGGTTAAAAGAAATATTCAAATAGCAGCCTGACAAGTTTCAAGCCATATCAAAGTTTCCATCACACTGTGGGTACTTATTCCTCAGGGACAACATGTAAGGGAATGTGGAAAATACATGGCTTGAGGAATGTGTATTCCTTTGGCATGCATACAGGGAGAAAACAGAATATTTCCTTTTGAAGGCTCACAGCAGAGACTGAAAAAGCAAGAATCAATTCAGATCAGGGGAGTTATCAATAAACTAGCTAAGCATTGTTACGAGTTTCTGTGAGAAGGGTTCTCAGCCTTCAGTATCTGCTATCCTGTGGACAAGGAAATGATTGTCAAAGTAGGTCCTGGAGGTCATGACAGTATAAAAACTAATTCCTCCTGTTCCTCTTCTGGCTGAAGCCACTCCTTCCAGTTTTTTGAAGGTACTGAATGGACAGAGGTACTACTTTCATAAACTTTGCTGCTGCTGCTTTCTGCTCCATAACCCAACAGAAAGAAGAAGTACTGATCATTTTATATTTCCATGATATTTGCCTCTACATCTGTTTTAAAACAAATAATTAATACCAACAATTAACAATCAGTGTGTATTTCCTCTCTATTATGAATTCCTACATGCTTTATAAACCAGTCAATTCATACATGATTTTTTTAAATACAAAAAACATTGTTATAAAAGCCAGATGTGACTGTCCATTGAAATTTCCCAGTTAAAATAAATAAATAAATCAACATATTAAAAAAGAACGCTGAGAAAAGCCCAATGCTATTTTTAATGTAGAATTGGATTTAGATTTTTTTTTCATCATTGAAACCCTACATCACAAAGGAGGTTGGGCCAACATATAGAGACATGGAATAATTTAGACAGTCATTTAGATTGGACGGGACTCTGTGTGCTTGTGATCTGATCCTCTGCTCAAAGCAGGCCCAGTTTTGAAGTGAAGTGAAGTGGCCCTTCAAAATTGAGGGGTTTATGTCTCTAGGGACAGACATTTCATCATCTCTCTTGCCAACCTGTAGATTAAAAAAGCCTGATCCTTCTTGACAAGAGACATAGATAAACTCACAGCTAGTGCATATTGTCTGATATATAAGGTGTTACTTGTATGTACAGACATATAAACAAGTAATTCTTACGTCACATTAGAAGTCTTGCAATTACTTTTCAGAGATACTCCACCTCTAAGGTGGTCCTTTACTCTTCTCCTAGGCAGTCTTACAGACTGAGGGTCTCAGGCCAGATTTCAGCAAATAATCAGACTGACCTAAACTCATCTCATTTAATCTCCCTTTATTTTCCAGCTCAGCCACAGATATTGCTAATATTTCTTTGCAGTTACCAAGTCTGGTAATTGGTTGTCGTTATTTTCACTACAGAAGTTAGTGGCACTGTCAGACTACTCACTTTCATCATTGACATGGTACCTTTTTAAAACAGCCAAAAATATACCATCATCTTAGCAACACTAATATCATTAGTTCATAGAGATGAATCAGGGCTGTCATTTTTGTAGGTTCCTTATATTTAAATCAAAGAGCATTCTGCGTGGTTTTTCTAAAATTCACTAGTACTTAGGGCTCTCTGTTTTGATTGCTTATGGCCATGTTTTTCTTTAATATGCAACTACGTATTACTGCTAGCAATGTCAGACCAGCATCCCTGGGCAAAACAGTCTTCTACTTCCCCTTAGAATAGTTGTACTGCAACTAGCAAGGCTATCACAGCAGTGGGCCAGCTAGCAGGGTGACTGCCATTCAGAGCAGCAACCTTTGTATTCAGGCTGCATTAGAACTGCCAGTTACTGTGTAGTGACCAGGAAGAATTTGTTATAAAAATAACATTTGTGTACTATAAATTGAGGATGTAAAAAAGAACTTAAGTTCTACTGCAAACACACTTCCTCATGTGTTATGTTAAATTAAATACCAGAGAAGTTCTGGAAACACCCAAGCAATTAACTTTGTGTTTCCATAAACTCTACAGACACAATATGAAAGATTGTGGCCAGGGCTGAGTGAATATTTTCAGTTGACATCCAAACCCACTTCAACCAGTTTCATTCAAATTAGTCAGTTCACCACACATGTTCTGGTTCAAGGCTGAACTGCATAAACCTGATAAAGGAGAGCTTTCCTCTCGGTCTTTTTTACTTCAGCCACTCCCTCTCCACAGCAGTCACTGACACCATGTGCTCTGTACTTCCACAGCAGTGCTCACCATAGCAGAGGAGCTAAGAAAGCAGGATAGTTAGGGAGTCCTGTCCAGGTTTTCTGCACCACAGTGGGTGTTGCTGGCAGCATGAGGAGGGGCAGACATGTCACTGCACCCTGTGGGAATCATGGGAAACTGCTCATCAGCACCCGGAGCCAGCACCCGGAGCCAGATAGGTTGGGGAAACAGTAAGGCTTTGTCTGGGCAACATTTTCTTGTGGTTGAAAAACGAAAGCAGAGATTGAGAAAAAAATTGTAGAGGCAGCATGCTGCAGGAAAGCTGTGATGGAGACAAAAAAGAAAGAAGAATGAAATGGTGTTCTCAAAAGTGAAAATGGAAGCCTCAAAGAGGGAGAAAGGACAAAAAGGTGAATGATGGAGCAGGAAGCAAAAAAAACCAAACCAACTCCACAACACATATATAGGCCTTATGCAAACTACCATATGTTCACACTGGAAAGGCTGATATGGCTAAACCCTCAATGCAGATGTAGCATCCTTAAAAAAGAGGAGAGAGTTGGCTGAGGTACCGAGATACTTCCTCTCCACACTTCTCCTCACACCTCACTGAATATAAGCATACTCAAATATGCCTCAAGTACATAGACATCTGTATTACTCATTTCTTTACACCATCCATTCACAGAACAACTCTCAGCCCATATACAAGAACCAGAGCTCCCAGGTGCTGCCTCCTATTTTGTTCTCTTTTAATCATTAGACAGCATTGATCCAGCAGCCTCTGAGAGGGCTCCTGTACATTTCTGCAAGAACCCAATGCACCATCTGCTAAGCCAGGAGCCTCAGCAGCACTGTGCATTGGTAACCTCTGTGCCAGTCAGAGACCTGAACCCAGAGACCTCCCTATCCCAAGTTTGCAAGCAACCACATACCTAGGAGTTGTAAAGGTTCAACAGCTTGGCCAAGCAACCTCAGGGCCAGCAAGCCAGAAATATTAGCATTTACTTTTGACATCAGGCTCAGTTTTGAGAGTCAGAGTTACCATTATACCTCTATATTTGCTAAATACACCTAATGAGATCCTGATAATGTAATGACTTGTTTCTTTACATCATCCTAGCAAATTCAGAGCACCAGAGCTCGGGAGTCATTGCCAGAGCATATGAGTGAGTGTGTTTGTGTCTATGTACTTCTTCAGTGCCTGAGACTTGCAGCTAGCCTTGATTCAGCTGCAACAGACTCCTTGGCATGCTCATGCCTTTCTTTTGTCTCCTTTCTCCCCCTTTCACCTTTTAAGACCTCCTTTAGGCTATGCTTGACTTTTAAGCCATTTCCCACATGCTGGTTCTGTGGTCTTTCTTTATTATTTTCCTTCTTGTTCTCCCTAGGTTCCATACGATCATGTTTCATTTGTTTACTTGTCATTATATGCCAATGACTGACACCTCTAATCCTGCATTCATTCCTCTATTCAGGACTTTAAGCACTGCAGGGGTGAGGCACTTTACAAATCCCACTATTATTATTTATGGGACCCATGCTGTTCTAAACAAAACATGAAAATGATACTCAGCAGACCTTGATTTTATTACAACACTTTATTAACTATAACTGTGAAACAGTCAAATGCACTAAAAATGTGCTGTAGCAAAGAAGTTTATTAACAAGGGAAAAACTGACACTAGTTATAACTTAAATTGAGACTTGAGTTAGCTAACTGGCAAAACATTCTGATTTATTTTGCACAGGGCAAATATGATTACTGCCTATTTACAGCAATGACTGAAGGTAAGTACATTCTGTAAAGTGCTACTGAAATGTATTTCCCTCATTTCCTTGACAGGAAAAGGAGGCAAAGAATGCCTTAAACCACAGAAAATATCTATAATATGAATGATAAAATGCAAGTCACATTCATCTACTGCAGCATGCAGAGTGGCCTATATTTTACTAGGTTCAGCTAAAGTTTATGGGAAATTATTTTGAAGGCTTTTCTCCTGGGCTGTGCAGCAGGTCACTCCCAACTGGGCCTACAATGGTTGGCCTCACAAGGATGACAATCTGGTATTACACCTCTGACAGCAATTACTTGTGGAAGAAAAGCATGTCAGGGTGCTTAATGGTTTTTCTGCAGCAATTCACAATGCCATGCTTTTTCTGGATGGGGTTCTGAGCAACCTGGTCTAGTGAAAGGTGTTCCTGCTCCTGTCGGCAGAGTTGGAGCTAGATGAATTTCCAACCCAAGCCATTCTATGATCCTATGAGTATCACAAGAGAGTAAGTCTTTGCACATTAAGCCCTTGTGGTGATTTAAAGGTAAACCAGCAGGAGAAATGAACATGACTCAAGAGAGATTACAAGTCAGAGTCACAATTATTAAAAAGATTACAATAAATTCAATGATACAAAGAAAAATCGGTTTTAACTCACAAAAACCAGAGGTGTAACACAGCACCGTGGAGCACAAGCAGAACAATGTTCATTAGCTCCTGTGCTGAGCACCATGTCCCCCCCTGAGTATGAAGTAAAAGGAAAGGAAAACCTGTTGGTGAGGATGATGGTCACGATCTTGTAGAGAGTGGCAGTTGCAGACCTGTTGAGGTTCTAGTCCTCCTCTGGATATGATAAGTGGTATCCAAAGTCCCAAAACCCAAAGATTATATATGCTCAGGTTCAGGTGGGAATGCCCAGTACCTCACTGAGGGTGGGGAGTTTCACTGTGGGTGATTTAACTCTGTGAGTCATGGGATATTTTTGGAATTTTTGATGGTCTAGGTCTTTGCCTATTGTACCAGTTCCTAACAGCCCTTTAACAGACATGACCCCTCAGGCTGGATGTGAAAGTACTAATGACTCCTGGAGGGAAATTACTATACATTGGTGTGAAAACAAAGAAACACTTTTCTGTTTCCCAGGGTTCTTTAACACCCAACTTGTAGCCTGAAGTGTCAGGTGTGCCCTGAGCAGCTGCTGCAAATGATCCATTTGTAACGGTTCATCAGAATTGACATTAGTGTAGAAAACACAGTTTTGGTTACACTCACATGGTGGTAAACTAGTCCTGGTTGCTGTAACCAGGGCAGTCCTACACACTTCAAGGAACAAGCAATGAAAGGAAAGACAACCTATCACATGCACACAAATTGTCACTCAGGACCAAAAAGATATTAACTTTTGTTGCATTCCTTTCTACATTTTGTAAACACTTCAGCAAAACAATTTCTGGGACCTCCCATTAGAATCAACCCATGTTAGATACATAGATGCAAGCCTGAACTCTTTCTCTGTAGCAGTCTCATTGGATAAAGTCAGCCCTCATGCAGCCAGCACAATAAAATGTTGACTCCTTTATGCCAAGCCATGTCACTGTCCAGAACTTCAGTGGCAATGGAGGGCACTCATATCAAAAACTGAATGTTGAAATCAGTGATTTTTCATTTACTTTCTTTCCAAAGTTTCCAGAACAAAAAAAAAAAAGACTCAGTAGATTAGAAGAGAAAGTTGAGACCAAAAATTCAGGTTTTCTGCTAACTAATATTATTAAAATTTCATTCAGAAGAAAAACAAAAGATCAGGCTAAAGAGGTTGCCCCTTCAGGTGTCTACATGAGAAAGAGCTATTGCATCATTTAGGCTGGGGGTTTTTCCACATTTTCTGCTGGAAACAGCTGAGTTCTTAATTTACATATTTTTATTATGTGCAGCCAGACTAAAATCCATTTGATACACCTGTGTTCTGAATGTACCAAAGCAAATGTAGGACTAGTTCAGAAAGATGCTGTACAATGTCAGAAACACTCTAAAGTGAAAGCAACTTGTCATTTTCTGAGTGAAAATTGAACCATATATCAATATCTAGATGAAAAATTGGAACAATATTTCCAAGCAGCTTTACTGACACACAGACAATTGTTTGGAACAAAATGCAGGTGAAGCACTGCAGAAGGTGGAGCTGACTTGCAACATTCACGGGCAGGCAAAAGCAGGTGAAGATCCCTGGAAAGGTGAGGAAAGCAAGAAAAATACAGAGCACTGTGGTGCCTTCCTGAGCCGGGCAAGCACAGCGCTGCACACAGGCTGGAGCAAGCTTGGACAAGCAAGGATCAGCCAAGTCTGTTCTCTAGTCTATGCTATTCCATGAATTTCCACTAAAACATTCCAAGTGCTCTTCCTGTCCTGAGAAGCCCTGGATCTGTGCACACTACCTGAAGGTGCAACCAGAACAGCCAAACAACACTTTTAGGAGTTTGCCTTGGCCAAGAGTGAAAAGGAAAGAGAAGAATAGGGTTTACTTTTCACTTAAGAAAGGTTCTCGGGTATTTTGCTACATTTTGGCTATATTTTTTGCTTGCTGTTGTTTATAATAATCTTGTGGAAGCTTGAGATTGGAATATGTTTGATATCTGATATATTCTTTTCTTTGAATACTGACAAATGCTGACTTATTATGGTAGGGGATTATGTTTTGTTTCTCCAAAACAGCAAGTATTTTGAGGAAGATTTCAGTTTCAATGGGAAGACATTTTCCCTCAGAAATACTTCAACAAAATTTTAAATGACATCTTTTACAAATACTGTTTAACTGCAATCTGTATTTCTTAAAAAAAAAAAAGAGAGAAAGAAAACAACACAGTGACTTTTGCAGTTATATACATGTAAATATAAGCTATATTTTGAATCTAGAAAATTGCCCTTAAAAATTGTAAGTACCATTGTTATCCCATCATGGAGTCTCAAAAGACACATGAAGATACATATTTAGACTAGGAAACAAAATGAGTTGCCTTGTTATTCAAAACATTTCTTAATTAAAAAAAATGAATATTTACTGTTTAATATATCTTCACTGCTTCACACACTAGATTTTACAGTGCAATGGCAGGTCCTGTTACACTTCCAAAGGCTCCTCTGAGCAACTGAGGTGTGACCACAGTGAGACAGATCACAGAGCATAGCTCAAGCCCATCACCTCACATGGGCCCTTTAATTTCTTGGCTCACATATTTCCCTTGGCTGTGGAGCATGTATGAAAAATGTTGATTTCCTAAAAAAAAAATAAAAATTCTTTTCATGGAGTTGTTCAGTGATTTATGCTTTTCAGGTACAGCTGAGAGTAGAATTATGCTGAGTTGAGATTTTGGTAGCATTTGCTTTGAGGGGTGCAGATGAAATTGGTCATAACTATGCTCAGAAACTGTTTTGTGCGGTTTCTCACCCAAGGCAGTAAATCAATTATGGCAGAGCGAGTTCAAGCCAATACCCTA
The DNA here is from genome assembly GCF_047495875.1 of Pithys albifrons albifrons. NCBI lineage: Eukaryota > Metazoa > Chordata > Aves > Passeriformes > Thamnophilidae > Pithys > Pithys albifrons. The sequence continues at coordinate 64,044,207 of NC_092497.1, read as the reverse complement.
GAAGTTAGATAGAGTATCATGAACTTTCACGCATGAGGGAATATGCCACCTTTACATCATGCAAAAATAGGTCCTGGAAGAGAACTAGATTGTGGTTTCAAAGTGAAAAAGAGCAAATAATTTTTCAAACAAAAATCATACAGTTGCATTAGGTTTTTCTTTAATGGTTTTGAAAGGCTGTCATTTTTAGGCATTTTTTCAATATGATCACAAGATTTCAAAGCATGCAATTTTTTTTTAATTGATGGACGAAGTAGCTTCCCATCAAAATTCCGTCTTGGAAAAACTCTTCATAATATGAATGTTCTGGAAGGGAAGTCAGTGACAGTATTTAACTTCATCCCAAAAAATCCTTATCCTAGAAAATAAGGATCCCGCTTTGGGCACTTGACAAGCTTTCAGGGAGAAAAGCACATACCACCAAATAAACACTTTCAAGGAGCTCAGCTGGATACTAGCTTCAAGTATCAGTTTACAAGTTCAAGGACTTGTCTTATGCTTTTCTTACCCTTCTAATTAGACCAGAGCAGAACCAATTTCAGATACAAAATGAGTTGCAGGTCATGTAGCTTGATGATTGTTTTCCTCTTCAGGATTGTATTTGCATTCACTAGTCTAAGTACCAAGAAGGTGAAAGACTGGCTCTGAGCTGCTTTTGCAAACATTGCCTTCCCTTGAACCACATAAGGTGCCAGACAAACACTCCTGAGGCTCTGACACTTAAGATCCAGTACCTACAATTCACCTAAGTACTTTTACACATTGAAAATTCAATTTCAGCAAATATTTGCATGCATAGTTTTCTCTACATCTCCATGAATGCCAATAAAATTTGATGACTAGACTATCCCCGGGAAGGAAAAGTTCATATATAAAGAAGCCAGTTTGGCATGGGTAAAGCCAAATCATTTAACAGTTGAATACATCACTGTGGAAGAGATTTTTCAGTGTTTGCTCAGCTACAATAAAAAGAAGCAATGTATACCACTATGTAACATGTGTCATCTACTTACCTAGTCAGTACATGTAATACATGGCTGTGCCTGCTGCTTCACAAGGGCATATGGGTTATTAAGGCTTGAAACTGTAACTGTGTGCACCTAAATGGATAAGAGGAGAAATCAACATGAAATTAAAGTGTTTACTTTCTTGGTCACCCTGTCATATTTCTAGACAAGGTCAAAGGAATTGAAGGATAATAGGAGGATGCTACCTGCAAGAAGCAATGAAAAAATTGTAGGTTATATAGAACTAGATTGCAATTAGGGCAAACTGGGAACATGCCTATGGCCATTGCTGTGTCTCAGCTGATGGGTAACTTCTTGAACTTGTGCTTCAATAGCATCCTTCCATAGTCACTCACAAGTGAAATACTGAAAATGAAAAAGAGACCCAACAGAAAAAAAGGAGCAGCCTTTAGTGGCTGTCCAGATCACTAAGCACTGCTAATGATGGCTGAGGAACAGTTTTAAAGGCCAACTTTTGAAGTGAGAGGCATAAAGTTTTTTCATTTATAAGAAATATCAGCCTTGAGAGGGACACTCCAGCAAGCAGCTTATGAGCATTAATACAGTTTTTCACTAGGACATATACTGGGTAATGGAAAGTGTCTTTTGAGAGCAGTGGGCATTCTCTCTTCTTGTTCTGAAAAGCGAACAAAACAAGTGCAAAATACATAGTATCAAGTAGAATCTACATCCATACACTCACAGTGACATGCCAAGTACAATTTGACCTAAAAGGATAAATAAAGAGACATCACCAGGTGATTGGACAGGAACAAAAACACATGGGTTTGTCACATGGAGTAAGCAATCTATCTCTGTTCTTGTTTGCATTTCTATTTCAGCAAATCACATAGAAGCCATCCCTTGCCTTTACCCCTCCTTCCCACTGACAGCACCCTCTTCTCTTCTGTTTCAGGAAACAAAACACTCACGTTAATGATGCAAACATACATTGGCAAGGTTCTGCTTCAGTGCAAGATTAGAGGGGGAAAAAAGCCCTCAGGTTAAGGTGACTGGCTTTTTATGGTGTCACATGCAGAGCCAAGACCAAGACATCTTTTAGATAAAGTGACTTGTCAGCAGAAATGTCTTTCTTGTTATGGAATTAATCATCTTCTCTTCCATGAAGACTCTACATGTAATATATTGTTTATATATCTGAATTTATATCTGGATATCACTTCTGAAAGATAATTGTTAAATATTAATATTGAATAATAAGATATTTAATGCTCCTTTTCTTTTCAAGGCACTTTATAGGGTAAGAGATCTTTAGTTAAGATAAAACTCTGTACATTTATTACACTGATGTCCTAAAAGTTAACCTATTCCAGACTGAAAGGAAGTCAAAATATCTGAGAAAAATAATATACATTCAGCCACACAAATAGTTGGATGATCATCTCTCTGTATTGCCTCACTTTAATTTATTGAGAATCCTTGTGAAACTAAGATTTTCTTTCTTTTCCAAATCAAAGAATTTCCTTTTCAACAGTTTTCATTTTGAAGCCCATGGTCATTAAAAGTTACAAGCAATATTGGAAAAGGTTCCATGAACCATAGATCATTTATGAGCTTTTCTGTCACAGCATCAAAGTCTGAGAAAAATATTTGATGTTATTTTCTTTACTGTATTGCTCCTACTCCATGTCTGTACACCAAAAGCTTTGAAGAATTTAAATATTTGAACAGTTACAACAGAAAGAGTCACTCAACTCACTAGTTTTGAAAGAAATTCATCATACAAGTAGCACTTTCAGTGTGTCAATTCTATCACTGTGGTCTTCCTTAAACACACATACGCCCCTTCACCACCTTGTTGCCCTGCAAGGGAACTGTCTCCCATATTAAATGCCTCACCCACTCTTTTCATGTCTACAGTGCTCACAAAGGTTCTGAAAGCTCTTGGCAAAGTGTAAAGAGCCCAGCATAAGTGAGTCAGACATCTTCAGAGGCAAGTTTGACCAGGTCTTCTTTTTCTTGAGAAATGGAGTGTTTGGCCAGAAGAAAAGGGAGCCCACCTTAAAAAAAAAAAAAAAAAAAAAAAAAAAAAGGTAAAAGCAAACAAAAAAACCCTGGTTCATCTCAATCTACGGAGAACTTAGAAATGAACCCAAATTAAAAGAATAAAAACGGTTTTTTAAGGAAGTAACCTAATTAAACAGCAACTTTAGCTCAGAAGTTAATGCCAGTGCCCTTCATTATTATGTCCTTGTGCAGACCAGACCCTGTACACAGCATGAGGTTGTCACTGTGGATTCCATTGAAGCTGCTGGCACTTCTCACTTTAGAGAGCAAAATCTTGGCTTAGGGTTGGGGTTTGGCTCCATTTGCGTATTCTGTGATGCCTTTGTGTCTGCTTCCAGAGATGCTATATGGAAGCTCTCAGAGTCTGAAGGGATGGAAACTGGGAAAGATAAATTTCCTTCAAACGTCCATTTACTTTTCTTCCTGGTCAGGAAACTGGCTGGCAAGAAGTGGAGTTCTGTGCTGGTTTAAAGGTGAACCAGCAGGGGAAATGAACTCACCACGAGAGAGATTATAAGTCAGAGCTAAAATTTAATAATAATATTACAATAACAACACTGACACACAAGGGAGATTGCTTTCAACTCACAAAACCCCAGCAGTATAACCCAGTGTCCTGGGGCACAAACCCAAGGGGGTTTGTTTGCCCTTGTGCTGAGACCCCTGTGGTTCCCCCAAGTCCAGAGCAAAAAGAAAAGAAAAACCTGTTGGTGCAGGCGAGGGCTGTGGTCTGGGCGAGAGCGGGGATCTCCTCCTATCAAGGTCCTGCTGCTGCTCTGGATCCGACGAGAGGTTTCTGAGGTCTTCTTACCCACCCCTTATGTACCCTCAGGGAGCTCTCAGTCCCTCCCCCTGGGCGGGGACTCACACAATGGGTGATTAACTCTGGGAGCCAGGGGGTGTTGAGCTGTTGATGGCCCATTAGCAGCTCCGCCCCCCTCAGGCTGGGTGTGAAGGTGATAATGGCTCCCTGGGCAGCTGCTGCTAATGGCCCATTGACCTTGGGGAATGAATAGAGGGGGTAGAATACACAGCTTTGATCACCCACACACAGGGTTAGCTGGTCCCTCCTGCTGAACTAGGACAAGTTCCTAACTGCTGTTGATGGATGTTGCTCACTATTTATTCCATGTCTGGCGAGTGAGAATATGACCTGGCAGGACTCAGCCCCAAACCTGAACACAGGTTGTCATAGCTCCTGCAGTCAGAGCTACACAGCTTCTTGGGCTTCCTTCGCTTCCCCTTTTTTGATTTCTCACAGTCACTCCAGTCTCATATTCTTCTTTCGCTCCTCTCATTCACCCCGCCTTCTCTTCTACTTTTTTCCCTCCAGTGGTGAACACCTCATCAGGCCCAGCAACAGGAGAAGGGCAGTGACTAGGAGTCTGTCCACCACAATTTCTGGCAGCAGCCCTTCTGTGGGAGCAGACTACCTCGCATGTTTGTGGGGTCTGTGTGGAGCATAAGACCATCCTGCACACCTTCTGTCAGGAGGCTTTCAGCACTGTAAGCACAGAGCAGGTAAAGCTTGTTGTTGTTGTTTAGGAATGGTAGTTCCCAAATTAGTGCTCCCACTGAGACTCTCTAAACCATACAGCCGCTCACTCGCTCCCCCTCCTCTTCCCCGCTGGGAAGGAAAGGAGACTTGGAGGCACAAAAGGTAAAGATCACAGGTTGAGATAAGCACAGTTTACTAGAAACAGCAATGAGATAAGAAAATGAACAGTAACAGTGACAATATTAATAAAAATGTGTACACAAGAAAGAGTGATTCACATGCAAAAGTACACACCATGGAGCTCAACCTGTTTGCAGCCACTCCATCCCAGCTGCTCTGTCTGGCTCCGAACTGGCACCACCCAACCACTTCTTCCAGCTCAGAACCAGTGCCACACTTACTTGACTGGGAGGAACCCCTTCTCTCTGGAAGAGACTCTCTTCCCCTGGTCCCTGGCAATGACAGTAAGGGGGTACAGAATAACCTCCAAGTCCTGGACATGACCCCTCCTGGCTACTGCAAAAATTAATCCTGTCCTGGCAAGAACAAGGGTACTTGGCAAGAGCTCCCAGGCATGTATTGGGACAGCTCATTAGTGTAGTAAGTCCTGAAAATATTGGTGCACAGTTACCAAGGTCTTTCCTGTCATGTCACTGAGGGTTGTGAATTTTACCACAGATGTATTTCATTTGACACCAGATACAGGTCTACAGTTTCTGAGTGGTTTTCATTCTTATGGGGACACAGGAGTCCAAATTTTTCTGTGCACAAAAAGTTCCCTCAACACCTCTTCTTATTAGCAATCAAAGGCAGAATCAATTTTTGTGGGGTTTTTTCCCCCCATTTTCAAATGAAAGAAGCAATGCAATTCTAGTGACAGTAGTGCTCAGCCTCACCACCACCATCTCAATACTTTCATCAATGCCATCAGAGTAGAAAAAACTGAAGGGTCAATACCATAACAGGCCCCATCCTGAATGCATTATTTCCGAGTTTCCTTTCACTTTACTTGTTCCTTGCTATAAACTGTAATTGGAATAATTTTTAATATACACAACTCAAATGAGATTTTTCCAAACTATAAAATTAATAATTGTATTTTCCATTGGCAATACACAAATAACTGGCCATCTACATACTTTATACAGAACTAGTATATCCATAGTATAATTTCCAGGAGATCCACATGGACTTGACATAATCAACAGCCACTGGGACGGAATTGTAAGTTGTATATTTCCAGTGGCCTATACAAAGTGGCCACCACAGATGGAGTTAGCTACAATTATTTGCCAAGTCACTGATGGTGAAAAGAAATACAAATTGAACTGGAAATGGGTGAATAAACAGAGATGGTTATAAAAAATCATCTGTAAATTGCTTGATATTTTGGCATTAAAATGTTACAAGTAAATAAATATGAAAATTTTTATGTTTTAATATGAAAAATATTAAAAATGTTTAAAGAGTCTGTAACATTATATTAACAGTGATTGCAGAAAATATATTTTCTTTCTGAAGTGTATCTTGTAGTGAATTCTGAGCTAGGTGTGAATAAATAGTGCTGTCTTGGAAGAAAACCTTCCTTATACCACTCTGAAATCACAATCATAGGACAAACCAGCTGAAAGTAAGAGCAGGACAGCAAAAAAGCTGTCTTTGCCAGACCTGGAATAGCTTGTGCTTTACTGAGTTCAAGTGATGAAGGGAGTTTGTTTCCTATTTGCACCCAGAACAATGAGTTAATCACCAGCCTGCTCTGGCACAACATGCATAGAGGTCACACAATCTCCTACTTTCAAAACTTCTTTAATATGAGTAATGAAAACCACAAGAAGTCAAGGCTCCCACTGAACTATCACAGCACTCCTACATCCAGCGTTTGGACAATCCCAGCTGTATAAGGTTTTAGATGGGTGGTCACTTTGCTGATCACTAATGTAAATATCACTGTGTAACAGGAGCAGCTGGAAAGGAGAACTCAAGAATGGCTACTGAAACCTATTACCTGTACGACATTTTCCACAGTTCTATGTGTTTTCTCCACTGTGTTGGACAGCCATTCAATCCCAGTCAACAATACCCATTTCTTTTTGAGCAGTCAGTGTGTCAGCAACATTTATATATTGCAAAGGTGAACTTGCACTTATTCAACAAAAGTAAAAGCAACAGATTTTGCTTGAATAAACATGTTTAACATGCCATGGCATCAGCTGCTGCTGCTGGGAGAGAAGAATTGAAATGATACATTTTTCATCCCTCACTAATCCACTGCTGTAATGAATGACTTGTTAAACACCCTTCAAAATTGACAAGACAGGAGGGCTGAGGTTGTTCAGGTCACTATTACAATAGTGAGCACTATTAAGTTCAACAGATATTGGCTACAGTGGTTTCCTAGAATGGCTGCAGAGAGCTATATGCTGCTAATGTCTGATAAATTATGGCTATGTTTTTTCAGGGAGGTGGTCTCTGTGACCTGAGAGGTCCTTCCAGGCTCCAGCTGTGATGCTTGCATATCACTGCTTTGGAACAATTTATTACTAGATGATTTATTTTATGACACCTGAAATCATATTAAGTCTTCTCTGCTCCTTTTTCTCTTCCTCTCTTGACATTTTCCCCATCTTTTCCTGCCCTTTTCCAGGCACATTACCAATGAGAAACCTTTGCATCTTTTTCTGTTCATCTGACTAGAATTTATTTTTCTCTGAAATATTATCCATCAAACAATCACTGCTCATGTTCACTTGTATAATTTAGTTCCCAGGGCTATTTGCAAGAGTAGTACCTAGAACACCTTAAACCAGAAACAAGGATGTCTCTTGTTGAGGCATTACACTGAACTGTATCACATTCATTGGCCAGTTAAAAGAGCTCAAAGGTCAAGGACTACCACTCTGAAATGTGGCATAGATGCAGGTGGGTTTTTCTATCTGTGGTTCACTTCACATGTAGGCTTTAATTGGACATGAAATCCAGGATTAGATCCTTTTGGTAATGTTTTTCCAGGCTGGCTGTAAATAGCAGGATTTTAACTTGGTTTGTTTTCGGTCAACAGTGGCAGCAGGAATTGTAGAGCAGGCTAATCCAGCAGGAACTTATTGTCCCTGAAAATGGGTGAGTAAAAGTGGCACACACAAACTGTTTTCTATTATCATATCAGCAAGCACAGTTCATACTGTCTATAGTCAAAATAAATCCTGATAAAACTCTGACTTCATCTTTCGATGTCTTTAGACAGCCCGCAGCATAGAAACTTACCTAATAACCTTTCCTTAATAGTTTCCCCCCCTTTCATCCTTTTAACTCTTGCAAAGGAAGAACTGTAATCTCCTTTTCATTTTTCTTTCAATATTCACCCTTGTTGATAACTACATAATATTTTCATTTAAATGTTTTCAAGCCGTATTATTCTCTAACTGTGTGACCATGAATCCCTTATTCTTTCTGGAAATCCTGCTTGGTGATCGTTTTTAACTGACTTGCTTCTTCAAAGTGAGTACCAAAGTTGTGCCCTAGTACTTCAATTCTTCATAGTGAAGGAAGAGGTAAAAGCAAATTCCTAGCTTTGTTCTGTCACAAGCTGAAGTAACAGGGTCTCAATATGTTTGATCCTTTTCCAGAAGCTGAGTGAGAACCCAGAAGAAGTGGAAAACAAAAGGTGATTCAAGTCTTCAATGAAGACTGGCATTCATGCACGTCACAGAATTTTCCTTCTGTTTCTACCATATAACATTCATTACTACTTTCTGGCTGCTCTTTTTGTTCAATTTTAGTCATAGGCTAAGCCAATTGTCCCTTTCCAACCACAGCTCATTTGCTGGATTGCTCATGGCAATGAGCGCTAGGCAGTGGACTACTATAAGCACCCAAAGAAGGAAATTGAAACTGAATGTGTAGATACAATTAGCAAACCATGTATTCAAATCACCTCAGAGGAGCAGAAAATGAGGTATTTTCAGAACAAGCTTTAAATGAAACAAAGCTGATCAAGCATTTGTTGTCTTCTAACACAAGCACAAAGGATATCCACTATTCCATTTTGAAGAATGACAGACAGAATTTCTCTTGATGATTATTGATGAAAAAAAGGTTTTGAAAGAATTTTAATTTTTATTTATTTTCTCTTTCCAAATTAGAACGTCTTCCTCCCTTTTGCACTAAATACAGCTAATCTTAATGAGGTTTATTTTCTGAAAAATTAGTTCATTTTGTATTTATCAAAAAGTAACAATCTGATTTTTCATACTTACAGCCATAGAATAAACCTTTTCTCTTCAAACAAGTAAACTATTAACAGAGAAAGTTGCCTAATAAAGGCTAGAAAAAAAAATGTTATGTCCAAATTGTTTTTTCTATTTCCTTTGAGAAAACCTTCCTGATACCTATGAATAAATAGTTTCAAAACTCTTTTGTAAAGAAGAGTTAGAAGTGAGACACCTGACCTTTAAAGACACTCAGCTTGAAACAAAAGTCAGAGCATCTAGAAGCCAGAAGTAAAAAAAAAAGTATCATACTGCCAGGTAATGGATAAATGTATTCCAACGTGGATTTAAATTGTCATGCCATGCCAATAGCCTGTCAGCCCTGAAAGATTAGTGTGGCATTGTAAAGATTTTCATCCAACAAAAGTACTGAGAAGTTAAAAGTATGCTGTCTAGTTTTATATCAACACAATGTAGCATTATATTAGGTAAACATGAAGAAAATTGTATAAGAGGTATAACTGTTGACATGCAGGTTTAGAAACAACAAAGGGAGCCTTTTAAAATGTCATTGCATTCAGATAAGAAAACGTATCTTTTATCACTTTAGCTAAAGGAGGGGCAGCCCTCAAAGTATAGTTTTCAAGAATAATAGACATTAACTCACAGGGAAGAGAAATTTCACCTTTTCACCAGCTTAATCCACACATGTTTTAGGGATACCTGATACTTTTATTTATGTGTTTCATATCCTATTCCCTTACAAACTTTTTGTTAGCTTAAGTAGCACAGCCTATAAAGGCGCAGAAGTGGCACAATAAAGGCCCTGACACTAAGCAGCCCAAATACAGTTAATGAGCGCCTGTTGCAAACACAGTAGAGGGGATGGCTGAGGCAAACTGAACCCTGCTCCTGGTCCACAGCTTTGAGCTTTGCTGTTGGCATGGATGCAAGCACAGGTTGCAGCAGGACATTTCCATCCCCCTGCCCACCCAGTCCAGAGGTCGAGCAACACTGGAAGCCGCTGACCAGGAAATGGGTTATTCTCTCAAGTAGCTGTGGATGGAAAAAATCTTTTCATGCTGGTCACAAACTAAACCACCTAAACATCCTCCCCCAGGAGAAGATATCTGTTGCACCCCAATAGCTTGGGGAAGTGCAGGAAAAGTAGATTGAAACTCTGTGAATCTGAGCTTAAACAGGTATAGAAAATGAACAATAAAGACAATGTCTCTGTGTGTGTGACAAAGTGTAGCTGCTACAATTCCACACTTCCATCTTGAAGTGACTAACTATGTAAGAAATGCATCTTTGTAGCTGGAGCACTGAACTCTGGGGCAGGAAGTTCTCAGTCCTGAATGAGGACCCTGAAATGAATTGTTCTTGTGTCTTTGGCTGGCTTATTTAGACTTTGTTTCTCAGCATGTTTGTTTCAACTGGGGACCTCAGCAATGAGCACACTTTGTGGAGAAAGAACATATCTAACTCATGCCAGGGCAGCAGAGGGTGACAAATACCATCATTAACCACTGCTGAGCAGGGATGCCCTCTCCTCAATCCCCAGGACGGATCCTGAGGCACTGAAAACTACAGGGACCCAAAATGGGAGCAGAAAGGAAAAGCATCTCTCTCCAGAGCCCATGCAAGCTTTGAAGGAGTCTACACATAGTTCAGACATAAACTGTGTCTGAACAATCAGTGTTCCATTAGGCACTTGATCCATGAAAAAGTGCCTGAGAGCTACCTCAGAGAAACTCATACTCTACAAAGCATAGTGATCATCAGCCATGGGCCTCACCAGTACAGCCACTGCTAACTGCATGACCATCTGTGCCAAAGAATGAAATACAGTTAAACAACCATGAAATGCCACCCTGGACCACATGCTGCTCCAGGCAGGTTCATGATGTAGTTGTCCACTCTGAGTAGCAGATCTTCATTTCAGCCAGTCTCTCCCTGGGTGATTTTTTCTCTGCCTGCCTCCTTCCCTGTGTTGTGTTTTGTGCATGAGAGGGGGAACACACAAAAGCTCCAGAATCTCCTAAGTGGAAGTGATGATGATTATTAATCCTTTCTGTTTACACCTTGATGCTGGAGGACAGGAAGGCTCTTGTTCAGCTCTGCATACAGCTTGCCTCTGCTTCTGTTCCACTGTGACATTGCAACTGTACCTCTGCTGCTGCACAGCACAACCCACCAGCCCTGTAACCTGTGAGATTCGAGCTGACCTACAAGTTGCCATATTTCCCTGCCTGTTGCTCTTTTCAGAGACAACCCTCAAAATTCAGTTCCTACCACTGCAACTCTAGTAATGCCTGCAGGGGATGCAGCCCCTCCGTATCTAAGTCCCCAATTTGAATTCCTCAAGAATATTCCCATTACACACCAGCTGCTCAGGCTATCACATAAGCAGCAGCCTCAGCAGAAAGACCAAGGCCTGCAAGGGCAGAGGAAATGAGCTAAGCTCTTGTCCTCCACAAGTAATCCTTCCAGACCATGGTGGAGGTACAGTGGCTGCAGTGGGAAGGTTCAAAGAGCCACCCTGAGCTGTGCTCAGGCAATGAATACCAGACTGGAGTCTCTGACCTGTTGTGTTAGCATTATATTTATCTTTTCCAAGTATGGAATTCAATTCAGTTCACTTTCAAAAATGTGTGTTTTAAATAACTCAGCCCTGAAAATGTACATGTTCTCACAGTTTCACATCAGTTTTTTGCACAGCTGCCAACAGTCTTCACATCCCCTTGACTAGTCCACCTGTGTAAACACTAAGAAAGTTTCTCTTTGTGGAGCACAGGTAGTCTTGTGGCTTGACAACAAGAAAAAAACGGACTAAGACTTTCCTTGCAACACCAGATGTGGGAGAGATCTGCCCTAGCCAAGTTACTGTGCGTTTGAGGGTAGCGGGTAAACTCTTAGGAATAACATTTGTTTCAAAGTATTGTATGGGACCTGTCTGAATTTCTGACCAAACTATTGTTTTTAAAGCCTCTTTAAATGCTTCCTGATGGAATGTCATTGCAGAAAGTTGCAGGTATGCAACAAACACTGCAACTCATTTGCTTTATTCTGTCTTTCTTATCTGCACTGAACAACACATTTTCACACAAATGTTCCTGTGATTTCAAAGAGAGTATGAGAACATATTCAACATTAATTGAGTTGGTGAATAAATTCTTCCTCATCTTCTTTCTAGATTCAATGAGAAAACGGACATGAATGTGGTGAAATTGGAGAGTATCAAGCTCATTGTGGGAGAGGTTTTGTGGTTGTGACCTGAAAGATGGTTCAGGGAACATCTAGGTACAAGGTTTCCTAATCGGTGCTTCCAGGATGGCCTCTCAAATTTACTGGTTAGTGTTACACATTTGGGATTTACCAGTCTTATATGCTATCAACAGGCCTGCTGAAGAGTAATAGCATGTTTCTTGTGGAAACTTAAGCTACTGAGCACATCAGTAAAAGTGTGACTGCCTCAGAAAGGAGGAATAAGACAAAGAATAAGTCATTTTCATGCCACCCCAGAGCAGAAATCCCCTCGATAACACCTTGTCACACAATGATGATGAGAACTCACCATCCTTTCACCTTGGATCTGATCTCTTTTTCAGAGAAGTTCTGTTTGGCAAAGTACCATTTTCTGCAGTAAAGCAACTCTGGAGTCACTCTACAGCCCCACAATGAGCTTTCTGGAAGAAGGTTTATGCATCAAATTTAGTCTATGTGCAGCAAGATTACCAAGATTTTCAGGCTCCAGCTTGCTCATGTTTGGCAATGAGAAAACAAATAACTGACCCAAAGCAGAGCTGCTATTCAGCTCTTGTTCCACCTCAAACCCAACCCACCACCCTAATTGCTCATGCCTAGTACAGCAAGAAGAATGCTTTCCCACATCACCTATGGACTGCACATGGCCACCAGTTGCTCAGGCCCTGAACTGGAAGCAAAATAAAGACTATGCAACTTGCTTCATGCTTTGCATGACTGAGTTCAAGCTTTTAAAACAGGTTTATTACTGTCCACCTATATCTTAGACACCACTTTTAGACCAAGAAATTCAACTTGTCTCTTTAGCTAGAGGTGAAAATAGTTCAAATGTTATTGCAGAAGAATGTAAAAAAAAATTAATTATGGGGGAAATCATGTCTAGCAGACTTGCTTATAAGTCTTGTTTAACCAAAGAAAGCATGCTGTGTCAAGCAATGTACTAGACAACATGTTTTAACAAATGCAGACTGGAATGTTGCTTTGCCCATGTCATGTTCAAGGACAGTGAGCGCAGGGAGTGGATGTCAGTATATTATATTCACTTCTATCCAGTTTCTCCCCAACTAAGAGGAAAGAAAAGCAATTCAGCCCATGGTCTAGACGTGTCCTCCCCTTCATGAATCCCTGGATTCACTGAGGCATTTTTTGCAAAGAAAGGTACATAACAATGTCTAGAAGGGAAAATTTTCAGACAGATCTGAGGAATCACAAGTCAGAACCTGCCTACACTGTGAATGTAAGGCCATTGTGATGTTTAGCTGTACTCAAAAGGTATAAAGTGATACAGTGACCTGAGCAGCTCATATGCTTTTGTGGGAGGGAAAAAATGCTGGATGTATGCCCAATGTTGCTTCTTCTAATGCATAAGGAGGTCCTGAACACTTTTACCTTTCAGAGAGATGTAGGGCAGATTGCCTGCTTTTTACCGTTTTCACATTAAGAAGGAGTTTTGTGCAGTACAGAAGAGGCTGTAAACATCAATAGAAGCCCTGATTAGTAGCAATAACTGGTAGCATAGGGGATTAAACTGGGTTAATTGAAGCTGTCTAAAACTCTCGGGGCATTTTCAGTACGATTCACACATACCAAGAAGAAAAAATCTCTAGGTAATGAAACAGCACTGTTGTTCCTTTGATTACTGGACAACAGTGATCCAAAGTTCTCAGGTTTGGCAATGAAATCACAACAGAAAATGTTTGGCAGTCTTAACAGTGACAGGGTTAAAAAAGAAAAGCCGTGGAAGGTCAATCTGAAAACAGTTTCAAATTCTCCTAAGATATTGGAAAGAAATATCTTTCAGAAAATATCTTTGAAATGGTGGTATATGTGACCAGTTACTTTATTTAGCATTATGATCACTTATTTCCTCCTGATTAAAACCCACCTTTCCCCTCTGTTCTTTTTGAAGCACTCGTGGGACTGGCCCAAGTCCATCAGAGCAAACAGCCACACACCATTTGTGTTATGTTTCTCACTGCAGACTCCTCCCACAGCCAGCACACTCTTCAACTTTTCAAGTGCCGGGATTTCACCTTTAGCCTTTGACAAACTGAAGGCTACATTGTCCAGGCATAGGAATACGCTGCTGTATAAAATTTCTGATTTTCCCCACCCACATTCACAATGTCACTTTCAGAACAGGAATAACAAAATGAAGCTGGAGTACCTGCTCCTAGAGGAAGAAATTGTAATTGCCTGTTATAAACCAATCAAGATAATTTAAATAAATTAACTTGTCTAGTCACAATGGCTAGTCAATCTAGTTTTATGGTCTGTATTTACCATTAATCTTTACTGGACTTTGTATTTTATAAATAATATACTGTCTTGATTTTATAGATTCAAATGTACTAAGGCAAAAAAGGCAAGTAGGTGTTATTCTTTAACTTAATTCTGCTGCATGCATTTCTGGGGCATATCACCAGCTAGAGAACTTTGCCAACTGATGACTCCATCATCCATTTCCTTTATTCTTGTATATACCCACAAGGCATACACTACAATATGGAATACCAGTAATGTACCTTTTAGCTGATGTTGTTGCTGTTTTACAATATTATTCTCCTGTTTCAGTTTGGTCTCAGATTGTGCACGTCAACGTTATTGCATTTGTAGTAGGTTATGTAGCTATGTCTCTGTACAGTCTGGTGTTCCACAAGCCAGGAGAGACAGGTTGTGAAAGTACAAAATACATCTCTTCACCCTCACAATCCTTGAAAATACACAGCAGTGAAGAGGCTTTCTGGTTTTTCTTACTCTCGAGACTTCTTTGCGTCACACACGCGCGCGCGCGCGCGCACACACACACACACACACACACACACACACACAGACACACACAGAGAATGGGGAAAATAAAGAGTGAAACTGAAATCTTCCACTTCATGGTTACAAACTCCTGTTAAAATCAGAGGCGTCATCTAGTGGGCACTGGGAGAAATAGGAATGCGGCAGGCTGCTGACGGATGCTTCAGGAAGGCGTTAGCAGAGAGTCGGAGCAGGAATGCCGGCAATACCGCTCTGCAGCCAGCGGAGAAGGGCAGCAACGAGCAGAAAGTCCGACAGCTGCGCTGCATACGGGTCACATCCATCCCAAACACCGAGCATCTGTCCGAAAATGAACCCGATTCTGTGATTTGACTGCGCAGGTGATAAGGAGTCAATTCTAATTCATGCTTACCGTAAAACTGAGAACACATGAACTTGCTAAATGGAAAAAAAATTAAAATTGGATGACGTCTTCAAAAGGAATGTAAGAGAGAAAATCACTCCTCTCCATGGTTACTGTGAATTAACGATTTGTTGTTTTATGAATTCACAAACTGAGTGAATGCAGAGAAAGCAATGCTTCTGAGGGTGGTTCATCATCTAAACAAACTATATATGTTTGAAAGCCAATTCATAAATTTTTTCAGTGTTTGTATTTATGCAGAATAAAGGATGACTTTTTTTGCAGTTGATTAGTTATTGTCTTTCAAATCTATATGTCTTTAAGCATCATGGCATTATTATTCACAATACAGTTATATTGGATGGCAATAGCAGAAAACATTTTAAGACTTGACCAAAAATCATCATAAGAATCAGATGGCTATGTTTTCAGTTCTCACTTATCAGCAGAGGGAAGCAGACTGTCTGTTCACAAATTTGAGATTTATTATAGCAGTAAGCAAAGCTGATCGTGGTATTAATCGCCATGAGAAAATGCCACTGTAGAGAAGAGGCTGTGGGCTGAAAGCTGGCCTTACACATATAATAACTGTGGCCCTGCATAAAACATGACTTTTAAACAGTTGTGTGAATACCATCCGGCAGGGAATGTATCTGTAGTGTTCACACAGACCAGTCCCTCCTGAGTGTGATCTGCTGGTTCACAATGGCAGCTCTAAAGGGTAAGGGCAAATTCACTAGGCAAGAACACAAGAAACAGATGCACAGATAGCACTGCCAGTCTGCAAATCATACCTCCATGTGTTCCCATGACCCCATGCTTATCTACATGGAAGGACTCTATTTGCTGAAGTCAGGTTATTTGTGATGTGTAGGAGAATCACTCACACCTGGCATGGAAAGCTCAGAGGAGGACGATGATATAATGAACTCAAGTTCTACAGTCTTAGTTATAAAAAACACACAATATCAAACTTGAATGACACAAATACTAACAAACAGAAGAAAGTATATGTCAGGGAATAAGATAGGTCTTTTAGAGGGCTTAAGGCTCATCTGAGCACAACTTACTGGGCTGAGATAGAAGAAGCCTTTGAGTGACTAAATATATTTCCAATACTGTCACAATTGGGTAGGTTAGGTCACTTAAAGATTAACTGTCAGAGAGTACCCAGAGGTAATAGCAAAAATACTTTTATCATGAATTTATAAAAATGTAACTTAACAAAATGTGATGGCAAGGTCCACTCTCTCACTACATGAATGACACATACAAAAGTACATTGAATTAGAATCAATTTACAATGATTTACACAGAGGCCAGAGACACAAAAAGGTAACAGAGACCTTCCCACTGAGTCATGAATTTCAGAGTGGACCCCCTTACTTTCTTAACTGCTGATGGAACTGATTGGCTAGGTCCAACCACAATCTCAGACTTCAACAACTATTTGTGTCTAAAGGATGTCAAGAGCAAATGTCACAGAGATTGGCTAGGGAGAGTATTAGTCAAGCAGCCTATAGACAGTATAGAGGTGGATGTAGAGAAGCATCTTTTGCCACAGCATGGAAGCCCTTGCACCAGGAACTCCCATCAGAGATTGGTTTTAAGATTTCTATGATGAAGAAAGTTGATGCGTGAAACATGTGGTTGTGACAAAAATGTGCCCAAAGAGAGCTGGAAGCCAGTAGGGTGAGGGTATGATCCTATGCTGGAGAGGTCAGAGCAGGAGGCGAGCTACTAGCCTTGAGGGTGGACAGAGCTGAGTAAGGCAGGGCTGCGGGACCAGCAGGGGGACATATTTTAACATAGTGACAATAAAGGGAATATGTGGTGCCTCAACCACATACTGACTTAGTGAAAGCCTGATCAGCAGCAAGAAACTCCTTGTCATTGTCATAACAATTACTCAAGCACTGTATGAAGCATATCAAAGCTGTTCAGGAAAGACAGCTCTTAGGAAGATGGCTGTTCTCTTTCCTCACCCTCACTGACCAGCAGCATTAGCCTTGCGTTGTACAGAACAGTTTGAAGGTTACTTAAAAGATCAGCTGTGCATATCCCACCCCTGGCTACTCAAGTTCCCTGCTCTGTCACCCAAGGCAATGTGAACACTATGAATACGGGGAACACCTGAGGGACAGATCCTGCTCTGGTGCTGTCTGTCTACAGAACCTAGTAAGAGTAAGAAGCTCATCCGTTCTGCTGTGATTCATTAACTGTCAGAGCCACATCCACAGGTGCCAACTACAAATCCAAATGATTACAACTTATGTGTCTGTTCCTTTGCCTTGTTTGCTGGTGATCACTACCACCACATTTTTTGATTCAGGCAGAAGGACCTTGTAAGCCGTGTACTCTTAACAAGTGACCGGTGAATATTTCAGGGAGGAGTGGGAAGCATCAGTCTTAGATAGTCTCTTACAATGTGCAGAAGAGACTCTGGGTTGGGAACAGGAGGGGTGCTCTCTTAGCTATGTTTTTTCTTCAGTTTATCTTAAAGATTTGCTGCTGCACTTCAGACCTGTTTAACTTTCTCTCCCTGTGGCTATTTGGTCATGTGCTGTGGCACCCTTAAAGCACAGTTTGCATATACCACAGAGAAATCAATAACAGCCTGTTACTTGTGCTAGCAGGCATCAAAAAGTTAAATTCCTGCCACAGACATTTCATTTGTGACTCTCTAATCTTTTTAGAGAAATTATTTGCTACTCTCTTACTGCTGGCCTGCTCACACAGGGAAGAATGATGGAACCCTTAGTACCTACCTAAAGTATGGGTGCATACAGCTTTCTTAAACATCTCTCAGTTTTTCTCCCAGGAGGCCACTGGTTGCACAGCCTCCCTCCAGAGCCCTTAGGAGTTACTTGTGGGAAAAAAAAAAAACAGTTTAGCACTCTCTAGTCCCCTTTCTATACTTTGGTTGTTATCATGTTTTGAGCAACTGACCTATTTCTGAATGTAGCTCTGTAATAAAGAAAGCTCTCAGAGTCTATCCTTCTCTGATAAGGCCACTATAGCTGTCCAAAGGGGAGCTAAGAAGAGGGATTTGTCTTGTCAGACTCTTCTAAGAAATGTAGGAAGCTATAGGAAGGAAAGTGGCTTCCAGAGGAACAGATGGAAAAGCAAAGCATAAGGTAGAATTTGTTGGCCTGTATCCTGACATAAATGTTTACTGGCACAAAATTTTTTCCCCATGATCTTTGTTCTAAATTACAAATAAAACCTGAGGAGTGTGGTTGGAAAGGGACATTGTCCTGTGTTTGTGTCAGATGACTTACAGCAGCTACAGCAATTCCTGTAGTCTAGGAGTAAAGACATTCAGGAAAGTGAGTAGGGAAAGGAGAGCAGAAAGAAGATGCTCCATATAGTAAAAAGGAGCCCACAAAAATATTTCCTTTTTTTAAATTTAGTTTCAGACTTAAGCATCTAAATGCCTTCCCTGTTCTCACACTAAGCCTTCTGTGAGACCATAACCCTTCTGGTGAGATGCTCAACTTCTCCATAAAAGCAGCCAAATGGCATTGTCCCAGACTGCCTGTAGAATCAGAGGCAACTGCAAGGTGTTGCAAAAATACAAATATCATTAAAGTCATGACTGTCTCTGAAACTGGTAGAAGGAGGTTAAATCTAGCCAAAATCTAGCTTGGATATGCTTTTTAGGCTAAACTAAGCCAAATTAAGGCAAGTTAACACCATCATTTTCAACTAAAAGTTGTCCAACAAGCTATAAATACCCAATTGAGTTCTCTTGTGTGGTATCTGTCATGGGTAGAGGTAAATGCCATATATGAACACATGTAAATTGTTTTCTTGGGAGGTCTTGGGAAGTTTATTCTCTTTCACTCTGGAAGATGACACAAACTCAAAACACTGTCCTGTGGTCCACTGCATTTCCTTCTAGACAACAACTTACAATACAGTATGTCTTTGGAGTAGATGTATGTTCATGTGTAGCATGAATCACTATTGGGATTCACAGTTCCAACCATGATATTCCTGAACACTTTCATCCAAGCAAGGACTGATGGTAGACTCAATAACAGTTATTTCACAAATCTGTCCTCTTGGAAGTTATGACATATTAATACACTGCAACTAATTTTAATTTACTTTATTGATAAAATCCGCAAATAACTTTCCCCCATTCTAAAATCCAGTCCTTTTGTGATTAAAGCCATTTGACAACAACATTGCCTCATAAACAGAAAGGTAAAATAATCTGGGAATGAGACACTGTATAGGGCTTTTGGAAGCTGACATCTGAATATACTTAGTAGAGAGGAAATTTTTTTTTACTTTCATTTCTTGCTTCTTTTATCCTTAAGCTCAGCAATAAACTAACACTCTATGGTTAAAAAGTCAGGAGAACAGATGTATGGTACCAGTGTATCAGGATCTGTATTTCATCTATGGGGGTGTAAATTATAAGGAAGTTCTTCCAAGGGGCTTTGAGAGTATCTAGCTAACTTTTGTTGCAATTATATTGCAACAGCAAAGATGATGATTATCATTATTATTATTACAGTCACTTGATTTCACTAAAGTAAACACTTCAGTCAAAGTTCATTGAGAGTTCACCATTCAGCTTGCTGCTTTTAAGGTGAGTCCTGAAGAAATTTCACTACTGCACATTTTGCAGCATGTTTCAGTCAGCTCCAAGCCAGGCCTGATTGTCCCCCTGTTAACTCTCCAAAGCATTTGAAGACCAAACTACAGTACCAAGCACCATGTAATAAATGTTTGGGATGTTGGTGTAAGCAGCCACATGCTAAAGTGATTTTACATGGCTCTTTTCTGATCCCTGGCTTGTTCTTCACTCTCTTCATGTACATGCCCCTTTTGAGAGGGGATATCTCTAGTGATTACAGCATGTGGAAGCTTGTTTTTATTATATTTTGTTAAAGTTACTTTACCACAGATAGTATGGGCTAGCAGTAAGAGAAGAGAGTTGAAATGTCTGTATTGGGTGTCTGGATGTGGCTCTGCTTTCAAGTGTGATGCTGGGCAGAACACAAAAGCAACCTCCACACCCCTCTGAAGCCTCTGGTGAGGCATTCGTCACAGCCACTTAAAGACAGCTTAGGTTGAGTGATCTTCTCTGGACACTACTGCAGCCTGCTTCACCCTGCTGCCACCACGAGCCACCCAAAATCAGGACAATCAAAAGGCTCTGCTCTCCCCCCAGTCTGCTGGAGAACCTCCTCCTAGGATGGGACTTGCTAATGTCCTTACAAAGTACTTTGAGTTATCGGAACAAGAAAGTATCGATACACACTGTTTATCACTGAATCCGCCAGTCTTAGCAAGGTGTCTTCTACCCTCAATAGGAGGTTGTAGAGAAGAGACCAAAAAAGTGAAACAGCTTTCCCAAAACACGTCCCACAGGGAGGTTTTGGCTGTTCGGCAGGACAAACATATGGTGCTGCCTCTGATTAGGAAGATTATCAGTGCTCTGGAAAACTGTATATGTGTTGGGTGAAAGGGGATGACTTTGCACCATTTTGTTAATACAGTTATCTATATAGATCAAAGTGAGAATTCCCATTTTTAAGAATTTATTACTCTGTATGTACTTTTTCCCAGTAGGAAGAAGTGGCATATCAGGCTGCTAGCCTGGCAAGCAGACACTCTGACACAGCAGCTGCATTGCTAGATTCATCATTTCCTCTACACACCCAGAGGCCAGTTTATTGTTAACTAGGCCTTTGAAAAAGTTTTCATGGCACCACGGGTCCTGACATTAGAACATTACCCTATCTTATCTTGTTCACCTTTGTGGAGTGCTTGTCTCTCACCTTGCAGGTGAGGATTGGAGAGAGAAGTTTCAGCAGCAGCTTTGGTGGGAACTAAATTAAGTGCTCAGGTCACTTCAGACTCCTGTAGACTGATCCAGATACTGGGGGCTTTAGCCCTTTTCCAGTCTCCCTGCCAAAGCAAGGAGAAGTCAAACAGTGCTGGAAATTATGATACTTTCCACACCAATGACACATTTTGTTCAGCCATTTAAAATCCAGAAGAATTTAACAAGCAGAAGGATATTTCCAACATCAATGTGCTCTAAAGATGGTTTGGATGAAGTTAGCTGACTCTCTTTTACATGCAGGTACCACCACCTGGATTTGCTGAATCAGTTTTCTGGCCTTCTTCAGTCCAAACATCAGTCCCAATATTCACTATATCTTCTTTTCACAGCCTTGTTTAGCAGCAAGATGTATAGTGGATGACACTGCAGATGACCTTCATTTTCCCTGAAGTTCAAGTCCAAGTTTCTACACGTACCTCAGTTTTTTGCCTCATCTCCCAAACACTGTAGTGCATTTACTTAACACAAAAAGGAATTCCATCTATAGAAAACAACAGCAAAGAGAGAATGATTCAAAATAACTGTACAAAGGAATTAATAAGATCAGCTGCATGACAGAACCTCAGACATGGAACTGAGTCTTTTGGTTTTTTTTCTTTGAAGTGTTAGGCCACATTTGGAAGCTCTTGAGCAAACCAATCACAGAATATGCTGTGCTTGGAAGGACGCACACGGATCCTGCAAAAGCGCTATCCTCAACAGTCACATTGCATGCCTGAGAGTTCTCTGGGGAGCCTGTTCACAACAGTTTGAAGATAACCACTTCCATTTAAACATGCACAAGTGTGCAACTGCATAATGCACCATTTTGAAGGTCTGCCTTCTGGGCTCAGCCATTAACTCTAAACAAGTACCAGAAAACACAGTGTTTTAGAAAACATGGCAAATGTTTCTGCTGGAAACCCTCATTCTTTCAGTATACTTGTGTCTTCTAACAAGTGACTGTGTGGTGATAAGCATCTCTGCTTCATCTTCAACAGCAATGGAAATTAGGACAGTAATGATGGCAGGTTGAAAGACTGAGCCCTATATTTTACGCTACTCTCATGATCTTTTTTGAAATAACATGTCATAGCAAAATTCACAGTTGTGACATTTTCCATACATTTTCTGATATAATCAGTACACAAGAGACTCTTTGGATGTACAGTCACTAGAGAGTAGTGCCTACGTTGTTTTGACTCAGATGCAGTATGATCTTTACCCTTTGCTGTAAATTGGCTCAGAGCACATCTTTATGTGTCAGTTTTACCTACTCACTTTCAGATGTTACCAGCTTCCAGTGCTATGGAGCTGCTTTGGAGTACACGTGATTTTCATTTTACACATTTTTCAGTTTCTTCATATGCCCAAATGAAAAATCCAGCATTCAGGGATTTATGATACTCTCTGGTGAGACTCTATGTTCAGAACCTAATGAATGGATTATCCTCATCTACATGTGGCATTTCCCAGCTCTTTATTATTCCTTGCTTGTTTTGCAGCTTCCACACAAGTGTGCCAATCTGGTTGTTTTGTAGAAAGCCTCTACAAGTCACTCTGTGGTAGGCTGTTTTGCAGCACAACAGCCCAATCTTAAGAACAACAAGTAGTGCAGATACTCAACTGCTGCTTCTTGTCAAGGAGCAAGGAGCTAAGCACTTATCCTGGAGGAGTAATTGGTGTGTCCTAAACAGAAGGGGATATCACTTGTGACAGGAAGGCAAGGAGCTCAGGAAGGTACATAAGATTAACTGCATGGAAGAGTATGACAGACAAAGTACATGAGAACAAATGTGGGTTTAACCCAGATTCCCCAAACATTTGGAAGCTACTTTACTTCACTCTGAAAACTATTTCAATTCATTTGCAGACAGCAGCATTCTCAAGGACAGCGAATTCAACAAGTATCACAGATAGAGTATGCTGTATAAAGAAGACAAAACATACAGATGTCTCCATGCCCAGAGAAAGAGTGGTAGGAGGAGCCCTACTTTTATGAGTTAGCTTACAGAAAATCCAACTCAAAGACAACTTTCTGTTGGGATCCTGGCTTCAACCAATGTGTCTCTCGCAGAAGGGCTTGATTTGTATTTGTGGGTGTCAAAGTGAGTACCAAGCCAAAACTAAAGAAAAGTCAGCTAAGAAAATGCATGCCAATCTTCCACTCCTCATGTGTCTGTTGGAATGGTATTAAGTCATATCAGCCATGTGCTTTGGTGCTGAAGTGTGAGCTGTTGTGTAGCGAACAGTAAGAAGTGGCAGTGCACAAAGATTGGTTTTCTTTTATTGCTGCACTGCAGAGATTCCCTCTGCCCCTTCCTGTCTTGCTCCCACAAACAAGACAACTCTGAGCACACTGTGCAGGAGTAACACCAGAAGCTGAATCAAGACACTGCTACAGGGACCCGATTGTCAACATGCGTATGCTTTCCCTTATGTAAGCCTGGACTTATTACTGGCTGTCATAAATTACAGAAGATCATGCACTCAGCATAACCTTCTCCTCACATCCTCCTCTGCTAGACTCAAAACTCTTTATGGTTAGCTACACCGTCACTAATTTGAGGTGAAGTTATTACAAATAATGCTCACCGCCCTATGGGTTTGCTCTCAGTTGTTTTTATTTCAAAATCCCTGAGCCACTCTCCTGTAATTCTGAGAAAAAAATTTAATGGACTGGAGGAAAGCATTTCATCCCTAAAAGTGTTTCCTCTTACTTCTTTGCATTGCAGAGCCTCTGCCTAAAGCCTCCACACCCAGCAGAGCATGCCCCTTACTCCTACATCCACAGGCCGTTAGTCTGGAATTGCTCATGCAGGACTGTCCTAGTTCAGCAGGTAGGACCAATTTATGACTATGTGGGGGTGACCAAAACTATGTATCCTACACCCTCTATTCATTTCCCATGAACTGTTAACAATGGACCATTTGCAGCAGCTGCCTAGGGCACACACAACTCCTTGGGTTGTGAGCTGGGTGTCAAAGACATCTGTGAGATAGGAGCTGTGGTAACTCCCCTCCAGGGAGTCATTAGCACCTTCACACCCAGCTGGGGGGGGGTGTCTGCTAATGGGCCGTCAATGATTCCAAAATACCCCGTGACTCACAGTCAGATCACCCATTGTGTAACTCCCTGTCCTGGGGGAGGTACTGGGTGCTCCCACCTGGACCTGAGGGTACATAATCTTGGGGTTTGAAGACCTCGGGAACCACTCATCAGATCCAGGGAAGGATCAGAACCTTGACAGGAGGAGGGCACCCCTCTTGACCAGAATGAGACCACCACTCTTCACCAGACTGCGATCATCTGCACCAGCAGGTTTTTTCTCTTCCTTTTGCTTTGGACTTGAGCGAACCACGTGGGTCTCAGCACAGGGGCTAACAAGCACCATTGTGTTCATGCTCCAGAGTGCTGGGTTGTACTTCTGGGTTTTGTGGGTTGAGACCAATTTCTCTTTGTGCCATTGCATTTGTTGTGATAATGTTATTAAATTGTGGCTCTGACTTGTGATCTCTTTTGTGTTGGGTTTTTTTTCTCCTGCCATTTTACATTTAAACCAGCACAAGGACCCAGCAGCTTTGTAGGCAAGCAGATTTGCAGCAGGGGATACTCCACTGTCTGGAAAAACTAAAGATTTCTGACTGATAAATCTCCATCAATGTGCTCCAAAAGTGATTGTCACCCACCCAGCAGCTGTGACAGCAGCTGGCTATCCCACTGCAGCCAGACTGGCACTCAGCTTGTGGCTGTGCTCTTTCTGCCCATCTGGGGTAAGCACTGTGGAAAGTGTGCAGGTGCTGGACCTCAAACAGGTCCCTGCTGCCCTTCCACAGCTTCTCAAAGGCCAGCAAGGAGAAGGTGGAAGTTAGGCAGAGCTCACCTACCAACCACTAGGGCAAGTCCTTGTCATTTTTGATCTTGCTTTTTTCTGTATCTTTCTACCATACAGAGACACACAGTTCTCAAAGTGACCGAGGTATTAGCTCCCTCCATGCACATCCTGGAGGCAGAATAATGGCAAAGCAATTCAATATGAAGTGCTCTGCTGGTGAACTCAAATCCTAGACCAGTCTGCCAGAGTAAGAATGGAAATAACTTTAAACTATAACTCCTATCTTCTCAGTCTATTTACAAAAGAGTAATATGGGAAGGCACAATAACAAATGAGGTGGGCATTAAGTTTGAAGCTGAGGGAACTCAGCCCTTCCTAACATAAAGTTTTTTAGTTCTGCTCTTCACAACTTCATCTTGAGCCTGAGATGAAGTTTAATCATCACCATAATCTTTCAGGTGTGCAGTATGGTTGGTGTTATGCTTTAAGAATTTCAAAACTATTCTTCTTTTAATTTTCTTTTTGTACCTCAACTGAAAGTCATGGGGACTAGTTTCTTGTTGCTCTTCCTCCATCATGAATCTAGTATGTGACAATTTAAACAGAGACTTTATCTAATTCCCGAGCACATGATAGAAACACTGTACAATGCAAGTCCTTCCTGAGTCAATGTGGCCCTTGTGGATGCTGAGTCGACCAGAAAACAGCACTATGCTGTTTGGCAAGTATGTCCAAGAGCATCCTGGTCTGCATTCAGCAGAGCATTATCAGTTCATGGAGGGATATTGTCCTTCCTCTCTACTCAGCTCCCATGAGGCACAACTGGAGTACTGTGTCCAGTGCTGGATTCACCTGTGCAAAAGAACACACTGGAGAGAGTCCAGAAAAGGTGTCTTGAAAATTATTAAGGCACTGGTGAGAGAACTAGGGCTGTCCAACCTGGAGAAAAGAAGACTCAGGCTATCTTACCACTGTGGGATAGTGCGAGTAAAGACAGTGGGAGCAAAGAAGATTGATCTTATAGCAGTGTCCAGGACAGGAACTCAGGCAACAGGCACACACTGAAATACAGGAAAATCCATTCAAACCAAAGAATCTTTTTTCTTGTGCAGCTTGTCAAACACTGAAACAGACTGTCCAGGGAGGCTGTGGAGTCTCCATCCTTAGAAACAATTTCAATCCAACATGAACACAGCCCAGAGCAACCTGCTGTGGCTAACATGCTATGGGCAGGAGTGGGACTGGGCTCTAGAGCTGCTGTCCAGACTCAGTGTCACTGCAGTTCTACCCTGCTGTTCTATCATATAACCCTAAATTCCAATTGCTAAGTGTGTTTGAGGATGTAGGAGTGGAAGTAGTACTGCTCTACAGAATAACAACAGCTGAGATGGAAGTAGGTGTAAATTTATAAAAAATTTGACTTTTCACATGGGCTACAACAAAAGGTTCCTGTATATTTGTCATCTCCAAGACACTTACTAAGATCTTTGGATGGCTTTTTTTTTCCAACTCTCTATTCACACTTATGCTGCTAAAAGTCTAAAATTTCCTGAAAGGAATAGGTTTACCCGTATATTGTTTACACTAAGATTTTGGTTTCATCTCTATATACATGATTCTGGTCTTTCTAAATCTAGAACCTAACAATTCTATGACTACTTACATCACCTTCCTGCAGAAGACCAACTCCCAGTGTGATTTTCATGACCCAGAACAAAGTCATTTGTGAAGGTGAAGAGTTCACCCATGTCTTGTGTTTGACTTAGAAAACTGGTGTCTGGCCTGGCCAATTCATATAGGAGGTTCTTTGTGTAGAAATGAAATGTGTAGATGCAAACCAGGAAGGGTGTAATGGATGGCACTATTAGCTCTTGATACACAAGTACAGAAACTGTGTATCACACGTGTTAGTTCAGCCTACCTGTTTCCTGTCCAACTGAATGACCAAGGAATAACCAAAAAATCTAGTCACCAGTTTAAGTCCAGATTGGACCATTTACAATAAGGTATAGATGCAGAAGCTGTCAGCCAGACAATGTGACCATAAAATCTTTGTACCTCTTCTACAGTTATCTCTAGATTCCATGTTGCAAGGATAAGTACATATCTTTCTGTGCTTCTGTTTCTGTACACATCAGTATGCTTACCTATGAGGTTTTTTGCTTTATCTTCAGTAGATTTCAGCTGTAATAATTATTCAGAAAAATAGGAAAAGGGCCACTGCCATCTTCCAATGTCATTTTTGATTCTTAAATTCCTCCAAGATAATGTCTCAACATAACTGAATATGAAGTACCCCTCCTTTCTTTTGTTGTTGGTGACGGTGGAAGATCTTATTTGTCAGAAAAGAAAAATAATATAGACATGTAGCAGTGTGTGCTATGGTAACACACAGGTTAGGTGGTGAGTTTTCATTCCAGAGACCCAAATGCCCTCACATCCATGCAAAGTTTGGAGCAATGAGTTCAGGCTGAGATGCAGGCTCTTTTGTGACCATGGAGCAATGGCAGCATCAGCCCCTCCACTTCAGATGATTTGCCCCAGTAACAGCAGGATTCACTGGCTTTGGGCTACCAACTTCCAATGACAGCAAAAGGGATGGCTGCAGTACATGAATGCGATTCTAGACTTGTTTCTGGACAAAAAAAAAAAAAAAAAAAAACCAAACACCTTCTTGGTAGCTTGTTCATGAAGAACAGGAGCTGGGATCATGAAGAGAGGAAAGTGGCAATGTTGAACTCTTTGTGGGCTTTTCCAGACAGTTTTCATTATTTATTAAGAGAGATGCTTCCTCCCATAAAACACCAACTGTTTCCTGTCTCTCCAGTCATGCTGAGATATCTGTCACTGTTTTCCACCTGCCCACACATGGTTCCCCAGCAGCCCTTCTTGCATAAACCATGGTTTGTCCTTGTTTCAATGCAAGCAAACAGAAAGTGGCTGATCTCTACTCTCTGAGTTAAAGAAGGTATTATCTGTACCTTATGGTGTTCAGCTGGCAGGAATTCAAAGAAGGAATACAGTGACACAGTAAGAATCTCATATATGATGGGCAGCAACTCCTCATGCCAGCTTTCATGTCAAGGTCAGCTGAATGAGAAGTGTTGGATACAGGAACTGAAAGGCTTTGTCATGCAAGCAAGCTGTCAAATCAAAATGAGAATGTAACTCCCTACCCCTAAATGTTCTACCCCTAAAATAAAGAAATTGAACTAGTGCCAAATTCTCTGATTCCAGAATAATAGCAGCTGCTGTCTGGGTAACACAATGACTTCAGAGTCATTAACCCTACAAGGACTTTTTCCTTCACAGATGGTCAAAGGTGACTTGCTCTTATGACCTCAAGGAAATGAGGAGTTCAGACTGTGAAACTTAGGTCTTTGTCATAGCACTGGGCTGTCTTATTCTCAGTCAGAATACTAAGGCATTCAGATGATGATTTCACAAGTTTTTGAGCCTTGACACCAGCTGAATGACTTGTGTCTGTTTATTCAGTCATCTCACCTTGACCTACCTTAAGCCCAGCAGCTCAATTAGCTGGTTCACAGAGGCAGACTTTGTGCAAGCCACTGGTGCTTGTGCACTTACCTCTGAGAAGCCAGCACCTTAGAGAAAGGTAGCAACCCACTTTGTTTGGCAGGGACTCTCCTCCTACCCCCACTGTCCCCATCTCAATTTTCATGTGCCACACGAGGGACAAGCACTGTCACTGTAGCAGCTACCAATAATCTATCTCTTCTCCAAGCACTACAGAAAGCTGTTGCTGGCCTTTACCTCCCATGGGCAGCCTAACATCTCTACCACAACACTGCAGCCAGGTGCTCTCCTTGCCAAGAAAGGGTACTGACATCCACTTTCAGGAGCACACCTCTGGAATCTGGAGTCAAGCTCCAAAATTGAGTATGTCTGGGGACTGCTCTCACACCAAAGGTGCTAGAACGGAAAGCTGTTACTGGCCTTTACTTCCCCTGGGCCAGGAGAATAAGGCCAGGCCGTAAACCAGGCACTGCCTGGGATTCTATCAATTTGCAATTCCTCAAGTTCTCTACATTTATACACCTCTGTGCAGCTATAAAACTTTTGGTCTCACTATGCATACAGAGGGCATGCATATGCAACAAGTAGATGGTTGTCTCTGACTGCGTCATCACCCACACATTCTGTTTTGCAGACCAAGTGAACAATTGTTATTCATACTACTTTCCACAACTGTTTCATGCTCCACAGGCAGAACAGGTTCTTGGCCTCCTATCCAAAACCCATAGCTGAGCTTTCCAAGAGGCTTGTTCCACCATCTCTTAAAAAAAACTGTGGTCAAAAGGGAATTAGAAGAGAAATGTAACCTGACACTCGTAAGTGCAACACAAATGTGTATCTTGTACTCAAATAAGTAGCACTATACAAGAGATACAGACATCCACACACCCAAGAAACGCCACAGCAATTGTATTTAAGAACCAGAGAGCATAGTGGAGCATAAGATATAACAGTTGACTTGTTGCCAGCAAGATATTGTCTTGCATTAAGCACTGGTTTAAGGGTGAGTCCTCCCTTTCTCCATGAATTCCCACAGCTGCACAAGGAGATGCAGACAAGTGGCTACTTCTGCTCTAGAGAAGCTTATGGCTTAAAGAAGCAAGAGTGCTTCACAATCACTGTGAATCACTGTGGTAGTGAACCAGTCCTGAACTTGGAACTGTGACCTTAACCAAAAGGCCAAGGACCCAAGCTGAACTGATGCTGGTGCTGATCCTTGATGAAAGAACATCTGCCTCGAAGGACTGCATATGGACTATACATATATGCATATAAGCACGGGAAAATGATTAATGTGGGATATGGGCTGTTGACGTCATATGATATGAAATAAGGGTTGGACGTTGTGGTAGTTTTAGCTTTAGTCAGCATAGGTCCCCATTTAGGCCTCAGTTTCTAGCAGGCCTCAAAGGCTGTGACACAGATTAGAGGGGACAGGTATCATCTGACTTAAGCAGCCAAAGAGGTATTTCATATCATCTGACATCAGAAGTGTCGGGGAGTATAACAAGCAAGGTGGGAGGAATCTTGGCCCCTTTTCGGTCCATGCTTCTGACCAGGACGGTTCCCGCTCTCTGACTGCTGATATCAGGCCCTGCTGCCAGTCCACGCGTCTGTTTACCCAGGGACATGAGCACATTCCTGTTAATTCCTCTTTCCCTCTTGTTGGGAGGTTTCCTTTGGGGAGGAGGTTTGCTTGGTTTGGAGTTTCACCTGTTAGCTGGGGCGACCTCGGTGAGCCTGTTGTTGTTTCCTGTCACTATGTGCTATTTCATATTCTGTGTTAAGCTCTCCTCTTCTCTGTATAAATATAAAAACCTCACTGTGTTTAAAGCCTCGTTTCTGTTGTTTTCCCTCACTCTCCTGTTCTGGGAGTGGACTTTTTGACTGGGTACCAGGCAGTTGGCATTTTGCCGGCTCAAACTATAACAATCACAGAATCACAGAATCATAGAATCGATTGGGTTGGAAAAGACCTTCAAGATCATCAAGTCCAACCCTTGGTCCAGCTCCAGTCGGTTTACTAGATCAGTTAAAATCTAATCTCAGTTAAAAATCTCCAGGGATGGTGAATCCACCACCTCTCTGGGCAGCCCATTCCAAGGCCTGATTACTCGCTCTGGAAAGAGTTTTTTTCTGATCTCCAACTTAAATTTCCCCTGGCAGAGCTTAAGCCTGTGCTCCCTTGTCCTGTTGCTGAGTGCCTGGGAAAAGAGACCAACCTCCACCCAGCTATAAGTTCCCTTCAGGTAGTTATAGACAGTGATGAGGTCACCTCTGAGCCTCCTCTTCTCCAGGCTAAACAGCCACAGCTCTCTCAGCCTCTCCCCATAGGACTTATGCTCCAGTCCCTTCACCAGCCTTGTTGCTCTTCTCTGGACCAGCTCCAGCACCTCAATATCTTGCCTGAACTGAGGGGCCCAGAACTGAACACAGTACTCAAGGTGTGGCCTCCCCAAGGCAGAGTCCAGGGGAAGGGTCACTGCCCTGGTCCTGCTGGCCACGCTATTTTTGATACAGGCCAGGATCCCATTGGTCTTCTTGGCCACCTGGGCACATTGTTGGCTCATGTTGAGCTTCCTGTCAATTAGTACCCCCACATCCCTTCATATATCATATGTCACATGTGAGGAAAATCACCTGCTGTCCGAGTATACACTATCTTGCTCGAGCTGCTAATCCTCTTCCCCAAGAGTAATAGACTATGCATTTTGAAAAGGAAAGAGAGAAAAAGAAAAAGGAAAAAAGGAGAAGGGGAGGGGAAAGGGAAAAATCTGGATGTAACGAGTTTTCAAGATGAATGAGGAGTAAGGTCAAAGGTACATGAAATGAAAGGAAACTAACTACAGGGTGAAATGCCTAATGGAATGGAAGGAAGACATGAACAGGTGACAATAAGAAAGGGTGGCCAAGTGCTGAGTCCAGTGAGACTTACTTATCAGGTAAAGTAAACCCTTTGTTGAAGTCTCAACTCAGTCAAACTTTTTCAAATAGCAATTGAAATGTCACTCCTCTTCTGATGACTATGATTTCAATAAACAATCCAGAACATATATATATATTAGATATAAAAGTATGTTGTCATGGTTTTGTCTGGGATAGAGTAGACGTTACAGTGTTCTGTTTCGATGTCAATATGAGGATAATGTTGATAAAACACCAATGTTTCAGGTTTTGCTAAGAAGTGCTTGCCTTAAGTCAAGGACTTTTCAGTGACTTATGCTTTGTCAGTGAGAAGGTGCAACAGAATCTGGGAGGAAGCATGGCCTGGACAACTGACCTAAATTGCCCCAAAGGCCAGTCCACATAACAGAATGCCATACCCAGGAGCTGATTGCTGCTGGGAGACAGGCTGGTCATCAGTCAGAGAGTGGTGAGAAATTGCACTGTGCATCACTTGCTCCTCTTGGGTTTTATTCCTCTGCCTCTCTCCTTGTCATTACTATTACAATAGTTGTTGTTACTGTTATTATATTTTATTTTGTTATATTTATTGAACTGTTTTTATCTCAACACATGAGTTTCACTTTTTTATTCCAATTCTCCTCTCCACCGTGGCAAAAGTTGGGGAGTAAGCAAGTGTCTGCCTGGTATTTAGTTGCCATTTGGGGTTAAAACACAACATACGTATGTTTATGTAAATATAAATATATATTTAAAATAATAAACAATAGATAGATAGATAGATAGATAGATAGATAGATAGATAGATAGATAGATAGACAGACAGACATGCTTGGTATATGTTCAAGAGTTTGAATTTTTCAGTTTAATTTTTTTAAAGAAAGATCAAGAGGTACTAGTCTGTCAGATGGGTTTGGGTTTCTGGTCTTGTTTTTTCGGACATGGATAAAGACAAGTGACTTCCAGGAAAAATATTTCAGATGTGAAACTGTACAATTTTAGTGGCACACACTGTCAAGCTAAAAAATTATTTGTGTGGGACTCATTCCAGTATCCAATATTGGTTCAGCACACAGACTGCTGAACTTTCCTTCATCTATGATCCTAGTTTATGCCAGTTGCTCAAAAACACAAAACAAATCATATTTTTAAAAACAAAGGAAGCCTTGCTTAAATTAAACCCCCTTATTAACATTTAATGTTCAGCTAAGCCAAAGGAGGAAACAGCACTGAAAACAAATAAACATGAATTATGAAGAATTTCTGTCCATTTATTCCAGGTAAAATCTGCTTAGCTTGGTTCAAATGCTAAACTGATTCTCAAGCAGATATAGCTCTCAAGTAAGTTAAAACTCCCTCTAATGGCAACTGGATAAAGACAGAATTTGAAAAAAGGAAACGCATCCCACTGCATTTGAAACCTGTTTTTCACTAAGAAAAATCAGGTTAGTATGAATGCTTTTAAAAAGTGAAACTTCAGTCAGTGCCCAAGATCCTTCCAAATTGCAACAATTTTTTCACATTCCTAACAAAAAACTTTTATGTCCTTTGCAAAATATGTTATGGAAAAATTTACATGCTACATAAAATATAACATGTTAACCTGTCGGTTGCTTTAAGAGCGTAGCTTAGAAAAGCACGCAGGACAATTAACAGGCCATCCAGAAAAAGGGTCTTATTACTCCGCAACACCACTTCCAACAGAAACACTGAACACTTTGAGAGATAGTTACAGAATCAGACAAAATAAGCATTTAACCTGTGCAGGGAGAGTAACAAAATTAGAAAATATTACATTCTGCTCACAAATACCAAACAGAAAATGTTCTTATAAATCCATAAACATTAAGAACAAAACACATTTGCTTTCAGCTGGATGAACACTGTCTGCAGGATTAAAACATTAAAGCAGGAAAGTAACCAAGGAATTACTGGTTAGCACTTGCTGTGTTAGTAGTGAAGTATACAGAAAAACTTGCAAAGTCATCGATTTAGAAAGTTTCAAGCTCTGTCATACTGAGAACTGGCAATGACTTTTCCTATAACCCCGAGGAGGCCACTTCAGGTTCTCAGGCAAATTCTAGTGGTTATTCTCCTTTATTTCTGCTATGCCTGCACAAGGACATAGAATTATAAATCCAAGAGATCATTACTTGATTTCTCATTAGCAGTGATGATTCTGTGCATCATTTTTACAGCCTGTAGGCAATTTCAATTACCACAAGACAAGAATCTCAGGCACTTGCTGGTCAAGACTGAAATGCTTTCAGAAGGAAAGTATTCAAGGAGGTGGAAATCCAGAGTAAAGTGGGCTGAACATAAAAAAAATTCAAAACCCAAACAAAACAAAAAACCCCAAACAACAATAAAAACACACCACCAGCAGCTACTTTTAAAAAACAAACTTTTTATTCAAAAACTGAACTTTAAAAAATGCTTTTTGTCTAAAATCTCACTCAAGCCATTTCTCTCAAAACCAAAACCAATCTAGTAACTCTTCTGCTTTAGAAAGAGAAGCTTTTATAGAGAACTGTGAAATAGATTAGTCTTTTACACTAGCATGCACTCCTCCTTCAAAATAAGAACAGCATATGGAAACTGATCCAAATGCCACTTAAGTAAATAAAAATTTTTGTGAATTCACACTAGCTGACATGCACTGTTGTCACCTCTTCTCATAGTTATTGGAGGTTCAAAGTAAAAATGACCACTTACCACAGCAACATAAGTAGTAAGTATATTCATAATGGCAGACAAAATAAAAAGTATATTCTGAAAGTTGAATACATGTGCCTGTGAGATGCTAGAGACAAGACAGACATCAGTCTAGGCTTGTAAGTAAATTCATTTTATTGAATGGTTTGAAGTGCCACTTAAAATAACACTTAAGAATCTATACATGCAGTTTCAATTTTTTAAAATTAAATATTTTTTTCCAAAACCATGCATATTTATGTATATAATTTTGAGATAAAAGAAGGAATTACCATTTACAGCAAAAAATCCCCTTTAAAATTTTTTTAAGAGATAAGGCAGCCAGTGCCAATTTGGCTAAAGGCAAATCTTACTCTCTAGTCTGAAGGTATAGTTTACTCATTGAGAGACATTAGTAATCACACAAGAAAGTCATTTAAGGATGGATTCAACTGAAAATGACAGTGGCTCAGTTGTTGTAAGTTTCGTTGTGGCCTGTTTGGCCCCAAAGAAGTCTTTTGCACATTTTTCTACAGTAAACTTGCATTTTTGGTTCTCCTTAACAGCAAATTCTCTGTATTTCTTAGAAGCATCTTCAAAAGTCTCTTTCACAAATGTTGGTCTTAACTCTGCTACTGATCTGTCAGGAAATCTCTGCTGGAACAGTGACTGAAATGGACCGTATTTGAGCGGTGGAGGGAGTTTGGTACTGTTTCTGCTTATCTTACTTAATGCCTCTTCCTGAGGAGACAGAGAATCTTTATCAGAAATCTGCGAGAAAGTTCTTTTTGGAGGAGAGAAAGCTGACCTCTCACGAGCTTCCTGAGGAAGACACAGTATTTCATTATGTGACTGCTGAATATCTTGTGTGTGAGTCAGAACAAGCGAATTTTCCAGTTTTGGAGGCATGATGTTGTGCTCAGTGTTAGGACAGTCTTGACTTTGTGAGACCTTGGCATCCCAACCTGCCCCAGGTTTGAGAGTTTGGACAGTAGTAGCATTTAATAGGCATTGTTGGTAGAGAAGAGCATCACTAATGGGGCCACATTTTGGCCACACTAAGAACCTAGAAGGCAGGGGATACTGCCTGTAGGAAGTAGCTACACTGACATTTGAAGAAATTAATTCCATGTTGCTGGATCCTGAATACTGCATCATTAGATCAAGGCAGGTTGGTAAAAAATTGCAAAACTCCTTGTTTGGAGCATCAGCTTGAAGAGTGTTGAAGGCTGTTTTATATGAGTTGTGTTCAGGTCCACGCACTATGCGATTAGGGAAAAAGAGGGCAGCTGCTTGTGTAGCTTCCATCATCTCTCTCTCTTTATACTCTCTCTCTAGCATAATGTTCTCCAACTCTTTATCAGCAAAAGCCCGTCTCTTCCTCATCCTGTCACTTACAGGGGGTGGCAAGGGTGAATTCCCTCCCAGGTAAGAGTCTGTTGGAATAGGACGGTAACCTAAAATAATAAAGCAACATTAGGAATGAAGCTACATAAAAAAAACCATTAAAGCTGTGTTTGTACAAGGGCTCCATTTGGACCCAGTCCTACCAAGTGCTGCGTACTTGCCACAGACCATGGACACCCTCAGCTCCCACAGAATAACCATGACACAGAGACTTAGCTATCTGCACCAATGGAAACATTCAGTACAAGTTCCTCAAAACAGATAAGCAGGCCCTGCTCCTCTGACATGTGTAGTATCCTTCAAAGTTAGCTGTTTAGTAACTTTTCAAAAAGCAGTTCCAAAAGAAGAGATCAGGGAGCAGGCAAAGCCCTGCTTACCATATATGACTGGTGTTCCATCTCACAACTTAAGGAGATAACCATTGACCTTTAACACATACAGAAAGCATTCAAATGTTTTATTTCTTTAGAACTGAAAGAAAATAGATCAAATACAGAAATTCATTTTCCAGAGTATTCAATTACTGAGTTATTTTGATCCATTTAATATAGTAGATAGGGTCCAATCCTGTTTGCTCTACCCAGACAAGTAATCCCATTGAATAAATGCAACTACTTACAAAAGTAAGCAAAACAGGATTTTACCTGTTTTCACTCCCATTCCCCTTACATGGCTGCCCCTCTTCCAAGGAAAATATCTATACCTACAGCAGAAGCTTTTTCTATTTTCTAAAGATGAATCACTATGTACACATATTGCTACAGACAGTAGAAAATTCCAAGGAGAACTAGGAAAAAGAAAAAGATATTTAAGATAAATCAGATGAAGGAATACAGAAGAGTTTTCAAAAGAGTGAACTGTAGATGAAAATTAGAGGTTTCTAAAAGGACAAAATTTTAATTGAGTTTGCACAGGTGAAGGAAAGGACTTTCCATTTAAAAAAAAAAAAAAACAAAAACAACAGAAATTAGAAGCACTTTACAGGCCTATAGTTTGGAAAGTAATTAAAGAAGACATAAAAATAAATTTGTGCATGAACAAAAATTATACCCTCTCACTAAAATATCCATCATTCTTCCACAGTTAACACTTTGGACAGGGAAAAAAATCAGCACCCTATTATGCATACCTTACTACTGATAATGTCCCAAGCCATGCTGCTGTGTTAGGCAATCAGATCAAAACAACAACAACAAAAAACTCACATTGATTTACTCATTTGCTGATAAAAACACTCGCAAATAAATTACCCTGAAAATAAACAATCCTGCACTGAAGAACACAGCTGGATAGTCATGTAAAAAGAATGTCAGCTTGTAACAGTAATTCTCAAATTTCAAACTACCATTGCTAGCATTTCAGACATCATTTTGGGTGGAGAGGGCAAAGAACAAAAATTCTGCCACACTGATTCCAGCCTCGAAGGGCAGGAGCCTCTGCTGCACAGCACTGGTAGCGGGATGCACTTTAATGCATATTTCGGGAAAAGATGCCAAATTTCACGCGGTCCCGGAGACAACGCGCCTCAATTGAAGATGATGTTCTTTCTGGGGCACAGCAGGGTTTCCCACTGCCAGCCAGTGTCGCAGGGCTGCGGGCAGCCCGTGGAGGGGCGCGGGATGCGCTTACCTTCCAGGATGCTCTTGGCCAAAAGGCTGGGAGTTCGGACGTGCCTCTGGTAGACAGCTTTGCGCTCCAGGCTCGCCTGCTTCCCCATCAGCCCCTTCTTGTCCTAGGAGACCGATCGGGCGGCGCCGTCAGATCGGGGCCGCCCGTTCCGTCGCGTCCCGTCCCGTCGCGTCCCGTCCCACCTCACCTCGGTGGCCTGCTGCCGTCGGAGCGCCACCTGGGCGGCCATGACGCGCTGCCGCTCCACCACCAGCAAGCAGTTGGCGCACTGGCAGTCGCGCCACCGGCAGAACCGCTTGTGTCCCTTCAGGCACGACACCACGCCGTGGTTGCGGCACCGGGCGCACTTGGGCGTCCGGCTCAGCTTCCGCGGCTCTCCCCGCCGCGGAGCCACTGTCGCCTCCTCGCCTTCCTCCTCCTCCTCCTCTTCCTCCTCCCGGCCGGTGCTGCTGGGCGGCGCGTCGGGTGCCTCGCTCGGCTCCCCCTCCAGGCTCTCCACGTCGATCTCCCAGTCGGCGGCAGCGCGTCCTTCAGTCATAGCTCCTCGGCGGCACAGCTGGAAAAGAGGGGTCAGGCCTCCCGTCCCCGCGGCGGAACGGCAGCCGGGGCACAGCTGGCTTCCGAGGTGCCCACCGGCAGCCTCGCCGAGATACGCCCCCGTTGGGAATTCACGGCAGAGCCCACTTGGGATGTTATCTTCTCCCTTAACCTTGTTCGGGTCTCTTGCCCATGCCCTCTGCAGGATTCAGTTTAGCCGCGTCGGACGCCTCCCCCCGCGCCTGCCCCTGCTTGCCAGGGACCTGTACTCGCCCACCACACGCAAAAGCGAGTGTCCAGCGGCGGAGGGTGCGGGAGTAACCGCGTCAGGGCGATGCCCAGTGCCGCAAAGCTGTGGGTCTGTCAGGTCTTCACGAGAGCCTGCTTATTATAGGACACTGACAACCCTCCTGCCAGCTGTGTTCAGACTTGGGAGGCAGGCAGAGGACAGGTGGGCTTGATACCACGCTGCTGTCCTCTCCAGCACACGGTGCAGTGCGGGCTGCTGGAGCTCCCTGTGGAAGCTGCGTCTTCAGACCCCCACCTTCTCCCACACGACCTCCCCATCCTTCCTCCTGCACAGTGCACTTACCAAAGGCAGGTGGTGTAGGCAGCCCTCAGTCCCCCTCTCCCCGCAGTTCGCAAGGTGCTGCCGCCCAAGACGGGCTGCGGACAAGGCACTCCCGATGCGCGCACCCGGGGCTGTCAGGCTACCCGACAAGCGGGACGCCGCGCCGTCGAGGGGTCACTGTGCCGCGGTGCGGTGACGCCGAGCCGTGCGCGGTTGCGGATGGGCGCCCTCTGCACGGGACCTGGGATGGCACCGGCACCGACCTCGCCTCCGCCGCGCCCGCCCCGAGGAGCAGCGCCCGGAGCGGCCGCCCCGCGCGTTATCAGCGCCCGCCGCCACCGCCCGCGCCTCCCATTGGCCGCTCGCCCCGCCACCGCCGCTCCGATTGGCCCACGCCGCCGCAGCCCCGCCCCCCGCGTGCGTGCCCGCCGCCCGCTCGTGGGTGCGGGCGCGGAGTGCGCGGAGCGGGAACCGCGAATGGGCGGTGGGGTGGGGAACTTTCGTTTGGGGGCGAAGAAGGAGTGGGAAAGGGAAAAAAGAGGAAAGAGAGTTACACGCGTGATGGTGGCGAGCGGTGTCCCGCTAACCGGGGACCGGGCCAAGGGAGCGCGTTTAAAAACCTGAAACGACTGCTTTTTTCGTTTGCGGTCTTTCGCACGGCTTGTCCTGCGAATGGAAGATACCCGTGGCAATGGCGTTATTCCAAGTTTGAAATGCAACGAAATCCTTCCCTTTGGGGAATTGAGGCAAAACAAAATATTATTTTTTTAGCATTCCCTCTCCTCAGCGGCCTTTTCCACCACCACTGAGCTACTAAGTAACTTTCTCCCCACCGCTCCCTGATGGAGGCTGCTCTTCGGAAACTGGGTAAAGTTCCTTGTCTCTCAAGTCAGGGAGCGATCGAAATTGTGACCCACAAAATCTCAGTCGTGCTACCGTGCTAGACCTCCGCGCTTCTGTAGCTGAAAAGGGGAATTCCCAAGCGGCAGACGTGGACAAAATACACCTCGGCCTCGTGCAGCTCCGGGCAGGAAGAAAGCTGGTGAATTTAAACGAAGTATGCCCAGGGGAAAAAAAAAAAAGGTATGTGGGAGAGTATCAGTTTCTCACCAGCGTGTGCTGATCTAAAACTAACGATATGCAGAACATACTGCCAAAATTAATCTCCGAAAAGGGAAAATATTTTGTTACGTCCCTGAGATGCACGTGTGTATAATAAATACTGATAATATTTGTGTATATAACAAACACGGGTATCCACTCACAGTAAGCACACGGACTAGCTGCCAGACACTGGTTCGGCGTGGAAAAACCCTGCTCTTGCAGCCCTTCCGGACAGAGGCCAGCGCGCGAGTGGCTCAAGTGGAGCTGTGAGGTGGCGAGGCAGGCTGGGCTCTGTCGCCCGCCCGCTGCCCGGAGCTCACAGCTCCACCGCAGCCCGGGCAGGGCACCAGCCTTTCCCTTCGCCCCGCGGGCTGCGGGCATCTGCGAGGAGGGAAGAAGATTTTGTCCCCAGGGAGCCTTTGTCCTCCTCGGTAGGCACCGCGGGGAGAGCGGCGAGAAGGAGAGCATCCCCCGACGGCAGGTATTATTCATCCCAAAAGAGAGCCTGGCTACTGTTTGACTTACAAGCATGACTAAAAGGCAAATACCCAAGGAATTCCACTTTCCCCCTTGGGTCCCTCTTAAAAGGCACAAGCATGACAAAGGACCTGCTAGGTGAGGAAACAGAAGTCGCCTTTGTCTGTAAACCGACACCAAATTACAAAGTACAATTCTGTGGGCCGCTGGAGTAAATTACAAAACAGTTCGCCTCCTGTTTACTTTATCCACAGGGAGCTGTGAAACTCAGCCATGATTTTAAAGCGTGTTTGTGTAACTTTCTTCTGTTCTTGTTGTTTGCACTCGGCTCCGCAGCGTGTTTGCATTCCCCTCCCGCCACTCCTCTCTCTCCCGCCGCGAAAGAGAGGTGTCCCTGCCGCCGTCCGGCGGAACGCACCGGGGGAATGAGGAGGAGAATAGCGATCTCCGGTACCGCTGCTCCCACTCTTGGGCCACGAGGACCTCCGCTCCCACTCAGTCCTCCGGTCTGGTCCGCGGTGCCAGCCATACCCGTTGTGAGCTGACATGGGCAGAGGCAGCTCCCTGCCGTGCTGGGAAAGGCGCTGACTTCTGCGCGAGGGTAGACATTGAAGCCCGCGAAGGGCAGCTGTGCATTCAGCTGGGCACTCCCTGCCCAGTGCCCCGCCGTCGAGCCAGCCCCGATGCCTGCGGGACCCGCGGCCACGGCTGCTCAGATGCTCCGGGACTCCTTCAGAGCCTCCACCGCGCGCCCTCGCCCGTGCCTCCCCCCATGCCCTGTGCATTGCTACGAAGGTCGCCCCGGGAGCCGCACTGTCCGAGGCGAGATGGAGATGTGACGCTCCCAACGGCATCCGCGCTGCCCAATCCGGGGGAGGGGTGGAGTGCCAGAGCCCGATGGGGGCCAGGGATGCGTCCTCAGGCCACGCAGGCAGCAGCGGGGGCTGTGCCGCTTGTAGCAGCGCCCTCTCCAGAGGGGCGGAGGAGCAGCCCCAGGGCACTGTAAAGGCTACACTCTCACCTTTCCCGGGCGCTGGGCCCTGCTTTGCATCGTGGCTCTGCTGTGAGAGCAGGTGCAGCTACAAGTTCCATGGTTCCCCCTCCCGGCCCTTCGACTCCTCAGGCCTCTCCACCTCCAGGGAAATTTATTAACGAGGTTAGGGTAGGCTAACCAAACGGCAACCCTGGGGTAGTTTCCCCGGAGGAATGCTTTGATCCTGTCCTTTCTCTGCGCCGTCGAGGCCAGATTGCAATGCCAAACGTGGGACATCGCCGCTTGTTAGGTCAGAGATGTTACCGTTTAATCTGAAACAAATTGCCCCTGCCTATGCCCCATCCGCTTGCCACTTCTTTCCCCGCCCCCGGGCTCCCGGTGCCTGGCAAGGGATCTCACCGGCAGAGCCGGGGTCCCATAACGGCGAGATCCAGCCGAGTATTGGGCACGGAATGAAGGGCTTCTCCTGGGCGAAACATAAAGCTACCAAATATTTGCCTCAGCGAAGATGTTGAAATTTTCGTGGAGGAAAAGGGAATTAAAAAAAAATCCAGAAGAAATCACCTTTTCCGGTATTACTCAACCAGTATAAACCATGATTTCTTTTGCAGCTTTCTTCCACAAAATGTGGATTTTTCATTCATCTCCCTCTATCTCTTGTAAATAGCACTTACACTAAAGCAAACCTGGATAAGATTTTTATCCATGACACAGACCATTCTAAACTGATTTTACCTCAGAATGTTTTAAACAAGCAAGCTGGGGTTGTTTCAGAAGAGAAGGAATATGTTCTGTTTTAAACAAGCATTTAACTCTTTGCTTTTTAAATGCATTACTTCCTAACATTATTTGTAAGTGCAGAGTCAGAGAATTTTATTCCTAAGTGTCAGTCAAAAAATATAATAAATATGTATTTTAAGGATGTAAGAAATATTGAGGTACTGTGTTCACTTTAGCATGACATAGAAGAAAATTTTATTGAATACAACAGTGATACCACTGCCTTTGTAAAAATGTTTGCTTTGGCAAGGAGGGCAAGGGTTAGCCTCTTTGTAGGAAGACTTGCTTATCATACCAAGATAATTTTCAGTTGTACAAAACTGGAATGATTTCAAATGCAGTAATGGCAAAATGGACAGAATTGCCACTTCAGACACAATTAGTGAAAGTTTGACAGGAAGTCCAGAGCCATCAACAAAAGGTTTCCCATAGACGTAAACAGCTTTGGATTGGGAACAGGGTGCAACAGAGTTTCCCATTTACAATCTTTTTCACTCTGGCAGCTGAAGGGATGAACTCCTATAGCGGAGGAGGAAGGGACTATAAATGCCAGGTTTGCCCTATGGAAGGCTCTGCCTGCTCATGGAGGATGTACCAAGGAAGGACAATTTGACCCATGCTTCGGTGTTGTCTGGAAGCAAGAAGAAACACATCTCAACACCAACTAGAACTGCATCTTCTGCACCCTCCAGATTCATGGCCAGGGAACATGGGGTCAGACCTAAAAAGACTGCAAGTCAAAACCAGTTCAAACCCATCCTCATCCAATCCTGTGCTAGAATTTTGAGTTAAAAAACAAACAAACAAACAAACAAACAAACAAACAAAATAAAGCCGTGAGCAGGGTTTGTGCACCATCCGCAGCAGCTTTGCTGCAGCTCATAACCAAGGCTGACGTTTGGTTTGCCAGCATTTAATAAGCCAGTAGACATTTGGCAGGTCTCTTGTTAAAATGTACTAGAAAATTGGATCAGGTCTCAGCATGAATATCAAGAATCCACTATGCAAGCAATGAACATAGCAAATTGTTGAGTCAGCAACTAATGCACTTCACTATAATCTTCCCAAGTAGTTTGGCAAATCTCTTATTGCAATAAATTTTAGTGAAGTTTGGGGGGAGTTGTTAGGGGTTTTTTTGACATATGGCCTTAAAAGTAACTTGGCTAAGAGTATTTTTAGAGTCAATGCAGAGTTTGCCGGAGATGTTTTCTCAAAACTTGTTTGCGCTCTGGCAGTTTTATTCAAATGTCAACCAGATGCAGAAAGTGTGGGGTCTGGGGCTTTATTTTACAGTTTTGGAAAGTAAAGGTCAAGTTTCTGCAATGTAAACTGTCTTTTTGATTGCCATAATTTAGCAGAGCAGCAAGAAATCTTACTAATAAACTAGTTTATAGTGTTTTGTTTTGTTCTTCTCTCAGGACATGCTATAATCATATGCAAAATATTTGAAATGCCAGTAAGACACCTGCTATATAAAATAATTTGGGTAAGCTATGCTGTGCATAGCAGTAAAGACTCAATCACATAATCATAACTAGCCAGACTGTAGCATTGTAGTCTTGAGTAGCC
Source organism: Pithys albifrons albifrons (assembly GCF_047495875.1). Lineage (NCBI taxonomy): Eukaryota > Metazoa > Chordata > Aves > Passeriformes > Thamnophilidae > Pithys > Pithys albifrons. The sequence goes on along the minus strand of NC_092497.1, from coordinate 64,001,143 downwards.
TTACCAAAATTAACAGGAAGATCTGAGATATTAGTCAGCATGGAAAATAGCATCATAATGTGGCAATATATCAATTTAAATAAGCTGGACAGACTCAAACAGCATTGATACATGCAGATATCTAGGCCACACTAATTGCTGTTTGTTGTATTCCTACAAGAAAGAAAGTCTGTTGAACTCTGATATTGTACCAAGAAAATAGAAGTATCAGATTCCATCTCACTATGGATCCCCTGGGGAATATACAGAAATCCAAGGTGGTAGAGGTGGAAGAGGTGAGTGAGATATGCTCAGCACTCACAGCATGTCAGAGTGAATGTGATATAATTTGCCTCTCTGAAAATTATGCCAAAAACAAAGTGGTCTACATCACCACCCGTGACATTTCCACCAAAGTTCTCTGAAGGATTTTGCCACCTGCCTTTCTGAGAAATAACTTTGAAAATCAGATAAGCTTTTGCTGTAATTCCATGAACCAGGAAATCTGTCTACATGGCACATGGACGTGTGCAGGTACTGAGAACTGTCACTCCCTTGTTACTTGAACAGCTGCTGAGGAAACAGGAAAGCCAGAGATGTATTCCCAATACAACACATATGATGCTCATGTATCTCCAACTCTTCTCATAATTAAAAGGAAACATCTATGTGTGCAGAGTCCCCTTCCACAAAATCTTAGGTGATGTTTTAGATGATATTTGAGCTGAAAGAGATTTCTGCTGCTATACGAATAAAATCTGAGCATTTTCATTATTTTAATTTATTTTTTATTTTCATCTTCATTTTTGGCAAATACTTCTGGACATGTTCTCCTTAGGGTTTTTTGAGACTAGTTTCAGACAGCACTGGGAGAATCTGGGAGAATCAGAATGTACACAGAGGGCAGTGATACATATATGTATCTTTAGGACTCTGAAATTAAAACCTTTTCACTGGAGGTATTTTAGGTACTCCAAACTGCCTGGCTAATTTTCCCAGTAAGCCACACTTTGTCAGCACTACATTCCTACCAAGTATTTTGGAGAGGGGATGAATATGAGCTTCCAACCTTTATTTCTTTTCCTGAGCTGCCATCACTGGAAGCTCTAACTCCTCTCAGAGTCAATACAAGCGGAAGGCTGGAAACAGCATCACCTGCTGAAGGGATTGCATTGCTGCCACAGAGGAGATGGTGCCCTCGCTAGACACAGCACCTATGTGCTAAGGGTCATTTAGGACCATGTAATTTGCTGCTTCTCTTTCCCTGCGTTTGGTGCACTCTTGGTTGCAGCGCTAAGAAGTGGTTTTGCAAACACTCTTACTAGGTAGAGATGTCTCTTCCCAGTCTTGTGAATTTGTCCCATAGCAGCAGGGAGCTGAAATGAAGTATCCATTTTTGTTCTGACTTATCTATGTGAAGGGAACATGGGAGCTGTAGCTACTTCAAACTCTTTTTCTCTCACAAGTGCACCTGCTCACTGACAAGCTTGAATTTGATTTTTGGAATAGATATCCTGGTTGTGTCTGTAAGCAGAGCCCCCTCTGACCAGGCATTTAGCACTGTGGCTCAACACATCCCCACATGACAGATTTATCTCAATATGCCGTCTTCTGAAACCATCAAAGAAAAAACAAACAGTACATGAAATGATTCCTACAGTAGACAGACCATTGCTTTTGTAGAATATGATATAAATACATTTTAATGAATACTGTGTTTATTATTATAAACACTAATCTAAGGGAAAATCTAAGGCATCTTTCTTTCTGAAAGCTACAGTCATTGAGTATTCTGGGATCAAACTTTTCCCTTCATTCCATACAGACACCCCATTGAAATCTTTGAGATTAAATGGGCATAAGCCTGCGTTTAACATATTGCAGATGTGTGTATATATTAAGAACATTGGATACATTGTACTCTAAAATGTTATTTTACTTAGCGTATTTTTTCAGTACTTATGATTACTTGCAATAATAAAAAAGACTATCCCACACACTGCACTAAGATCATATGACATAGCAAGGACACTGTCATCTACTTCATGATTTAATATCTGTGACATTTAGGTAATTTGCGGTCTTTGGACATCCAAGATGATATCAACTGCACAAAGTGTCAAACCACTCAGTGCACAAAATTAACCAATTCTAGGAGTAAAGAGTTTTAGCCAGCCATGCTGAAGTCAACAGAAAACCTCCTGTGCAGACTGCAGGGGAGTTTGGATAATGTCCTTATTTAATTCACTTTAACTTAGAAGACAAAATGCTTTTCAGAGATTCTGCCTGCACTGCATGGCCAGTTCATTGGCAGTATGATCCACAAAACACTGGGCTTCAAGAGTTTCTTGCCAGTTCTTCTTTGACTATTCACCTCTAAAAGGAGGTAAGAGGAGCTGCTGTGTCACAGGACTGGGGCAGCACTGACTTGCTTGCTTTGCTCTGCATACCTCCATCTCCTCTGTGACTTCCATCCAAAGGATTTTATCTTTAGGGTACACTATCCTGGTCTGCAGGGAACATTTTCCATCCAGTCCTGGACTGCAGCACAGAAACACTAATATCTCAGGCAAAATGTCCATCCAGTTGATACCATCTGGTTTAACCACATAATATAGATATAGGTCATACACAGCTTGAGGGAGATATATATATATATATATATATATATATATATATATATAGCTATAAATAACTAGCTCCCTTCTCTAAATAGTGATGAGAAAATTCTTTCAGATTCATTTATTATAGCAACACACACACAGAGATCTAGTTCAGGAAAAAAACTAATCATCTAAAATTTTTACGAAGAAGTAAGAACACATAGGAATGTGCCAAAGGACCAAGTTGTTTGTGGTGTGTACTTATTTACAAAACTTATCACACTCCAATGACATACCAGAATTTCATACCATAATGATTGTACTAGTGCTGTCCATATTCAGCCCACTGAATGCTGTGCAAGAGCAGGAGATACACTGCAACCTCAAGGGCTGGTGAGTGAACTCTACTGAGTTCAGACACGGGCACCATAAAATCCTAACCATGAAATTGTTGAAGTAAACGGCCGCTAGCCCCCAGCTTCCACAAGGCTAGACTGTGTCTAGTTAGAGATCATTGGAACATGAATGTGATAATCTTTTGCTGTCCAGATTCCTTTCAGCTTTTCTTTGGCTATACATCATGCATCTCTTAAGATCAGTGAAACTACCATACATTAAAAGCACCATATTGAAGGGATGTCAATGTGTTTCAATAAAAGAAAAAAGAATTCTGGGACCTAAAAATAAATGTTCACCTATTCAAGAATAAATTTTAATCAAATTCTTATGGGGTTTGTTTGTTTGTTTCTTTATTTTTCTGTAAAGGAAAAAGATTAATTCTGGGACAATTATGTTAATAAAAGTTTAAGAACAGTAAGATTTTTGTTGTAATCAAACCATAAATAACACGGATGCAAATCAACAAATAAGGTCTTTCTTTTGCTTGTGCAGGAGCAGAATGTGCCCTCCAACACAAGGACACCTCTCCACAAAGTCACTGGCTGCTCTGCCTGTGTTAAGGCTGCCTGTTCAGCAGCAGGTAATACATATGGATACTAGCAAAGGTAGAAATGTCACTGTACATTGCTTGAGAACTCTGTTCCATGATATATCACAATAATAATGGACAATAACAATTGAGAGTTGTCAGCTCTCTTCTCTAGCTGAGTCAGAAAAGACTTTGTCTCATTTTTCCAATGTGTGCTTTTGTTAGGTCTGTAAAGAGAGTGGTAATGTGAGCTCTGTGTGCAGGTTCTGGGGCTTTATTGTGTCCCTGCTATGTTAATTAGTATTAGGAACATGATGGATTGGCAACACATGTACTTTCTGAGTCTTAAACCAGCCCTGAGAGTTTAGCACTCCATTAGTTACACATCACAGAAACCCAGGGATGTTTACTCAAAAAAGTATCACTTACAAGAATGAAACATTCTAATTCATTCCTGATAGGGGCTGGGGGGGGGGACACCCAACCCAGATTCAGATCCTGTAGGATGATGCTCCATCCCAGCACAGGGTCACGCTCAGAATTCCACATCAAAGGTCTCTCCAAAGCATCTCTCAAGAGAGTGAGAGATGAAGAAGCACCAGCCTGGACAAGCAGATAATTTCTCTCCACAGCATATCTGGTAGAGAAGATAAGAGCAGCAAGTTTGGTGAGAGATGGATAAGACACATCTTTCAGCAAAATTCCCCCAAGGAGGATAAGGCAGAGGAATAAATAGGTCCTTGGCCCCAACAGCCTCCTCTCTCCAAGCAATGCTACCATAACTGCAACAAAACTCTCCTCTGTGCAACCCAGAGGTGCAAATCGGGGGGGGGGGGGGGGGGGGGGGTGGATGTGGAGGGGGCCGGGAACGACTTTCAAAAGAGCCTCAGTCTTTCTCAAAGAGCCAAGGAGAAAAGGTAGCAAGACATGTTGACTAAAATTTTTCAATAGAATCCAATGACCCTTCTACACACCAAATAGCATAAAAACCTCAGCTCTGTTCCCTGATGATGTGCCTCCTTGGAGAAATTCTTTGAAGTTTCCTGCCCTTAGCAGTGTGGGAGAAGTTCACCCACCTCCCACAGTTCTTCCAAGGAGGCACTGGGACTTCTAGAAGACAACAGCAGACTTCTTTGTTGTTGTTTTTTGAGGGGTTGGGGGAGGGGAAGGGGTTGGGTGTTTTTTTGTTTTTGTTTTTATTTGCTGCAATTTTCCTTTCTAATTACTTGGCAACCCTAGGACTCTCAGGAACAGCTGTCTTCCTTGCACACACCTTTATTCTCCATTCCAATCTCCTTCACCTGAAATCTGGACTGACAGGCTGATACTTGTTTTCTTACTAGTAGTCTTAAAAATTCCATCTCAGAAATCTGCAAGTATGACAACATAACTAAAGCAAAAAAAAGAAAAAAAAGACATCTTCACCTTCCAGCAAATCAGCCAGTATCCACCAATTTTGCAGCTATTCTGTAGTGCTGATTTTGGCAAATGTCCTACAACAACTTTGTCTTTTGAACATAGGCATTGGATTACACTCCATCATTTCAGTTACTGTCTTTAGCAATTAATAATTAGCAGAGTGCCCCCTGATAGAGCTATGGACCTGATGCTGGCCTGGTATTTCTCATTTGTTTTTCAATTCGGCTTTAAGTAGCTAGAAACCAATGACTCATGCAGCCAAACCTGTTAGCAGGAGTAGTTGTAATTGCATCGAGTAGAATTCTCCCTGTGTCTTAAAGCATTTGTGTTGAAAATCCCAGAAGTAAACTCGAGTAGATGATCACAATCAGAAAAGGAACATCAAAACCAAATCCAGGTTGTCACTGAATTATTTTAACTCTGCAGACCATTATTGTATTGGGAGTTATGACTGTGTAATCTGACTGGGATAATTTGAGTTAAATATTCATACCTATGATATGGATTTGTTTGTGTGACTTCCTGGTATCTTAATCTAATCCACAGACAAAACCACTTTCTTCTATGTTCGATTTAGTGTCCCAAGTGAGGACATCCCATTCACAAATACCATGTGAAACAGGTATGGTCTTGGTGATCTTGCCATACTGGCAGTCAAAGAGTAAAGTTACTTTAAATAGAAAGCTCTATGTGGCCACTCTGTAACTTGGCAGGTGCAAAAATACTTTCAATATATTAACATTTCAAAATACTTTTTAACTGTCTTTTGACTGTAACCATACTCCAAGAACTACTCTGATTTTTTTTTAAGTGAATAAAAGAAGTGTTAACATTGTTGCTGTCTAGAACAAAGCTAAGAGGCATTTTGAAACAATGAAAAATATTACAACATCTAAAGGAATATTTTTCAGATCTGTATCAGATCCTACATCATACAGCATGTCATAATAGCCTGTCTACCTTTCAGGCATCTGAACTGCCATAAATAACATACTGAGGACAAGCCAGATGTGCTGGTATAAATAACCAATTTGTTATTGTTACAGAGAATCCAGATCAGCATGTGGCAAGGCACTTTAGCACTGCAGATCACTTTTCCACCTCTCAGTACATTAGACAAGAATGATCAAAATCAGGAGTACAACGATCACCTCTCACAGTCTGCTCTCAGGCAAAGCCATTCTTGCACAGTCAGGCAAATGATCCTTCAGGTCTTTAATATTGAGGGCAAGCTTAATAAGTTGCATTCTGTGTTGAACCTTGCACACAGCAACCCTAAAACTTTACAGCACGTTCCAAGCAATGCCAAAACACAAGCAGGCAAGTCCAATCGTAATCCTTTGCAGGATGCTGTGCTCTGTAGTCATTTCCTGCTTCTCACATGTGAAGGTAACAGACACAGCTAAAGAGGAAAAAATGGTCTTTCTGGCTTGGCACATTTCTAATAAAACAAGAGCCTTGATCATATGAAGAAAGGGACAGTTCTGGGATATAAATACTGCAGAATTTGGGAACTCCTGTGGCAACCAGAACATCTGTTTATTACATTTTCCAGTGTTTTATTTTCAGTTGCCCATAACAAAGAATCAGAATTTTTACCAGTGCAAACCATGCTCAGTCAAAAACCCAGCGCTATCCTTTTGAGGTACATGTTGTGACAATAATAAAGCAGCAGCTTTATTACAGGGAAGTCATAGAGATTTAGAAATCAGGGCACAGGAGAGACAGTTCGAGAACAGGCCATGTTTTTAAAAGAAAGTATTTTACTTACATGTGAGATTTATTTTGTGTGAACATAGATACTTTAAGCAGCACAAAGAAAACTTTGAGAAGAGCTTCTTGTGGTAAAACAATCTAGACCAGAGTTCTCCACAAAATCACTACAACAATATTAACCTACTGACACTCGTCTCAAGGAATGATTTTTGGTAATAGTAACTTCACTTTCTGTTGTATGCTAGTGCAATATCACTACTGAATGAGAAAGAGGTTGTGTTCCAAAAAATTTTATTGTTAATGGGAAAATCAGAAAACACCACACTCAGCAGTGAAGTCCATAAGGAAATTCACTTGAGGACACATTCAAAGTATTACTGTCCTTGATTTAGTCTTCATTATATGTGCACCATTATAAAGTGTTACATGGTGAACTCACTTCACTGTAATGCAATGCTATTTTATTAAATATACCTTTGATGGGTCTCTGGGTCAGCCAAAGACCTCAGAATGAGGCTAACATAAAGCAAAGCAGTCACTATCTAAAATGAAGAGCTCTGTGCAAAATGAACACTGGTTGGGTCTGCATTCATTCAGACATAGAACCTTCACAGACCTTCTGAGTTGGAAGGGACCCACAACGATCATCAAGTCCAACTCTGAAGCGAATGGCCCATATGGGGGTGAAACCCACAACCCTGGTGTTTTTAGCACCATACTCTAACCAACTGAGCTAAACTGAGACAGAACCAAATATGAGTTTAGAAAATGAATCTACTTACACAATTAACTGCTCTCCAAAATCTTGCATGTTGGAGACAGGCAACCAGCTTCTCCATGGAAGCTGTCTCACAAAACACTTGTGATCTGAGCATCCACACAAAAAGAAGTTCACAAGGGCCCTGAAATATGGCAGCAAGGCCAGATCTGATCACCATGAGTGTCCTATGCTGCCTATTTCCAAAGTATAAAGCACAAGAGTCAAAGCAAATTAGATGAAATGTATTAGACATAAATGCCATGTCTGCCAACACTAATGGTTTGTTGAAGTGGATAATAATTGCTGCAACACTGGGAAAATGGCCCAATGCATGTTCTTCCCATATTCCAGGAAGGTTGCTTTTTTCTTCCCCCCCCAGTATGTAGAGTTATGATAGGAATCAGCAGATAAGTAGTGGCAATGGGAAATTTTTGTGCTGATGGAGTTGAGGGCTTTGCTAGAGAGAGTCGTACAAAAACATTGGTGGCCCTCAGCTTCCACAAGTAACCTGCCTCCTGACAGACCAATCCCTGCACCTACTCCAGACACAGAAGCAATTAAAAATACAGAATATAGAATCACAGAATCATGGGATGGATTAGTTTGGAAGGGAACCTCAAAGATCAACTAGTTCCAACTCCCCTGCCATGGACAGGGACACATTCCACTCGACCAGGTTGCTCAAAGCCCCTCCAATCTGACCTTGAACACATCCAGGGATGGGGCATCCCCAGCTTCTCCTGACAATCTGGTGTTTTTAGCACCACACTCACAGTAAAGATTTTTTTCTTAATATCTAATCTAAAACTACTCTTTTTCAGTTAGAAACCATTCCCCTTCATCCTGTCACTACATGGTGTTGTAAAAAGTTAATCTCCAGCTTTTTTGTAGGGCTCAATTACGTCACTCCAAAGCCACCTTTCTTTCAGGGTGAACAAACTCAATTCTCTCAGCCTTTGCTTGTAGGAGAGAAGTTCCATTCCTCTAATCATCTTCATGGCCCTCCTCTGCACTCGCTATAACCAAATGCCACATATTTTCTTTATATTCTCTTTCACTAAATGCTATAATTTGTGAAGGGGAAAGGATGACAGAGAGTCTAGGTTGTTTCTCTTCTGACAGTTTTAATCTCAACTACCTGTCGTCCACTGCAAATTTCTCAATCCCCTGCTGGCTCATTGTACCAGCACCTGTGGAATGCACTAGATATGCCAAAGCTCACAGTCCTGTTTGTATTCTGACATGTGTGGATACAATGACTGCATTTGGTCCTGTGCACCCAAGACATTCAGTATGATACTTAAGCCAAATCACACCTAACATCAAAAGCCCACAGTCAAGAGGAGCAGTGCCTAAACTGGATTTCTAAAATATATATTAATGCATGCATATTTCTAAACATAAAGGCTAATTTAGACAGAGGGCAAGACTTACTGTTTCATAAGGTCTACAAGGTCTTCTGGTTACCCCGAGTCTACCGGACGGGTTACAACTACAGATAAGAGGAAAAAGGGAAGGGTTGTTGTAATTGGTGACTCCCTTCTGAGGGGAACTGAGGGCCCTCTATGTCAGCCAGAGCCATCCCACAGGGAAGTTTGCTGCCTTCCTGGGGTCAGGGTGAGGGATATTACCAAAAGACTTCCTAAGCTTATTCAACCCTCAGACTATTACCCGCTGTTGGTTGTCCAGGTTGGAAGTGATGACATCAGTAAAAGGAGTACCAGAGTAATTAAAAAAGATTTCAAGGCACTGACCCGATCTCTTCATGGGACAGGAGCACAGGTAGTATTTGCCTCAGTTCCTGTGCTAGCTGGGATGAATGAGGAGAGGTTTAGGAAAGCCCAGCTTACCAATAGGTGGCTTAGGGTATGGTGTTATCATCAAAATTTTGGGTTTTTTGATCATGGGGCAAACTCCGTGTTGCCTGGTCTCGTCAAATCAGATGGGCTTCATTTATCTAGGAAGGGCAAAAGAACTGTAGCCCATAAGTTGGCAGGGTTGGTTAGGAGGGCTTTAAACTAGGTTTGAAGGGGGAAGGGACGGCAACTGGGCTCTCCAGAGATAGGCCTAAGGGTGTAGAGCCCGAGTTGAGAATAAAATCAATGGACCAGCTGAAGTGCATGTACACCAATGCATGCAGTATGGGAAACAAACAAGAGGAGCTGGAAGCCATAGTGCAGCAGGAAAACTATGACATAGTTGCTGTCACAGAAACGTGGTGGGATGACTCACACGACTGGAGTGCTGCTATGGGGGGCTACAAGCTCTTCAGAAAGGACAGGCAGGGAAGGAGAGGTGGAGGGGTGGCTTTATATGTTAGAGAGTCTCTTGACTCTGTTGAAGTTGAGGTCAGCAGTGACAAGGTTGAGTGCCTGTGGGCCAGAATCAGGGGCAAGGCCAACAAGGCTGACACCCTTGTGGGTGTCTGTTACAGACCACCCAACCAGGATGATGAAGGAGATGAATTATTCTACAAGTAGCTGGCGGATGTCTCAAAATCTCCAGCCCTTGTTCTTGTGGGTGACTTTAACCTGCCAGCTATCTGCTGAGAGCTTCATACTGCAGAGAAGAGGCAGTCAAGGAGGTTCCTGGAGTGTATAGAGGATCATTTCCTTCATCAACTGGTAAATGAGCCTACCAGGGGTAAGGCCCCGCTAGACCTACTGTTTACAAATAGAGAGGGGGCTGGTGGATGATGTAGTGGTTGGAGGCCGCCTGGGGCATAGTGACCATGAAATAACAGAATTTTCAGTCCTCAGGGATGTAAGGAGAGCCACCATTAAAACCTCTACTCTGGACTTCCAGAGGGCAGATTTTGGCCTATTCAAAAAACTGATTCAGAGCATATCCTGGGAAACAACCCTTAAAGGTAAGGGGGTCCAGGAGGGATGGACATGTTTTAAGAAGGAAATTTTGAGTGCACAGCAACAGGCTGTCCCAGTGTACCGAAAGGCCAGCCAGAGGGGAAGACGGCCAGCTTGGTTAAATAGGGAGATTCTGAAAGAAATCAGGGATAAAAGAAAGTTTACAGACTATGGAAAAAAGGGCTGGCTACTTATGAAGAATTTACAGATAGAGCTAGGTCATGCAGGAAAAAAACTAGGGAAAGAAAAGTGCAATTTGAAGTTAATTTGGCTATTTCAGTTAGGGATAACAAAAAGTCCTTTTATAAATACATTAATAACAAAAGGAGGAGCAAGGAAAACCTCCATTCTCTGTTGGGCTTGTAGGGAAATATAGTTAAGGAAGATGAGGACAAGGCTGAGGTACTTAACACTTACTTTGACTCAGTTTTTAGCAGTAAGACAGGTGGCCCTCAAGACAACTGGCCTCTGGAGCTGGTAGACAGGGAGAGGGAGCTGAATAGCCCTCCTGTATTCCAGGAGGATATAGTTACTGACTTACTGAGCCAGCTGGATCCTAACAAGTCTATGGGACCAGACGGGATCCATCCCAGGGTGATGAGGGAGCTGGCAGAAGAGCTTGCCAAACCGCTCTCCATCATCTTCCAAGAGTCCTGGCTCTCTGGGGAGGTCCCAGATGATTGGAGGTTGGCCAATGTCACCCCAATCCACAACAAGGGCTGCAAGCAGGACCCTGGCAACTACAGGCCTGTCAGCCTGACCTCCGTGCCTGGCAGGGTTATGGAGCAGATCATCCTGAGTGCAATCACACACCACCTTCAGGGTGGACAAGGGATTAGACCCAGCCAGCATGGGTTTTGGAGGGGCAGGTCCTGTCTGACCAACCTGATCTCTTTTTACAATCAGGTGACCCACCTGGTGGATGAGGGGAAGGCTGTGGATGTGGTCTGTCTGGACTTCAGCAAGGTCTTTGACACTGTCTCCCATAATATACTCCTGGAAAAGCTGGTAGCCCATGGCTTGGACAAGTGTACCCTCTCCTGGATTAGGAGCTGGCCAGAGGGTCGGGCCCAGAGAGTGCTGGTGAACGGAGCTGCATCCAGCTGGCGGCTGATCACTAGTGGTGTTCCCCAGGGGTCTGTATTGGGTCCAGTACTGTTTACCATCTTTATTGATGATTTAGATGAGAGGATTGAGTCCATCATCAGCAAATTTGCTGATGACACCAAGCTGAGAGGGAGTGTGGACCTGTTGGAAGGCAGGAGGGCTCTGCAGAGGGACCTGGATAGACTTGAGAGATGGGCTGATTCCAGTAGGGTGAAGTTCAACAAGGCCAAGTGCTGGGTCCTGCCCTTTGGCCACAACAACCCCCTGCAGCGCTACAGGCTGAGGACAGAGTGGCTGGAAAGCAGCCAGGCAGAAAGGGACCTTGGGGTACTAATTGACAGGAAGATCAACATGATCCAACAGTGTGCCCAGGTGGCCAAGAAGGCCAATGGGATCCTGGCCTGTATCAAAAATAGCGTGGCCAGCAGGACCAGGGAAGTGATCCTTCCCCTGTATTCTGCATTGGTGAGGCCACACCTTGAGTACTGTGTTCAGTTCTGGGCCCCTCAGTTCAGAAAGGATATTGAGGTGCTGGAGCGAGTCCAGAGAAGAGCAACAAGGCTGGTGAAGGGACTGGAGCACAAGTCCTATGGGGAGAGGCTGAGGGAGCTGGGGTTGTTTAGCCTGGAGAAGAGGAGGCTCAGAGGTGACCTCATCACTGTCTAGAACTACCTGAAGGGAAGTTCTAGCCAGGTGGGGGTTGGTCTCTTCTCCCAGGCACTCAGCAATAGGACAAGGGGGCACGGGCTTAAGCTCTGCCAGGGGAAATTTAAGTTGGAGATCAGAAAAAAATTCTTTGCAGAGAGAGTAATCAGGTCTTGGAATGGGCTGCCCAGAGAGGTGGTGGATTCACCATCCCTAGAGATTTTTAAACGCAGATTGGACATGGCACTGAGTGCCATGACCTAGTAAATGGACTGGAATTGGACCAAAGGTTGGACTCGATGATCTCAAAAGTCTTTTCCAACCCAATCGATTCTATGATTCTGTGATTCTATGATTCTATGATTCTATAATAATGTGCTCAGCTGTGCTGTCAGAAATAGCAAGTAGACAAGTTGGCTTTTTTAAGCAGGTACCTTGCCTACATGTAGTAAAGAAAACAGAAAAAGCAGCGTTTCACAAACCAGGAAACATCCATCAGAAAACCAAACTCACAATACCTGTCTCTCAATTCAAAATTGATACATTAGCATGGTCCAAATAGCAGAGTGGTTGGGATGTTTTTAAAGCACAGAGGATGGATTTCAAGCCTATCAAGAGGAATGCCCCACAGACACTATGTAACAGGGACTGTTTGTCATGAAGAGAATGATACACTAGGAAAATCTTGATTCCAGTAGATACTAGGCATTACCACAAGCCCTTTGTTTTGTCTTCAAAGTATTTGTCATTGGAGAATGTGAAACAAACTGCTGGACATGGTATTAATCTTACTTTCCAGTTCATCATCTGATAAAGCACAGTGAAATTATCTAGTATGGACTATAACCAAGAGAGTTCAAGATAATAAGTAGCAAAAAGGGGGCTTGAAAGGTACAGAGGTAACTGGGGAAAGTCTTACATCTTTATATCAAAAAGTAGCTAGCAGTTAGTGGTCCAGAACACAGGACCTCAGTTAACAGGACATAGACATCATCCATATATATACTGGCATTGCCAGACATTCCTGGACTGATCAGACACTTGTTAACTTTACCCCACTGTCATCATTCAGCTGCATAGAAGCAAGAAAAATTTCAAATTTTGGTTACATACTGAGGAAAAGAATAAATCTCTTGAATGATAAAGGAGAAAGGCAATATCAAGTGTCTTGAAACCCTAATGCAGTAGATGAGCCAAAGGTTTGTCATATGGATTTGCCCTAGTTTCAGCTGGGATAGAGTTAATTTTCTTTTCGGTAGCTGATATGGTACTCTGTTTTGGATTTAGTAGAAGAACATTGATAACACACTGATGTTTTAGTTATTGCTCAGTACTTCTTACTAAGTCAAAGGCTTCAAATTCCCATGCTCTGATCTGAAGCCAGTAGACAAGCAAATGGGAAGCAGCGTAGATGGGACAGGTGACCTGAAACTTCCAAAGGGATATTCTGTACCAAAGAACAACTTCCTGCTCAGTATGTAAACTGAGTAGTTGTCCAAGAGGGGCTGATCACTGCTGATGGAACATGTTGGGCATTGGTCAGTGGGTGGTGACCGATTGTATTGTGCATCACTTTTTCCTCTTGGGTTTCATAGAATATTCTGCGTTAGAAGGTACCCACAAAGATCTTCAAGTCCAGTTCTTAAGTGAATGGCCCATATGGGGATCAAACCCATGGACTTAGTGTTGTTAGCACTATGCTCTAACCAATAGAGCTAGCTTTTATTCCTCTTTCTCTCTCTCTTTTTCATTACAAGTATTATTATTGTTATTTTTGTCATTGTTAGTAGTGCTGATAGTATAGTATTGTATTTTATTTTAATTTTTGAATTATTCCTACCTCAACCCTCAAGGCTGACTTTTTCTCCCCAGTTCTCCTCCCTGTTAGGGAGGGCTGGGGGGTGAGCAAGCAGGTGCACGCTACTTAGTTGTCGATGGGGTTAAACCACGAGTTTTCCTCAGGTGCTCCTCCTTTATTTTGCTGGGCCCATTTCCACAGGATAAACAAAACACCTTTGACATCTTTATCTCTTTGTGAGAGAGGAGTTCAAAAAGAAGCTGCATGTCTGTGGGCATGCATATCCATGCAAGGCATATGAACACTTGCTGGCTCTCCCACCACGTTGTGGGAGCTCTGTGCTGCCCGGGTGCAGGCAGAGTGTGCTCAGAATTAGGGAAAGAGAGATCCATTCATCTTCGTCATTCAGCCATAAAGTCATGCAGCCATAACCATCACCCAGCTACACGGCCGCTCACGCCGGGGCCGCGCCCGTCGGGGCGGGGGCTGTGCCGGTGGCCGCGCTGTGACCGCGCTGGCACTAGATGGGGCCATCGGCCAGAGGCACGGAGCTCGGGCCGGGACGGAGAGGAGTCCAGGTCACAGCGTCGCTTTGCGCCTACGACTGTCCCAAAGGAAATGCCACTCCTGAGCCCTTATAAATCCACCCAGTACTAGGCTAAAACACCGCCAGACTGAATTACTTCATGTGAAGACAAGGCTATGCTTTTGATGTCCAGGTTATGTTGTGTTGTAATTGTTCAATCCTTAACTTACGGTCAGGATTCAGCCTGTATGCAGGCTGGCCTGTATGGTGACTGGCTGTGGCTATGGCTCTCAAGCACTGCTACTATTGCAGAAATCAATTAAATTATCTCTAGTGAGGGACACAACTATTAATAAGATTCCTGTTGTAGCACGCATGCAACAGCCTGCAGGGAGTTGCTGAGTCATGTATGAAATCTGCCTGTGACAGTACAGAATGTTGCAGGGAGCACATAAACGAAACACCATTTAGGGTTTAAAGACTTGCCTTTGTTATCTTCCAGCGGCGAGAATGTTAAAATACTGTATTAAGTTATTTATTATAGGGAAGGGAGAAGAATGATGCTTCAGAGTTATATGTCCACTAAAATTGAAGTTTAGATAGTATGCATTCAGAAATAATTTTATTTTCCAGTAATGACAATATGCAATATCACCTAAGAAATGAAATTGAAGAATTGATCTTACTCTTCAAATACAAGATAGCTTCAATATTAAAATTAACATATAAATTTAGCATCAATCTTATTTCCCCACTCACATCCGCTGAGTAAATGCACATAAAGAATGAATCACTGAAACAGTATACTGAGAGAATCAAAGTCATTTTTCAAAGATGTCAGCACAAATGTAAGGTGAGCCTGTTCACCAAGCATACAACAAATGTTGCAGAGGTGGCCCTTCAGACTGATAAGGAGGAGACCTCCAGGGAAGCAGCACAACCACCAGCAAGGGCAATGGAGAGGATAGTTTTAGGCAGGACATCCCTGTTTCTTACTCCTGTGCCCCCTCCTACTATTCCCCTTTCTACAGGTATGTGAGCTACTGCAGAATGTGAGCGTCAAATTAGAGCTCTCCACAGTGCTGTTATTGTTTACATCATTGTTGGCCTTAACCACTTTGTCACAGCTAGGGTTTAACTCAGGGAGGATTTAACTATGGGAGTTCCACAGTCTGCCTCTGGACAGCAGCCAGTCTCTGCAGAGCCTGCTGCACTCATCTCTGGTCAGCCTGAGACCTGGACAAGCAGAGCCAAAAGCAGAGAGAATGAGCTCTGGGCATCACTCAGAGACTAGAGAATGAAATCACCTGTCTGGCAGGAGAAAAAGCAGTCCCAGGACAACCTAAAGAGGCTCCTGGGCAGCTGCTCAGCCAGGAGCAGAAGCTGTGCAGAGGGCAAGGGCTGCAGATCTCTTGCTCTAAGAAAGCCACAGCTGCTCTAGCACTCAAAAAATACCCCATCAAAAACACACACACACCCCCATCAACCCTTTGGATTCTGGACTCCAGTAGAGACCTCGCCAGGCTCAAGCCATCTTTCTTGATGCTTGAGTTCTTTTTTTCCTTCAGTTGCTGCTGGGAATCAGTGCCTTGAGTTTCAGTGGTACTCATCCACATGTCCTCTCTTTCCCTTTGCTCCGACCTGGAGATACCCTTGCTTACCACAAGATGGAGCTGGGAAACCTAAGGTGTGGGTGCCCCACCGAAGGCCTCGCCGGGACCCGGGCGGCGTGGGGTTCTCAGGATGCGGTACCCTCTGCGGGCGCTCCACTGGCTCAGGACCAGCGCCACTGCCGCCAACCGCAGTGACACGGCTGTCACCGAGCTCGGTGAAAGCACAGCCTGAGCCAGGGTGCAGACGGACAGCTCCGGGGAGGCCATTGCCGACCTCAACTGGATGGGGCACACAGGGCTCCAGCAAAAAAGGGGCTCCCTGTCTCCGTGGTTGCCCATTCTGGGAGGGTGGGAGTGGGTGGACATTCGCCATCAGCACAGCAGAGGTCTGCAAAACAGGTCCCAACACTGTGTGGGCAGAAAAGGTTCCTGCCAACATGCCACGGGATCCTTAAAAATTGTATTTCCCAGTAGTGGCAGCCTGGAAAATAGAGCTGGGTGAGCAAAGCAATTTCTCAAAGATCTCATTTCAGTCCAATCCATATTTTTTAAAAAAATTAATCTTCTGGATAGCTAAAATATTGCATGGCTGAAGAAAAATTATGGTTCAACATGAAAACTTGTATTTCTTATTTTGAACAGAAATACACTTTATTTAAAAAAAAAGTAATTGCGAGTTGAATCAAAAGTTATTTTATAGCACCAGACAAGGATTAACTTGTTTTCTCTTTCAGAAAACAGCTTATCATAACAGATAGAATTAAAAGAAATCATACCACAGAATCTGCATTTTTCACCACAAATATGATAATAGTTCACTGCACTTTAGCCACTCAAGACACATCTTTGAAAGATGTGTCCCAATAAGATACCAAAATTTTGTTCTCCAAAAACCTGCAGGCCATAGTGTTTATGAGCTGTCTCAGGTGCCACTGTTTGGTCTTTCTGCTGAAGATGATTCAACCTCTGTAGTAAAACAAACAAACAAACAATCTGAAAAAAGAACCACAAAAGAACAAACCAAACCAAAAGCCATGCAGATTTCATTCAATATACAGTGATGCCTATAAAAAGGTTTCACGGTAAGGAAATCTGCTCAAACCCAGAGCTCCTGAACCTATCTGCTCTTATTTAGCCTCTGACACTTAGTTTGTCTACAGAAGTGGAGCACAGCATGACACTATTTCAATTCTTTCTGTTTGCAAGATCAAATCTGTTTTACTTATTACTTTTCTCTCTGGAGTGGCTGTAAGATGAATTTGTTTACAAGTGCCACATGAATGCAGGCAAATCTGTCAGTACACAATTGAAATTATGTATTTAGGAAAATTTCAGATGCTGTCACATTTATACTTCCATAAAAGTATCTATTTATCTTCTTTCCTCTCTTCCCCTGCTTTTATGTTTTTGCTTTATAGCATTACCAGTAAAATGCTTTTCTGAAGAACTTGGAAAGTTATGCAAGAAAAAGTATCTTTCTGTTAATTTATCCCCTATGGAAAATAAAATCATTATTTTATTCTCCTTTTTGTGCATGTTCAGTACTTTTATAAAATGAAAGCTTTGCTGTGTGCACAAGACTTGTAAAACATGAAATGCCAAATGATAACACAGGCATTTGTATCAACAATGACACCGTATAACATGCCTGATATACATGTAACAGCTTTAAAGCCCATCTGCTTCAGAGTCCAGCTTCAGGGCAGCCTCAACATTTTTTGAGGTGTTGGACTAATCCATACACCTGAAAGGCCTGAGAGTCATTTTATCTGCATTTAAAGGTGTGTTCCACGAAAGTCTATGGTCAAGCATATGTGGTCACTTGTGAACAGTTATAAAAATGGCACAAACTTCTAAGTGAACAATTAACTTAGTGGCATTCCTCATCAGAAGCAATTCCTAAAGTTACTCAGACACGCATAAAGATGTGCAGTGTAATCAATGCATGCAATCATGCAATAAATTGTTCAAACCAATACTTTTCTAGAATTAGGGAAGTTGCCATTTGGCTAAATATTATTTTAAAGGAAGGCCTGCTATTATGTTTTATTTCCCTTTATTTTTTTCTAGTTCTACAGTATAGGAAAAAAAAAATTTCTGAAGCATCAGGAGAGCCTTTTGTTTTTTGCTTTCTGTGACTGTAGCAAGCTCTGCTTTACTCAGCTGAGCTTGAGTATGCCTGCAGTACATACTCAAGAGACCTCAGCTTCCTTGACAACAATATTTGCCTAATCTCAATTGCAAGCTATGAGGCAGGGAAGAAGAACCCAGACTTTGGAAAAGAGGCCTCCCTTGACTGCAGTTGCTGGAGCTGGACATTTTAACCCCGGCTGAGGACTAATCAGCTCTCTATCTTCAGAATGTTATTTGCCCAGTATAAATGACATAAACCAAGACCATCATCTTAGTTTATTTTTCTAGAGTCCTTAGCATGCTACATTAACCTGACAATGCATAATCTGGTGTTCATTTCACAATACACTTCATGCAATTCACAGCTGTAATTGGTTTTACACTGACATTACACATTTCGACCTAGCCATGGGAAAAGAATAACTCTTAATAATATTTCTCTGAAAAGTGTCCAAGCTCAAACAGCACAGAAGCAGCTCATGTTAGTTGCAAGTGCATATTTTTTTCTTCTGCCTTTCCTTTCACTGCAAGGATGATCACTGGCATAAGATTATAAGGTCCTTGTTTCAGTCCATTTGCTCGATTTCTTATGTCCTGAGGAGTTCTCTCTTATAAAACAGCATTCAAGTATTTTATTTTAACATCCCCATTTTTCTGAGTTAAGGAACAAAGTAGACCTTGGGCTTCTGTTTCCCTTATGAGCCTTCCAGCGTCCCATAACCGATAGCCATAAAGTCTTCCTTTGTAACACACACTCAGCACTAAAGCCAGAGTATTGCTATTTGGCATTATCCAGTGAAGTGCAAGAAATTAAATAAATTATGTCTTTATTGCTATAGTACAATACCAAGCAAAGTCCTTTTTAATACAATTGCAAGATTTTCATAGGTTATGCGTCCCTCCTCTTAGGGGCCAGTAGTTCAGCTGCACTGCGAGTATCACTTAGCTGTCACATGTCAAATGTCAGCCTAAGAAGATGTGTTGAGTATTCTTGAGTCTGAAGAATCAGACCTCTCCTCATATTCATCTTCTGTGTAAATTGGTTGCTTAGACACAATAGGACACCCATCATCAGGAATAGAGATCCTAGGATCCTCTGACGAGCGGGAAGGGAGTACAGGTGAGCTTCGGAAAACAGTGGCCGAGTTGCTAGAGAAAGGACTGACGTACTGGGATCGTAGCTGGTACTGCTGCTGCAACGTCATGGTGTTCCATAGGGTGACATCATTGGGCAGGAATGGGTTGGACTGGTTTCTTGCCAAAGTGTTCCTCAGCATCAGCGGGTAGCGTGGTGGTTGAGGGAAAGGGTGCTGCAAAGGTACAGCCAGAGGATTTGGCACGACATTACTGGAATCAGCAGAGAACCTCAGTGTGTCTGGAACCCTAAATGCTGAGCCCACAGACCACTTAGAAGATGAAATAGGATAGGAACTCAGCGTGTGTTCAAAAATGTGCCCATTGGAAGGCAAAACAAGACCATCTGATTCTGCAGAAGTTCTCTCCCCACTGGCCACTGAAGACCGACTGGACAAGAGAACCTCTACAGCACTCACCAGATCACCGCCACACCCCTTCAGGATCAACTCTAACACAGTTGGCTTTTGGTTAGGGAAGATCTTTTTCAAGACTTCAAGCGGGGGTCTGTTTGCTTTCAAACTGAATGGTAAAGAAACTGTCCCAGAAGGACCTTCTATTAGGAGGTGGTTCTGCTCTGGATGGTACTTGGGGCTATCTGGACGGTTCTCTGCATTCCCACCACTTTTCTGAACTGCATAACCGGCCTCATCCACTGAAACAATTTCAGGGCTTTCAAGGGTGAAACAACTTTTGGCTTTAGTCATGTCTGGGGAACTCCTTTGGTCTGTGTCTTTCTCACTGTAGGTCTCAGCATTGTCTGCTCCACTGGCATCACCCAATCTCTCCTCATTAATGTCTGCAAAGAAAAGTCAGAGAAGTTAATAAAAAGCTGAAGCTAAAAGCTGTTACAGAAATTTCAGGATACTGTCTTCTTAAAATAACATAGCAGGATCATAGGGGGAAACAGGTGCATTTATCACAAAGATGCTGCAAAAATTAAGGCATCTTTGCAACATCTCATAAGTACAAAACTGCAAAAGGATAGTGTGACCCAGACTAGGCCTATTATGCTGCCTTACAGATATCTGTCACATTCTCCCATGTTCAAGCAAAGAAGCTGTAGTCGTTTTACTGCTGCATCAAAAACACTGTATCAGTCCTCTCTCACTGATTACAAGACACCAACACATCAGCCAAGTGCAAGCTTTCTCAGAGGAACTTGAGCACTTTCACATCATGACTCCTCACTATCACCATCTCACTGCCTTTGAGCTGAAGAGGACATTTAGGGAAACCAAAATTTCCTCTACAAGTCCAACAGCATTGATGGAACCACTCCGTTATGACTGGTTGCAGGTACAAAATCTCTGCAAATAAATGAGTGTATTCCAGTTACAGCTTTGCAGAAACTGGTTCCTCCCATGGAAAGAACTACAAGTTTTTCCTCCAAACCCTTGTGCATGGCTGATGCCTTGGCCCATTCAATCACAGATGCTAGAAAAATCTAGTTTGGAGTGGACCTCTGGAAGGCATTTGGTCCTATTCAAAGCAAGAGCAACCTAAAATACAGAGCAGTTGCTCATGTCTCTGCTTAGATGAGTTTTAAATAATTCCAAGGACTCCACAAACTCTCTTAGTACTTGTTCCATGTATCTTGCTTTCTGTATGCTAAACAAAAAACAGTGAGAGTGGAGTACAGGGCTGAAAATAAGCACATTGACCATGCATTTTTGAGATGGACACTCGAAAATGGGAACATCCCAAATTTCTGGTCACTTTGGTAATGCCTGAGCAGCGTATGGAAACCTTTGAAGTAAGACTGATTGTCAACAAGAAGAAGGGAAGAAATGTTGACAGTTTTCACAGCTTATGCACAAGAGGGTCCATATACTTGCTTGAGATTGTTCACCGTTATTGTTCAAGAAGAAAGTTCTGTTGGCCTTCGTCATAGAGCACAATGATGACATCCTTGAGAAGCATCAATGCATGGGGAAAGGATCATTCACCAAACAGCAGCTGACAGAGACTACTTTAACTGCATAGGGCAGTGCTTTTGAACACACATATGCAAAAAACTGTCTGCAAAAACCAATGTAACTATTTTCGTGGTTTCCCAAGTCCGTGATGAACAGCCCAACTAGATAAATAAGCTGTAAAAAGCAAGCAAAGTTTCCTAAAATATGCTGATGATCACCCCTGCCCACGTGAGATGGAAGCAGTTATACCTGTGCAAGCACCTGAGCCTTGCAGCTCATCACCTCCTGCCTCCATCTCACCCCAAAAACATGGAGACCATCTCCAATGCATTGGGCTAAGTTTAGTGTTTAACAGATCAGCTTGAGACAAAGTCTATTAATGCAATTTACCCACCCTGAGAGAAAAAGAAGTCAAGGTCTGAACAGGTCTGTGCTGACCAAGAAGCCACTATCCTCATCAGAATGACAGCTATACATAAATATATGCTTACACTGCCTGACAGTGTAAGCATGTCAAAGGGAGGTTCTCCTCGTGAGGATGGTAGTACCTGACAGAAGTGAAGGGCCATCCTACAGAGCTGTGGGACACTGCTAGTCTGGACTGTGGAAGATAAGCAGGTAGCTGAGGAATACAGACGCCCTTATGAAGATCTCCTCTTTTAGCAGGATAACCTGCTTTGGGTACCTGTTCTTATATTGGTTATGCTCTCTGTCCAGTGCAAATGGAGAAGCTACTATGCATGCTGCTATATTACAGTGAATTATTACTCAGTGAATTGATCTTGCCTTAGCAGCCAAAGTGGAAGGCACAAATTGTTTGCCAGTAGCAAACCAGCAACATGGATCATTTTGAGGAGGAAGTAAGACACTGGCATAGCTCATCCATTATTTGAGAAAACATCATGTGCATGCTACCTTTCCCTCCTAATCCCTTCATGTGTTCATAACTATGCATTTATTACAAAAGATGGGACACTAAGAATAATTTGCATGTTAGTAAAAGGGCAACTTATGCACTGAAGACTTAGAGGGCAGTCCTGAGGACATCTAACTACCTCTCCCTGTTTTGACAGGGTTAGAGAGGCTGTTGGGGGAGATGATGGCCCTAATTTCCACATAAATAGATTGCACTGTGGTACACAATCTTACAAAATTAACTGAATGAAAGTAAAGTGTATTCAGAACTATCACATTTTTACAGTTTATCCTTATGGGATGAGAACAAGTATAACTGGGGAGAAAAGAGGCGATTATTAAAAACAAAAAATCAGATCAAAAGATCTAATACATTCCTTAAAAAATACTATTTTCCAGATACTTCAGATTTGTTTTATTACTCGTACCCTTAAAAATGTCCTTATGAGGCTTGCCTAAAACTTTTTCCTTCAAATTCTGAAAACTCAGCCCACTCAAATTTGCATCTTTATCCTCACGAGACCACACAGATCCCGACTCTTAGCCTTTGCACAGGGACAGTCTAGTCTCCTACATCACAGACCGTAGCGGTGCGTCTCAAAAGGCTGTTAGACGAACAGGGACTGATCCGGAAACGAGATTTCGGCGACTTAAACCAAAGTGCTGCTATTAACACATGGAGAATTACCCTCCGTTGGCTAACAGTGAGCGTGGAGGCTGTTGTATTTTTCCCTCTGTCTTTCTGAGATAATTTCTGGACGCCAGTGACAGGCGGCTTCACGCCTGGGCTGGGGCGGTGCACGCTGTCACAGCTCGGGGCCCGGGCCGGTCGGGTGGCAGCTGCCCGCCAACCCGGCCGAGCCCGGTGCTTTCGTGTCTCTCAGGCTGTGTTTCGACTTTTTTAAATTTTTCCGTATCGGAACACCCCCTGCCCACCACGCTGAAGGCGCGGATAGGGCCAGGCAGAAGGCGCGCTTCGGGGACTGTTCCCAAACCTTCATGGGAACGGCCGCGATCGGGATTTTCGTTTGCTTAAAATTGGCACAAAATAGCGATCGTCAAATAAACAAAAATTTTGGGAAGACACATTATAACTGTCCTTGTTCGTCACTGAATTGTAGGAATAATACATGCATGTATTAATAGTAAATGTTTATATTTCCAGGTACTAAAATAATTTCTTACTGAGAATGCACAACCCACTGCACTTCACCAAACCCTTTTTTTTCTTCTTCTTCCTAACTCATAAGCTTCACATGAAGACGTTTTCGGCTTCAAGAAAGAAATCTCGTCCTCGAACATTTTTTGTTTGTGGGGTTTGAGTGTTGTGTTTTGTTCTGTGTGCAGTTTGAGTTTTTTACTGTGGCGGGTTTTTTTGGTGGGGTTGTTTGGTTGGGTTGGTATGGATTTTTTTTGCGGGGGGGTCGTTTAAGATTTTGGTGAGGTTCTGATTTTTGTTCTGGGGGGTTTTTTTGTTTGTTTCTGTGGTTTTGGTTTGGGGGTTCGTATTTTTTTCCTCTCTTTCTCTCTCTCTCTCTCTGTATGTGTGTCCCTGTATGCAGAGGGGTTTTTTTACCCCAACAGTTTCTATTAAAAATGTATTTCCTTGGCGATCCCTGGGAAAATTAAGGCAACTGTTTTCTTATTGATATAAGTGAGGGGAAGTATTCATAAAATAATATGCATGCAAAGACAGATACAACCCCAAATGTACAAAGATGCAGTGCAAAAATAGATACACATAAAACACGGAGCAGTGGAAAACCATGCATGCATTTGCAGTAAAACATAAATTAATAAATAAAGCTGCAAAAAATTTGAGCAATACATACCCCAACTCTGATTGACTATTTATGCATTAACGATCATGAGTCAAAGGTTGTAAAGAGGCCAATTAAAAGAAAAATGAGTGACAAAGAGGAGTTGTTCTCTTCAAGTTGTCTGGAAAATGTGGCCTAATACTTTGGAACAAATTTTCTTCCTCGATATTCCCACTACTGATTCTCTGTTAGAACAGTTTCTTCTTTGATTGTTAGGACAGCTCTTTTTGTAACACAGATTTCCTTGGATCCCAAAAGAATCTGCTGTTTTCCTTATCTTTATTATTAGAAAGGACTGATACCAGAATTAGCACAGAAACATGAAAAGGTTGTTGGTGACGCTTTTGGTGGGGTATTTGTTGGTTTGTTTGTTGGGAAGGGGGGGGGAGGGATTTTTTGTTTTGCTGTCTGTTTGGAGGAATGGCGTGTATACTAGTTTGGTTTAGGTTGTTCGGGGTTTTTAATTACTTTCACTTCAGGCTTTCATTTTCATCTTCAAAGGTCTAAGGTACTTTGTGGGACACTAATCACTGCTCTCTAACAGAGACAGCTGTGTTGCATTAAGAATCTGGCTCTGAAAATAAGAGACGACCCGATATGGCACTATATTGTTTACAAACCTTGATAACTACTACTAAGAGAAATGTAACACGGGTTCATGTGGGCGAGGAAAGTTCACCAGCTGGGTGGTAGAAGGAGGGATCATTCTAGGTCAGCAGGGACTGATGAAACAGGGATAGATTTCTACGTACGCAATTTGCACAGAACAGAACTCTGCAACTGTCCCACTGAAATGACTGATTCTGGCAGGAATAAAAATAAACGGATCTGATTCTACCGTACTTCGTGAAATATTCCCTTCGTCGTGGAAAAAAAAAACTTTCAGAAGATTCATGTCCTTCCAGGGGAAGGCGTGTGTATGTGTGTCTGTGTGTGGTAGAAACGGGGCAGACAGGGGGAACAAATAATTACATCCCCAGTTCTGACGATTCTAATTGAGGAAGTGGGGAGAGAAGGAAGAGAAAGCCCTGTCACTCAGACCACGCAGGATAGTTGGAAATAAACAATTTGCATGGTTAAACAGTGTTTGGTGGCAGGTTACAGAGGGAACCTCTGAGGACACAGTTTTCTGCTTTGTTCTCACGCACCCTCATGTTCATTAAAAGCGAGAGGAAAAACCAACTGTAACAATCGGGGACCGGGTACCACGCAGGTTAGGTCTGTGTAACCAGGGCAGCTTCCCTGCGGTGCCGGGGTGCCCCAGTACCCTCAGCCCGGCTTCACCGCGGGAGACGGTGGGGGCAGACATGGCCCTGAGGGCCTTGATTTATAGAGATCTCCTCTGTTATGTTTGGGATTTTGGTTTCGGGGTTTTTTTGTAGTTCTTGTTTTGGTTTGGTTTGTTTTTCTCTCTGTAAAGCTGTTAGCAGAAAGTGCTGAGTAGCTGGCAAGGAAGAATTTCTCATCAATACACTTC
The DNA here is from genome assembly GCF_047495875.1 of Pithys albifrons albifrons. NCBI lineage: Eukaryota > Metazoa > Chordata > Aves > Passeriformes > Thamnophilidae > Pithys > Pithys albifrons. The sequence continues at coordinate 63,975,787 of NC_092497.1, read as the reverse complement.
GATTGTATTTTGCAAACAAAACGCCTGTTGCTTGGTAACATTTCACTTGAGCCTGACCTTTCCCAAAAATTATTGCTATCAGAGTCGATTTACACTCTCCTCCCGTGATTACTGTAATCTTTTACAGTGGGAAGTTCATATATCAAGAGGAAGGAAAGTTGGGCGTGCAAGTTAATACCATTCCTATCCGTCAGATTTATATCGTGCTGCCGGATAGGAACTTTCACTTTCTAGAAAAAGCCAAAGCGGTTGCTTTTCCCAGGTAGCTTAACCTTACCGCCCCCACTTCTACGCTAGGAGGAGGCCCCGGCCGAGCGCCGCCGCGGGTGCGGAAAGTGGAGAGGGTTCACGCCGGCGGGAGGCTACGGCCCGTCGGAAAAACGGGCGAAGACCATAAAGTACGGCCCTGAAGAACGGCCGGCGGAACGGGGAGGAGATGTGGGCGACAAGGGTGTCGGAGGGCAGGCAGGCAGTGCAAGGGCTAGACAAGGGGAAGAGCGTCCCAAACCACTGTCATCCTCGCCACACGGAAGGAATAATCTGTGACGCCGCCTCGGGGTCGGTGTTACCCGTCCTCCAGTGCTGGAGGAGGAGTCCCGTGCTGGTGCCCCGGCGGACGTCTCTGTGGGGCGGGAGCCCGGGGCTCGCCATTACCGTCCCGGGCAACGGGGTAAAATTTCGCCTGAGTCTCCGCTTGTCAGCGTAGCGCACTGGGCTGCTTCCGCTCAGACACCGGGCGGGGAACGAGACAGCGGTTCGCGAGCATTAGTTTTGCTTTCATAAATGTGTATTACCGATAACGTACCCCCAACATGCACCCCCAACATGCCGCAAGCCACCCTGGACGCGAGCTAGAAGGACAGGTCAGCTGCATAGGAGGACTGGGTTGCCCCCTTCGTCGTCTACCACCACCCCACTTCTGGTCCTCTTTGCTCCACAGAAATTCTCCGGCTCCCGGCGCCGCTTTTGGTCCAAGGCTCTCTGTGAAGGCTTTGCCCTGGACGAGGCCCCGAAGCCCCGGGAAGCCGAGGCGACTCCAGAGGGCTAAGCGGGACCGGGAGCGGCAGAAGGACGTGCGGCTGTGATCCACTCGAGATCAAAAGCGACACGTCGGGGAGCCGGTTGGCATCAACGACGTTCGCCGGCCCCCTCCGGCAGTCTCGGCGGCCGCGACCCTGGCTGGGGAGCGGGCCGAACACTGTGCGGCTCCTTGCTTTTTACTAAGGACAAGGTGCACTCGCAGGGCTACCTCCCCATTGCCTTCGCACGGCGCCCCCAGGGAGGAAGGGAGAGCCCACGCCTTTTATCGTCCCGGCACCATCCCCCGAAACCCGCCCGTCGGAGTCCCGGCCCTCCCTTTCCCTCCTGTCCTGGTACCGCGGCGCCCTGCCCGTCCCGGCCTCACCTGCCTTGGGGAGCGGCCCCGGGAGCGCGGGAGGTGGCTCGGCGGCCCAGCGCAGGGCGGCGGCGGCGGCCAGCTCGGCGGGGGCCCGCGGCGGCGCCGCGCAGGGCGGCGGCCCCGGCGGCGGGGTGGGGAGCTCGGCGGTGCCCGGTGGTCCCGGGAGGGAGCGCAAGGAGTCCGGGAGGAGGCTCTCCAGGCTCTCGTTGGCCTGTTGCCGTCGGAGCGCCACCTGCGCGGCCATCACCCGCTGCCTCTCGATGATGAGGATACACTTCTCGCAGGTGCAGTCCTTGAAGCGGCAGTAGCGCTTGTGCCCCTTCAGCCAGGACAGCACGCCGTGGTTGCGGCACCGAGCGCACTTGGGCGTTCGCTGCAGCGGAGCCCGCGGTGGCTGCGACACCGGACCGCCCATGTAAAGGTACGGGGAGCCATAGCCGTTCATGCCCGCAGGAGGAGCCCGGCCGGCTCCGAGGTGGAGAAGGGCTCAGCGGGGCGGGCGAAGGCCGGGGCGATAGAGGATAGGAGGCGGGCGGCTCTGCCTGCTGGCTCCGTGGGGGGCGCGGCTCCGACCCTAGGCCGGCAGGGATAGCCGCCACCCGCCGTGGTGACACCGACAGGCAGAGAGCTGCCGCCGGCCAGAGCGACACTGCCGCTGCCCGCGCCGCCCCGCTGAGCCCACAGCCCCTCAGCCCGCCCCCCGCCCGCCCCCACCGCCACCCTCCTTCCTCGCCGCCGGCGGGGGTGGGATGGAGGGAAAGAAAAAGGGAGGGAGAAAGAGAGGGAGGGAGAGGGAAGGAGAGAGACGGAAGCTGGGGGTGCCCTCTACCCCGCCGTCGGGAGCGGCGGCGATGTCCGCACCTTGCCTAAGGGGTTCGTCCCCGAGCGGGCCGGGATCGCGGCTGATTCCAACTACCACTCCCTCCCAAAAGTCCCCGGGGCTGGGGGGAGAGCTGGGTCTAGAAGGTTTCCCCGGGCTCTAAATCGCCCCTGCCTCGAAAGCCAGCGGGACACTGCGTTTGGTGGCTCGGTGCATGGCGACACAGCGCTACGAGGTAGGGTGGGTGGGTCGAGATCAAAGTTCCATCAAACTCAGCCGCTAAATGCTGCCCGGAGTTGGAGCTGCCCAGAACAGCAGCTCGGAGTCAAGTTGCGGCCGTGATCCCGCGGGATCGCCCGGCGGAGCCGAGCAGCCGCGGGCAACACCTGCCCCGGCGGGGTCCGCTACCTCTCCTCCGTCCATCACGAAGATAACCTACCTAAACGCAAACGATGGCTATATAAAGCAACCTGATATTCCGGGCAAGTCAGGTGGCTTGAAACCTGTCTGATGAGGCGGGCTTGTAGTCTTCCGTATCTCCAGACGCGGTGAGGTTTCTCGCTGAAACACGGATATTTCCCATGTGACAGCGAGAACTTTGAATCAAATTATAACATATTGGTTAAAAAAAGGGGGGGGAAAGAAAAAGTATGTATATATTGGTTAGGGGGAAATAAATCTACTGCAAGCGTTTGTCTGTCCGCGGCACAGCGTCCGCGGCAGGGCAGGGGCTGCTGGTTGGACCCGAACCCATTTCGTTGTCTCAAGATCTCCTCTGCTCTTCCCAAGCATTTCTCCACTGTAACAGCAATACGAAACAAACTGTTTACCCAGGCTATGTAATTAGGAAATTAGATTTAAAACTTCGTAGTATTTCCTTGGAGATAAAAAGAGACAAAGCGTATGCTATGGAAGTATTTGCTTGATATTTCATTACTACTCTCTTTTCTTACTATTTTTCTACTCCTAGGCGAAGAGTGATTCAGGGCAATCTTTCTCCCCACAGCCGTCTGCGAGGAGGGTGAGCGCCCCATCTGTTTGTGACATCGAGGCAGGGAGGTGGATCGGAGCAGATGCGGGAAACAGTCCATCTTCCCGCAGCGTCAGACTGATCTACCTTTTTTTGCTGGCGGGGTGCATGCACTGCACCCGGCCATCCCTGCAGCTTGCAACTGGCCTTCCGCCCGGGGCCTCCCAAACACTCGTGGTTCCCTGTTAAGGGGAGAAAAAGAAAGTAGCTGTGCCTCCGCGGACCAAAAAACTATCACAAAATTACAAGATGATGCACAACCGCTCATGGGCATCAATTCCCCAAAAAACGAAGAAGTGGAGTGCAAATGCCGGCGTGGGGTAGCGGAAAACGTTCCTTCCCCACTAGCAGGATAGAGTCCTGATCCTGCGGGACGACTCCATCACTGCAGCCGGCCGGGCAGCTGCCTGCTCCTGGGCCGAGGTCCCCGGCGCGGCGATGGGCTGGCTAAGAGCCGGGGGCCCCTCTCTCGCTTGGCTGCGCGCCGGCCGTTTAGGCTGAAATACCTGCTTGATATAGTGCTGTAATCCTTTTCTCATATTTGATGGGAATGGTTTCCATGTCTTACTATTTGACAACATCTCCCCAAAGGGCCAGGTTTGCATTTATGTTAGCAAAACGTCCCCCGGTTGAAAGTCCATTGTAACCCAACACCTGACAACCCCGGTTCCCATTTCTGCTCGCCGAAAAGGTTTATTCAAGCACATAATGGGATCCCAGCAGAAAGCTTTTCAGACGACGGAGCCATAGTAAACTGCACTACATGAACTCCGTTTCCAGGGCTATTAAGCTTTTAATTGGAATATAGCAGAGGAAATTTCAAGGTGACTATGAGGTGTTAGCAGTTACCGCCCAGAAGAATAGACTGAAAGAGAATGAATGTACGAAACATATGCTGCAAATAACATTTAGCAGGAAGGGCCTGGCTGAGCCAAACGGGCAAAGAAACGCGACAGCCAGGATAGAGCGCGGGGCTGGCTGGAAACAAAACCGGCCCGAATTCGCTGGCCTTTCGCGACTTTTCGATGAGGAGCCGCCCGGAGGGCACGGCGCTGTCGCCCAGCCGCTGGAACCCGCCGGGAGCTGCATCTCAGCCGGGCGGACACCGGCGGCCGCAGGGGCTGCCGCGCCGGGATGCCCCGGGATGCCCCGCCGTGCCGCGGCTACCGCGCGTGGGGGAAGGGGTCCGGCTGGAAGTGTTCATTAGTGTTTGCACTGCTCTAAACTGAGCATTTGGACCGGAGGCATTCGCGGGAGGCTGGTTACCGTTGCGCGACTTCAAACGGCAGAATTAGTTCAGTTATACCTTGCCCAAAGTGCTTCTAGGCATTGCCCGCGTTATAAGGCAGAGGATTAAACCATTCAGGATTGCGCACTCGGAGACTCTGTATCTCTGACCGTCTGTGCTGTCATATAGTAAGGAGGGAGAAGAGCACTATACCGTGGTGGGCTGCCTGGTGGGCGTCGCACTGAAGCAGGGCAAAACTTTCACGGAAGACGATTTCGAGGAAAGTGTGCATTCCATACAGGGTCAGCTACTAACTAGCAATAATACTAGGAATAGTATTAATAAAGGTCACTGATTACCAATCAGCTAGGGAAACACACCTGGGAAGAAGACGACTAGCCAGCCATGTGGTGGAAAAGTGAAAAAAACCCGAAACAAAACCAAAACAAATAACAACAAAACCCCCCAACTCAAACAAAAAACCCGCCCACAAAACCCAAAATGAAACAAATAACAACAAAAGAAAAAAAACCTCTGAAAAAGCCAACCCAAACAAAACCCCCAAAACACAACAACAACAGCAAAGAATACACACACACACGAAAAAACCCAACTAAACTTAAAAAAACCCAAACGGCCTCAAACCTAAAAAAACCCGTGAAAACTCTCCGGGCTCCCCTCACACCCTCATCAGCCTTGCTCCGAAGAGCTCCAGAAGCCAAACGGGCTAAACCTCCCGCTTCAGATAAACAGAGCGCCTCCAAGGACATGCCAGGGCGACGTGCCAGCCCCATGCACCCGTCCCTCAGACGCTGGAGCTGCTGCCTTTCCGCAGGAGGGGGGCCTCAGGCTTTCGAGGGAGATCACCCCGCATCTGCCGGCTCCTGGCGGGGCGGGGCATGCGGGCATGTACCCCTCCACCATATTTCATCGGTGATCTTTCCCTCACAAGTTCCCTCAATGCTGAATGTATATTATTCCCCAAAACTTGACGCTCCAGGTGGGATTTCTCCCGCCTTCTGAAGCACGCTGGTTGTTCTCCCCACAACTCCCAAGGGCCCAGTCACCAAACAGGTCCCACACTGGCCTACATAAAGTCCAGCGCTTTATTGTCCCATTCCCCTCCTACCCCATGCGCCACTGCGGGGCAAAACCGGGCTTGTTTGTTCCAAGGGCTGCTCCCCGCACGGCCCGGCAGGCACAATCGGACCCAGGCCGCCAGAGGCTGCGGCTCGTGAGCCTCCACCAGCAAGAGCCTTCCCGAGGGACATGGGGTCCCTAGTACTCCCCGGGCTTCCCCAGGGCAGCGAGGCGGCCTCTTCCTCCCGCGCTCCCGGGGGGCGCATCGAGCACGGGAGCAGACCCGCTTCCGGTGCCCCGCATCAAGCCCGGGCCGGGAGCAGCGCCCAGGGCGGCTGCGAGACAGCGCGGGCAGGCAGGTCCCCACCGCGGCCGTAACGCCCCGCGGTATCCCCTGAGCTTGGGTAGGGCGATGGGAGAGGGGCAGGAAATTATGAAGCATTTCACAGAAATTAAAAATTGTATTTCCATAAAGCCCAAGGGTGGCCAAGGCAGGGGGGTAGAACAGCGCACCCGCCTCCGTCCCGGGTCCCGCCTGTCGTGCCCTCCGGGGAGCCAAGCCCCGGCCCGGCGGCGGCGGCAGAAGGGCACGGAGCAGCGGGAGCAGGCTGACAAGTGTGATAAAATGATCTTCCTTAACTAAACTCGTAAAGCACTGGGCAATAAAACTCAATCTTCTGTAAAATCCAATTAAGTCATTATCTGACTGATTGTATCTTTAATTGAAAACAGAAGTGACAGTAAATTTCTGTGATATATCAGGATCAATCGATACCACTATACGATTCAGCCTCAAGAAGTGATTTATAATGTCAAACCTATATAGGTAACTCCACATTATTCTCTCTAAAACCACTGGTGGATGAAATTAAGAGTAAGTGCATTTAATAAAAAACAAGATGGTCAGGTTATTGATTACAACAGATGGGGGTGAAATCAAATAGATGTTTTCAAAGCACAGAGCGAAGAAAATACAAGTAATTTCTTTTTTTTTTCTGTTTTAATACAGCTCACCAAATATACACACAAGAAAATTCAGTCATCAATAACATTTTTATTTCAGGAACAGCTGCAACTACAGAGAACAATGAATTTTTCTAGACTAGTTTCATTTTGGGTAGGCTTTAGTAACATAAGAAAAGAACACCATAAGCCATTTTTAACAAAATAACAAACACTGAAATCCGTGACAACTTGCAGTTTAGACTGCAATCTAAGGCAAGGCACTCAACTGTAATATGCAAAATATGTTAATTTTGCAACATGAGAAGAAAACTCCCGGACCGAGCAGCAGCGTTAGCTTATAAAGAACCATTAGAAATACACAACGACATGATACTTCCAGAGATGGGTTATCGGCCCCAGGGCGGAGAGGGGCCGGCGCAGGACATACGGTTATCTCTTCTTCGCTACCACAAGCCACTGCCCGCATTTCGGCGAGCCCTCTGCCCCGCAGACCTGCTGCGGAGACAGCGCACCGGCTTCCCAGTGACGGGAATGCTTCAGCTGGCCCGGAGGGCGGCGGAGAGCGCCCCACGGCCGTCGCAGGGGAAGCCGGCATCCTGCCCCTCACCTGGAAAAAAGAAACCAAACGCCCCCACACCCTCACCCCACAAACCCCCAAGCAGAACAAGCAAACCGAGAACGCTGCTGCTGCACCGCCCTGCCCCGGGCAAGGGCCGCCGCGCCGCGACTACTCGCCGCCCTCCTGGACGGGGCTCACCGCGAAGTTGCCGGGCTGCGCGAGGGACTCGCACTCCAGGTCCCCCTTGGTGCTCTCACTGCTGGAAAGGCACCCCAGGCCGGAGTCCTGACTGCTGGGCGGCGAAAACACTGCGAGTGAGGAGGGGAAGAGAGAGAAAAAACACTGCCTGAGACATCCAAGGCCCGGACCAGAGGAGACCCACACGGATCTCCCCTCTCCGGAAAGGGGCGAGGAGGAGTCCCCCACTGCATGGAAAGTGCTGTCTCTCTCTAGTCAAGGTGAAGGCAGCGGGAGTAACGATGAGGGGAACCAACCTCGAGTCTTGCGACTGTTTCCCCTTCACCCACGAGGAAGTAACCTGACTACAGATCCTCAGACCCCAGCTCGGGCAGCCCGAGGCTGAGGCCAAATATTACAGAATTTAAAACTAACACAGTGCTAGGAACTGTTGCAACATTGCAACTTGCAGGAGATACAAAAACCAAGTAAAAGGGTCTCTGACCTTCCTAACCTTAGATGAGTTGAGATCCACCCCCAACACTCCCTTCCTGCCTACCATGAATATAATTAAGGGGAAGCTGGAGTGGTAATTTCTCTCCTCATTAACTTCTTGATTGGTTTCAGGCTCAGGATTCCGGCTGGCAGCAGTTTGTCACCAATTCCAAATGGCCAATCGTTAATACTAATGTTTGTGTAGCTAACTGCCAGCATCTGCCACAGCTTCTTGTACAACAATAATAGTGAAAGGGTAACATTAGTGCTTTCCGTGTTAATTCAGATTTTGTTCATCAATAGGAAAATCTATTACGTAATTAGCAAAATACATCGTTAACTGAGGAACTCCGAGGGAAATGAAATCACAACACCTTAATCATCAATATCTGTTTTGTATTTTATTGTTTAGTGGAGAGTATTACCAGCCATAGGTTGTTTTTTAGAAGCCATGGTGAATCTAGTACTACTGCACAAAATCAAACAATGGCAGAGCTGAGGCTTAAAGCCTGTCCTGAAACCACACTGTTGTGCCTATGGAAGCAGCTCCTTCATCCTTGAGCCCTGTGTGGCTGTGGACTCTGGGGTCCTCTAGCACATCTAAAGTCCAGTGCAAAAGGTGAGTTGGTTTTGACAGCCAGGAGAATCCAATGGGATTCAAGGAAAGTAAACAGTACCATCTGGGTTTAGCACATCACTGAGAAATACTCTCTTAAAAAAACAACATCCCATTTCTGTAGTATCTTGTATTTCTGCAGTAATGTCCATTTGCAACTCGCCTTCCAAATTTGTCCGGATTTTAAACACAACACTGGTTACCAAGTGATGGAAAAGACATTATGAAGTTGACTTCATGTATCATTTTCACTTACTAACCCATGACTAGACAAAATGTCAATTTTTTTTTTCTTTCAGGAGTTTTGACCGTTTTTGACTTTGCTGAACCTGGCTCCTTCATTTAATGCAAGTCTCTCCTTTGATGCATATACGGGACAAGGTAAGGCTCTAACATCACTCTGACAAAGCAGACTCTATTATTGCCTTTTAGATCTGACTTAAAACTTCCATATTTTTTCTTTTAAGCCTAGTGAACAGTATAGTAACCTTATATTACATTTTTTTCTTTTAAGCCTAGTGAACAGTATAGTAACCCTCTATTACATTTTTTTCCTAGATAAAATAAAAAGAAAAAAATGTGGTGCTTAGACATGAGAGAATGACAAAGTAGTCAAGGCAACTTCCAACTGTTTTTAAACATCCTGAGAATGCTGCTAATGATTTAACGGCACAGAAAGAGGAATCTGGTCTGCAGCATCATGTACTCCTTTGCCATGTGGTCAAAGGCACAAAACAGCTGAACAGATCTTCAGCATCTCCAGGCCTGAACAATCAGGACCTGAACTCCTGGAGGACGGCACTGATTTGCACCTACAGCAGGTTGGAACAGCAATTACATAACCTGCAGTTGAGAAAAGCTTTGTGGATTTTTACTTTTTCTAACACAGTAATCATGAAACTCAGCATGAGAAACACTCCTTGTGGTGTGCAAGAGCCAAGCTCTATTCTGCCATCAGAACATACCAGGCAATTCCTGATGCTGTGTCCTACCTTCCCTTTTAAGTAAGCAGGGTTGATGGTGGAGTCCAAGTATCTCAGTGCCTGGATTAGGATGCCACTTCACTTCCTCTACTAAGTCTGCGCTTGACACTTCTTCATTGCCTAAGAGCTCCCAGGACTTGAGCCAAGTGTAAACATATAGACTGAGAAAGTAACTGAGCAAGAGAGGAACATTTCTGCTCCTCTGCAAGGGAAGCTGGATCATCTGGTGAGATGCATAAGCACACTTCCTGGGTGGGCCCAGTCTGCACCACACTCCCACAATCTGAAACACACACCATGCACTACTTCAGGTTAAGTAACTTGTTGGAGTCGTTCGTGTTTTGACTACTACAGAATGTCAGAACAAGAGATGCTCTGTAGGCCCATATACCAATAGCAAAGAATCACAGAAAATGCAGCAATTGTCACCTTTCCTGATATCTCTTAAAGACTACCTTCTCAGTGATAATTCAGGGTCTTAACTTGTACCTAACAAAAGCTTTGGCTAAAACAGGTTACATACAGCAACAGGAACCATCTCTTTCTCCAAAAGGTACATTGCAATATGTAGTAATGCAGGTACTGTCACTTCAACAGGGCTGACTGGCTCAAGAGCTCAGCTCTCTAACTCTAAAACCTCATTCTGCTTTAATTTAGTAAAGCACAATTGTGGGGTGATAGCCCTGATAAGCCTGGATGGGTTGAGGGAAATGCCTCAGCCCCCTTGAGGGATGCTCCCAGCAGAGGACAAAAGCTTTCAAACTGATAAGATTAACATAGGGTGGAGTGTTGTTAAATAATGACATGGCCCTCCTTTGTGATATCTTCTGTGACCACTCAAGGAGCCCACTCCCCCTCAGGCATCTGTATCACCTCCCAGAACTTAGTCACACTAAACCACCTGAAGAAAAAAAAAAGCATAAAAAGAAATGTAGTTTTAACTGCAGGAGAGAGAGAAATGCCATCGTCTCTGTTGAGGTAGCTGCTGCAGTTTTTTCTTTAAATAGAAAGAATCCAACGTGCTACAGCACAGACATTAAAATCCTACCACAGCAAAACGGCCACTTCACTTTTAGGATTTTTTTTTTAGCAACTCTATGGTATTTAGCATAAACCTGGGGAACGAGACAGAGGCCAACTTTTTTTGGTAGACAGACAACCGCATCTGCTTCTTAGCACCTCAAGCAGTGGCTCCTAGGTCTTCTGGACCAGTGGAGCTCCAACAGTTTTTCCACTGACTTCCAAATTTATCACAGTTTTGATGATTTGGGCTTTATATGGCGATCTCTAAATGTGTACAGGAGTATGTCATGAGAGCCACATGGATTTTAAAAACAACACAGAACTACCAAGATTCACTTCTAGTAGATGAGAGTGCTGCTCCTGTATCCAAACCTGTACTGCTTAATTGAAGACTTCTACTGCAGTCAAGAGTCACCAAAGTCAAGAAGCAGTGAGCAGGTGCAATGCTGATGAAAAGCGCAAGTACTCAGACTGGGACCTGCAGCTATAAAAAGGCAGCAAAAAGGAAATTAGCAATTCTGTTCCAGTGTTTTAATCACACAGCAATAAAATGTGGAAGTTACAAGTGCAAAGAAACAAAACTCATGTTCTTTTTGATTTAAGTCTATGAGTTTCATCTGCTTGAGGCTTGTGGCTGATGCTCCCACAGTTGCTACACAGCCCTTATCTGTGTAAATAACAGTACCAGAATTGGGTCTGTGACAGTTTTTAAAGACCATTCCTTGATCTAATTACCTTTTACCCTTGGGAATGCACCTGAATACTTTTGAGCTGTATGAATCTGAAAAAAACAATCAGCTAATACCACACAGGAAAAGAAGAGAGAAGGGTTCCCAAACATAAACACAAAACCTTATGTCTTCTGACACTGGAAACTGCACTGAGTTTTAAGTTGAGTGATCCCTGGAATTCAGTGGACTGAAAAGAGTAATACACTTTCAGTGATGTGAGAAAGCAGAACAATATTCATGCTTGAAAAAGAAACATTTTCCCGAGTTTACATTCAAAGAACTATTAAACTCTAAATATGCAGTAATTTGTAAAGATTTTAAGTTGAGTGGTACAATCCATTTTTTAAAACTTTTTCACATTTCTTAGGGAAAAGCAAAATAAATAAGCATGCCAGCCCGTATGTTGCTAAAGCCCATCCACTTCTTCCCAGTGTGCACACATATGTGTGTGAACACAGCCAGACGTAGGATGAAGAGGAGTGGAACCAGACTGCCAGTGGCAGTTTGACAGCATGGAGTGATGCCTAATGATTTTAGTATATATTTTGTAGATTTTTGGGATTATATAGGTTACATGGACTTTCCTGGGTTGCTCATATATTGGGTGGTATTAGAAATTACTAAAATCTTTCTCACAGATTCATGAGCTTTCTCATGCCCTGCCAAGGCCATGGTGTTTGTGTGTGAGAAACCAACCACCTGTAGACACAGTGAAGACAAAACACAAGAAGGCGGCCTGGAGGTTCGGGAACTTCTCCAAGGGGTAGTTCTGAAGACCCCTGTGGGTGGGGCACAGAGGAAAATGAGAATCATGGTTGGTTATGTTAATTGCTCGAGAAGTTATAAAAGCCATGACATCCCTGGTCATGGGTGTGCATGTCTGTGTGCATATGTGGGCCTGTGCATGTGTGTGTGCAGACCTTGGGTATGCACCGGAAAGCTTTCAATAAAGGTATACCATCTATCTTTCTCCATTAATATTGTGTCTGAGTACCTATTTGCACAGAATTTAGGCATCAGGCAACAGGAGCATCACTAAAGCACGCCTCAGTTGTTGGCACAAGGGTGGACAGGAACTGCTCTTCACTGTACCTCCTCCTCTGAAGCACTTTCCTTTTGCAAATACCACTGTTGTTTAAACAAGCAGCAATTTCCACTCCAGTCTCCACAGATCCCACATAAAGGCTTCTGAAAAACAAACTGGCCAGGGGAAACAAGTGGCAGTCAAACCACGAAGCAAGTCTTAATACCTGCACAAAGGGCAGAATGAGAGAAAATGGCATTGGCATCCTCCACAGGTTACAGTGCAAAAAACTGGCACTGGTTTTCTTGGCACCACTACAGGACACAGTGGACTGACTGGCCAGTGTCACAGTGGACAGTCTGAAGAATGGCAGACTCAGTGGCCTGGAAATAACCGCAGGTCATTCTGTTTGAAACCATTGTCCAGTTACCACTCAAGTCAATGGTACCTTGCCTCTCCACTGCTCAGATACATCCTGAAAGGGCTGACTCCACCACGCAGTATCAGAAAACAGCCTGGCGAGCCATAGCAACTACATTAACACACATTGCAACTGCTTGACAAAACATTAGGTCAAAACCCCAAACTAAATCAGCCAAACAAACCCCCACAAAAGAGTTACTGCTGCAAAACCAGGTACTCAGAATCAGAGAACTCTCAGATTCATCTCGGTTGTTGTCTCAGAAACCGAGAAGAAATACAAAAAAAGAGAATGGGAGAAAAGTAGATTTTTCCTACTGTGGGTAAAGCATTAAGGTCTGTCCTGACTCTGTTGTAGATGATCATAAGATGGACAAGATGCAATCTCAATGTAAACACATACAGAAAGGCCAATTAAGTTATCCTAAGCAACCTCCCTTCAGCTGCCTCTCACCTTTGGGAGTGCTCAATCCTATGCTCCTGAATGTTCAACTTCATAAGAGGAGTTTAACAAGGGGTCAAAAAGAAAATCTACCACCACTGAATCTCTCATGTGATTCACTTCTGTGCCAATGCTCTGTTTGAAAAGATGGAGGACTACTACCTTCCACCAGGGTGAAGAAGCTAGCATTAGTGACAGGCTGTTCATAAACCAGCCCTGCAATGAGTTCAGCCTCACGCTCTGGTATTCTGCTCAGTGCAGATCTAAGACTCCTCCAGCAGCGTATGGGCCCTTGGGTTCCTGCTAGAAGGTCAAAGAGAAGCTGCAAGAAAAGTAAGAAACAAACTTCCATCAACTGTGTTTTCAAGATTTCTTTTGAACACAAAGATTCAAATTTTATACAGCTGCAGTGACTCCTGCTTCAGGATGTTCACACTTGGTGACTCCTCCATGTATTTTAGCTTTTTTTATTCTACTCCCTGAAAATTAAATGTAAAAAAAACCCCACACAGCTATCTCTTCATTACACCTCTCTTGGTCAGGAAGAATGCTGGGATGAAATGGTTCTTACTGACTGAGAATTCCTGCCAACATCCACAAGTGCATAAATGTGCTCAACATCTTCTGTATTGAGTGTCCTTCTCTTCCCATTCCTCAGGCCTCATTACAGAACTGGACCAGGTGACAGCTCCCACAAGGACAAATTCTGGAAGCCCCCCTGAAACCAAGGGTTTCTGCTTGCTGCAGCTGCTCACCACAATACAGTCTGATTGCAGGCTTCTTAGCAGCAGCATGATGTATGGTAAAGTGTTAGATGAGGAGGCTGATATCAGTAAGTTACATGGGGATAATGAAAACTCAGCTATGGGTCTGCCTTAAACCAAACTCCTCACACTATACACACCAGGTGAAATGTCTTTGTAACTTTTGGTTTGATCAATGTGTTATGTACTATTCTGTGCTGATGACAATGTGGACCAACTTGCAAAAAAATGTGGGTGGTGCTCTTTTTCTGCTTTGTATGTTGTTAATTAATGTAATGGAAACCTGTCCAGTTCTAAAAATGTACATCTGTGGATATTTTCCACTGACAAGAAGCTACAAGAGCAACAAGCAGAATTGCTTTTTGATGCAAAACCAAAAAGAAGACTAAGGATGTGCAACAAAAAACATGCTCCATGTGTGTCTCTTAACACAGGTATACTATTTCACAGTTCATCCCCTTTCCCCTTCTCAAACACCTATCCTTCTCACTAATGTTTAAGGCAATTAGGATTATCTTGGATGCCCACAGTAGGGTGCATTTATTGTGTATTTTCAAATAGATTTAGTTCTTGGCATTAGGAACTCAGGATAAAAGGTAAAGATCTCAATGGAGATCTTTATTCAGCATGTTTTACTACAGATTATCTCATTCTTTTCCAGTTCATGCTTGTAGTTCTAGCAACTAAGAAGGTAAAGCTGTAACTGATGTAATTAGAAACCAGAAGCTGAAAAAAATCATTCTGATTGGTGAATCCCTCACCTCTGGTTTTAAATTGTCTTCTAGTGATCTGTGAAACATTCAAACAAAGCCTTCCACTTCCCACCCACCATCAGTTAGACAGGCAGGATGCATAGATGGTACTTGGGTGGCACAGACTTTTTTTTTCTGAGACTTCAAAATACACCATGAAACTACACCAACGCATCTATTACAAAGCAACTGCCCTTCATGCTTGCAGATAGGATCTGGAGCAGAGCAGTACTGATGGGCCAACACTCTCACCTATCACCAGCTTTACACTGTGTGGCTAACTTCATGTTGCTAAGCTACTGCTGCAGGCTAGGAAAGGCAGAGGGCGAACCATCTCAGAAAAACTTCAGGAGGTTCAGGTGTGCCAAGGGGAGTTCCCTTGCTTTGAATGACTGAAAGATCACATGTGGAATTCAGCTGATAGAAGCTTTCTTTTGGTTTGCAGAAGTGAATGGTTACTTGTCCCTTTTGCATGTACTCACCACAAGCGCTCATTCTGCCCAAGTCAGGTCTCAGCATGGCACACCTCCGTAGAAGCCTCCTCAGTTTATATTCCACTGCCAGGAACCCTAATGGCTAGTTTTCTCAGGAAGGAAACACAATTTTAACTGTTTCACATAGACTTTCTGCGTTGGAAGACATGAAGCAAACTGTTCCCCAAGAATGCGATATCTCAATGTAAAGCAAACATTTTCTACTTCTGAGTAACAAGGTAAAATAAGCACTTCTGAAAGTGATTTTTTAAAGCCACGTCTAAAATAAACATTCTGCATGATTACACATAAAGTATAACAACCTCAGCATCACAAAAAAGCTGGGATGAAGTCACAGATCTGACTTATTTTTAACCTGGTAATAACACCACAAACAAAGGAATCATGATAAAATGCAAAAGGCATCTCCCTTTTCCCTCCCTAGCATCCTCCAGTCACTTATTTAAACCTTGTGTTGTTATGTGCACACATTTGCACAAAAACACAAGGAGTTACACTGAAGAACTGCTGAAACATGAGTTCCTTTCGTTTTGTACTGCCCGTACTGCAGAGATGCATAGGCCTCTCCTTTGGGCTGTGACTCTGACCAGCAGACCTACTTCTGGAGATCCTTACTTCTCTCAGACATTCATAGTCCACCATATGGTTTGCATGGCTGTGCTCTACAGCAGAGTTCAATAAAGAGAAAATGCTTTAGAAAAGAAGGAAATCAACGCCCCAACAAACCATTTAAAGATTCAAGATTAGAGAAGAACCACCAAAACACAGGAGGAGGCATCAATTTCCAGGAAAGTCACATAAAAATGTGACATCTACCAACAAGTGAGGACCAGGAAGGAATCTCAGAGGAATGAAGGTACTTGTTTCATCACATAAGAAGGCTGTGACAAAGCTGGGACCTTGTATCTCTTTATTCCTTAAGGTTGCTATTTCATGATTTCATACACAACACCAGAGACTGACTCTACATCAAAAAAAAAAGATGTCCCTGATGTGTTATACTCAGAAGACTAGCAAAACAGAAGCAGCTTTGAGAAAAGAGTGAACTTCAAATCCACTCTTTGGACTGTTTTCTTTTTTCTATAGTAATCAAAACTTGTTCTAACAACAACATTAGAACACACATATAGCAATCATTTCTCATGAGAAATATGTAATTAACTTGCCAGCTGCTGGTGCCCAGGCTCACATGTCTATCCAGGGCATTTTATCTCACCAGGATGGCAAAAATTGCTGTGCTGTTCTGGGCCAGTTATCTCAGGACTCCCTAGACTGTCCCACTACTGGGCACTGCAACAAGGCAGGTCTCAGCAGTCCATACACCTCTCATGTGTCACCACCTTGAGTGCCAGATCCATTAAATGAACTGTGTTTATGGAACTTTGCTCAGTTGTTTTGGTTTTTTCGTCCTGCAAAAAAGAAAACAAACCATTCCAAAGACTGGAGTCAGAAGAGGCCACACAACCATGTGAACAGCCAGCAACACTTGGTGGCAAGTCAAAATCAGCAAGAAACTGCCTTCAATTCCGAATGTTAGGTCAGGAATCATAGAATGGTATGAGCTACAAGGGACCTTTTAAGATCGTGTAGTCCAAACCCCCTGCAATGAGCAGGGACATCTCCAACTAAATTAGGTTGCTGAGAGTCACATCCAACCTGATCTTGAATGTTTCCAGGGATGGGGCACATACCATGTCTCTGGGCAATTTGTGCCAGTGTTTTACCACCCTCACTGAAAAAATTTCTTCCTTCTACCTAGTCCTAATTTGCCCTCCTTTCATTTAAAACCATTGTTCCTTGTCCTGTTGCAACAACCTCTACTAAAAAGTCTGTCACTACCTTCCTATCAGTCTCCTCTAAGTACAGAAAGACCTTAATAAGATCTTCCTGGAGCCTCCTCTTCTCCAAGTTGAACAAATGGACTCATCTTCCATATGAGACTGTTGAGGAAAGGCGGTCAGCTGAACCTCTGCTTCTCCTGTTCTAAGTTTGCAGAAGTATGTGATTTCAGCAAAAACAATCAATGGAGGATTAGATTTTCCACAGCAGAAGTTCCTATCCAAACAATTTTCAACCATCTCTAAAGAAGGGCACATGGTACTGTCTCTTCACACCCTACAGTCCACTTGGGCACAATTTGGTGACTTCATGCTAATTTATAGAGACCGATTACTCTCTATCTCCTCTGGGGTCTGCATCTTCTCCTATGGTCATGACACAGGCTTTTCCATATATCCCAAACACCACCTAACCTATTGATAATGTCACACAGAGGTGGCTGAAATGGACACCCCCAGCTGCCCCTTAGTGTCAGTGTAGCTGTGCATGTTTATCACAGCTGTTATGTGGCAGCACACAGGAATGAATGGAGAAAAGGTTTCTTTGTGGGATGACTGCTGACACCAAGGGTGCAGGCAGAGGTGGGGACAGCTTTCAGTTTCAAGGAAAGACCTCACAGGCTACATCTATCTCCTAGTGCAACACAGGAGACATCTAAAGACTCCTGACTCCTCTTATGCTTCTGGACATCATTACAATATAGATGCCATTCTTTTCGTAATACCGATATTTAAAACCTGTTTAAAGAAGAACTTCCTTGTGAATAACTACCTCTAGAAGCATCAATTGTCCTACCTAAAAAATGCACTGCCATTTGCAATAGCTGAGGCAAGAAAATTAAAAAAAAAAAACTTGGTTAATTTTAAAGTAAATGGTGCACTCAAGGCTCAGGATAATGTTACCAAGCAGCAGAATACGTAAAGAAACGAAACAAAAGGCACAAACTTTCTCCCTTGTGTAGCTACGCTAAAGGAAGGAAATACAATTCCAAGAGCTCTAATAATCCCACATAACCTTTTGGTGTTCAGTACAGAAATCCAAACAGGGTTATTATTTTGGCTGAATATTTCTCCATTCTTAGGTCACAAAGGCTGTTAGTCTTCACTACCACAACAGGAACAAAAGGAGGCCATCACAGTTTGCACAACGCCTGTACTAGTTATAGAAATGTAAATGGTAATTCTGGTCACTCCTCTTTACATTTTTACTGCTGCCAATGTCATTTTCAATTTATAAAACAAGGATGAAATCCATGCCCATTGTCATCAGTCCAAATGTTTAAAGCATAAATGAATAGCTAATAATGATGGACTCAACTCTTTCAAATTTAGTGATATAATTTTAGCACAAGAGTGCCATATTATACAGCTTAAAAAGATCTTTTGGATGTAACTTGCAAGCTTTTGGAAATCAAGAGGTTATTAAACAATCAGCAAAAATGCTAGGTCTAATGCAAGTGATCTGTTATGGCAGATACAACAGATTTTTCACCTGCAAATAAATCTATTTACTTTTTCAATTCTCTTGTAATACACGTTTCTCTGCTGGAAAGGGAGAAAACAAGGATCTGCAACTCATATCACGCTAGTGAAAGCAACAGATGGTTTGTCACCAACTTCAGCATGAACTGCACCATACTCATGAACAACTGTGCTCAATATTGAACAAGAGGGAAGCAAGAAGCAGCCTTATTGTTTACATCTTACAATTTAGTTGGTAATTAAAAAGCCCAGAAAGCTTTACAGTGACTTAGTATTACCATGGCATTACCATTTTTAATATTAACTTTAGTTTGGAAGCAAATCAAGCAGATTTGCAGTAAAACAGTTCAACAAGCATTGATGAAATACATAGCACAACACAGGTATATGCACAAATGGAGTAAAAGTGTTGCTACTTACTTTAAAGTGAGATTTATGCCCCCAAAAGTTTATGAACGTCACTGTGATAAGTCAGAGTACTTGAGTAAATAAGGACAAAAACAGAACACAAAACATTTTTGAGGTAGTCAAATAAGTTAAATGAAGTTTCACACCACATTAGGCTTAAGACAGACCCACTGTGCTATATTGATATCCACTTCCATGAACACTACAGCGTTATTAAATGCAGACTGTGAAACGCTGGTGCAGCAGTGAGGCTGGTCCTGCTCCAAGGTGAAGTGACAGCTTCCAGCTGAGCGTGTGCCACCAGGTGGAGGGCATGGGCTGTGCCTAATGTTGCTGCTGCTGCTGTCAGCTGCACCTCCACATCTCCCGCTGATGTCCTACAGCCATGGTGATGAAGACCTGGTGGAAAGGTCAACCAACCAGTGCCTAGCACGTTCTTCAGGATCCTGACAGCTGCAGTCTTGCTAAGAAGGGCCAATTTCCCCTGAGATGACATCGATTATAGTCTACAAGCTGTGGGTCACTTAAGCTTAAAAACCTTGGGGTTTGTTAGCTTCCTACAAGGGTAGTAGGTCACTTGAGAGCCCTTGTGCCATCTTTCCTTACCAAGTGTTTTGGAATAGATGCAAGTTTCAACATGCACTTTCCCTGTCCTTGCTTGACATGGTCTCAAGTCCAGATGGTGAACCTGAAATCATGTTTAAGTGGCAGAAAAGTTCTAAAACACATAAATATATAAACAGAAAATCAGAATGTTATTATTGTAACCTGTTCAGAGAAAATTTTAAGACAGGTTTCTGGGGTCTAGTGGGCCAATCAGACATGGGTGGCTGCATCAAAGATGGCCTGCCCTTCAAGGAACCCACTCTAACACTACACCTCAGTTAACTTCAGGAGTGCTGAATGGAACTCTGGTCAACAGAAAAGTGATTCAGCACTTTAGGGGCAAGGCTCATCCTCTGCTGCATCATACAGCCCTGGTGCAACCCACCACAGACACAGAGCAGTGAAACTAGTCACAGGCCAGGGCTGCAAGGAGCTTGAACTATGCAGAGTACTAAGTGCCTGATACTGTTCAGGGTCAAGGCACGGTTTTTCCACTCTCTTGGAGGATGGGGAAAGCAGTCTTACTCCATACGCGTAGCTGACAGGCGTAGCAGCTGAACCCAGAAAGAAAAGCAGATGAAGCGATCCAAGACGGACAGCTAAGAGTCAGAGCTACAGAAGTAAGCTCGACAGTTGCGGAAGAGCAATTACTTTCAAACTAGGGGCCAACCCACATTCCTCTCTCCTAACACCTTTTTAACAACAGTTTAGGCAGTTACAGCTTCATTTGGGTTAGTCTCTGTAAACATATCCACTTAACAGGAATACACCAGACACCTTTCAATAAGTCAGTGTTAACTCCCTCCAGTGCAGACTCTGCACAAATCCACGTGCAGTGTTTATGCCTTGGAAAAAACAGAGACAACCCACAAGATTAAAGACCCCGGAAGTGCACTTGTGACTCAGAAAGTGGTGCTACAAGACATGCTGGTAGAGATAGCTTCATAAACTAAAACTTCGTATTTACCCAAGGGAGGAAACAGCAAAAACTGACATGAGTTAAGTCTTGATTTAGAGTATTTAGGAGATTTTAAACTATATTTAAGGATACACAGCTAGCTCAAATCCAGCTCTGACTGAAACTTAAAGAAATTTGTTTTATATAATCAAAAGCCAATTAAAAAATCACTAAAAGATCCAGTGTTAAACAGTTGTTCCAGGATGTGAAAACAGAACCCTCCTTGCAGTGCCTGCAACTGCTCTGAGACAGAATTTGAAAGGGAGAATGATTTATAAATGAACAGGAGAGAACTCTCATTGATTTTTTTTTATGTCCAGAAAGGAAACATAACTACCGACCAACTGGACTAGGAACATTCTTTTAGTTTCAGCAGTCTAACACGTGACTAGTGCCATGACTAGAGTAAATAAACCTGCTATCCACAGCACACAGGGTATGATTCAGGCCTTAGGCAAATCCACTTGTGAAACCTATTTGATTTAACAGACACAATGAGATAACCATCAGGCATACAGCTTTGGAATTGGAACTGTAGAAATATGAGAAAGCAGGAAATAAACACAAACAGATAAATGCCAGTGTTAAAGAAACTAAGTTGCAATTTTATTTATTTAAAAATGAACAGCAGGGAGTCCTATGTGTTTAATTTGGCTTCCACTCTTTTCTGATCACATACTAACACGAATCCCAACAAATTAAGTGTTCAATTCTGAACATACTTCAAAACCAATCTTCAGATCTTGTCAGACTTTTAAGAAATGTGCATTTCAAAAATAACTGCTCCCCTCAATCACTTTCAAACAATTTAAAAGTAAGCTGTAATCTGTGCACAGATGCTTTCCGCTTTTCTCACAGCAGCCTGTGATTGTCAAATGGGGTAGACACTGTTGTAGAAGACGTGGGTACACTACAGAGAACACTGCGCCTGTGCTGTGACACAACGGGAACATGCTCAGCCTCAGGCAACCAGCGGGCAACTACCCTGGCAGAAGCCACCAGGTCACTTCAAGTCCTCTCCCTGGAACACCAACAGCATTAAAAAGTTAAAGAAAATGCTGACACCCTCCTAATTACAGAGAGGAGAGCAGAGTCATTCTCCTGCTCTGACTACTCAAAATAAGCATGAATAGTTACATATGATCTTATTTACACGTGGGAAAGCAAATACTTTTATAGGACACAACGCGAGTTTCCTGGCTTTGCATCAGTACAGTATGACAAGTCTGGTAGTTTTCCATTTTTCAATTCTTTGTGTGTTCTCCGGACTGCAGACTAACAATATGTCACAAGCAGAAAGCAGCTATAACACTTCCATGTCTGATCTACTTCAACAGGTTTGGAAGAAACGAAATGTAATTTATTATAGCCTGTTTAGCTCTGCTACAATTACCCTTCAAAACCCAAAGGAGAACAATGTAATTGAAGGTACATGCCTTCTTCCCTGCAGAAGCCTCCAACAGCCTCAGGCAAAAGCTAATACAGATGTAGTACAAGGCATTAAAAGAGTGTTGGATGCTGTAGCTAGCAATTATCCTGGTATTTAAACAAATCTATTGCTCATCAGGAAAGCGTTTAGTGCAGTAGTCGGAGCGAGACAGGCTGACACGGAGCACAGCTACTTAACTGTCCCCTCCAGCGATTACACTTTCTCAACCTGAGAGTCATGTCAAATTAAACAATTACACATTGACTTTTCACTTCTGTAAACATTAAGCTATGATTGACAATTCCTGGATGCTGTAAGGTATCCATTATAATCAGCCGACATACTGTCAGCTTATTTGTTGTGTGTTTTTTAACTCTTTTCTGAGCCATTTCCTCCTGGACTATTTTTACAGTGCTCTACAGAGCAGGGTCGCCGTAACAAAGTGCCACCCTCACCATTACAGCTTTGTACGTGTGTGAGAAAACAACTTAAAATTAAGTGACTGAACTTGGCATACAAAATTCTCCCCTCCCCCCCCTCCCCGCTCTTTGACCTGGCCCCCACTTATCAATTTAACTCAAATTTGGAGATGTCTGGACAGCAACAATTGGGTGCTAACACTGCAATGAATACTGTTAATGGCATCTAGAGTATTTTTCCCAGTACCTACTCTAACTCATGGAAATCTTTTTCGGTCTATGTATGGCAGACGCTGCAAGAGAAGGAGTCACCTGCCAGAACTGGAAATTTAATTACAAGCTCGACAAAACTGTTCTGAATATGTATTCATAAAGACCTCAAGCTTCCAAAGGCTATTATAGCACCCCTCTATCAAGGTACTGTTTACTAATATCTGAAGACTGCAGCTTAGTAAAGTTACTAGAAATGGAGCAGATACATAGAGCAGCCAAGGTTGTGAAGAAATACACCCCTTTGATTTTATATGCAACATTTTGGTTCCTGAAACCACTACATTATAAGTGACAGTTTTACTATCTACCCCTCTAATTCAAGCCACAAAAGTAACATAAAATACATCCAAATTTTCCCCTCTCAAAATCAAAGAAGTTAAAAAAGAAATCATAAATAACACTTAACACTTTTACCACCATCATCATTGTCCTCCTCTCTATGAAACCTCACTAGATCCTTTAAAGCCTCTGGTAAAGAAGCAGGTGAGATTACTACTGTATCGTTGAGCTAATTATGAATACAAGTAAGACTAGAATGGTATTGGCAGGCCTGGAAGCCTCTGTATTTGGTATTTTGTATTATGGTTAGTGATTCTGAAGCTTTACCTTCACATTGGCTGCAGCAGAGTGAAAGGTAAACTTTACTGTGTTGTTTTTTTAGAAATATGTAATAAATAACTAAATATAATCAATACTAATAAACACATTTGTGAAAGCTGTTCTGAACTAGAAAAGTATTTTTTTACTGCAGGATTAGCACTTAGAGTAAAAACAAGTGTGGGAACTGAAAACAGCTGAGGAGGACTAATGTAAGTATAGCTATCTCTCCTCTCTGGACGTTAACAACTGCAGTCCCACTCCTTTTTCCACTTCTGAACTATATTTAACACCTGAGCATGGATCTCAGAAATCTAAAATTAAGTGTAACAGTACTTCAAACATCATATCTCTCCCTCTGGCTGAAAAATCAGGCAATAATAAAACCAAAAGACTTCAGTGAAAATTCCAGAAAATGCCAGCTTCATTTCAAACACAAAAGACAAAGCAGTCCCAGCACCTAAGACAGTCAAATATAATGTAACGCTCAGGTTGTGCAGAACAGCACTAAAATAAAAACATCAAAAGAAGCACTTAAAAATTTCTCTGGTCTATCTCCAATATTTTCTTTCTTGGTAATCAGTTAACTGCCACCAAAGTACCAAACTTTCACTGGAGAAAGTTACTATTCTTGTCTGTAGGCCAACCGACACTGTGCTTTCCACTTTATGCAGCTATTACTATTTAACTCCAGGGATATTTCTCAGATTACCAGATCCTAAAGACAGCAGATTTAACTCCAAAGACTCAGTCTCAATTTACTCATACACAAAATGTCTTGGTTGTATTTTGCACTGACCTCCAACTTATGTAATTGGACAAAGGCTCCCACTACTATATATTACTCTCAATGACCTTGTGTCCATACTGCAGTTGAAAGGACTAATATAAGCAGGGAGAACATCCCAGAACACAGCCAGATGTACAGTAGCTTTTGCAGTTTCTGTATTTTAAGGTTTCTGCCTAAGTCTTCCCCCAGTCATCTGCTCAAAGCTCCATCTCCCAAACTTTAGAAGACACTCACACAAAAAAAACCCCCACCCAAACCAATCCTCAGCAATGGCTTTTAGCTCTGTTTCAGTGGTTACCAGACAGCTGCATAAGCTCTAATCTCAGCAGCAACCTCCTCCACCTGATGTATTCCTGAAGTGCTTTGCCCTGCCGGAGTTGACTGACTGTGGGGTGCACCTGCACACACCCCTATTCTCCCAAAGGCAGGACACCAACTGTATGTAATATCTCACAAGTCATGAGGTTTTGCTACTTGGAAATTTATTGTCAGTCTCTGCTACAGCACCCCTACGAAAAAAAAAACCAACCTAAAGCAAAATCCCTTAGGAATATTCCCACTCTGTATTTCCAGCCAGAAACTATGATATTCAAAGAACTGTATTTTCAACAGAATATTTTGAAAATGAAAGGCTACTTTGCTGAAGAGATAAGGATAAAATGGAGCATTTCAGCAAAATTCTGAAATACTTATTAAGAAACAACATAAAAATTAGACAGGGTCCAGCCAGAGAAATGTGTATTTGAATGTATGCAGTCTTTGTATACACAGTGTCCGAATAGCATATGTGTATCTATATAGCCACGTACATCAATACAGGCACCCACACATAAGTACAGGTATGTGTAGATTATATATATTATATATATAAAGCTAACTTTCAGTCCTCAGAAAACAAAAGCTATCCCCATATAACAGCCAAATTCCTACATAACTCAATTTCGACATCTCATCTGGTGTGAACTGCACTCATTCCTAGTGTAAACCCCAGCGCGCTCTGCAATGATATACTGTAATGTCACATCGCAATCTGGATTTACTATAAAGGGCTGCTGACGAGTTTCAGAGCAGTAAACATTGCTGCGAGGTGTATTTCACACTGAGCTGGTTTTTATGAAGAACACTTCACCGCCCAGCCACGGCACCCAGATGATGAATGGTGAAAGATGCATGACAAGCTTCATCATTGTTTGTAAATCTTAACTGTTCCTGTTCACTAACTCTGCAGGCAATTTTCAAAGACAGCGGCCGACAGAAGGACAGCACAGCCTTCCTGAAGGTTATTCAACTTGTACTTGGCCTAAGCTATGCCTGCAAGGAGCACTGGAAATAAACTCATCGGTTACACTGAAGCATAGAATCAAAAACATTTTACAGGCAGGCACACTAATGGTTGCTAAATTAAGAAAGCCC
The DNA here is from genome assembly GCF_047495875.1 of Pithys albifrons albifrons. NCBI lineage: Eukaryota > Metazoa > Chordata > Aves > Passeriformes > Thamnophilidae > Pithys > Pithys albifrons. The sequence continues at coordinate 63,950,571 of NC_092497.1, read as the reverse complement.
ATTAAGTAGCATTGGTACCTGTCCCCATCCTGCCCCACAGGGTTACATATATCATGTGGAGGCAATGTACCCTGGTATTATTTACACATGCAATATAAATATGTATATTTATAAAACAGGCAGAATGAATGATGGGCTGTCTGCTCCCACATGAAGATTCCCTGTTTCCTGTGTAGTTACAGTGCTCCAACATCCCTCAGCAACTCTGCCCACTGCTTGTAGGAAGACTTCTGTCCTCTTCTGTCAGAAGTTTCCTCTTGTGACAGGGGAAAGGAAAGGAAAAGAAAGGAAATTACTCATGGCATGCAAGCATGCTAGTGGGAAGATATGTAACCTTCTTTGTTTTCCCTGAGATCATTCTGGTGTGGGAGCAGCACCATGGACTCCAACAACCTCTTGCCAAGAGTCACCAGTTGGCTCCTCACCTCCCTGCTAGACTACAGAGTCCTAGTAATTGTGACTTTTCCATTTTCTTTAGAGATTAGAAGCAAATGCTTCTTACGCTAGAGTTTCTCACAATCTGCAGGTTACGTTACAAGCAGAAGAAGCTGCAGGAGAACTGGAGCTGAAGACTCACCTGAGCTGCAAAGCTAGCAAGGTGCTCTACACAGGCTCTCACACACTGAAAAGATTACAGCTGAGAATGAAGCAAGTATTCTCGTTTTTTAACCACCCAAGTTATGAACATACAACTGCACATTAAAGCAAAGAGGTGAGCCATATCACTGTTTGTTACAATTACAAATCTTGCCTCAGTAAGCACAGTTATCACCACCATCCTGACGTCTTCATTTGTTTTATCGCTTTATGATAAAGTCTGATAAATTATTTCCATCACTTTCTACTTGCAGTGGGAAAAAATCTGTATCCAGAATTAATAAAATTAGACTGACAAAGCCACATCACGTGTAAAATGAAATCAGCTCAACTGACAGTCAAGTACCCAGAATCCTTTAAAGTGTGAGGACAAATCCCACACAGCCTCATCAGATAGAGAAACATCCACCATCCTCAAAAACAAGCAGCTCAACCATGCAGGAAGTCCAGGGGTGGCAGTCCATATAAACCAATGGTCTCTCATATGTGGCTCTAAAAGGCTTCTAACTGCCAGAGGGACGGAGGAGAATCCTCCCCTTGTCAGAAAATGTAAAGCAAAAGAGGGAAGGTGTCCAGGGAAAGCTAACCCAGCCATTATGTATTCCAGGATGACACCCTAGCAGGTGCTTGCAGAGACACTCATGCCCACAGTGTGGGACCCAGCCCTGACACGAATGCTGCGACATGTGCTATCAAGCACCAACGCTCCCAGTGCCTGCTCACTGCTGCATGCTCAGTGAGGGCCAGCAGGGGCAAAGGGCACGCCTCAAAACTGGTCGCTTTCCGACTGCGATTGATGGGACATCACAAACATCTTTTCATAGAAGGAAATTCAAGAAAGTGAAGATTTAGGCAGTAGGCCACCTGCCCTGGCCAACCATACCCACTTAAAGTTTCCTCAGAACAGAACGACTTTCCTTAAACCCTTATTTTACCAACTTGAACCCTGAAACTCGTTAACAAAATGCAGGCTTGAATTTTAAAAACTGCATCCTTTGAATAAATACATCCCATGAAAAAAATCTCTTTCGTTCTGGCTGCTTAGCCACAGTCTTGTCTGACTCACTTCTGAGTGGATGTGCTTTGCTGGTGGGGATGGATGGGTGCCGCTGGCATCTCCTGAGGGTTCAGGCTGTCCCACTCTCTCTTGCTAGCATGCTAACAAATGAAAGCAGTCACACATAGTTTCCAAGTGGGCTTAGAATTCCTCCTAGAGGATGCTACGGCCTCAGTCCAGAAATATCTGCATTTCTACAAAAAAAAGTGGAAAGCCATCAAACATACAGTTTGTTCTCCTGCTCCTGCCGCAGGACTAGCATTGTCCCCCAGATCAAATGGCAAGGGCTTATCAGCCGTTCTGGCATGCATTAGCAGAACCTGAGAACTGGAAAAACTCAAAAAACAAACCTGTAATGCTGCAGTCATCCAATGCAAAGTGCTCTGTGTGCTTTTGAGTGCAACATAAAGATTGCATGTAGAAAAAGAAACCACTAAAATGAGCCTTTTAATTAGGAAAGAGCTAAATCAGCATGTAAACAAATGCTTATATTAATTTATTTCCAGGAATTCCCTTCAGAACTTATTGTAGTATTGCTCAATTCTTCCCTAATTTATCCTCATTTAGAACACAGATCAGTAATTTACAAAAAGGCTTCAATACACAGAAAAATTAGCTACCAGAGCTTATACTGAATACACCTCACATTCTCAAATGTATTTTGACAGTTGCTGTTACAGCTAATGAAATTATCAAGTATGATTAATACTCTCATGATTCATGGTTAGCAACTAGCTCAGTTTGGAAGATAAAAAGATATCTACACCCAATTAACTGTCTGTCCAGCTAAGCCCAAAGTTCAATTTTTTATAAAAAATGGCATGTTAAAAAGTAATTTGCCTGAAAAGATCTATAAAAAGTTGCAAGGCACATGCACAACCTGTAACAAAAAAAAAGAGGCTTGCAGAAGTGCAGTATGAAATCTGCTCACCCTTCCTGTAATGAAAGTCAAAGGGAAACGGCATGCAGCACAGCCATCGGGGACTTTAAACAGCAGTGATGAGAATGCAGAAAAAAGATAAACAGGTGCACAAATATCAAATGACCCTCTGTGGTAGTTTTGGCTTTAGTTTTAGCTAGCCCTCAAATTAGCAGGCTCAGAGAATCTACGTAGATTAGGAGAGACAGATATCACCTGACTTAAGCAACCAAAGAAATATTTCATACTAGACCACGCAAACCTGAGATAAGAATACAGGAGTAGGAGGTGTTCTCTCAGTTGCCATCATGTCTGCAGTGGAGGCAGAACCTGCTGCTGCCCTGCTGTGCTGGGCCTTGCTCCTGCCACCGCTATATGGTATTTTGTTTTAGTTTCAGGGAAGTAGAAACATTTTATTGTTATGCTCTCTCTTTTGCCTTGCTGGGTCTCTTTTGCCTTGCTGGGTGTCTTCCGGAGTATTTTGTCAATCTAGAGTAATGAAATCTGGTTTTGGTGGGAGGTAGAAAATTGGTGTTATATCTAACTTGTGTAAGTGTGTGTTATACTGTAGTTTTCTCTTTTCTGTATAAATATATACAGTTAGTTTAAGCATAAACCTAGTTTGAGTTTCCAGAGTTTTTTTCCTTTCTCCCTTTTGTCAATGGTGGGGGAGGGAGGCTCTAACCCGCTGTGTTGGGCAATTGGCAGTTTGCCAGCTCAACCCAAGATACTCCCTTTAACTGTTCAAAATCTGCAGATACAGATGATTGTCCCTTTCTTTCTTCTTTATCCTATTTCAATACTTATTTCTTAAAGTTTGATGCAAAACTATAGTGGAAGACAAAGTCTTGAGTTTTTAGCAAATACTGCTTCCTCTTTTATCATTAAGGACAGCATATTTGTAAACAGAGATCACTTTTTAAGCAAAAGATGCACAGATAGATACATGTAGAGAACACACAACCTAAATACTGCTGAACTTCTTGGTGCAAAATTTTATCCTACACACACACACACTGCTGCTGAAACTCCTCCAAATTCAAGTTATATTTATAATTGTGCTCTACAAAGAGGTGCATAGAAAAGAAGTGTTATCTCTCATATTTGGTAACACCCAGACTTCCTGGACTGAAACAGCTACTCTTAAGCTTACAGAGATTGTGGCTAGTCTTCTGAGCAAGGAGAATTCAGGCTACTTTCTGCATTTGTTCTCCACTTCTGAAGGGCTTTATTATTATATCTCTGTTAGTGCATCTTCCCAGATGCCTGCAAATGAAGATCAGACAGAGGCAAGGCTTTTCACTGTTCTTGGGAGTAATTTCTTAGCCATATTAAACCAGCCCACTCTGTTGCAGTGCCATCTGAATGCTTAAAGAAGGCAGTTCAGATTCAAGGACAGAGCCTCAGAGACCCATGCTACTTGACCTCTCTGATCCTACAGCCAGGTGCCAACTGTGGCTCTGAAGTATTGTTCTTGTCTGGTATGGCATTTCAAGGCAAATATTCAGGCAAAAATACTCTATGTAGGAAACCTCAAAAAAGGGACGTAACTTTGGTCCACAGAAACCCAGGTAGAAAAAAAATATCCAATCTCTTGTGCATGTTTCCAGGCCACAGGGCATTCTTTGCATTCCAGCAATGCTTTTGTCAAAGTGAAACTTTTGGTCTTAATGCAGGGAGACTGTTTCCAACATGCCCTTTCTTGTGAAACCACTGGAAGAGGCTCTTTACAGAGCTGCTCCAGTTTGGCCAGGCTTCTCCAATGGCTCAGTACTGTTGCCCATACAGCGAGCAAGCAGAGATGCAAGGGTGAGTCTTTAAATGCAGATCCAGAAAGTTTGTGCCACTTTCATTTCCACAACTGTGAAACTGGGGATACCTGTTATTTGAATTCTAGAAAGTACTGTGAAAAATTGCTTTAGTGTTGGAAGCTGTAATGCTGACCAAAAAAACCCATTATCAGAAATGCTCTTCATAAAATGGTGTTTGCAGATTTACACCAAATACCAGGGTTTTTTACTTTTTCTTGGGAGGAGTTTCAGAGTCCTTCTTAATGTTCAAGTTGCAAACACAGCACTGCTCCAGCACTTTATTACTTGTGTTTCCAACTATTGAGAAACTTAAACAGGGAAACAAAAATTCAAATCCATCTAGCACTTAGAGCAAAATTTTAAAGGCAAGACATCTCCTTCACCATGGCCATGGACAGGCAGGGTAATTATCTCAACATTTCATATAATGATGACATAGAGCAGGTTTTATTTTGTGCCATCTCTAGGAAAACGTTACTCTAAAATCTTAAGTGTACGTAGACACAGTGGTGTTTATCTTTTGCATCCTCTAGTACGTTAAATTTGTCTGCCACTCCCAACCTGGAAAACTGCGTCATATAGATAAGCAAATGCTGAACTTTCACACAGGGGGAACAGGACCCATAGTGAGGCACCCACTCCTAATGTGAGCATGTGCATTCTGGCTCACTTAAACCAAGGTCTTGTGCAGGTTATTTCACATATACAAGTGCTCTGGAGAGGCTGACTGAAAATCAGTGAAAGGTGCTATCCAGTTCTGGGGAGTGAGCCAAACCTAAAAAACTCCAAAAAAAAAGAAAAAAAGAGAAAATGCATGCAACTGTCCCACAGAAATCAATGGGAATAAGGTACTTAGCCTTTGGCGACGAAATACCCTGTTTTGACCCACTTTTAATTTCCCCACTTCTCAAGCTGTCCTCCAAAAGAAATACATGTTTTATAGTATGCTTTGCAAGCACAAGATTTGACAAGAACTTTTCACAGGCATATTCCTCCCATCACTCTTGCAGAAAAAAGGAGAAGGAAATATTTTGCAGTACTGAGTACAGAATCTTCCCTCCAATCTAGAAACTACAATCTAAAACTTACAACTTGGTGATCTAAGAAAGGTCTCTGAAAACATCCTTTTCCCGTTTGTCACTAATTTATCAACTTTTTCTCCTCATTTTTTCCAATTTCTGCTGAAAGGGCAGCAGCTGTGCTTAGCTGGAAGCAAAACCATTAGAAACAACTCAAACTGCAAGGAGGCTGACTGATGGTGCTTTGCCATTCAGAAAATGTCAAGCCATTACTATATGCAAGATACTGCAACATGCTATGACATCTGGTACAAGAGTCAGAAGCCTTCTGAGATCTTTGAATCATTAATAAAAACAAAGACAGTGTAAATCAGAGGTCTGACAGTTCATCTCCTTTTCATTATAAGTGGTCTAAGCAGGCAGTTAACTTAGCAGAACAAAATTAAAGAAATGGTCTGACTGAAATATTAAGGTATGAACTGGCAAAGCCAGTTTGCTTTGTTGCATTTCAGTTGCAACTGAAGTGTGGGTCAGAGACTGTATGTGTTGTAAAACCATTGCAGATTTCTGCCTGGGAATTTAACCACCATTTTTGTTACAGATACTCATTTCTGATGTTTAGAAAATGTAACTGCAAAATCAGTTATTTATTTTGACCTACAGCTCCTCTATGCGCACTGTTACCTCTGGCAAGATTTCTGTGTTAACAATATCTCAGTCTTCATGGAGATCTTAAAAAAAGTAGTTATAAGCCTGCTGCAGGAGCTTAGGTGAAGCTTTGCAGTTTACATTATATAGCAAATTAGATGAGATGATGCTAAAATGTTCCCTTCTGGATCTAAAAGCCATCAACATGTATTTTTAGAAGAAAAGGAAGTAAAATAAAATTAACAGGTAAGATATAATTTATTTATTTAAAACATGCACTAGAGTTTTCCTCTAATCCCACAGAAACATGTTACCAGGCTTCGTAACAAAAGAATCAGGCACTGGACAGAAAGCTCAGCCCAACAATCAGTGGAGAAACTTAATGTGTCTTTTGTATGAGACAGCACTTGTAGCAAAGGCAGTCAGTACTTCAGGAGAACAGCCCACCCTCTGTAATACACATGATCCACTGCTCACACACTCTAATGGCTGAATCAGCACTCACATAGATAACTATTAATAAAGAGGCAAAAACCTCAAACCCTCTGAGGACTGTGAAAAGTATCAGAAGAAAAATGTCATGGGAATGTAAATCAGAGACTAACAGCCTAAGCATATTATTTAGTCTATAGACGGAAAAAATAAAAAAAGCCACATCCTCCATGAAGGAAAAAGAAGATACTTCTAAGAAGCTTGTTAAATGGCTACGATCCTGCTCAGAGGTTCAAGTTTCTTCCAAAAACATTGGTGCCTTTTTCATCCACTAGCTCCCTGCTATGGAAAAACACTTCTTCAGAGTCTGGAAAATGCTGTTTGATCTCAGTAAATTACATCTCACTGCTTGTCGGTTTCTGATTGATGGTGTAACTTAGAGAACAATATCTGTGTGTGGAATAGCGTCTGGAGAAGCAGTCAGGGATTATTGAAAATACAGTATTTATGCAGTTTAAAAATCAGTGGCACATTGCATACAACCTTTTTCTAGAGTGATGAAAAATTACTAAAGTGCATTTGGGAACAGAGGGTATAAGGTCTTTTGTCTATTTGTAAGAATACTCAACTGCTAAGACTTCTTAGTGAGTTAGTAGTGATGGATGCGAGAAGAAGTGTCAACTGCAGTTAAGCATAAAACCAACTGCTTCTCCGACCAATGGGCAGAAAGGAAGGCGTCACTGTTCAATGGTGGTTAGAGAAGAGGGAATAAAATAAAGTTGAAGAAAAGAGAAGGAAAATGAACCAAGGATCACTGATTTCTCTAAGCCATTTAAAACTACTGGAGAAGGGGAAAAAGTATAAGGTTTCATCACACCATGTGTTGTTTCTTCATCTATCTGACATGTCACAGTTAGCTGGAGAACTTTCAGAAAACAGCCACTACAAAAAGAACAGTCCCCTCCATAACATAAATATTTCTGGAGCGACTGAAGGTAAGGGCTCAGTGCTGACTTACATAAGCCACAGGTATGACTTTATACACGTTTCACCTTCCAAAACTTCTTTTGAATTCTAAGGTTCTGTCACGACACAACCCCCGTATTTTTCACAATACAAACAAAACAGACACCAGGACTTTAGCCCTAGAAAGACCACAACTGAAAACAATTATGGAACCTACACTACATACATCCTTCTATCAACTATAAAGAGGAGAAGACTTGTTTAAGTGTAGAGGAGCATCAGTGAAGCAAAGTAAGGTGGTTGATGTTGCCAAGAGCATGACTGTGAAAAAACCCGAAGTAACCCACAAAAACATGGCAGGTGTTAAGTAAATGAATATACTTCCTGCAGACCATACAAAATTGAACCACCAAATTCACTAATTGCTACAGAGAAACAAAGTGTGAAAAGCTTACTATCCTGGTTCCGACCCAGGTAAGGCAGGGTGGGTATGGCCAAGACTCTAATGCCATTCAGTACCCTCATGCCATTGCCAGGGGCCAGGCAAGGTGGCAGAGGGTCTCTCTGCCATTATTTTTCATTGTCCCAGGCCTGGTGAGAATTTTGCAGGTAAATTACCTTCTTTCTGAGCACTTTGTTACTAGTATTGTCACTGTTACTATTCATTTTCTTATCTCATTGCTGTTTCCGGTAAATTGTTCTTACCTCAACCTGTGATCTTTGTCTTTTGTGCCTCAGATGGGAGCGGTGGGACAGGGGAAGCAGCAGCTAGTTTTTGCAGGAGTACTAAATTGGAGAATACAGAGACAGCCTTAATTGTCACACAGCGTGGGACACTAGAAGTTGAGATCACAACAGATCTGTCCAAAGCAGGATGGAAACAAACTTGATCTAGGCATGTGTGCATTAGGTACAGAGCCACTGGTCACCATGCTGCTTGGTCTGCTCACGTGGGTGTGGTTCAGAGCAGGGAAAGGACCAGGATTGCTCTGTTGCTGCACTGCAGTAGCAGTTTCTGGCACGGTAACATCAAGCGCAGTGAAGGTTATTTGGGATGTGTATTCACTGCTGCTCTCCTGCCCTGGCCTTGGGTGCTACCTGTGGGAATTCATTAACAATTCAGCCAGTGGGGGGAAAAAGGGAGGATGATTTTTCCCAGCTGGTCCCTTTTCTTCTTTCAGGCTTACAAGAGCTTTAGAGAATTTTGAATTCCTTTAGGATGTTGAGGAAAGCATGGTTTTGTTGGTAAGTCTGTCAGGTATCCTCAGTGCACTCCACACCATGTTTAGAGTCAAGAAAGAGATTTCTAGGAAGGTCATTCAGAGATCTGCCCCAAGAGTCAATGAGCCATGAGTGGCATGGAATGCGGCAGAAAATGGGCCAATGTGGGGGGAAATTCCCTTCTCCAATGGTTTTGAAGTCCACCCCTAAACAACTAACAGGACCCTGTTAAAATGACAGAGTATTTCCAGAGAAGAGTAACTTATTGCAGTGTGCTGGGCCTGACTACTATTTGTGGCCACTAGACAGCACCCTCAGGGAGAGGACAAAAGTAGACCAACAGGCACTGTGGTCACTCAAACTGCAGCTGAGCCAGAGGAACAACCCATGCTGGTACTAGTCATCCCTTTACAGAAGTAGTAGTCCAGGACAAAATCAGTTCACATAGTGAGGGATGAAGAAGAGACAGAGCCATCAGAACAGAAGGAAGGGGCAGAACCAGAGCTAATCCCTGTCCCTGGGTGAGTTGCAAGATATACAAAGAGATTTCAGTCACCAGCTGGGTGAGGCCCTGGTGACCCCGCTGCTCCAACGGTGAGATACCATGGCCCACAATACGACACTAGATGGTAGTGAAGCCAAGCAACTGGGTTCCCTGTCCTGGGATGTGGGCATTGACAAGGGGACTGGGAAGAGAGCAGAAGCTTTCAGCCTCTGGAGGCGACTCCTGTCAAGTGTGAGGGAAAGGTATTCTCTCAAGCTTGACTGAATAGTGCACCTATGCAGGTGGACACCATGGAGAAAGGTATTCAGTATGTGAGACAATCAGCTGTGCTGGAGATAATCTATAGGGATTCAAGTAACATGGTGTCCCCTCTAAATCCAGATGAGGTCCAGGTACACAATCCATGTGGTAGAAGTTTGTACAGAGCACACTACCACTGTAGGCCAACTCACTGACATCACTGGCAGTGACATTGATGCTGAAGGGGTTTTTTGATTTTTTAATTTTCATATTTTGTAGATTTTAGGAACACAGTAAATGTAATGCTGTAGATTTTAGTGAATTAATATTTAGCAGCTTATAGTATGAAGTCCTTCTATCTCTACCCCTGCTCCAGAATAGGCAGCTAAGATCTGCCAGCTATTTAGTCTCTTTCTCAAGGTACCAGATTAAAGAATATCAGAGAGAACATAAACATGGAGCAGTGTGACCCAAAGCCCTGGAGAGCGTCCAAAGAACCTTTGTGTGCTGAAGAAGAGGTGGATGAAGACAGAGGGTCCCAACGACCCCAGCCCCAATTCAACAGGAGTGAGAACTAGGAAGAGACGGGAGGTGGAACTAGACATGTGGACAGTAGTGATTGATTGTATTATAAAAGCTTGCTCACGCGCGCGTCTATGTATTCCTGGATGAGTGGGATTGCTCATTAAAGTGCCTGCCCATTATCTTATCTCCTACAAAACTTAGCTCAGAGTCTTTTTTTACAGACTTTTACAGCAACAACATCAATCAAAGGAGAACTGTTCCCTGGCTCTGGCAATATGGAGATCTTTTATCCTCCTTCCAACCTGCACCTCAGCGTGGAAAGACTGTCCAAGACTGTGGACAGATTTGAAAGACTCGAGCAAAACAGAGAGGAAAGTCTCATGCCACACCAGTATGGACCAGAGTCTGTTAGTGGGAGCAAGCACCCCCTCCTAGAGAGAGAGGGTACACACCATGAGGTCATCTGTGGTTTTACCTACACGACCAAGGACAGGACACAAAGTAGGATGGAAAACCCACCTCTATCCTAGCAGAACACGTACATGAGTGAGAGGAAGAATAGTCATCGCAGGAAATTCTTCAAGGATATAAGCTGCTCCAGTTTCCAGTGGGCAAGTCCTCAGACAGAATGGAACTGATGATTGTTAATTCTGATCTTTTGAAGGAGCCTCCAGTTCACACTTACAAGAAGTGAGCAATGAGTACTATCACCAGAACTAGAGAGGCCCTGCCCCCAACCACATGGAGGAAAGGGACAGTCAGATCTGTTGCAGGACTGTTTGGAGCCAATGGCCTGGCACATCAGACCCACAAAAGGCTCTTACTGACACTGGCACAAAATGTAGCTCAATGCCAACAAAATATGAAGGAGCAGAATCTATATGGAAAGCAAGATTCATCTGCAGTAGTTTTAAATTAACTAACGCAGTGTGATTGAGTTTGAAAGAAAAAATGGAAGCAAGTCCACAAAGGGCTTCATTATCTGGTTGGGATGCACGAATAGTTCTCACATGTGGTTCAGAAAGAAATGGACAGCAAAGGCTCAGTGAAAGGTCTGTGGAAAAAATCACAGACAGCATTCCTGACAAGAGAGAAAAGGTAATTCTGTCATTGGGGTGAAGATAATTATTTGCTTCTGCCAGAAAGCTAGGTAATAAGCACAGAAGACAGCACCTCAACTGACCCCACGTACAACTCAAGAGACACACACAGGTGCAGATGTACAACTAACTGGTCTGTTGAACCGTGAGACCTCCGTAGTACAAGCATGCACTACTGACAGTATCAGCCTTGCTTGGTAACCACACCACATACCTTCTAGAAAAGAGCCACTACCTTTTAAATGCCTGCTTTCTGATGCTTAGCTTCCTTCCTAGCAGCAACCTACACTTCCTCTGTGCCTGCCCAAGGCAAGGTGATCCCAGGCAGTATGACACTGGATTACTGGCTCAGACCAACTCAAGTGTGTGTGTGGGTGTGTGTCTGTGTGTAGTGACAAGCTGAATTTCACCAAGCTAAAGGAGTATCCTGTTCCACACCCCAGTCCCTTGGAACCTCCTTGGATGGCCTCAAAGCAGGTATCATTACTCCACACCAGCCCCCAGAGCCCGGAGCCCAGCCCCAGACTGGCTGGTACACTGGATGTCCTGCCTGGGCAGGGGGGGCCACAGCAGATAAAACCAGCACCATGTGGTCATCCACGGCCATGGCCCTGTCAACTCCTCGGCTCCAGGTAACTTGATATACACTAGATCTAGGATGGTAGCTATAATTCTTTTTTCACTCTTTACTTCTTCCTCTTCTCTTAATCTCCTTTATTGATATTTAGGTATAACTTACAAGCTGGACGGATTGCATTTTGCCAAGTGAAATGGGTTAGCAGATCAATGCTTTGTTGAATGCTTTATTTTGGTTGAATGTTGCCCTTTAAGTTTTGCCAAGTTCCTTACTTCCTCAAGTTTGCCAGTAAAAGTGTGTTATTTGATCTGCTGAGAAATGTGCAGCATCTTCTCCCATGCGCTCTCTCAAGGTTTTAAAAGAACTGAAGGCTCTTTTAATAGATCTGGCAAATGGACTTTTGGAGCTTTGTATATTTTTAAAGCAAAACCCCTTTGATGAGCTTGTAGCTTGAACCTGGGGTCTTACAAGCACCCCAGTCGGTTCACTTACCTCTTGCTTTAGACTCCAAGGAGGACGAGATGTCCTCAGAGGTCACGAGCTGGGGGAGGCACACGGAAGCGCCAACCCCCTGCCCCAGGTAGGAAGCAGGTGGGTAGTAGGAACACATGCGGTACTGGGAGCTGACAGCATGGGGTCTCTCTATGCCTTTCATCTGTTGGGAGACAGAAACGCAACAGCAACCTGTGAAAGCCAAGCCCCAGGGGCACCTCACTGCCTGCCCGCCCCCCCGCCCCTTTGAAGGAGGTCATGTGGGTAAATGGTAAGTAAAATCCTGACATGCTAGCCTTGTGTTTTTGCTTTGGCAGGTTCACAGTGGGCCCACACCAATCAGCTACAAGTGAGCTGGTATGGTATAGGATGTGACCTAGCAGCAGGAGAAGCATACCTATGGCTGTTTCATCTTACCACAGATGAAGCTGCACCTGGCACACAAACACGGTACCCTTCATCACAAGCAGCATCCTGTAAGATCTGTTTACAGCACAGACTTCCAGGCTCCTTTAATTGTATGCACCTGGGCAGGGTCAGATGTGAAGTGCCCACCCAGCTCCTACACCTCCCCAGAGACTAACCCATCTCAAGGCCAGTGGTAACTATTCTGCCAGAGACCTACTGGGTGGCTAGAGAGGAGTGACTGTCCTGTCCTATTGACTGTCTCATGCAGAAGATGGCATCAGAGCAGCAACACAGGTACACAAACAGACAGTTTTTGTCACAACACTGGGAGAAGGGAAAAATACTTTCCTGAGCTACCCAGAGAAAGCAAGTTGTGGATAGACTATATGGGAAGCTGAAAGTGGAAACACAGCTGGGCACCAGTCAGCAGGTCTGCCATGTCAGCACGGTGTCAACCAGAACACCCCTTCTCCCTCCCACAGACAGCAGCAAATTGGCATCACTCCGAAATCAAAGTTTATCCTACTCTGATGCCCTTAAATCATCCAAATTAATCTCCTCAGAGAAACGGTAATGCTTTTTTAAATTTGTGGTTTATGAAAGAACTAGTATTATTTGTTGCAAAGCCCTACAATGCAACGTGGCCTCAAGATTCCAAAAAACATGGCAAAACACTTCACAAGCTTAACATTTTCAATAGGAAAAGTAAGTAGTTGGTCTCCCTAAGTATGCTGGGCAGTGAATAATTGTAACATGGAAAGTTTTTGGCAGAGATGAAATATCACAGTTTTGTACTAGGTACAATGGTAGCAGTGCCAACAGTAATACACAGAGAGCTATGCCATTATACAATGTCTTTGCAAGCAGACATGCTTGTCAAGCCTTTTCAGCCACATCTCATATCAGTTAGAGAAGCTCTACCTGCCCACTGTGGCTCCCTCAGGACAAAGCCAGCTGCACCTAAAGCCCTGCTCCTCAGTCCTTCCCAGGCTGCAAAGCTCACACCAGAGCACAGCAGAGGCAGGGGGTGAATCTGCTGTCCCAGATGGCCGCCCTCACCAGCAGACCTCCAGGGTCTGGTCCTGGCAGTAGAAGTCACCAGCGCCTCCCAGAACCACAGTGCAGTCACCCATTGTTTGCCAGGGATCCCCTTAGTAATTCCATATTCATCTCCATACACTTAGCTGGAAATAACATGGCCCAAGTCCCATAAAATACTGCTGGTGCTATTTGAGGCAGAGGGCAACAGGCAGCCTTCCATGTGGTGGTAGGTTTGCAGTGAGATTAAGTGTAGAAAGAAAGAGAGACACACAGACAGACACAGAGGGAGAATGGTGGCTGTTCACATGAAGCGAAGTGCACCTCTGCCTGTCTTCAGACAGCAGTACAGGCACACGTACTTTCTTCCACATGTACTGATGAATCAGCAAAACTTACTTTTAGTCTGTGAAAGTCATGAGTTTTAGCATTACAATTTAAACCAAAACTTAAAATTTTTATTTTTCTACCCTTGCATGCAGAAAAAGTTCGACATGCACCAAAGTTGTACCCATAACAAATAGTAAATAGCACTTAAAAATTTAATGTGTTATGCTACAGAAACCTGAACTCAAAAGAACCAGTGACATCCCTTCTGTTTTTCTGACAAAGGGTACTCTTCACTTTGGAGACAGACCTCCTCAACAAAACCCAGACTACCTTTGCCCTGAAATTATGGATTACCCAACACAAACTTCCCAAAAGCACAGCTCAAAGGGCATTTTGAATCTGACATCTGCAAAGCTCAACAGCTTTAGAAGTACCAGGGAAAAAAAGTTAGCAAACTCCTCTCTGTCTGCTGTGTTGCACACAGAGTCTTCCTTCCCTTGGTGGGTAGGGCTGTAGGGTGCACCCACAGACCTCATGGATCCACTTCTCCCTTGTTCACGGGCACATGTGCACACGTACAACCGAGAAAAGGCTGCCTGCAGCAAAGAACGTTATTTGAGCTGTAACAAACAAAATGGAGGGATCATTCCCTGATACCAAACCAATCAAGTACGTGTTTCCCTTTCCTGCACAATGGATGCAGTGACCTGCTTCCTTTCAAAGCATTTTTTTGGGGTTTTCTCCATTTCCTTAAGAAACAACTCACCTAAAGCCTTTAGATGTAAAGAATTATTACTACTATTATTATTAGTGTGTGGTAGCTGGCTCGCAAGAGACATGTTTTATAATCTTATTACCTATACCAAGTCTACGAACCACACTTCGACCGAGAGCCGGAGGCTTGGCTGTGCAAGGAATATGCTGTGTATTAATTGTTGAAGAAAATCTAGAAGCTTTTGGTTTTTATTAAACTGTTTAGAATACACACCTCAGTAAATCTGAACCATAAGGTTTCCTTTTTATAGTGCTTAGCAATCCTATTTTACGGTAACAATAAAAAAACAACCAGTTGTAAAAATTCTTGACCTTAGTGCTGCATTAGAAAGGGGGCTTAGGAGACCAGTACCTCATGAGAAGGGACATTTGCTCTGTATTAGCTCCTGCAGCTCTGCAGAGTCCTTGCACGTTTCTGGATGCCAGAAAGGGAGATAAAAACAGCCCTGGAGAAGCCCTGGAATATTCAGACTATTTCCAACCCAGGACAGTTCAGTCTTAGAAACACTGCAGTCAGGTACTAGGTCTGGGATTCTGCCCTGGGTCCTGTGCAGGGGGAATGCTGGGGTCATGCAGGGATACAGGAGGAGAATGACTGGCCTTCTGGTCTCTCCTGCCTTCTCTGCACCTTCCAGCCCTACAGCAAGGCCAAGACAGGAATGGGTTGGGACACTCCCCCAAATCACTGTAGTTTGTACCACCATAGGCTATGTGCCATAAGAGCAAGCTGTACTTTAGGGTAAGCAAATATTGTGGAAGAAAAGGGCGTGCATGGTTCTTTGCAGAGCAAACCAAGTTCCTAAGCTGCTCTTCTTTCAGCCACATAATGCTTGCGCCCTGCCTCAGCTGCAGAATTCACTAAGTACCTTACTGACTTCAGTGGGAGACACACATCACTGGAGTAGCACATTTGGTCTGTTCAGTATTTCCAGGTTCCCCTAAATTGTACTACACAGCGCGCACTCGGTAGTGTTTTAAAAGATGTACTGCAAGCAACAGTGGGATGCTTACAATTCATGAACGAATAAATATGGCCTGATTAAAAGACCATGCAGTGCAGTGGAATTCTTTCCCTGTGCCTCATAAAGCCAGTATGAAGAACTGAGAGGCAGCTAAAGTTGCCTGCTGACAGAAAAACTTGAAACAAGACTTGTTCACCACCAAGCAAAATTGTCAGCGCAGCCCTTCAGCTATGTCCAACAGCGACAGAATACACAGCAAAATAAGGGAAACTTAAGAAAAGTGCTCTTGCGTCAGATCGTTCCTGCAAAAAAGCTTTTTCAACAGCTGGTGGAAGAGCATGGAAAGCCTAGCTCCTCTTTCCATGTCCTGGCAGCACCTACATAACCTCTACACACCTTCTTCATGAAGGAGCCAAGGAGAGGAGGTGGCCAGATTAGAGATAGGAAAGCGTCAAAGCAGGCCCAAGTGGGGACTCAGTTCTCCACTGAACCTGAGAGACTGGAAAACGACCTGCCCTTCCCACATAAATTATTTAGGTAAAACATCACCTGGGTAATTCTTTTATTTGCAGAAGCTGCCAGGCACAATCTCCTCAAGAGCCAAGGCAGTGTTTTTTTAGCAGCATCTCCACTTTTTGCAGTTGATCCCTGACTATGGGGTTTCTCTCTAAGAAGGACAAGCAGGAGGAGGTCATTAATGCTACTCCTGGGTGACAAGGCCGCAAAAATTTCAAAGCAGCAGAGGAGATCAAAGTGCAGTCCTTCAGCTGTGTCACTGGTGTGCCACATGATCCTGGGCCAAATCACTTTACACTGCCATTTCCATCCTTCTGTCTCATCCACAACTTACCAACAGCTGCCTTAAAAAAACACCAGTAATTATGGAAAGACCAGAGAAAGTCTATTAGAAGTCTTCTTCTGCCTTGATCTAAAAGCCAATTTCAGGTAGCATAAAATTGCATTTATGCATTGTTGCTTGCAAACAACAGAATTCACAGGTTAGATTTTGGCATGGGCAAGAGGGCAACCGCTGGGCAATGGAATGGAAATCCAAACATCAGGAAGTTATACTCTGTCACTGTGGGCTGTGTGACTGTGGCAAGTTATTTAATACTTCTCCGCCTCAGTTTCCACAGCTGTACACCAGGGTTGCTGCTTCTCTCCCACCTTGCAATGCTACTGCTCATGTGCTAACCCCTCAAAAGTACTGTTTCATTCATGCTGCTCAAGGTGGCTTGCTTTCATTCCTAAAACCAGCTAAGCATGTTTTCCAGCACAAGGAAAAAAAAAGTCTATGACTCCCTGCCTGGACTTATTTGATTCTAGCACAGAAAATACAAGAGACATCTATATCTGTCCCTCCTTGATAGACAAACTTAATTAACCTTTGCTATTCTGTTCAAACCTATTCTTTTAGACAAAGGCAGTGACCCATAAACAATATGTTACCATCAGAATCTCAACTGCAGTGACACCTAGAGATATAGCCCTATCAGCAGTATCGGAAAATAAACCGCTTAGATTAGCTTCTCCAAGAAATACGGATTGCATTCATGTCACACATGAGCTGTCAGAAACATTAGGATACTTTTAGCATAAATCTGTAGTGTGAAGGGTATGTTATGAATACAGTATATAATACACTGCTTACACATAAAATTTGGATTGTCTTGGGTGACTTGCACAATGTGTATATATATTTACACACACATGCATACATTCTACACTGACTTCTGGAGAGTTAGACTGCGCACTTCTATACGAGGGACAGGCTTTTTGGAGGAAAAACCAGGCCAGAAACTAAATGCAGGCTGCAGGAGTTGAAAAGAGCCATCATTTTTTACTAGCAAGTGGCTATTTTTCAAACGGCTAGCTATCCTATCATGGCAACACTTTTCTGTATTTAGTAAGGGACAGTTTTTTAAGTTTGGTTTTTATATGAAATGCTTACAAAACAGTTTCCTACCTCAGCAATGGAAAGTATTTAACTTCCAAATATTAAATGTAATTCCCACATTGGAATATGAGTTAAAATTTCTCAGTCTGACTCTCACCAGTATTTATTTTGGGGTTTTGCTCTAAACCAGCATAAGCAAAGCACAAAAAGGTTAAGGTTTTGAAAGTGAGAATATTGGTTTGTCAAGCTGCATTAAAAATATATTAAAAAAAAAGAGGAAAGGGGTGGGTGGGTGGGAAGAAATTACATGAAATTCTGAAATTTGTCCAAAACCTCCACACCAGCCTTAACCTTTTGTGATAGTTTTGATCCAGGGCCTACTTAGTAACCAGTTTTAACTAAGGAAATGCCTATTTCCCAGGTCTTCCACACTGGTTTTTTACATAACAAAAGAGTGTATACATAAGAGAGAGATAAGAAGTTTTTTTGCTGCTGCTTCTTCTTCTTCCAGCGAGGTTTGGGAACAGTGAGTCTCTGCATTTGGTCTCATTTATTAGAGCCTGAGGCCTGTTGCAGTGACTGCTGTTACCTGCCACACGGGAGATCAGAGTGTGCTGGCCTACTCTTGAGGGAAGTTGGTGAGATTGTATTGTGCTAGTTTTGGGGATTTTGATTGTACTTGTCTGTTCTGGGGTTTTTGTCCCTCCTTTGTCCCTGTTTCTCCCTCCTTTTTCCCCTTTCCCCCTCAGGAGGTCCCTATTGTATGTACAAATTAAATATATAATTGCAAATTATCTGAAAATATATATATTCTGATATAATTCAGCTTCTTTCAAGTTTTCGATGGTACAGGGGTTTTTTCTTGCTTAAAGAGAGCAAGAGAGGAGAGGGGCAGCTTGGGCTTGGCAAGAAAGCCAAGTCAAACTGATACACCATTTTCTGAAGCAAGATCCCTGGAGTTACCAGAGTAACCACTGATCCCCAGGTGTGAGATCACATTCTGCATCTTGCTGATTTTTAATGGCCTGGGTGTAAGAAGCAGAAGGTTTAACTCTTTTTGGAGGTGATGCTGACTCACAAGTCCAGATAATCCTTACACTGTGGGTCATACACGAGCAGTTGCACTGCCAGCTTAGAAAACAAAATCTGATTGGATTCAGATGTGTCCATCCAAGTTTTACTTCTGTTGTGGTAGAAAAGTCTGCAGTCACCCCATCATTTTCCAGTTGCTGTCCCTAAGTGGTTACAGTTGAACTGGTTTCACCAACTTCCAAGTACATGCTCTGACTTGCAGTAGTAATGCCAGCTGACTCATTTTACTGTTAATTGGACTGAATGCTCACAAATTCCTGTTGTAAGGAACAATTGTGAGACTTCCAAGGGAGAATCCAGATGCTCGTACAGAACTGGTGTCAGAGGAGATGCACAGTAACCATCAAATCTGCTACATTTCCTCCCCAGTCTTAAGTTTGTCTTTTCCTCAGGTGCGACACCAGACACACCTGATTATTTTCCTTAGAGCTGGCAAAAGCAGCAGAATATAAATGATTGAAGAGGTCTCAACCAAACCAATCACCTTCATTACGCTTATCAAATCATGATGGATACAGCTTCTGGTATACATGTATATAAACAAATAAAACCCACACAGAAATATATAAAACATTTCCACCTCTATGAATCCACTCAAGCATACGAGCCTCTGCAAAGAACAAAGACTAATGAAATCTGACATTAATCTACATTAAAGATTCAGTGATTCAGTTTATTTGCCAAGGCTCAGTGATGCATTAATCCTCAACTCATCCCACACACACACACATTTCCTCCCTGGCTATTCTCCCTTGCTCCCTAAATTCTAAAACAGCAGACAGCTGCGCTGCTCAAGGCCTTGTCTGCATCAAGAAGTTACCTTTTTTTAAGTATGCAATTCTCCCTGTGTGGTTACAGTTATTCCAGGATGAGTGACCCTCCACCAAGTGAGTGTGGTAAAACCAGGCATCCTGTCTACACAGCTTAAACCAGGATACCTTCCAGGGAGCACATCACTGACTTCTACCAACAGAAAAACCCTTTTGTGAGCTCATACCTTAGCAAGTTGCCCTAATTTTGTTACAGCAGGCACTGCCCAGCTATGATTTTTGGTAAAGAAACAAAAATCAAAAACCTCGATCAAAACAGTTATACCAGTCAGATAAAAAGATTCACTCTTACTTGAGACTGGTTGAGAAAGTCTGTGCACATAAAAAATAAGTCCAGTCAGTAGAGGCAGTTCAGGAAAAATCCCTGTGCAGGTGACAGCTACGTGTTTCTTCTGGAGGGAATCAGCATGCACAGGTTTTCCAACAAAACCTCCTGTAGGTGTACACAAGGTCTCATTCTTCTTTGAGGAGCATGCTTTGAATGAAACTCTTCTGTAAATCCTTACTGTGCATGACAGAAAATTTCATTGATTATTCATCCTTCTCAATTTCTGTGATCTTCCCTTGCTGGTAATCCTCATGCGCAAAATCGATGTTGAACCACGTGCAGCAGCTAAGAGCTCTTTCCCCTTACAACAAACCATCTTTAGAGCCACACAGTGCTTTACAGCCTCAGCATCACTGCACCCACTACTATCAAACATTTTCTAGCCTAGATCTCACTAGAACTTTTTGTAATTATTTGGACAACATTATGCAAACCCTGATTCGTAACTATTCCAGCAATAACAAATCTACGTGCAGACCAGTGTTAGAGAAACAGCTTGTAACACTGACCTTAAAGTACATTCTGCCCTACTGCACAGGAGGGGTGGGTTCTAGTTTTATGCCATTTAGAAGCTGGGAAGATGTCACTTCTGCAAGCAGAAATCACCACCTTTAATCTCTCTGCACAGACATCTCACTAAAACAGCACAGAGGGATCCCAAAATGTTTGGCCTGGAGAAATTAAAATCTCAGGTGAGGTATATCAAATTTATATGAAGGTGAATGGAATCATGTGATACATCCCACAAGGAGGTAATGGACCTTCAGAGCTTTGAGCCTCCTGGTGGAAGGAGAATAGTCCTTTTTGACAACCATCTCAGTTTTCCTTACTTACCTCTTCAGTATCTCCCTAATTTGAGTGGCATTTAAGCAGAAGTTAGTTAGAGATTACGCAGGGCCCCAAGAAAAAAAATCATGAAAATCACTTTATTGATTTTATTTTTTTAAGGGATGTCAAAGGTCCCATAAGAAACAACTAGCCTCACAAGTGAGACACAGACTCTCTAGGCCAAGACTTTTTACACCAAGACACTACATGACGACAGAACCATGAGGACATCACATCTTCATTCCAACATTTAATGTAATTTAGCATACCCTCACATAGCTCTTCCTTTGACACTGTGCACTAGGTGACGCGTGGGACTAGCAGCCTGCAAGAACATTATTTGCACAAGGCAAATGTTGCTGCCTTTCATTTGTATTGTGATGTTGTGTCTGAGTATCAGTAAGTTAGGTACTGCAGAAGCTTGAGAAACCATCTGAAATACTCTGTTATGATATACTAGGTTAACCCAATGAACCAAAATGAAAGAGTTAAAAAAGCACTAGCACCTCACTTCATTACCATGCACAAAATCCTACAGCTTGCCTTGACCAATTCTCCCCATGGTCTGGTGAACAAATTCATCTGCTAGAGAGGATGCCAAGAACTGAAAAGGTGTACCTCCATGTATGTGAAAGTGACTGTGACCTATCAACACACTGAGAGAAAAAAGCTCTTGTGGTGTCAACTCCCACAGCAGAAGGAAGACAGACAGTTCTTTAACCCATACGGCTGTCCTTATGGCAAAAAAAAGGGGACATGGAATAGTCCTAACTACTATAGAAATACTAATCATCCTGGTGTTAGTTTCAGCTCCTTGGTATCGGAAGTTAAAATGCCCTTTCAGAGTAGGTTCCTGTGCCAGAGAAACTCTCTGACAGCAAAGGGGATGACCCTTAGGAAAGGGGATTTTGCTTGTCATTTCATCTTTCATTGTTGAGTGGTTTCTCAACACTGCCTTTGCAGAAGCAGCCTGCCCTCTCTTGATGCTCTGCAGAAGAGGTCTGCCCTCTCCTATCCTTAAACAAGAGACGAGGCATACTCGGACTAAGAGGGTATAACCTCACCACTTTAATCTTGGACAGAAAAGCACCACTGCAGCCCAAAACTAAACAATCTCAAAGTCAGTGAAATGGTTCCACTTACTTGGCCAAGAATCCTCCACACTGACAGATTTTCCCTTTTTCCAGTTTCTGACCGATACTGAGTTGGAGGCTACAATTATCAAGTCCTGAAGGGTGAGGGCTTGGTTGGCTTTATAACCTAATGAAGTACACAAATTTCTGATCTCAACCTCTCAGGCACTGTCTATAATCTCAGCTACCCACGGAAAAATTGCAAGCCCTGGAGCTGTCACTGCCAGAACATGTAATTAGAAACATTCCTCGCCACATTCAACCGACTGCCACCAACCCACTGCACAGCAACATGGTCTACTGCTTTGCCTTGGCACCTCAGATGTGAAAGATGGAAAAGAACACATTTCTGAAGAGCAAAGCTTGCCAGCAATAGCATCTGAAGCTCCAAAGATGTTATGCTGGACAATTCAGTTGGACTATTTTTCTGGAAAACAGTCCATAATCTTCTATGACGGAACTCAGAATATAAAATCAAGGGAATGCTCTTTGTGCTTGCGGCAATCTACCTATACCATTGTCACTGCCCACCTATGTCATTGCTTTCGGTGTGCTGCATCATAACCATGCATTTAGGTAAGTTTCCTAAAATGGGTTCTAATCTCACCCTTGGATTCTGGTTGTGGTTTTGCACTGACATGAAACCAGCAAACCAGAGATCAGAATCTGGACCAAGAAACAGCTTATTGTCCACCTCAATCTTCCATGTAACACCCCTGTAACATCATACCTGCCACTGTTTTCCTGACTGGCTTGGCATGTACGTTGCTGGGAGGCTTCGAAGGTTGTTTTTCATGGCCGACCCTACAATTGCACCCCCTGTCTCACTTGAGGAAGGCTCAGTGGCCACTGCCCTTTGGTACTGGTACAGGTTGTTATAGCAAGGATACAGGGATGGCTGGTAAAAAGTGCTGTAGTCAACAACCAACTCAGACGTGCTCTCCAAGTGCCCTCTGCTGGGGATAGAAGGGATGTCCTGAATGAGCATCCGTCCCTCTGGAAAAGAAAAGAAACAAGCCATTATGAAAACAGGAGGCTCCATGATGATTATTACCTTCCACCTTTTGATGAGCTACTACTTCTCCCAAAGGCTGGAAGAGGTGAGAGATGAAAGCGAAGCATGGCTGGATGTTTGGTGGAAACTCAAGTGGACTGACAACCACTGCAATTCCAAGACTGGTGACCTACACACACCACAGAGCACCAAACAGCAGACAAAACCAAATGCTGCTTAAGACAATGCTCTGAATCCTCAATCAGCACCAGTTGATGGGATAATGATTTACATCACCTAACTTTGCAATCTCCTATTATTTTTACCCTGTAACAGTGTGTCAAGTCTCTTTTAGCTCCCTGGAAGCACAAATGCTCTAGCTACAGAATGACGTCTCTCCAGTCAGTGTCCTGAAGGTGAGAGGACACCTTCTGAAAATTTATCTAGTAAAGGCGAACAGCCACAAGGCCAACGGAAGTTGTAATAGGGAAAGCACTGCATGATCAACCCAAGTATCTCAGAAACCCCCTTGCTACCCTGTCAGCAGTGAGGCCCCTCAATCCTTGCCCAGCCTCCATACCCAGATTTAGTTCCTGTTTACCTACAAAATCACAGAGCCGAACAGGATCCCACAGCACTGGCAAAAGAGGAGGAGAAGAGGATTGCTTGTGACTTGCAGCATGCACTCTGGCGTGCCTTCAGACCAGGGGCCAGCTGGCTGCTCTACCCACAGGCATGGTCTGCCTCTCCTGCCATTCCCTAAGATAACATTGCTTCTCAGAGGATGTTTTAAGCCATGAATTCTTTACTCCACTGTCAACCAGTGCCTTGCAATATTCGCAAGCATGAAAAAGGAAGATGTTTCTCAGTACTGTTTCACAGCCAAGCTCTCTCAGACACTCTGCATCAGCTACATAGCTGATCCAAACACTGCAAAAAACTGCCACAACCTTAGAAAGTCTAACAATGTGATGAATATATATATTTACACATTAAACTTAGTAAAAATTTAAACACGTAAATCCTACCATCCCTGCAGCTTTGGTTCTAGTTCATATCCCTATAATCTTGCCCTGCACCAGTCCCCTGTAAGGACCTCCTGCTCTTCCCATGATGTTGTCTAACTGTATTGTGCACAAGAAAAGGACGTGGCTTAAAGCATAGTGTGAGCTCTCAAGGGCTGTCGGTTTGGAGATGATGCAGCATGGACAACAAAATAACAGCCCAAAGAGACATTTCAGGTAAGCCTAGTTCGTTTTGTATCTTTCTCTTGGTGTATCTCTATCTTGGTTACTTACTTGTGAAATGAATATGGGTGGCACTTACCAACCTCTCAGTCATGGGAACAACTTCTACTGCACCATGTATTAGCTGAATACCAGATACAGTAAGCAGTTTTACCCATTATTGCCATTTACAATGTAATTCTGTTTTGTTTCTTCAGCTGTAATGAAAATTTTGTGCTATCACAGATCATCTCCTTCAGGTCACTAAATTATACAGTGCCCCTATTCAGTTCTTGCTGACATTTTGTTGACATGAATGAACTATAAACATTTATTAGCAAACAAAGCATTGTATGCCTCCTGCATCTGATTCTTCTGCCCTTCGGAACCAAGCCAGCTGGCCTTGTTTACTTGGAGTACATTTCAAATTTGCACACAGAACAAGAGGCATCTACAGTGCCACAAAAGACCCTTCACAGTTTTTGCACTTCAGTATTTTTATGATTTTTTTTAAAATTCTATTACTCTGTGGGCAAAAACAGAACTTTGACCAGTGATTCTGAAAGGCCAACAATTCTCATAAATAACAGCACAAGCCTGACCCCCCTCCCCAAACTTAGCTCTCGAATAAAGCCACATTCCATTTGTTCTGCTTTTCATATTGTAGAATAGAAGCCAAAAGCAAAATCCTCCAACACATTCTCTGCTGGGATACAGATTCTACATGTAACAGACATGCATAGCAGCCGTCTGCAGAACTTCTGACAGGGCTATGCTATGCTGCACAAATGTGCAATTTCTCCTAAAACCTCTGCAGTGCCTTCCCATTTGCAGTGCATCATTAGAAGCGCCAATACTTTCCCTTAAGAATGCTAGCACCAGGACGATGAGACCTCTTTACACCTACATGATCTGGATGAGGAGATCAAGGTTACCCTCAGTATGTCCATGGACAACATTAAGTCCGTTGTGAGTGTTGCAATGCGCTCCGCAGAGGGATCTGGACAGGCTGGATCAGTGGGCCAAGGCTAATGGTATGAGGTTCAGTAAGGCCAAGGGCTGGGTCCTGTATCTGGGTCACAACAACCCCAGACAGCACCACAGGCTGGGGCAAAGCTGCTGGAAAGGTCCCTGGTGGAAAATGATATGGGGGTGCTGGTTAAACAGCAGCTGAACATGAACCAGCAGTGTGCCCAGGTGGTCAAGAAGGTCAATGGCCTGTGTCATCAATAGTGTAGCCAGCAGGACCAAGGCAGCCATCATCCTCTGTACTCAGCACTGATGAGGCTGCAGCTTGAGTACTGGGTCCAGTTCTGGGCCACTCCAAGAAAGACTTCAAGGAGCTGAAGCATGGCCTGACAAGAGCAATGGAACTGGTGGAGGCTCTAGAAAATAAGTCCTTTGAGGAGCAGCTGAGAGAGCTGGAGGTGTTTAACCTGGAGAAAAGGAGGCTCATGGGTAACCTTATTACTCTCTGCAACTAACTGAAAGGAAGAACAAGAGGAAATGGCTTCAAGGTGTGCCAAGAGAGGTTTAGATTAGGTGACAGAAACAACTTCTGTATGGAACAGGTTGTTAAGCACTGAAATGGGCTGCCCAGGGAGGCAGTGGAGTCACCATCTCTGGAGGCATTCAAGAAACAACTGGATGTAGTACTCAGTGCTATGGTTGACAGGGTGATGTTCGGTCAAAGGTTGGACTCTGATCTTAGAGGTCTTTTTCAACCTGAAATGTTTGTGATTCTGATTCTGTGATACAGAGGAAAGGTGACGCACCCTAGGTATCAGCAGCTAAAAGGAAGAGTGAAAGAAAGTACCAGGTTTTGCTGCAACTTTAGGAAAGGTCTCAGGCACTATACTTCCTAACATGGGACAGGATGGGCTAGGCTAGCATGGAGACCTGCCCATAGATATCCACCAAATCATACGAGCATTCCTGATGACTCTGTGATATTCTAACATCTACAGTTCCTTCCAGCAGATTAGCAGTGACAGTCTTCTGCAGCACTAAGGAGAAAAAATAAAATGCTGTTTGGGACTTCTTTTCTCTTTCTACCACTGTCTATCATTTTGGCTACCATCATTTGGCACCAGAGGTGCAGAAGGGTTGATCTGTTGCCACCCAATTTTCCTTTATGTAGCTGCACAACATCCACCAGTGGTTTAGGCCTCAGGGTTGTTACAGACCCACCTGAAAGATCTTCTGCTTTCCTTCTGCTGTTCCTCTACTCTCCAGCTGTGTTTACACTAGTATCAGCTGCCTTCTACACAGCTCCTCCATACAGCTGGCTCATTCACCCACCCATGCACCCACACATGTAAGATCCCCAGCCATCAGCAGTTTGGGGAATTTTTCTCTTATACATACAGAATTATGGAATCCATGGTCCTTGTAACATAACATCTCTGACATGTAACTTTTCTGAGCTCCAAGGCCGCATCACAGGGATGTGCCCCCTTGCAGATTAGCAACAGAAACAGGAGCCACAGGAAAGGGGGAAGTTCCAAAGAAGGACAGACCCACCTAACTTCATTAAGAACTGGAGCTCCTGCAACAGCACTGGGAAGATGGTCAGAAAAGTTAATTTTTCCTAAATCCCACGACAGATTATGCTTCTGAAGATGAAAGGACCAGCAAGATCTGACAAAGTGCAGGAGAAAACTACAAAGTGCTTCAGCTTACACTTTCTGCCAGATTTAGGAGATGAGATTTTCTTCGATGTCATGCTTTGGGAGCAGTATCTGCTTTTCTTCTGTAGCATCTGGAGGAGATTTGGTGCCACACCTGGGAGAAGTGATACACTTCATGCAAGGGAGACGCCATGTAAGACAACTTTGTACCATCTGCTCTGTGGCAGAAGTCAGTCAGACAAGGTCAAACTACCTCATGGGTTACTTTAAACTCCTTGCAGACTTAAAGCATCCAGATGAAAAGGATGCCTCTGGAGAGCTGAGGTCTTGAAGGTCTTCAGCATCACTGGAATGCAACTGCTCAAGGTCAGTCCTGCACTCCAGCTCTGTGCTCTTACGCAATCAAGCCTGGTTGAATCTCCTACTACTAGTCCTCTCCTACTTCTAATGTATGCATCATACATACACAACACATAAAAAACATGCACAGCTTGCATATACAGTAAGGGGAAATAGTTTTGGTATTTATGGGGAAAGCCCTTGACTCTTTTCCTGAGTAAGGAAAGCTCAGGAAGAAAAGCAGGTCAGATCAGCCAGTACCTACAAGCGGTACCTTCAAAGAACTGCTTAGTGCCAAGTGGAACAGAATTGAAGGCCAGACAATCCTGCTAAACTATCCTAGGGAAAAAACCGAGGCATGCAGAGATCTGCATTGGGAAGAGTTCATGCTTATTGTATGTCATGGGGATTTTTAACCCTATTCATGCTGGCTCTTCTCCAGCTTCTAGGCTGCAGCCTCCTTGGGCACAACCACTGTTTGCAGAATAGGACAGATCTGTAAGAACCAAGGGCTGTAACTGAACTTCCACTAGCTGGGGTTTCTCTGGTTGGTACTTGGGCTGTACCTGTAGTGCTATACTCCTATATACAGGCTGAACCTTACTACTGCCTCACCTCCAGCAGCTCTGAGTGTCACCCTCAAGGTACGCTGTCAACCTCTAGCTGTGTTTTCTGCCAGCAAGGTGAGAATACCGAGGTTAAGGAACCAGTTTTCAGTTGTTTTTTTTCTTTCTGCTGTAATTCAACACAGCTGAATTGCTCTGCTGGCAAGGAGAGGATCCTCCCTTCCCGTACAGCTTGCTGCATTACACCACCTGTCCATGAGGGGCAGCCCTGAGGTTCACTGCTTTGAAGGGAGGAATTAAGCTTCTCCCTTAATTTTGGAAGGAATTAAGTTCTCAAGAAGGCATTCTGCCCCTCCATCTGCCCCCTTTAAAATGAGGGTTGCTGAAGGGACTGGTATCATGCCTTGGCTGTCTTCACCCTCAACATGGAAAAACTGGGAAGGGCTCCTGGGTCTTTCCTCTGCTACTACACAAAAAATTGAGTATTTTGCCAGTTGCAAATTGGAAAACATAAGGGACTGAGCCTGTACAAGAAGGTAGAGAAAGTAGAACAAAAAAAATTGGATAAAGTTATCACTCAGTTTTTGCAAATCTACAATGTACTGCCATCAGAGGCTCTTCATCTGTAAGCAACACCCTTGCAGTGAGACAACAGTACCCCTTCATGCAGTTGTGCCCTGGAATCTCTAAGCTCTCCTCTATGTCTTTACTAATTCCTATAGAGAACTGATGCTACTTTTTTTGCATTATGTACACAGTGTGAAATATGGCCCACTCCTTCATAGAAGATCAATATGATGAACAATAAATATTGTTATTGATTTTGCAGTATTGTAGATGACTCTCCAGCTCTATGGCATATTAATGGTAGTTAACCAGTAATTCATTTTAGGGCGGCTGGTATTTTCTTTTAAAGAAGGTGAGCACTAGGGGTCTTTTACATTCAGTAACCTATGACAGGCTTCTACCTTCACTTAGCAGAGCATGGTGAAAAACAGTGGTCCAGTCCACAGCTAATGTAAACCAGTCTCAGACCATTTACTTCAATGAAGCTATGGCAATTTACAAGAATTGCAGATATGCATGGCAAAATCAACGCAGAAGCCAGTATATAGATCATTTGGGAGAAGAAAGCAGAAATGCCAAGGCGTTCACAAGAATTTCTATCATCATCATCATCATCATCATCATCATCTCTTTCTCACAGATGCAATCATGTTTTAAAAGATACATACTGAGGAGTACCAACACTGAAAGATGAAGGCTGTATATAAGCACAGAGTACTTCCCAACTGTTAACAGCCAGTTTTACTTATTACACACCAAAAATAGTCATTTAAGTATGTCTAGGTAAGTCTCTGACACTGAGGTCTAATAGTCCATACTATTAGAGTTTCTCAACATGTAAAACACAAAAGTGCCTATTGGGAATGGTTACTGGACCACACAAGAATATGGAGATTAATAGTCATCTCAGGACAGATGCACACGAGGAACTGTTTTATAAATCAGGATAGCACAGTCATGTTTCCATGTTGGGAAGCATGCAGTGACATGGTTCAATTCACCCATGTGGCCATTACACCTGGCTGATCTCTATCTAATAGTGCATTTCAGAAAAGGGCTTAGTATACACACTGTGGCAAATTATGAGAATTTCACTGGCCCCGTTTATTGACAAGAGTTCTTATGTAAACCTTGTCCTAGTTCAGCAGCCAGGACCAGTTTATCACTGTGTGCGGGTGACCAAAGCAGTGTATTATAAACCCGCTATGTTATTTCTCATGAACTGTTAACAAAGGACCATTTGCAGCAGCTGCTCAGGGCACACTCGACCCCTCAGGGTGAGAGCTGGGTGTTAAAGAAGCCTGTGAGATACGAGCTGTGATAACTCCCCTTTGGGAAGTCATTAGCACCGTCACACCCAGCCTGAGGGGGTGTGTCCGTTAGTGGGCCATCAACAATTCCAAAAATACCCCATGGGAGTTAGATCATTGTGGAAGTCCCTGCCCTGGGGGAGGTACTGAGCGTTTCAACCTGAACCTGAGGGTATGTAATCTTGGGGTTGAGGGACTTCTCTCATTGGATCCAGAGGAGGACCAGAACCTCGACAGCAGGAGACCACTACTCTCAACCAGACTGTGATCATCATGTGTACCAACAGGTTTTTTTGCTTCCTTTTACTTTGGACTCAGGAGAACCACATGGGTCTCAGCACAGAGGCAAACGAACACCGTTATGTTTGTGCCCCAGGGTGCTGGGTTATACTTCTGGGGTTTGTGGGGCAAAACCAATTTCTCTTTGTATCACTGCATTTACTGTAATATTTTTATTAAATTGTAACTCTGACTTAGAACCTCTTTCGTGTTGGGTTCATTTCTCCTGCCCATTTACCTTTAAACCAGCACAACCTATGGGTAGCACTTTTTCATTTTTCTATGCCTATAGAGATTCTGCACATACACAGACCTGCTGCTGAAAATGCAGAACTGTGACTTCTAAAGTAACACACTAACTCAAGAAGCCCACCCACTGCCCAGTGAGCAGAGTTCAGCTACTGCTAAGTTTATATTTCCTGCAGTTTCAATGCAGAGTGGCTGTTTCATCACTTCAGTCTTAAAATCTTCCTGCAAGCTATTTCATTAGACACCAAAAATGAATTATACAGTCAGGAAACACTTGCCTTCATACCTCAAAAGAATCCTGGATCCGTATCTCACAACTTCTCCTTGCTGAGTACATAAAGTGTTGATGCACTTGTATTAGCTGATATAGCAATATCCAGACTTGCAACGCATTAGTTTAGTTTAATTTGTAGCTGGCTTTGAGGTTGGACAGTAGCCTTGAACAAGGCCTGTATGAAATCACTCCCTAACAACATAATCAGGAACTCTGGTACAGTATGTTTCTCCCACCAGGCAATCATGACAGAGCTATTTCAGATGTCAAAGAAGGCTGGCACCATTACTTACTTTCTGCTGAGACACTGCATCCCAAGGAACAAAACCTGCATGGTTGCTCTGCCTTTGAGAGAAATACTTCTGTTCTCTTCCCATCAGAAGTTGCAGATTATCTTTGATTCCAGCACTGAACTTTTAGCTTGCTATAAAGTTAATGTGCTAGACAATGTTCATTTCAGGCAAGGCTGTGGGGTTGTGTATTTTCTGCCACCCCCAAAAAAGGCCATTATCCATAATTACCCATTACCATGCATAATTATTTCTTCTATTCTGGTCTATGGCCCCCAGGATTTTATGCTGTTACAGCTCACTGCATTATCTTATCAAATTTGTTAAGGAAGCTTTTTTGACCTTTTGAGCAGTTGTCACAGCATATACAAAAGCCAGCAGTAAATTGCCTAAGCATCTAGTGTGTGATCTATTTGTACCTTGCACAGATAGTGTATAGAACAGCACACACAAACACCTTTTCCTATTCCCACTCCATGCTTCAGCTAAAATCAGAAGAGGAAAAAAAACCTCTTTGGTAAAAGAGCAGGAAGGGAATAGGAGGCTAAAGTTTCTCAATGGGAATTTGAGGCACATGATAGCAAGCAGCTAAGCCTGAAGCATCAAGCTCTGGAGAAGATTGCTGCTGCTCTCCCCTCTGATACCACCTTTTCTTTTATTCCTTTCCCTTCATTGAGTCTGACTCCACTATTTCAGCTTCTTTTCACACCTTTGTAACTCAGCTGATCCCTGCTCTTTCAGTCAGCAGAGCACAGACCACCCCACCACCCACGTGCAGCTTCTGTGAAGGCAGTATGGGTTCCTAAGAGACAAATTTGGTCCAACATGACATTCACAGGGATTGTCCTTTATAGACACTGATGTGAGTGCGCACAGGAGCAGGTTTTTGTCTGCACTGCTCTCAAAGCTCTCAGCAGAAGACCAGACACTGCCCTGCATCCCAGTACAATCTGTTTCAGCTAACAGCTCTACTGCACTTCAAGTCAATGTACTGTTCCTATTCTCTCTTCTTCCTATGGGCACTGGAACTCCAGACTACAGAGAAAGACAGCTTTCAAGAAAACAAGAGAGCTGTATCCTGACTTTCGTCTTGCCCTTAGTCCTCTGTTTATCAATACACTCCAGAGGGTGCTCTATCTCAAAACCTTAGGTGATGGTATGCATAAAACTCTCAACTCATATCACTATCTGCAAAGAGCTATCTAAGAAATTATAACTTAGCAATTTATAGTAAAAAAAAAAAATTGGTGCTTTTGAACTGTGTGGTTAAATAAATAAATCTCCCAAGAATCAGAAAATCTGACACTTTTCTGCCATCATGACAAATAAAAGGAAACATCAAGGGTCAGGTGTTTACTTTGGGCTAAAGCGCACAGTATGAGAATTGCTGTAGCACAAGGTAAATGCAGAATCATGCCTTCCAGATCTGCCAATGAAAGCCCTCTCCCTAAAAGCAGACTGAAAACACAGACACCCTGGACTCCTGAAAGCAACTCTGAATTCAGACCCTATGAGAGGGCTACCTGAGTCACTGCCGTGAAGATAAAACCCTTCTCTGTGTTTCTACACAGTTTGCAAATCTCTGGCCCACCACTCTGTGCTGCTTCTCAGGCAACAGGGAGGTGGAGACCACTCAGCCATCAAGATGGGCCCACCAAGCAGGAGGGGAGTTTGTGCTTGTACTTCTGTACTGAAACCTAGTTTCTGAGATGTACGGGGCTTTCCTACTCTCATTCACCTATGGAAAGCCACATCTGCAGCACTCTCAATTGTTTCTACCAGAAAGCTTTGGAGAAAATGATGTCTTTTCCTCCCTCTCCCAGTTGCTAACCTTGTGGCTCCATCTTGAGCTCAAATGCCAAATCCAACAGTTCTTTTTCCTTCTTGTTAGGATTCCCTTCCCCAACGGCCCTGGATACCCTTAGCTGTACTCTGATTAACATCTATTACAAAGAGAGGTCGAAAAATATCAGGTATCAGCCATATCAGGTGTGTGTCCAGGTTAGGAGTATAAAAGCACAGGCAAAACAGCTTATTGCCACCACAGTACCTCTCCAACCCGACCAGGGAACAGAGTTGCTCAGCAGATACATACCCTTATTCTGAAAGCAGAAATACAGATAAAAAAAACCCTCCAAACCTAAAGACAAGCAAACTAACAAACAAAACCAAAAATCAAACATGGTCAAACAATTCTGAGACTCTTGCAGGCTCCTGGCCTCTTCCTTGGAAGTGCACAAGGATCAATCTACTCCACCTCTATCGTGAATTCACACAATACACACTCATGGATTCTGCACTACCATGCTACTACTGTTCACAACGTGTCTCTTGAAATGACAGAGAACTTTAACTTGAGCTTGTACAGTCTTGTAAAGGCATAAGAAATTCCAGTCATACTGGGGACTAAATTTTAGATAAAGGGATCCCTAAAGTGTAAAATAAATTGTTTCTTTCACTCCAGGATATGTTTTCTAGTCTTTTAATCAGTACTGTGTCTCCTGCCTGAGCTCTTCCAAGTTCAAGTTCAGGTGTGCAGGTCCAGACCATAGCTACGTCCCCACCACTAACTATAAAGACAAACCCAGGTAACTGTATGAACAGTGGAACAGATGTGATACTTCCCTTGCCTCTTCTCCTGGCCTTTGATTGGTTTTGGCTCAGTGATGCTCCTGAGCCTGGTGTGGTCTACTTAATAATCACTGATGCCTCCCAATATTTTGAGTCCATTTTTCAGAATGCATATTCCCAGGGAAGGAGTCCCACCAGCATTTCACCAGCTTCCCAATCATCACCAGTCTGCCTAGAAGAGCTGTGCCAGTCCTTGGTCATCCTTTTCCATCAGGAACCATTAACATTCAGTTCAGAACTCTTCAGGGCCACTAGCTCTGCAGTGACAATATTTATTGGGGATGGGCTTCTCAATTTTTCACTTCTGGTATGGGCATTTTTGTTTTCTGCAGTGCTTGCCAGAAGCATGTACCTTTCCATCATCTTCCAAGACAACCAGCAGTGATGCCAGATTTGTTTCCAAGATACCAATGGGGTGACCACACAGCTTACAGCAAAGAGCAGGTCCCTGTGAGACACCTCCATAAACACCACTGTGTTAAGATTCCCCACTCAGACTTACATTTTCAAACTGATAAAATCATTCTCCTTAAAACCAAGTAACACATACAATACTGATTATCTGTCTTTTCAGTCTCCTAGCCAAGAAGATGTCAGAGGATTCAAAAGCCAAATGACTTCCAGAATTGGACTGCATCAATATGTCACTTTGACAAACAATTCTGTAACAATAAGAGATTACTAACTTGACAGAATCTTCTGTTTAATCATGTTGTGTGAACATCCTTTAACAGCTGCATTTCTCCCCTTCTTGCCTATTTCAGTTTGCTGTGGATTGCCCCACTGTTTTCACAAAAACTGATGTCAGACTGATGGATTTGTAGCCACCCATTCTACTACACTCACTTTTTTCAACTGGCACAACATCAGCTTTCTTCCAGACTTAGGAGTTTCCCCAGTGCTAAGAGAATTACTGGAAATCAAAGAATAGGTAAGGTTGGAAGAGTCTACAGTGGGGTCATCTGGTCCACCCTCCTTGCACAAATAGTGTCATCCTAAAGCACAATGCATAGGATTGCATCCAGACGATCCTTGGATATCTCCAGTGAGGGAGATTCCACAGATCCTCAGTCAGGGTTGGTTTTCTTATTTTTTAATACTGCATGCAAATTGTCCACTCCTGCTTGATTTCAGTTACTGCTGGAAATGAAAGCAGAATGTCACCCTCACCATATACAGCAATACTATCTGCCTTTTATCAAAGCAGTGAGCAGAAAAAAATTACTCCCGTCTTCAATATGTAAAGTTATTATCACATAATGTGTGAAATTACTATTAATTCTGTGTGTTTCTAATAGAATTCAAAAACCTCCCAAACTTAAGACTTTTAGTTAAATTTTAATATTCACACAAAACAGTACTTTTAAAAGAAAATGTTATTTGAGAGAAAACAAAACAAGGAGTGATTTCATCCAGAAGTCTGAAACTAGGCATAATAGGTTTCTCAGTCCTACAAAGAGCCTCAGTCCAGATCCAGCTAAGAGAAGCTGAAATACCATCACTGATTTCAGTAGAACTGGAGAAGGCACATTTTGTTCACATTTGTTCACATACCTGTAACACTTAATAAAGATGATATGCTGCAAATATTTAGCGTGCAACTTAACAATCCTCCTAACACAGCAGAAGAAGAAAAACCTACACAACATAATTTTTTAATTTCACACTTAGTTTAAGCTACAGGCCCTTATTAAGATGACTACAGCAGCCAATTCAACTTTTAACATCTTCTGTCACTCATCTTTTTATGTGAGTTGGGGGGCAATGCTTGTTCTTTCCTTACTTGCACTTTTGGTTGCTATAACACAACTACAGTGATTGCACTCAAATCGTTATTGGCAAAACAAAAAAGGCTTTGGTAAAGAAAATACATTCAGAATCTTTGAATATGGCTTTGACTCTGTGAAGATGCTAGGCACTATTTCAGTGCTCCACCATATGTTTGTCCACACTGAACAGAGACAGCAGG
Source organism: Pithys albifrons albifrons (assembly GCF_047495875.1). Classification (NCBI taxonomy): domain Eukaryota; kingdom Metazoa; phylum Chordata; class Aves; order Passeriformes; family Thamnophilidae; genus Pithys; species Pithys albifrons. Next base: position 63,915,518 of record NC_092497.1, on the reverse strand, counting down.
ACTATTATTTACAAATATGTAAGCTATTAGCATGCATGACAGTTAACAGGCCCAGGACCAGTAAGACCAGTGCTTCAGAAAGTTAGGAGCATGAGAAACACAGGCCATTTTCAATCTTCATTATAAAAGCTGGGAGTATGGCTACCATGTTTGCATAGATATGTATACATATTACTATTCACCTTGAGATATCTGATTTTAGAAAGAAATTTACAAATAATTGACTTGCATTCAAACATCCAACATGCTACTAAAGTGAGTAAACAGGAACAAAAGTAAAAATCAACACAACTTTTAAAAAGATATTAAAGAATTCAAAACCAAATTAAAGATGAAAGAAAAACAGATCTCTAGACAGTGACAGAAAACAGCCCAGACACCTGCAGGCACAAAGAAGCAAATTGTGAGGAGGAGAAACAAACTCAGTGTGGATTAAATGTAGAGGGATTTAAGTCATTAACAAGAGATCAAAGGGAACATTAGAAGGGAGGGAAGGCTATACAAGTGTCTGAGATAGGAGACCTTGGAGGAAATATGACTAGGATAAAATCATTATGGCTCACACTAAAATAATAAAGGGAGTAGGATGATGGTCGGAATTAGCCGGAGTTCATGCTTGCTTATAAGCTATATGATGACAGAAACCCAAAAGATTTCTAAAAAAAGTCCAACAAGAAATAACAGGAGGACTCTACCTAATACGTGATGCAAAAACTAATACAGGAGTGGTAACAAACCACTGTAGACACCCAACAGGCCTGAGAAAGTGTGCAAAAATCACATGGACGTGCATAACTTTTGTACAGTGTTACATGGATGCAACAATACCTGCACTCACAAAATCTGTTTCAATGCAAATGCAAACTGATCACTAATGAATTTTGTTCATACGCAACAGAGAGAAATGCACAGTGACTGGAAATACACCGGCTCCCATCTGCTGAGGTTCAGCTGTGCTCATTACTTACAGACTCCCAAATCATCAAACAACTGTTTATTCTGTAAGCAATAAAACAGTATCAATAAAGACCAGAGACGGGAATTCAAAGAAAATATTAACAAATAATTAGATATCCAATTTCACTGCAAAGGAAGCGAAGCTCAGTGTTTAACTGACTCTCCTGCAAGTTCTTCAAGAAAACATACGACAGATGTGCATGAACAATGTTTGTTACTTAAGGAGCTATTCAAACCCATGATTAAGACTAGCAGGTATTCAAACTCAGAAGAAAGTTTAGCGAAGATGAAAGAAAAAAAAAGAGGAAATAGAAGAAACATATGAAAAAGTGCTCCTCCAAAACTATGGTTTAGTCCCATGTTATTAAGTGACAAATCTAGTGAAAATGGAAAACAGGCAAATAGGCTGAATTAAGAAGTTAGCTGATAAATTAAAGCAAATGAAAGATGTCTTCAAGGTGTAAGAAACCATGTGAAAAAAAGGAAAAGAAAAATCAAATCAGTGCTCAGTTAGGGAAGCGTGCAGTACTCCTTCACTCCTCACTTATATCTTTTCTTAAAACAAAGAGTCCCACACATTCAGATAAGTCATAATAACTGTTTCAAGGACACAGAAAGGAACAAGAGGTTAGCTGCAGATAGTGTAGTAATGTGCCCACAGATAGTAAATTCTTAGAAATTCCTAGTACATATTCTGCTCCTGCTCCATTCCTTATCTGAGTGTTCATAATGACAAATGGAAAGCACAAGCTGACACAGATAACTCTCTAAACCTGAATGCACATATGCAAATGCCAGTGTGTGGGAGGAAGACCCTCCAGGGCACAAAGAACAATAGGATGTGCTGACCAGCCCTGTTACCTTAGCTGGGAGGAGAACCTGGTGCTAGGACAGTGTGCCAAATAAAGTCTATTCAGCACACAGCAAACACTGCTCAGCAGGGATCCTGCCCCAGTCAGTAGCTCTGTGTCTGGAAACCTCATGCAGTGCATGAAAAGTTGGACAGCAAGATGCTAGAAACATGTAAAGTCCTATGGTGAAGTATTTTTTAAAATTAAAAAACAAAAACCAACTAAAAAAACCCCTCCAGATTCTTTCAGGGGAAGAATCTCTTCTCAAATGTGAAGGAAGACAGAATAACTGCTGAGCTCCCTGTGATTTTCAGCACCATCTCAGGACTGAGCAGCCCTTCTCTCCCAGATTAGGCAAGTCTGCATAGGTCATGAGGTCCTTGGCACCCTTGCTTCCTTACGTGCCTGGTGCTGCAGAAAGCTCTGTCCAGCCCATGCCTCTGGTGAAAACTGCCCTGGACAAGGATCCAAGTACCACATACACAGAAAAACAAAAGCAATCTTCTCTGAGGGTTTTCAAAGTCTGTTCACACTTCTATTTATTTTTATACTTCCACTGAAGCTTCAGATGGGATTGTAAGCCTCAAATGAAAAATAGAAACTCTTCATTCAGAGACTCAACTCTGAAAATTGCCACTAGTTCTACCTGTTTCCAGTATGACAGAAATACCACACTTTGTTGACAGAATCTGTGCCTCACTGAATAAACATGCACAGCACTTTATAGACATTAGCTCAGTTAAAGCTCAGGCACCTCCACACATGTGCACATGCAAAGCTGCAGTAATGAACACTGCTTTAAAGGAGGAGCAGGGAATGTGCAAGCTTTGCAAGCTGCAGGCTCCAGAACTGGAGAATTAACTGGAAACATCTAATCAGGGATGCAGAACTCTGTAACATTATGATTTATTTAATGCAGTCAAACAATGGCCAGAGGCAATGAATCATATAGGAGATGACAAAGCTTCAGGAGATTTCTGTCATCTAGTTTAACCTGCACATTGATCAGAGTTTACCCCCATATTAATCACTTGAGATTGTAATCTAACACACTCTTAAACACTTCTCCTGATTATGCTTCACTTACCCCCTTGTCCTTATGCAGGTCACTCCATTGCTAATTGCATTTCTAGTTAGGAGAAAAAGTGTCTAGTGTCTAATTTAATTTTGCCTTTTTTAGTTTCAAGCCGTTGCTCCTTGTTATGCTATCTCAAGCACTGTAAATAATCCCTCCCCCTCCTCCATATTATTACCTCTCAAATATTTATAGACTGTTATATCCACCCTTAGTCTCCTTTTCTACAAGCCATACATCATTTTTGTCACCCTTCCCTCTATCCTTTCAGATTTATCTATGTCCTTTTATAATGAGATGCTCAAACTCCTTTGCTGTTTTCCCAAGTATAGTGAACCCAAAGAAGCAGAGAAGCTGAGATGCCCACACCTTGCTTCACAAGCAATGTCTTTCTAAAAAACTGAGCAAAACACATGCTATTTCAATAGCAACTGGAAAGTACAAAGCCATGGACAACACACTATGGAGGGCATCATTCACTGCATAGTTGTATAAGTCAGAAATTAAAAAAGCATACGAAGGGGAACGATTAGTCAAAGCAAAACACTTCCATAATATTTACTTAGCTCAGCTTGAAAGAGAAAGAAAATAACCATAAAGGCAGAAGACCATCTCCAGCAACTGCTTCCCAAGACAAAGTCTAACTTATGCTATGGAAATCATGCCACTCCAAGAAGGGAGAACAGTTCACAAATGCTTATGAGAGACTCATGTAAATATGATTCTTTTTCTCTCAACAGCAACAAACTGGAGAAAACCACATGATGATGATGATGGATGGAAAAGTGTTATTTACAAGTGAAGGATGAAAAACTTGAAGGGTGCAAAACTTTCTTTGCTAGCTGTTACAATGCAGTAAAGACATTACACTCTTCAATTACACTCTTTACTTTGGAATAGAGACTTGTTGGGTTAGGAAGAAGCTGGGGAAAAGCACCAGTAAGCAATGGAAGAGATACTTAGAGGGCTTGGAGAGTTGGCAGGGACAGGAGGCAGCCAGCATTTAAAACTGGTAAAGAAACAGCCATAGGTGCAGCAGAAGAAAAACATCCTTAGGAAGTAATAAAGAAACCAAGACAAAAGAGAAGAGTAGGAGGATGGACCCACAACGACTGCAGACCTACCAAGATCTTTGACAGCATGCAGCCATCATGTCAGCCCTAGCATAGGCAGCCAAAGCAGCTAATGCCTTCCTCTTCTACTCAGCTTTGCTGAGGCTGCTGTCACCTGAACTACCAATCTCCTTCACCACCTGTGAACCTCCACAAAGATAATTCTTTATTCAAAATTCTACCCCTAAGTGTTACTGGGTCAAAAGAGTCAGGATTTCTTTCAGAAGCTTGCGGATGTTGATCAATATTGAGGCTGACTGATCTTCAAATTTCAATAGGTTGACTTAATGTCAATACAAACAAGTAGGCACTTCAGAGATTCACAGAGTAGTCTAGTTTGGAATGGACACCTGGAGACCAGCTGGCCCAACCTTTGCTCAAAGCAGGGCCAGTTTCCCACTTGGATCATGTTGCCTAGACATTATCCAGCTGAGTTTTCAGTCTCACCAAGGATGGAGGTTTTACAACCTGTCTGGACAACCTGTTTCAGTCCTTAAGGACTCTCACCATGAAACGTTCATGGCAGCTTCCTCATGATGCCCCTCAATTGACTCAAATGAAGCTTTTTAATGAAACCAAAATTCTGACAGCACATGATACTATACTGTAAATACCTCTGGAGGGATTTCTTTTGTAAGAAAATTTCTCACTTGTTTTTAAAACAGACCATGACATCTTTTAGTTACAATATAACTAATTTTTTTTTAAATTACCTCTGCAGCACAACAGCTTCAAGGTCATGACATCAATTTTTGAAACCATAATACAATGATTAAAAAAGAAAAGGAAGAATCAAGTAGGCAAGGAAGGGCTTTTACAGGCAGCTAGGGCACTGCAAATTCAAAGAGATCTCAGTACTGTTGTTCATTAGGCATTGTATTACTGCCAACCCCACCATAGTCTGTGTGAGCAGACAGATACCCATCTGTTTGTCAAAGAGTTTCAAAGTAAAGGCAGAACTTCCTCAGAGAAATGTAAAAAAGTACTATTTTGTTTCTGTCACGTAATAAACATAGCAAATGGAAATAACAAATATAAGCTTACTACTCACAATTGTTGACAGTGTGTTTGTCAACCAATGACACTAGGAAGGCACTTGAACAATGCTGTCATTTCAAAGACAAAGACACAGCACAGAAGCAGCAGCCAGCATTTTGCATCACACACAGTAATCCCGTCCACCCTGGATCCTTCTAAATTGCACCACAACAATGGCACAGAGCAGCAGAAAGAAGGGGTACTTTCCAGCACCTTCCAGTCATCTGGCGATCATAGAATCCTAGAATCCTAGAATCATAGAATTGATTGGATTGGAAAAGACCTCTGAGATCATCAAGTCCAACCCTTGGTCCAACTCTAGTTCATTTACCAGATCATGGCACTCAGTGCCATGTCCAATCTGCGTTTAAAAATCTCCAGGGATGGTGAATCCATCACCTCTCCGGGCAGCCCATTCCAATGCCTGAGCACTCTCTCTGGAAAGAATTTTTTTCTGATCTCCAACTTCAATTTCCCCTGGCAGAGCTTAAGCCCGTGTCCTCTTGTCCTATTGCTGAGTGCCTGTGAGAAGAGACCAACCCTCACCTGGCTAGAACTTCCCTTCAGGTAGTTCTAGACAGTGATGAGGTCACCTCTGAGCCTCCTCTTCTCCAGGCTAAACAACCCCAGCTCCCTCAGCCTCTCCCCATAGGGCTTGTGCTCCAGTCCCTTCACCAGCCTTGTTGCTCTTCTCTGGACTCGCTCCAGCACCTCAGTATCTTTCCTGAACTGAGGGGCCCAGAACTGAACACAATACTCAAGGTGTGGCCTCACCAATGCAGAGTACAGGGGAAGGGTCACTGCACTGGTCCTGCTGGCCACGCTATTTTTGATACAGGCCAGGATCCCATTGGCCTTCTTGGCCACCTGGGCACACTGATGTATGTTGCAGCCACCCCACTGGCCAACTGCCAAACACAACCCTTATTCTGTGACAAGGACCAAATATAATGAAGCAAAGGTGAAATGCCATCTCCTTCCCACAGTGTGAGCAGCTTTCATTCTGAGGTGTTTAATGATCACAATTGCTTCCTTAAAATGTCAGGGCTCCAAACTGTCACAGAACAGTGAAGAACACAGCTTTTACAAACTGAGCATGTCTGAAAGGCACGTTTTAAATGCTTCATCATCGTCTTTCCTAAATTTCCCACACCTGTCAACCCAACAAGATGTACCTATGCCACAGAAAGAAGGACAACTACATCAAACACTCTGGGAGATAATGCCTTTTGCTGTTCTGTACAATTAAACGGCCTTCTCTTTCAGCAACCTACAACTTTTTAAAGGAAAATGCACAGAAATAACAAATTCTGTTTGCAAGATGTCTGCTAATGCCCTGCAACCACAGTTTTCTCCTTTTCAACTACCCTGCAAAGTCCCAGTTTGCTTTTGAGCGGGAAGAAACACTCTATCCAAAATAAACTCTTGACGTGGTTAATACTCAAACACCTATGCTTTGACCATAAATCATTTTACCCCTTTTCAAAAACAGCATGTCACGACAGGATCTGAAAAACTGTCTCTGGTTTCTAGGTGCCATAATATTTCTGATCTGTCAATAAAATGGATACAGTGAGGAAAAACTCTCTCTGTGGCACTATGTCTGATTTGTGTGACTTGTTCATACATTACTCCTCTGCTGGCAAACAATGCTCTGTATGATGGAAGTCCAAAAGAAAAACTGCTCTTGTGGAGCCAAAACCTTAGAGGAGGAACAGAATTATCACTATCAAAACCACCTCTTGCCCAGTTTAATGTGAGTCATACAGGACACCCTGCACTCCCAGGAGCCACCGGTACCCCTGGGGCTCGCAGGGAGCTGCTGCCTTCCCTGCCACAAAGGTTTCACTTTCTCTACTTGCTTTAATAATTACTGCAAATTCTTGCAAAATCAGCATCTCAGCCTACCAAACTTAGACAATGACACTTGCTTTGATGGGGTCTCTAGTTTTGCTTGCAGTTTAGCATACCAGTAAAATCATAAAACAGCATGCAATAATCCATCAAGTACGTGGTCCTGAAATAATGCAATTCCTAAAGTAAGAGATTCTTGTCACATTGCAATTTTTCATCTAAAAAAGATCTTTATATGTTAAAAAGAATAGCATAAGAATATTTAAGCAGTATTCCTCACCAAAGCCTATACTGGAATGCCTGCTAAAGCTCCCCTACAGGTCCAGATAAATGCAGAGCACCTCCTAGAGCTTGAGATCTAGCACATAGTCCCTGGTATCAATTCAAAATCCACAAGTACTCACACTGAGTTCAACAAATGAACCTACTAAAACTATTTAGGACATAACTTTATTTTTACAGTGCAGCTGCCTTTGAGCTAAAAGCACAGCTGTCTGTTGCTACTTAGCTGCTTAAAAACGAAACTATGAATCGTCCACAGATTCCTCCACTTCTGGTGAACAAGGCTAACCCTACCTTGATCCTTGCCTGGAATCACATCTTATTTCTGGAGGTGAAGCTGTGTATTTTAAATGTTGTCACCCATAAACAGTGATTTAGCGGGTGCTAGTTATTTAGTAAAATGATTGTGAAACAATGTATTTAAATTGCTCACAACAAGAAATCTTCTTTAAGAAAGATGACCGCTTTGATCAAAAACATTCAAATCATTCAAGTTACTTTAAAATTAGGCATTTTTATGTTTTCAAATCTTTATTCAAGCATCTAAATTGCCTTAAGCTTGTTTGGTCCATATTTTTCAGTAAAAGGCCATAATTTAATTCAATTAATAAGCAATTATTATAGTGGGATTAATAAACTGAATCCTGTCATTGACGTTTAAAAAACATTAAGATCAAAGCTAATGCCAGTTCTATCAACAGTAAGACAATTTCATTTTTTGGTCTCTCATATAGACAGGGATCTTCTTGTTCTCCTGAGTTACACACAATCTCTATACATTACACAATATACTGCTTTAATCTTGGGCCTGCTTTTTCCATGTCCATAGACAACACATGCAGTAATGCAAATATGAAAGGAGTAACTGCATCAATTCAACGGTGACACTAACATAATGAAAACAAAAAAGCTAATAAAAAGCTATTTATTGTTTTATTAAGCAGTTCTAAAATCTTCCCAAAGAAATTCCTCTACCTTGGTCTGAAACTGCCTGAATGCACTGGGTGCAACAAATCCATCTGACAAGATATTAAATGGCCTGCAGAACAAGTAACGTCATTTGACAGACCCGTATATGCACTGTCCTTTTATTAGTTAATACAGGCATTGCCCACTTCAGAATCATCTTTTCACCTGTATCATTGACTCCAGCATAGATGATTAAAACTGAGTGAAATTTCCTTTGCCTTTTTTTGTATTTCTTTGCTTTTTTTTCTGTCTATACACAAGAAGTCAATTACATCAGGGTTTTTTATACATATTCAATTTCTGTATCTGTCAGGCATTGGTAGAAACATGAAAAAGCCATTTGCCTAGGAAAAAACATTTTGCCTAGAGTCTTCACTTTAGTGCCTTTGAGTTCTATCTGTGGTTAGCCATGCTTGTACTGAATATACAAATATTGTTGATTGTTGTTGTGTTTTTGGGGTATTGCTGTACAGAGGTTAAACGCAATACAGTAAGTTGCAGTAAAGTGGAAGGACTGTATCAGTCTTTTGTAATTCATCACACCATGCCACACAGAACCGATGTACCACTTCAAGTCACATAAGGTTGACAGATCTCTGCTGCTGAGATCAATGACATTACCTACATACTTGGCTTCTACACAATTCTGGAAACTCTCAAATTTTGAAGAAAATACCAAGCCAGCCAAAACACAGTTGCCAGGACTGTGGCAGAACATATTTTGGGACAAAGGAGAAAAGCAGCCCATAAATCTCTACTTGCAGACATACACCTTATTGAATTTAATTACAGGGCAAATCTGTAGCAAAGAAGTTGATTTTCAAGTAAAAATAATCAATGAAAAGGAGACTGATCCTGGATTCTTTCCTTCTGCTAACTGTACCAGCTGCGCAACACTGCTCTGGGAGAGGGGGCTCTCCATAACCATGTCACTGGAGAAAGTGGAAGAGGCACAACAGCAGGCATAAGCAGTGCCAGCCACTGCCCCCAGCCGTGAGCATCGCCCTCCCAGCACCTTACCTGATGTTGTACTAGCTGCTGTCATGGCTGTACTCATTGAGTGCATAGGGTTGATGCTTTCCAACGACAGGCAAGAGCTGCCACCACTGGTCTTCATAACAAATGTCTCAGAGCTACCACCACTGGTCTTCATAACAAATGTCTCGGGGATACTGGGCAGGGGCACTGGGTGGCTGATGCCCAGTTCCTCTTCCTGAGCTTGCTGTCTTCTCAGCGCAACCTGGGAACAAAAGACAGGCGTAAGGGTACGTTCTGCGGCTTGAGCACAATTTATACCGGCAAGAGTGAAAGACCAAGATTCCAGGCTGATATTTCCCTTCTGACACTCTGAACGGGGTTGATCATAGAACCAGGGAATCGTTAAGGCTCAAAAAGACCTCCAAGATTATTTAAGTCTAACCCTTGACCAAAACACCACCATGTCCACTAAACCATAGCACTACCACGTCCAGTCATTTACAACACCTCCACGGATGCTGACTCCAGCACTTCCCTTCCAATGCTTGACAACACTTTCTGTGAAAAAAATCTTCCTCATGGCCAGTCTGAACATCCCTTGATGCAGGTTGAGGCCATTTTCTCTATCCTGTTGCTAGCTGTCTGGGAGAGGAGGCCAATCTGCTACGACCTTTCAGGTAGCTGTAGAAAGTGATAATGTCTCCTCAGAGCCTCCTTTTTTCCAGGCTAAACAAACAACCCCACCTCCCTTAGCTGGTCCACATATGGTTTAATTTCTAGACCCTTCTCACAATCCAGCCAATGGGTAAAGGAGGACATAAACGAGGTTATAAAGCTACCACAAACTAACCTCTTCATGTGTCCAAGCATATATGAACAAGTCTACGAAATGCTGGTTCCACATACACCAAGGCCAGATGAAGACATATTACAGCTGACTGCATTCACCCAACACAGCCACTCCAGGGAAAAGCATACTGTGAAAAGTATAGTCACTACCCTCATCTCTGCTGATATACAGCTGCTGGGGCCAGGAAATTAATCTGCAGAGCCCTGCCTCTTCATCAGGATAAGCAGCTCTTCATGAGGACTTGTAATCTGCTGCTAGATTCCCTTGCTGGCACTTGGCTGGAAATGCTGCTCTTCCAGTACATTTCAGCACACAGTACACTGTACACATACAACCATTACATAAGAAGCATGGGAAATGTAGGATGTAGACAGCATCTCAGGTAGCATCACACACATTGCATACAGCTGGCCAGGCCTGAACAAGCCAAAACTTCCCATTTCTTTCCCAACAATGTTTCAAAGCCTAGCTGACACTGGACAAGCCCATAGGCACTATGCAGTCTGCACATGGGTGCAATGGGTCTCTTCTGCCTCATCTGAATTGGCAGATCCATTTTGCCACTGCTACAGCTACCTACCCTGCTACTTGTCAGGTGACTGATTTGCATCTTTATTTGAATCTTGGAAATTTTGTTCCAGATTAGAGTGGCACTGTAAGCTTTTCTTGCTGGAAATTCTCATGGGTATGTTGGGCAGGACTTCCCTACATTTCCATGTTGAACAGCACCATTTTTTCTAATATAGATGTGGAATACTGTCAATTAGCATTAGCCCTTTCTAATAAGAGATGTCCCAAGTAGGAGGTGCAGATTTGCAAACACCACTATAACTTTGACTTCACAAGCCAATAACCTTGACCTGTAAAATTCCACTGGCGTCAAGGGGCTTACTGAAAGGGAAAAAAGACAGACTTTCAATGTGCAACTCCTACACAGATAAGGTTTAGTTAGGGAGGCTTTCAAAATCACTTTCAAATACTAGCCAGGGAAGAGAAAACCCACAGGACGGCCATCACCAGAGCCTGCTAGCAGGAGGCATCCACTGCCTGAGAGAAGCAGCTGAGTCGCAAAGGAACAGTCTGTATAGCAGGGAACATTTGCACGGGAAACATGACACTTTATGCTGCATTCCCCGAGGCAGATAGCTAAGGAGTTCACGTTTATTATTTCATGATTCACACCAGGCAGAGAAAATGCATGTCACTCCGGCCTAACAACAATTTGCGGACTGCCCCACCATCGACAAGGAAGAATTGTTTAAATGAACGAAAACTGAATCCCAGTGAGATCTGAGGACGTTTCATACACCTTCACTGTAATTGAATACAAAATTGGAGAAGGATTTAATCTAGAGCTGCTTAGGTTTTTAAAAGCCACACATTCATTTTATGTGGCATCACGAAGCTCTGAGTGTACATCAGTTGCAAACTGGATGTCGGGGTCTGACAGCACTGCCTTTACTTGCAGTAGCAGCCCAAATGCCTTCTAAAATCTCTGCAGGGGACCACTGCACTACGCAGAGCGCGCAACGCCCCTGGCAGAGCTCGAGAATGGCCGCAGCCATAACGCGCCGAGAATTACTCAAGTTCTCAAGATAAGGATCAGCAGGGCTAATACAGCCCTAAATTTACTCAGCCAGAGAGCTGTGACTTCAGCGGGACTACCCAACGAAACAAATTGATTCCTATCTAAATTGGATGCACCGAACACTGAGGCGTCATTTAGATTTAAAACGACCCACCTACACAGCTTCTTGCAGAGCTGTGCTGTGCAAAATCTGCAACAACGCCGTTAAAGGGAAAGAAAAAGTTATAAATGCGTTCAAGTAAAGCCACTCAGAATCAGAAAACGCAATTACATCGAATCTGAAATCAGCAGCGCAAATTATTTTCGAAATGCACTTAGCTGGCTAAATTACTTATCATCCCGGTAAAGGCGAGCTGGAAAAGGGCCCTGGGTCGGCAGCTGGCCCCGGGCGGCGGGAGCTGTCCAGGGGGCCGGGCTGTGCCGAGCGCTCCGGCAGCGCTCCCGCCGCCATCCCCAGCTGCGGCCCTGCGCGCCTTCGGGCAGCTCCCGTGTGCTACGGGGGATGGAGTGAGGGGGCTAAAATTAAAACATCTAATCAAAATTAAGCTGAAGTCTCATTAACGTAGAAAGGCGGCGGCCTGCCTCCTGACTTCAACCCAAGGGAGGCCCCGCACGGCTGCGGATGCACACCGCACCTCGGCGCGGCCGCCTGGCCCCGCCGGGCACAGAGACCCGACGGGCACCAGCCCCGCCGAGCAGAGACCCGAAGGGCACCAACCCCGACGGGCACCAGCCCCGCCGAGCACAGACTCGATGGGCACAGCCCCGCCGGGCACCAACCCCGCCGGGCACAGCCCCGCCGGGCACCAACCCCGCCGGGCACAGCCCCGCCGGGCACAGCCTGGGCACCAACCCCTCCGAGCACAGCCCCGACGAGCACAGACCCGATGGGCACAGCCCCGCCGGGCACCAACCTCGCCGGGTACAGCCCCGACGGGCACCAACCCCGCTGGGAACAGCCCGCCGCCGACAGCGCGCCGAGCGGACACCCCACCGCGCCCCGGGCACTGCTCACCTGCGCTGCCATCACTCGCTGCCGCTCGGCGATCAGGCTGCACTTGTTGCACTGGCAGTCCCGCCACATGCAGAACCGCTTGTGCCCCTTCAGCGGCGAGGAGTAGCCGTGGTTGCGGCAGCGGGCACACTTGGGCAAGCGCGGCCGCTTCTTCGCGACCGCGCTGGCACCCCTGTCCGCCGGGGCGCCCGCCATGGGGGCCTCCGCCTTCACAACGCCGCCCGCCTTGTCCTCCGGGCCCGCGACGTCCGGGGGCTTGCTGGAGGCCGGGGTGTCACTGGGCATCGCGACGGGCTGGGCGCAGCCGGGCGAGGGGTCGGCGCGGCTCTGCCCGTCCCGTCCCGCCCCACCCCGCGCGTTTTGGCGGGCAGCAGCACGCGGCTGTCTCCTCTCCTGCCGCGCCTCCCCCGACCCTGCCCCAGGCGGGCCGGGCAACCGCGGAATCCTTGCTACCCGCGGGGCAAGCGCTGGGATGGGATGGCGGGGGGAGCGCCACCCCGCCCTGCCCACTCCTCCCCGCGCCACGAGGCAGGTGTGCGGCGGGAAAGGCGAGCCCCGAGCCGGCGGGCCCGAGCGGCCGTCGGAGGCACATTGGGGCGGTGGGTGCGGCGCCGCGGCGGCCCCGAGCCCGGGCCTGGTGCCGGCGTGGCTGGGGCTCGACTCAGCCGCGCTGTCCGCAAATCCCTCAGGACAGCACGGCTCGGGCCCCGGTCGGAGGCGGCTCCGCGACCGCTCTGCGGCCTCTGCCCGCCGTCGCCGCCGGGACAGCGGCCGGCGCAGGCCTTGTCGAGGTCAGAGAGAGCATTGAGGCATCGCGCCGAAGAGGCTGTTTTTGAGCTGTGTGGTCGCCTGGGTTCAGCAGGTCAAGGCTGGGCAGGCAACCAGTGGCCTGGCCCAGGGAGAGATGTGACCCTTAAATAAAACACCCGTGTTTCCGCAGCTCAGCCGCTCTGTTATGTGGCTGCTTAGCTCCTTGCTGGACTAGATCTCCCATTCACAGGTTCCCTCATACTTTAGTCGCCCCACGGGTATAAACATGCTTTGATCGATAGCTGTGTGGGCAGGGGATCCCAACAGGTACAGACGGTGGTAGCCATCAGCTCAGGAGCAGGTGTGCATGGCAGAGCACTGTACTCTGCAGGGGAAGAGAAGTGAAGATGCTTTTTTCTGCTTTACATAAGCTGCCCTTCCAACTCGGCACTATGTGATTTATAGATGCATGCAGCTCTACAGATATTACTTACAGTATTAATATTTCCTCTGTTACACCTTTAAATCTTTCTGGGCTGAACTTTAGATGACGCTATCTTCATGCTGAAATGAAACTATTAAATTACATCTCAATCTAAGATGAATGACAACTGTCAAATGAGTGACTCAACAGAGATGAAGCAGAAAGCACCTAAGATTATGTGAGGCTGATTTATAAAGATTGCATAAAGATTTCTATAACCTCAGCTTCATGACTCAGCATATCAGATGGCAATAAGTTACAGTAGGTAGAAATTTATTTCTGCTAGAAGAAGCCAAGGAAAACATCACCCTCTTTGAGATCAGCTAACTCCCAGTGATGGAAACAGTGAGTGCCTATCCCAGTTGAAGAAAGTCCCAGATCCTTGCTGCTTCATGCTTTGCATTAACTTTTAATATTTTGCATTTTAAGAACTTTTCACAGAACGCCATTGGAGACATTTATGGCACTTTCCATCCTCCAGAGAGACCGCGCTATGCCCTGATCTCAAGCAGTCAGATGGTCCTCAAGTAAGTCCCAGCAGCAGTTGCATGGGCTTGGTGCACGTGTATGACCATCATTCAACTCGCAGAAACTGAAAACTTTTTCCTTGCATCACTTTGCTGGGATTGACACTTCTGATGTAACTGCACGTTCTCCTGCACGAGAGAACATGAAAACAGTGGTTAGTGGAACAAAATTAGGATTTGCCTTTACACCTAATGGTGAATATAACTAAAATTTAAGGAGGTGAGCAATGCAGACAGGCGTACTTAGATTCCTATATCAAAATGTGAAATTCCTTCCTGAATGAAACCAATTGAGATTTTCTCGCCTCACAGGGGCATTGATCAGTCTCCAAAGTTGTTGTCTAGAAGAGAGCGAGTCTTGAAAGTGAATCTCCAGTTTGTGAAGCTCAGTGCATTGTGGAACACACGTGCAGGAATGTTTTCAGGTGCTCACATGCAAATTGTCCTGGGGTCAATTGAAAATGAAAATTTAAAAGTAGATGAAAGGAGGCTAAATCAAAATAACAAGAAAGACAAAATAAAAACCAAGAAGAGATAGGAGAAGAAAAAGCACATCAGAAATGACAGCAGAAGGAGGAAGAGAAAACCTGGAACGGATGAAACAAGAAAGAAAGCATAGTGCATAAAGCAGGCAAAGACAGACAAAGCAGAAATAATAACAGTCACCAGCTGCTGATATATGACTTTTCACTAGAAACAAAGTGTGACAGCCGACCTCAGAGATGAATTACAAGGTGTAAAAATGCAACAGTTCCAAGCAGAGCATTCATTCATCACTCTTTCACATAACTAGTATTTTCTACTCCTGCTTTTCAGGCTAACTGCACAGATCTTTATTATCCATAATGTTACAGAACTGACCAGTGAGGAAAAAAAATTAATGTTGTTAGTAACTATATGTATTTTGTGTTCTGGATGAATACCTAGATGCCTGATGAATGCAAGTACACGATTGATCATTTAATAATGAATTGCTTTGGTTTTGTTAGCTCAAGTCACACTTTGAGTATGGGTTTAGAGTGCAATGTTTTTCTCCATTTTTTAATGGGTGTTTGGTGAGGTTGACAACACATTACTGCATTTGTCATCTGTGGAGTTACGAAGCCATAGGAGACTGTCATAAACTGCCATTAGTCCTAACACGAATCACAGCAACCTCACTGCAAGTCTTCAGGAAATTGTAGTCATTTAATGCATGGCAGGGCATCTCTGCTTTGAGTCTGTCCAGTGATGATGCCAATGACTAAACATTACTGGAGTTTGCTGGCACCTTTGAAAATAACTGTAATTAGTGTTCCTGATGAAAAAAAATCAAAAGACATTTTTGCCTGGTTTGTTGGTTTGGGTTTTTTTTGTAAAAGACAAGGTAACTGAAAGTTGTCCTTTTGCACAAGTCTTTAAAGTACAAAATGTCATCCATTGGTGATGATCTGTTCTTTGCTGATGCAAGCCTTTGGCTGATCCCTTGAACCTTGCAAAAATGTTATCATTAACAAGATTATCATTTGGCACAATGAACAACCCAGTGGAGAGGTCACAAATTAAAATGGGTTTAATTCTAACACTGTTGCCTGGAAAGTGAAGACCATCAGTTTTATGTAGGTGGAGTTGAGTGCATTCATTGAATCCATTTGAGAGATCTGCTAGATCAGATTCTGTTCAATTTTTTTTGTTTGCTGTTAGTGGGTCATACCAGAAGGTTTTTGTCCCCTCTGTTTCAGTAGATTTTTTTTACTCTGTCAGGTCATTTTACAGACTGTATCACCAGGGCTGGTTGTGGATTCCCAACAGAACCTCAGCTGCAGGAGTGCTGAGGGATAGAAGATAAAGCATGCACACTGCCTGTTCACATTGTTTGAAAACCATCAATGTGACCATAAACACCTTGGACATTGGGAACAAAATATCCAAGACAGCCAGAGGGAGTAGAGCAAAGTCGGGAAGCCATGCCAGCCTGTTTCCCTTAGACACTGATAGGAGCTGGGAAACTCGTCAGTGCCAGACTTCAGTGCTTCCTGGCAGCTTTGGGTGTCTTGGCTGCCCTATAGCCATCAGCTTAGCTGAATAAATGGGTGTACCTCCATCTGCACTCCTCCAGCTGTGTTAGTCCACAGATGTCGTTTACTCATCCGAGTCATCGGCTTCATATCAGCTGGTCTACTTGTCCAAGTAGTCTCCCGTGCGAATGTTCTTGCTGGAGTGACAGACATCATTATGACAACTAAACCAATTGAAAAGATACTTCAGGAAAAATCCAGTAGGTGGCATAAATAAGCTGTGTATTTTTTTTTTCACTTTCATTTGTACAGTTCTCTTTCGTTTATTCATTCCTTATTTTAAACCTCATTTAAGTTACAGGGAAGCTGAAGTTTGATCACTTGGCTCTTAAAATACAATCCACATGAAAAGGTTTTATTCCAATCTGAGAAACTTTTTTACATCTTCTGGCAGCATATATAGCCTTTTTTTCACCCCCTTCTATACTTATATTTTTACAGTTTCTATTTCTAGGTTTCACATTTAGGACTGCCTGCAGAACCACAAAAGGTAAGAGTTTCTTGTTCAGACAGGTGTATCCGCGCCCAAATCTTGTCTTGAAATGGTCAGTATTTACAATAGTTTAAAATGAGCCCTACAGCTGCTGTCTTCTCCAACACTTCTCTGTGATGCTGTAATAGAGTGTTGGCGCCAGCACCATTACTTGCGATTAGTGAAATCTAATAAACCACTGATGACTTTTTCTGAAAGTTAATTCAGTCAAGCTGAATCTTTCATTCACACTGAAGATTGCAAGTGTTTTGGTCTTCAAGTGCTCCAAGTACTCAAGTGCTCCAAAAACGCTTCTATGGCCTGAGAACTTAGGTGTAAGAAGTTTCAGTGTGCTGCTTGGTTCTCCTCTCTTCAAACTCCTTTTTCATTTGTTTTTTTGTTGTTTTTTTTTTCTTTAGTGTCTGGAGCTCCACTCTTTCTGGAGTGAACAACTAAAGTAGTTAGTGTGAGTGCAGTTTGTAGTGCTGCCATCAGCTGGCTATTTGCTGCTTTTCTTCAGTGAGAGTTAGGAGAGTCCTTGGGATAGTGGTCCACAGATTCTCACCAGTGAGCTCAGGGTTGTCTTTCTGCATCAGCCTGAAAAACTGCTGTGCCCAGCTCTGCTTACAAAGACCACTGATTGTTAGCAAAGTGGTACGAATTGTGTACATTCTTCAGCACCCTTAGTTCATGTTCTTTTCTCTTGCTCCAAATCCATACTCATTGGGAATATAAGGTGTGACACCCCTCCAGAAGACCCTTCTCCAAAGTGTGCAGGAAGCGATATTGGCAGGGGACAGGGAACAGAGTCATGTTTAAGC
The DNA here is from genome assembly GCF_047495875.1 of Pithys albifrons albifrons. NCBI lineage: Eukaryota > Metazoa > Chordata > Aves > Passeriformes > Thamnophilidae > Pithys > Pithys albifrons. The sequence continues at coordinate 63,897,838 of NC_092497.1, read as the reverse complement.
CACTTTGGAGAACAAGCCTGCCACACCAGGTGACATGCCCTAATACAGTCACAGAAGTGAGGGGTTTATTCACAATCTGCTTGTTGGTGTTCTCACAACGTGTAGAAAAAAATCAGTAGCTTCAGATGAGTTACAGCTGAGAAAAGTCACCATAGAATTGTTGCCCAAGCAAACACATTTCTTTGCAAGATACCTCTAATCAGAATCTATAGATTAATGGTCCAAATGTAAGGGCTATGGTAAAAATTGTTTATATAAAATCAAGAAAGCCTGCCTGTAACAACAAATGGCTCTTACCCTTCATAGCTGTGAGCCCAGCCAATTACATTGGCCCACACTGCTCAATAAAACCAGGAGTCACTGGAAACAAAATTCACTCTGTTAAATTATACCAAATATAGTACAAAATCAAAGCAGTTTTCAAGTTCAATGAAGCAAATATAATGGATATATTTTTAAAAATGGATATGTTTATCATGTTTAAACTCTGACTAGTTATTTCCAATAAGAGGCATTTTTTTCACTACATTGTCTGTTTCCTCATTTGTTCATGCAAATTGGATTAATTTCTGTAGCAGGCTTAAAGACTGAAGAAAACATGCTGTCAGCTCCTTTAAAATTTCAATCATTGTTAATAATTGACTTGAATAGCTATTTGAAAGCATTATTCCATCCAACTTATAGAAGAGAAGTTAAAAAGTAAGAGTTCAGAAAACCACTGAATTGCTTCTCAGTATTCATTGTTCGGTTTAGGCACACTTAAAAATTAATTGGATCCAGTGACTTAGAACATTGTAGACTTGCATGACTCATTAAGCTGACAGTTCTAACATTTGTAATTCACACTGTAAGAATGATAGAGTCACATAAGCCATCTATATATTTGAGCTCCTTCATCAGAGTAGGACTACTTAAGAGATTGCCCTTAGTTTTGAGTATCATCATCAATTCAGCTCTAAGACATCTATAATGGAGCTGAGTTTGACAGACTGCCAGAATGTGAAAAACTAAACTCCAAACTCTTAAAAATAGGCAACACAATTAATTCCTACTTTTTTATTTACGGTCTTTAATGTTTTAATGGATACAGTTAAATTTCCACTTCATTGAGCAAGCCAATTTGTACTTAAAGGAAGAAATAGATCATTTCAAATTATAAAGCACTTGCTTTATTACCTATGCTCTTTAAGCAGTGCAAGTTTTTATTATTTTGCATTCTTCTGAAACCTAAATCTGTTGGAGCTCCGTGATTCTGAGGGATTGTTACAGCTGAGATAACAGAAGGGGAGGGTTTTGCTGTGTCCATTTATTGTTCATCCAGTTTATTTATTTGTACATTATTATTCATTGTTCCTAATTCTGATGCTTGATCAAAGCAAAGGTATTGATACAATATCTCCTTCTGAATTTATTTTTTTATTTTTTTTCCTTTAAGCCTAAATAAATATATTTTTCACATAACATTCTGAGGTCAGGAGAGCATTCTGTGGGACTTGCCATTGAAATCAGTCAGGGTAGCACATATGTCTGAGAGCAAAGTGTTGTCCTGCTCTTCTGCTACTTCTTACCACTTCCTGTGGGAAGTCTTTCAAATCCACTGAGGCAGGGGTGTCAGAATTGTCTCCAGACACAGCTGAGCTCTTCCAAATATTCTAATGAAAATCAAATGACTGTTCTTAATCAGCCATGCTGTGAAATGACTTGATATGAGATGCTGACCTTTCGCTTCTCCTAGGCTTAGGAACAGGATTTCTTCTTCCCTGTCAGCTGGCAGCCTCTCCCATCTACTCTCCATGCCCCAGAGGCCCCAGAGCAATCTGGCAGTTCAGAGGTGGCCCCCAAACATTACAGTGTATTGGGTCTTTCCATCTTCAAGGGTTCATCCCACCCCCATGCCAAGAATCCAGTTCAGAGAAAAGACCTGGAAGGTTTGTGTCCCTATGCCTCTCAAGTAAGGCTTTGCTTTCTGCTATGAAGATAGAGATAATTAGAGGACTTAGTTGGCTTTCTTAGGCAGCAGTTTTCTTCTATCACTTGCCTATTGCTCAGCAGCATTGGGGCTGATGATTTCTGTACATCTGTGGTGGGTTCACCTTGGCTGAATGCCAGGTGCCCACCCAGCCACTCTATCACTCCCCTTCCCAGCTAGACAGGGGAGAGAGCAAAGTGGGAGGAAAAAGAAATAACACAAACCATGGGTTGCGATATGGCAGTTTATATTTATGCAAAAAGGAGAAAACCAAAAGCAGTGTGCACACACACAAAGCGGAAGCTGGCATTTAATCTCTACTTCCCACAAGCAGCAATGGTTGGCCACTTCTCTGAAAAGCGGACCTCCAGCACACATAAGAGTCATCAGCAGGCAGCCATCACAGACAGTGAATGCCTCCCTTCCAGCTGCTTGCCTTAGTTTTATATCTGGGTTGACGTCATATGGTATGAAATATCCCCTTGGTCAGTATGGGTCAGCTGGCCTACCTGTGTCCCCTCCCAGGATCTCGCCTCTGGCTGAAGAAGGAATGTTACAGTGCTGTGCTCAGCAGTAACCAAAACATAGACTTGTTATCAACACTCCTCTAGCTACCAATGGAGAGCACAGCACTGTAAGGCTTACTATGGGAAAATAAATTCCGGCTCAGCCAGACCCACTACACATTGTACGTGCACATTTGCTAATTATGAGTAACTGACTTCCTCTAATACTATTGGTCAGAAGATGCTAAGGAGGATTATACACTGGTATGAATTATTTCAGCTGTCAGGCTATTAATTTTAGTTACACTGGATTTGTCTAGACCCTGAAATGTTTTGAGAGGTGATGGGAACATTGTATGGAAACTAATTAGTCACCTTAATTTTCGGCCATTTCTATGCAAACATTGCCTTCTGCAGATGCCAGAACAGAGCTGTTCTGAGCCCATCTCAGCCATCCCAGATAAATGTATGCAAATATTCACATTGTCTGAGTAAAATCTTTTTAAAATATCCTCACAATCTGAAATTGTAGCAGATTACACATGATAAGGTTGAGAACAAAACATAACATGCATGGCTGTTTAAGTAATTGTTTTCTCTTACCTGTTTTTAAGAAACCAAGGCACAGAGATTGCCTTTTCACTGGAAGGCAGCTTCTGTGAAGTCAAAATAATAAACTCTAAGAACACTGTTCATTAGGCACCTATGGTAAGTAGGGTACACCTCTAAAAGTTGCCTGAGAGTCTATGAACACAATAGCCCATAGTTCCTCTCTGTAGGATGCACTGTGTTCTATCATCTGAATAACACATACCTGAAATACGTGCCTGAATACTCACTTTGTCCTGTAACCCACTGAGCTCTAATCTGCACTGGTGTGTGCTCACCTTGAATATTGTGTGCAATTTTAGTCACCACAATATAGACATTAAGCTATTAGAGAGCCTCCAAAGAAGGGCAACAAAGATGCTGAAGGTCCTTGAAGGGAAGCTGTATGAGGAGCAGCTGAGGGCACTTGGTCTGTTCAGCCTGGAGGAGACTGAGGGGAGACCTCATTGCAGTTACAGCTTCCTTGTGAGAGGAAGAGGAGGGGCAGACACTGATTTCTTCTCTGTGGTGACCAGTGACAGGACCTGAGGGAATGGCCTGAATTTGTATCAGTGGAGGTTTAGGTTGTATATCAGAAAAAAGTTCTTCCCCTAGAGAGTGGCTGGGCACAGAAACAAGCTCCCCAGGAAGTGGTCACAGCACCAAGCCTGAGACAGTTCAAGAAGCATTTGGATGACACTCTTAGTCACATGGTGTGACTTTTGGGGATGGTCCTGTCTTAAGGCTAAGGGCTGGAACTTGATGGTTCCGGTGTGTCCCTTCTAACTCAGCATATTCTGTGAACCTGTGATTCTGTGATTCTGTGATGGTCTGGTCCACTGGGTGAAGAAGACATGCCTTAACCAATTTTGAGTAGCTATTTATTCTTATGTGTTCCAGTGAGATCCCTCCTATAATTTTTTTTTCAAAACAAACATTAGGAATAAAGTGAAAATGACACACACACATATACACATATGTTTTGTTTCACAGAACATTCTGAGTTAGAAGAGACGTACACAAGGTGGGTAATAGAAGTCCAATTTGGTCTTCATAAAGTCCAGCTCTTACATGACTGGCCCATAAAAGGATTAAACCCATAACCTTGGTGTCCTTAACACTATGCTCTAACTAACTGAGCTAATCTCATATTTGCATATCTTTTTTTCCCCCTTTTTTTATAAAGAGTACTCACCTGGTTACATCATGACATCATGACATCATTAAAATAGGAGCTGTTATTGAGCATGGCAATGTTGCTACAAGAATATATTGCACTTTTATTTCTGTTCAAAAAAGCATAAAAAATATTTATTATCAGAATTAATTTCTAAGGGGCACCACTTAGCTACTCATAAAAGATGGTCAAAATAACTGATGTCCCAGACCAAGTCATATGAGGTTGCACTATCAATCATACTTTGGAAGTGAACCGGTGAAAGTGATGGTGGTAAAGAGAGTCAATGTTGAGCACCGAAATTCAGGAGTGGCCTCAAAATGTGTGTTAATACAATTTTCCTACTGGGACAGGACAGAAGGAGTAGCTTGCACACACTTAAATATGTTTGGCTATGATTAAAGCAGTAGGAAAGCCAACCTCATTATAATGAGAGACTCATTAGTCTACTCAAAATCAGAAATGCTGGAGAGAAGTATAGGAGTCAGGGACAGAAGAGCTGCATATTTTCTTTGCAATTCTAGACTCATTCTTTCCCCAGATCTTCATTTAAAAGCAAGGCAAAATTTATACATGCAGTCTCCTTTCCACCTCTGCCCCACCAGCATATCAAGAAGACACAGCAGTTCACGATGAAAACTAGCTATGCTCAGCCACAGAAGAGGACCACGTTTGCTACCTGTGGAAGGCAATAAGCTACTTCAGGCACTTTCAGGCAGTCTGTATTACATTTCAGGTTAAAGTCTTTGGTATAGCTAGTTCCTCAGCTCAAGTGTGTATGTGTTGGAGAAGCATGTTCAACTCAGCTTGTTTCCATGTACCTCAGTAAATAATGCATGTTTGCAGCAGGCCATCCAAACCTCTCTGCAGGTCCCTGGTAGATGATAGCCTACTTTCCAGGTTTGTTCCTGACTTTGAAGAACCCTTTTCTTGAAGGCTTGAGGAGAATAATACATAAACCTTTCTGCAGTTGGAAGTTTCAGCCTCCATCCTCAGGTGCTCAAGTTGGGTCAAGTGGCCCTTTTGATCTTGCTATCTGGTGAGGGATGTGAGAGACAGGACTGTAAATGACACATAACATTTGCCCATTTGTGGAGGCATCAAGGTGCTTTGCTGAAGCCATAAGAAGCAGACACAAGAGAGGATGGTGCTCTTTGTCATGGTAATTGTCCTCGGCTCAGTTGTAAAACTCTCTCCTCCCCCCGAGGAAGGTCTGATGATGCATTTACTGGCTTAGCTGCTCTGACGGGAGAGGCAGCTGTCATGTGTCATAAACCATCAAAGACCCCCGAAGCGCCCCCCGACTCATTATGAAGCCTTCCACCAGAGGACTGAATGCTCCACACACACTCAGGGGGAGTACCAGGGCGTTCCCACCTGAACCTAAGGGTGTACGGTGTACCGGTACATCCAACTTTATGTTTCATAGGCCCCTTCCCCCATCCCCAAGGATCAAGACCATCACTTCGACCAGTGGACAACTAAATTGCAACAATAAAGTCTCGTCGCTGAGATCTACGGGGTTTCATTCTTTCCCTTCCCTTCCCCTTCCCCTTTCCTTCCCTTTTTCCTTTACACATTTTTGTAAGTGATATTTTTGTGCTTTTTTATTGCTGTATTACTAATAACAACAAAAATGGCTACATACCTGCTTTCCATTTCAACCAAATTGTTCCAAAATAAATCTTACATTTATAGTTACAAACACTGATCACTCAGTGTGGTTTCACTCTAATTTGCCCCACCTGATCTTTTAACAAAAACCTGGGTCACCCTTACCTTCTGGAGTAGATCATAACAATGGGCTGGGGCAAGGAATTACCTATTTGTGTGTTTATCACACTTTAGCTGGGGGTCACTTGGATACCAGAAACATGTCTCCTTCACCAGATTGCATAGCAGGTGATTTTGTTAGTGTCCTCAAGAAAATCATCCTGTAATTTGAGGGGAGATTTTAATTTATGGAGCAGAAGTTGATCTTAGAATCTGGGTTGCCATTCTAATACATCTTGGTCTTGGGTAGACGAGTTTCTTATAAGTGAAAGAATTGACCCTTAGAGATTTCTCAAAAGGTAATATCAGGCTTCTGAACTTCTGCTTGGTAGAAGAGCTTGTAGGGGTTTTGTGGTTTAGCACATGGTAAGGTTCCTTTGTCTGTGGAGCTTACCTTTCTGTTAGTTGTTTTACAATGCTTGTCACTTCATCCAGAGGCAATGCTGGGGTACTGGGCACAGCACTTTTCAATCATCTTGTGAGGATACTGCTAAGTCTCCTTGTTAAACACAAAATTTGTGTAAAAAGCAGTGGGCTATTAATTCAGTGTAAAGTTAGTTAGAGAAAATAGGTGAGACCAAGATCTGCCTATATCGTGCATGCAGACCCAGATATGTCAGCATTTGAAAGGGGGTTATTAAAAGAGAAAGAATGAATGAAACAATACCAGAATACTAAAACAAACAAGCAAACAAAAAACCCAAATAAAACCCCAACCAACCAATTAAAAAAACACAACAAAACAAACAAACCAAACACAGCCAAACAAAAACCCAAACCCCAACAAACACCTGTAACTAACTGCTCTGTCAGGAGTCTGGTTGTCTCTTTCCGAATGCTTGCAGCAGTGTTGGGTTTATCCTGTCTGCAGAGGTCTCCCCATTCCACAGAGAAGTCATGGGGAAGGGTAGGGTAGGGGAGGGAGGGAAAACAGTCAGCATCCTGCTGGAGTGCAGCTGGATTCTCCATTAGATCAAATGGGCACAGCAAGGATGCAGTAGATTGTTTTGTCCATGTAGTTTAAAGGAGGCATTTACAGTCAGATCTGTAGCATGTTTTCAGAAACTCACTTACATACTTACCCACTTTCATGTGACTAGGTGTGTCTTCTTTATCTCCAATTCTTGACCATATTCTGACCAAAGATGTGTTGTTGTGTGAGGGCCAGAATGGGCAGTTAGCTTGTGACATAACAGACAGAGATGGCAAAAAACACCTATTAATTTAAAAACTCACCCAAGCTTCCCAAGAACTAAAACCTTGTTTTGCAGAACGAACTTGGAGAACTTTCTGTATCTCTTTGCTTAGCTGTGCCTTTGCAAATCATCTGGACAGCTTATGATTTCAACATTCACATAATGTAAAATATTCTAAATTCCTTATTTACAGGATTTGTCTCTTATCAAACCAAAACTACTCTTTTAAACTTCTTCCTTATTTTCAGATTCCAACTTGCTAGCAGCTGTTGTTGCCCTGTTGATAATGACAGCCTTTGGAGCAGTCTGCTGGGGACACAGTTACTGTAAATGGTGTCAAGTTGCATTATATCTTCCAGTGTTAGGTGCATCTTCTCCCCCTGAAATGGGGAAAATTTTTTTTTTGCCTCATCACCCTGCCATTCTTGTTTCATTCACTCTCTGGCAAGTTCTCTTTCAGCATTACAGATTTGTAACTTTCTATCATGCCCACAAATATATAACATTTTTTCTCAGTTGTTTCAGTCTGGTTTTCCTAAACCAAATCTCATTTGTGTTTCTAATCTCTATCTTTGTACAGCTGTTCTGCTCACACTTCTCCCAAATCAGCTTCTACTGAGAAGGCATTAACATGCTTCTTGCTCCTCCTGCTAGTCTAGTGCTGCAGATTAAACCACCACAATAAAGGCCCTATGAGCAGATATAACTGGTTGGACTGGAAAATTCTTATGATAAATTTGCAAGAATAAGTGGGGGGGGGGGGGGTTGCAGGGCAAGCCGTTTCTAGGGCCAGCCTCTGCCTGCTCATATCTCCTCAGTACTAAGAAATTGTAACTGTTTGATTCCAAGTGCATTCACTGGAGAAAAATTGCTCTTCCATCCCCAGACAATGCCCAGAGCAATGCAGGGTCACAGCAGGATGACTGCCAGACACAGCAGGTGGCTTTTCATATCTCAAAGAAAGGTGTGATACCCTGGCCAAAAAGTGGAGGAGAGTCCTTATTAATCTTCGCCCTGCCCTCTGTCATGGCATGCAAATGAAACTGCATATCTTCATCTCAGTGAAGTTAATGTGGCTTGTTGAGGAAGGACAGTATTATTGGGGGAGCATATGCTACCCTTTTGGCTCTGCAGCTAGCCAAAGCTCTGGAGGGAGAATGCATCAGCTGTTTCTGCAACAGTGGCTACAACAATTAAATGAAAGGCTGAAAAAGAAATTACCAGTACATCTCCTAGAAATATCTTTTTGCTACTTACATGCAGATCACCAGTTACAGATTCTAAAGCACATGAACTTTAAAAAATGTTACCTCTTATATTATCTAAGTAATAATTCTGTAAATGACTGTAGTGGTGTTTGGCATACAGGGACATTGAGGTCTGTTATTCATGGCTGAATGTATTTAATCATGCTCTGCTTAAGAGCATAATGATGCCCTTAATTACAGATATCTACACAAAGGTCCTCGAAGGGCAGTTTTGTATTTCAAGAAAAGTTTTAAAAGGCAATTTATTTTTGCTGGTGTTGGCTGTGTTGGCTAATCAAACAGAAATGCACAGTTATGGTTCTCAAGGAGAATGGCTACCACTTACCGTGGCACAGGGTGAGGGAACAAGGCACACATGGATAAAATGATGTATAGAGGAAAAAGGTCATTCAAGCTTGTTTGCCATGGCACTACTTCAAGGCCGCACGTGAAGCACTCACAGCAGGTACCAGCTAACTAAAGCCATCTGTTTTTCCTGATGATCTTCTAATTCCTGAGGTCTCTTCAGGGATCATGCATAGGCCGGCGGTCTTCATGTGTTGAAACATGCTTTTTCTTTTAACAGGAAAAGCTGAAAATGGTTATTATTAGGAACTAGTATATTTACAACAGAGATTTTGAGAATTCATTAATCATTATTTTGAGAATTCATTAAATACTAAAGAACAGTCTGATATATTGACAAAGGTTTATTGTATTGGGTTTATGTTGCCAGGTTTTAGTAGTGGGGCACTACAGAGGTGTCTTCTGTGAGAAGGGGCTGGAAGCTTTCACCACATCCAATAGAGCCTGTGCCAGCTGGTCCCAAAATGGACCCACTGCTGGCCAAGGCTGAGCCCATCAGCCATGGCAGTAGCACCTTTGGGATGATATGTTTAAGAAGGGAAAAAAGCTTCTGTCCAACAGCAGTTGGAATAGAGGATTGAGAACATTTGAGAGAAAATGCTGTGCAGGCACCAAAGCCAGTGAAGAAGAAACAGGAGAAGGTGCTTTAGGCACTGTAGCAGATTCTCCTGCAGCCCATGGGGAAGACCATGGTGATGCAGGCTGTCACCCTGCAGCCCACTGAGGTCCATGGAGAAGCAGATACCTACAGGCAGCCTGCAGAGGCTCTGACCCTGTTGGAAACTCACACTGGAGCAATCTCCTGGCAGGACATGTGGACCCATAGAGAGAGGAGCCCATGCTGGAGCAGGTCTTTTGGCAGAACTTGTGACCCTGTGGAGGACCCATGCTGGAGCAAGTTTGTGAAGAACTGCAGCTTATTGGAAGGAGTCATGTTGGAGAATTTGTGGAGGACTGTCTCCAGTGGGAGGGACCATCTACTGGAGCAAGGGAAGAGGACAACAGAGCAGCAGAGGCGAACTGTAATGGACTAACCACAACTCCCATTCTAGTTCCTCTGCACAACTGGTGGGGAGAAGGCAGAGAATTTGTTAGTAAAATTGGGCCTCGGAAGAAGGGAGGGGTAGGGAGAAAGTGTTTTATGATTTGGTTGTTATTTTTTCATTATCCTACTCTGATTTGATTGGCAGTAAATTAAACAAATTTCCCCAAGTCGAGTCTGTTTTGCCCATGGTAATTTCTGAGTGATCTTCCCTGTCCTTAGCCCACAAGACTTCTCTTATATTCTCTCATGCCTGTCCTGCTGAGGAGGAGAATGACTGAGTTGCTTTGTTGGGCACCTGGCATCCACATACGTATACAACCGTTAAGACAATTCTACTTCAAGCATGATTTACTTACATGCTTTGTTTCCATTGCCTAAAAACCTGGCAGGAAAACAGATGTGCTGTTTTACAAACAACTCTAAGAAGTTGTTACCATTATCTTTGGGAGAAAACCACCAACAAAACCAAATCAAGAAAACAACAACAACAACAACAAAACTTATTATAGAGTCTCTTGAATAGTATCTTACACAGAGATACCCAAATATTCATGTAAGTAGCATGCAATTCTGCAGCTCCTTAAACAGCAGTGGTGTTTGGAGGTACTTCATACATGGATGATGTCAGACTAACTAAATAAAAAGTACAGCAACTGATGGAAAAAGAGAGCAACCAGGTGGCTCAAGCTCTAACCAGGTACTGCTATTCAGTGTATGTGTGCACAGAGACACAATAGCCACAGTGAAATGAAACAGACAGGAGTCTTTTGATCGATTTTCCCAGGCATTGAATTACGTCCTGAGCAGTGAAGCCTGATACTTTCACAGTTTCAAAATATCAATCAAACCTGAACCTGGGAACTTCTTTCCTCTAACCTCATTGTGGCCATTTCTAAAAGCATTTAATACAAAATCCTCCTTGCATGTCTTCCAACATAACTCCTTGGCCCCTAAACTCTGTCCCTTCTCCCATGCCAGGCCCAAGCATCACCATGTGAACTGAACACCTGAAAGCACTTTTACTTAGGAAATACTTGTACTTAGGCTTTTGGTCAATGTACCTGGGTGCAGGCAGAAGAGTGGAAAGAGATGACGTTTACAGACCTGCATAGAGACACAGTCACTGAAGAGAACTGCTCGCAACTGCAGTCAGAGTGTGAATGCTGTTTTGGCCAGCTTTGCGTCTGCTTTGCAGACAGGAGGATGCCTGTAGCCTTTGGACCACTTCTGTCCCAGCAAATACAGCCGCTCCTGTGTGTCAGGGATTGACTCCAAGGCTTGCATTAATTCACAACTGGACTTGTAACACCCACACTTCTCAGTCACAAGTGTGCGACATCAGGAGAAATAGAAATAAAAGCTATTTCTAGAAGAACTTGAGTTCTTCCAGCTGTGTCAAGAAGATAAACTCTCTGAAAGTACCTCTTGCAAAAACACTTTTTTCAGTTGTTGAGTTTAGATGAATACTGTGTTGGCTGACTTCCATAATTTAAAACTCAGTAACTCTCACCTTTTACCTCTCAGAGTGATTTTAAGTGGCAGCTTCACTTAATGTATGACAATGTAACTGAAAAAAGATAGCAACATATTTTACAGTCTTGAAAAAGTGCCAGAGCTTTTATATATTCACTGACAGTCAGAGTTCAAAGGTGATGACAACATCATGCTTACATATATTGACAATCAATCATTGTCTGACTGTGCTGGTTTAAAGGTGAACCAGCAGGGGAAATGAACTCACCACGAGAGAGATTATAAGTCAGACCTAAAATTTAATAATAATATTACAATAACAACACTGACACACAAGGGAAATTGCTTTCAACTCACAAAACCCCAGCAGTATAACCCAGTGTCCTGGGGCACAAACCCAAGGGGATTTGTTTGCCCTTGTGCTGAGACCCCTGTGGTTCCCCCAAGTCCAGAGCAAAAGGAAAAGAAAAACCTGTTGGTGCAGGCGAGGGCTGTGGTCTGGGCGAGAGCGGTGATCTCCTCCTGTCAAGGTCCTGCTGCTGCTCTGGATCCGACGAGAGGTTCCCGAGGTCTTCTTACCCACCCCTTATGTACCCTCAGGGAGCTCTCAGTCCCTCCCCCTGGGCAGGGACTCACACAATGGGTGATTAACTCTGGGAGCCAGGGGGTGTTGAGCTGTTGATGGCCCATTAGCAGCTCCACCCCCTCAGGCTGGGTGTGAAGTTGATAATGGCTCCCTGGGCAGCTGCTGCTAATGGCCCATTGTCCTTGGGGAATGAATAGAGGGGGTGGAATACACAGGTTTGATCACCACCACACAGGGTTAGCTGGTCCCTCCAGCTGAACTAGGACATTATCCACCCCTTATTCTACCCCATCTAGTCATTTCCAAATTAATCCCCCTTTTTACCTATACATATATATACACATATATACAATGAAACATTACAAACTCTTCTCGCTCAAAATTAGGTCCCCTTGTGGTACACAACGTGTTCCTCCATCTTTTTGCATTACCCACCAAGTGCAACCAGGTCCTTGAGCAAAGACAATCCCTCGGGTGGGTTTGCCTTTGTTTGAGGTGGGACTCACCCAAACAGTCTTTCCTAACATACCTCTCATATGGACCACAGGGACTTTATCTCCATCTACAGTATTCAAGAGTTCTGACTGGGCAGGGCCAGCTCGATTGATGGAGCCCCGGGTGTTGACCAACCAGGTGGCCTTTGCCAAATGCAGCTCCCAGTGTTTGAAAGTTCCCCCACCCAACGCCTTCAAGGTTGTTTTCAGCAGTCCATTACATCGCTCAACTTTCCTGGCAGCTGGAGCATGGTAGGGGATATGATACACCCACTCAATGCCGTGCTCTCTGGCCCAGGTGTCTATGAGGCTGTTCTTGAAGTGGGTGCCGTTGTCAGACTCTATTCTCTCTGGGGTGCCGTGTCTCCACAGGACTTGTTTCTCAAGGCCCAGGATGGTATTCCGGGCAGTGGCGTGAGATACGGGGTATGTCTCCAGCCATCCAGTGGTTGCCTCTACCATGGTCAGCACGTAGCGCTTGCCTTGGCGTGTTTGGGGAAGTGTGATGTAGTCAACTTGCCAGGCTTCCCATACCTGTATTTCGACCACCGTCCACCACACCATAGAGGCTTCACCCGCTTGGCCTGCTTGATGGCAGCACATGTGTCACAGTCATGGATAACCTGTGAGACACTGTCCATGGTTAGATCCACCCCTCGGTCACGAGCCCATCTGTATGTCGCATCTCTGCCCTGATGACCAGAGGCATCATGGGCCCATCGGGCTAGAAACAATTCACCTTTATGCTGCCAATCCAGATCTACCTGAGAGACTTCAATCCTGGCAGCTCGATCCACCTGCTCGTTGTTACGATGCTCCTCATTAGCCCGGCTCTTGGGTACATGAGCATCTACGTGACGGACCTTGACACTCAGCTTCTCTACCCGGGCAGCGATGTCCTGCCACATCTCAGCCGCCCAGATGGGTTTCCCTTTGCGCTGCCAGCCGGCCTTTCTCCAACGCTCCAGCCATCCCCACAGAGCATTGGCCACCATCCACGAGTCAGTGTAAAGGTAGAGTCTTGGCCACTTCTCTCGTTCAGCGATATCCAAAGCCAGCTGAACAGCTTTCAGCTCTGCAACCTGACTTGATCCACCTTGTCCTTCAGTCGCTTCTGCAACTCGACGTGTAGGACTCCATACAGCTGCTTTCCATTTCCGGCTTGTCCCTACAATGCGGCAAGAGCCATCTGTGAAGAGAGCATATCGCTTCTCCTCTTCTGGTAGCTGGTTATATGGTGGGGCCTCCTCAGCTCGTGTCACCTGCTCCTCTTCTTCTTCAGAGGACAATCCAAAACTCTCACCTTCCGGCCAGTTGGTGATGATTTCCAAAATCCCAGGGCGATTAGGATTCCCTATCCGGGTTCGCTGCGTGATCAGAGCGATCCACTTACTCCATGTGGCATCAGTGGCGTGATGGGTAGAAGGAGCTTTTCCTTTGAACATCCAGCCCAACACTGGTAGTCGGGGTGCCAGGATGAGCTGTGCCTCAGTGCCAATCACTTCTGAGGCGGCTCGAACTCCTTCATAAGCTGCCAGGATCTCTTTCTCAGTTGGGGTGTAGCTGGCCTCAGATCCTTTGTATCCCCGACTCCAGAATCCCAGCGGTCGTCCTCGAGTCTCCCCAGGTACTTTCTGCCAGAGGCTCCAGGATGGGCCATTCTCCCCGGCTGCAGTGTAGAGCACATTCTTCACATCCTGTCCTGTCCTGACTGGCCCAAGGGCTACTGCATGGGTAATCTCCTGTTTAATCTGCTCAAAGGCTTGTTGTTGTTCAGGGCCCCACTGGAAATCATTTTTCTTCCGTGTCACAAGGTAGAGAGGGCTTACAATCTGACTGTACTCAGGGATGTGCATCCTCCAAAAGCCCACGGCACCTAGGAAAGCCTGAGTTTCCTTCTTGCTGGTCGGTGGGGACATAGCTGCTATTTTGTTGATCACCTCTGTTGGAATCTGACGACGCCCGTCTTGCCACTTCACTCCTAGGAACTGAATTTCCTGAGCAGGTCCCTTGACCTTACTTCGTTTAATGGCAAAACCAGCTCTTAGGAGAATCTGGATTATCTTCTTTCCTTTCTCATAAACCTCCCCTGCTGTGTTCCCCCATACAATGATGTCATCGATGTACTGTAGATGTTCTGGAGCCTCACCCTTTTCCAATGCAGTCTGGATCAGTCCATGGCAAATGGTGGGACTGTGTTTCCACCCCTGGGGCAGTCGATTCCAGGTGTACTGCACCCCCTTCCAGGTGAAAGCGAACTGCGGCCTGCACTCTGCTGCCAACGGAATGGAGAAAAAGGCATTGGCAATGTCGATGGTGGCATACCACTTGGCTGCCTTGGACTCCAGCTCATACTGAAGCTCCAGCATGTCCGGCACAGCGGCACTCAGGGGGGGTGTGACCTCATTGAGACCACGGTAATCCACCATCAGCCTCCACTCTCCACTGGACTTTCGTACTGGCCATATGGGGCTATTAAAGGGTGAGTGAGTCTTGCTGACCACCCCTTGGCTCTCCAGCTCACGAATCATCTTGTGTATGGGGGTCACAGAGTCTCGGTCAGTGCGGTATTGCCGACGGTGCACTGTGGCTGTGGCCAGCGGTACCAATTGTTCTTCAACTTTCAGCAGTCCCACAGCAGAAGGGTCCTCTGAGAGGCCAGGCAAGGTGCTCAGCTGTCTGATTTCCTCTGTCTCCACAGCAGCTATGCCAAAGGCCCAACGCAGTCCCTTTGGGTCTTTGAAATATCCATTCCTCAGGTAGTCTATGCCAAGGATACATGGGGATTCTGGACCAGTCACAATGGGGTGTCTATGCCATTCCTTCCCAGTCAAGCTGACTTCAGCTTCCAGTACAGTCAGCTGTTGGGATCCCCCTGTTACCCCAGAAATAGAGATGGATTCTGCCCCGACGTATCCTGATGGCATCAACGTGCATTGTGCACCAGTGTCCACTAAAGCTTTGAATTTCTGCGGGTCTGATGAGCCAGGCCACCGAATCCACACAGTCCAATAAACCCGATTGTCCCTCTCCTCTACCTGGCTAGAGGCAGGGCCCCCCTAGTTCTGGTCATGGTATTCACTGCGCTCTCCCTGTGAATATGACCTTCAAGAGGATTGGGCATAACATCATCATTCCTATACTGTCTGGAGCCTTGTCCACGAGAGACCGGAGCAGCCTTCAATCTTGAAGAATTCCCTGTGTTAGTTGTGCCTCTTTGCAATTCACGTACCCGAGCTGCTAAGGAAGAGGTGGGTTTCCCATCCCACTTCCTCATATCTTCTCCATGCTCATGGAGGTAAAACCACAGATTGCCGCGTGGAGTGTACCCTTTCTCCTTAGCTGGAAGACGCCTGCTTCTGATGGCAGAGACTCTCGTTTGTTCTGGAGAGATATGAAAGAGTCCTTCCCTAATCTTCTCTTCCAGTTCAGCCAGTTTTGTCTCCACAGCTGAGACGTGGGCTCGTAATGGAGCAGTGACAGTGTCTTCATAAATCCTGAGTTTGCTGACCAGTGCACCCACCTTGTCTTCTCCCTCTCTCCACTGCAATGTTGCAAGGTAGCGAGAATACATTTCTGGCCCAAGTCGTGCAAATTTTAACCACATCTGGGATGTGCACTGGACACCATCTGGACTTTTAGGGAATCTCTCATCCTCTGAAAAGATTATCTCCAGTACGGCTAATTCCCTTAAGCACCGGATACCTTGTTCCATTGTGTTCCATTGTCCTTGCTGTACGTGGAGGTCCTCCTTACAAAGATATCTCTCCCTCACGCTTGACAACAGTCGCCGCCAGAGGCTGAGAGTTTCCTGTCTCTTTCCAATGCCCTGATCAATGACAACATCTCGAGAAAGGGATCCCAGCTGCCTTGCCTCACTCCCATCTAGAATTGTATCATTGGCTGCAGCATCCCAGATTCGAAGTAGCCAGGTCAAGATGGACTCATTTGCCTGTCGTGTGAACTCTCTCCGGAGCTCACGCAGCTCTCCCAGGAATAGGGACCGGGTGATTATTTCTGGCTCCATTTCTTCTGCTTGAGATGAAGGTCCTGACTCTTCCTCGTCATGCGCTATACGAACTGATTTGGTCTTTGATTTTCTTTTCTGGACAGGGGCAACTGCTATCGGTTTCTGTTGTCCTTCTGGCTCCTCCATGGTTTGTGTGGACATGGTGCTGGTTGATTTGTTTCTCTTCCTCTCTGGCTCAGCTGTAGCTTGTGTGGGCATGGTGCTGGTTGATGTGTCTCTTCTCTCTGACTCAGCCATGGTTTGGGTGGACATGGTGCTGGTTGATGTATCTCTCTTCCTCTCTGGCTCAGCCGTGGTTTGGGTGGACATAGTGCCTGTGGATTTGCTCCTTTTCTCCTCCTCCTGATGATGCTGTACCACACCAAGCAGTGTGCGGTAGGCAGTGGCCAGGGCCCAGCAGGTTGCTGTGAGCTGCACATCTCTGGGACTACCAGAGCATCTTCCTTTCACATAGCTTAGCATTTTGGCAGGGTCCTGCAGTTGTTCTGGGGTGAATTTCCAGATCATTTGAGGAGAGAAGGTCTCCAAATACTGGCCCATATCTTCCCACTTCCCATGCCACTCAACATCATCCGCTCCCAGGGCAGGCCTCCAGCAAGTCTCCTTAGAAAGCCCAGTTCTGACCCTAAACATGGTGTATACAGTACAGAGGAGACAAAGCAACACTAACAGCACTAACAGTAGGATTATGCTGTCCCTAACATCAAAAGGAAGCTCAATATTTTCAATGATTGTTGTAGCAGAGGTGAAAAGGTGGAAGTAACCATCTCTGCCTGTTTTCCCTACAGTCTGGGTGCTATTTTTAATGAGACCCCAGAGGTAACAACCCAAACCAGGACAGGCACACCAGACTGAATATACATTCACAATGAAATTCATTGCTTCTGATGTTATGACAACACAAACATAGTATATTAATAAAGCAATTTTTATCCTTCTCCCTGGTATTAAAGAGAGCATCAAAATAGGCACATGGTTCCCCATGTGTCTAAATATGAACAGGCCCAGATACACCATCCACATGAATACATCAAGCAACATGGTAGTCAGGGAGTTTCTGTATCCAAATACACAAAATGAAATTGTAATTCTGACTTATCTCTCGTGGCCCCACGTTGGGCGCCAAAAGATGTGCTGGTTTAAAGGTGAACCAGCAGGGGAAATGAACTCACCACGAGAGAGATTATAAGTCAGACCTAAAATTTAATAATAATATTACAATAACAACACTGACACACAAGGGAAATTGCTTTCAACTCACAAAACCCCAGCAGTATAACCCAGTGTCCTGGGGCACAAACCCAAGGGGGTTTGTTTGCCCTTGTGCTGAGACCCCTGTGGTTCCCCCAAGTCCAGAGCAAAAGGAAAAGAAAAACCTGTTGGTGCAGGCGAGGGCTGTGGTCTGGGCGAGAGCAGTGATCTCCTCCTGTCAAGGTCCTGCTGCTGCTCTGAATCCGACGAGAGGTTCCCGAGGTCTTCTTACCCACCCCTTATGTACCCTCAGGGAGCTCTCAGTCCCTCCCCCTGGGCAGGGACTCACACAATGGGTGATTAACTCTGGGAGCCAGGGGGTGTTGAGCTGTTGATGGCCCATTAGCAGCTCCACCCCCTCAGGCTGGGTGTGAAGTTGATAATGGCTCCCTGGGCAGCTGCTGCTAATGGCCCATTGTCCTTGGGGAATGAATAGAGGGGGTGGAATACACAGGTTTGATCACCACCACACAGGGTTAGCTGGTCCCTCCAGCTGAACTAGGACACTGACCTGACCTGAAGAACAAATGCTCATGAGTGTGTAGGGGGAACTCAGTTCAGAGCTGGTATGCATGTAAACCCCTTAATCCCAGCACCTGTCATAAATGCTATCCAGCATTAGCAGGTGGAATTAAACTTGTCTTGCAGAGGGCATCAGTGGATACAAACATTTCTGGGAACCTCTAAACTATTTCCTGGGGAAGAGTTCAACTTCCACGGTATGAACTGCTTCATGTGCCAAACCTCTCGGAGATGGGAGGGCCCTTCAAGAGAACAAAATTCTAAGGATTTTTAATTGCTCAGTTCATTAAGTCTACCATAATAGGATTTTAAGCCAGAAATGACATTCACTGACTTTAGTAAAATAGTCAATTTAATACTTTTCACTTATATCCACTTACACATCCAAAATTTCGGTTCCTTTTGGCAAACTTTCTGATGTGGCGTATCACAACGGCTTACTTCAACATACAGCTAAAACTGGGAGCACTTGGCTTTACAAGGCATTTTAGCCCAAGACAATGAGCTTCTTTGAATGAAACTGAACTGCACAAAAATGCAGGGTTCACAGCTTCATCTAACATTTTCTAAAACTCTAGGCTGTCAGTTTCTTTTGCTTACCAGGAAAATGGCATCTAACTCCAGACACTCCAAGCTGGATAATCTGACACTTTTATGGTGTTAGACTGGTCAGATTCCTCCTCAGATTTCTGTCAATCAAGGACATTATAAAACAATGCACTCACTCAGAAAATGTTAACCTCTATGTGTGGGTTTCTGATATACCAGTTCTTTACAGGGGCAGAAGGTGGGGGTAAGGAAAAGAAAGAAAAAGGAAGGAATGTTTATTTCCACATTACTCTTCTCATGCTTTTCTTCCAAAGTACATTTGGTGACTGTCCCTGTGTCATTAGTCACCTAAACCACCAGACCAGTCGTTTTAAACTCTTTTATGATAGCTGCATATCCAGGACTCCCACAATGTCCAAGATTCTCATGGATTTGTGGAGGGAGAGACAGACACTTGTTCCAACCTGGAAAACAATACTGATGACCCTCTGCCTTGCAAAGCTATATTCATGGGCATTTCAATTTTTAACTTTTTTTCACGTTCAGTATGTACAAATAGGTTAGGCTACAGTATGTACAAATAGTGTGTGCATATGAAGCACAGTAGCAAGATGGTTGTGCAGCAACAGAGATCATAGTTTAAAAAATTATTTTTGGGGCAAAGATCTATTGGACATGTTACTAATTAACCTATTTCACACAGCAAATACAGTGACACTACTGAAGAGGACATGACCAGACAGTTCAGCATACTCTTTATCCAAGTGAGACTTTAGAGCATAATCTGTATGAGTGAAAACTGCCACCAAAGAATCACAGAATCACAATGTATTTCAAATTGGAAAGGAGATATAAGGACTCCATTCTCAATGGACTACTTAAAACTACTCTTACGCAATATAAGCGAGAGTTAAATGCATGATAACCAACTCCCTTAAGAAAGCCCAATTAGACTGATTTTGGCCAACTCAGTGGTAAATAAAAATGACATTCTTGGTAAAACTGAAATTAGAAACCTCTTCCTGATCCAAATTCTGTCTTGGCAGTGTGACTCTCCACTGGACAAGAATTTAATCCATGAGACACAGGCAAGCATGTATAAGTAAGTGAACTGGATTTTCTGTAAAATTAGATTAAGCGCTGGAGAAAGATTAAAGCAGTCATCCATTTTCTCTGCTTCATCAGACTGATTTATGTCTAGCACTGCGTGTATTTTAAAATCATGAAGACAAGACCACATTGTCCTGACTATGCTTTCCAGGCAACTGTTTGAACTGGGGCAAGAGAGGGCAGATCAACAGATCTGAAAATGACCCAAAAGCCACTCTTGCCATGCCCAAGCTGGGGAGATCCAACTTGCACTAATTCTGTTGGACAAGTCCCCGGCTACACGGGGCAACCTGCACCCACTGTCTCTGACTGCGTGTAGATGACAAAGTGAGGGACATCTACTGCCGCTGTTCGCTGTCAATCTGATGTCATCTTGTATGAATATAAGGTCTGATGTAAGACCTTATATTCACAGTAATTTGGCTTGTTGGGTGACATACCTCTCTAACTGGTGTGTAGCATCCAGGTAAGAGAGCATTCACACATTATTAGTTGCTAATTGCAGAGTAAGAAGGAAAATTGGCAAAGGGGATACAACAGTAAAAACTGACTGACCTCAAGGGGTGTGTTGGCTTATTTAGGACCACTATGTTAAGATATGTCCTCCCTCAACAGAGATATTTCACCTGCCCTTTGTCCAGGGAACACTCCCAAGCACTGGGGTACCAGCCTGGCACTGGTTATCACACTGTACATGGAGTGTTGGACCAAACCAGATTGAGAGGCAAAAACCTCTTGGCAGTCCAAGTCATCAAGTCAATGTAGGCCAAGTGAGAATGCTTCAGCTGGTCACTATTTCAAAGGGAAAAGCTATTTGATAAGGACCTAAAGAGAGGAGGAGAAAGGACACAGAGTAACAGAACTGTTTAAATCCCCTGAAGGAAGGCATTAAGGTGTGTTTCTCTGCCTCACCACGCAGGTCTGAACTGACACAGATATGGAGGCACTAGCTTAGAACTTGCTCCAATGCCATTTAAAAAGCATCCCTTTCACCAAGCTGCGAGGATTGTTTGCAAGATAAAGCTCAAGGCTTTTATTTCAGTTGGTGAATACTTTTCAGTTCCAGTAAACTGCTTGAACGCGGTCCTTTGGCACCCTCCCATGACGCTTCACATGGCTGAGAGAGAGGCCACTTCTCACCCAAACAGCAAAGGGTCCACCCTTTGCAACATGTGAAAGACCAGCAAAAAGAGGTGCTCTTGGGCAAAGCTTTCTTCCAATCAGCAGGAAAAAGCTCATGTGGGCACCAACGCTGCTCACATCAGCAGCCCCCAAGGGTTGAGCCAGTTTTCTGTGCCTGGATTTACCAATCTAGCTTGTTCTGCTGCAGTCATAGTGCGCAGCATGTCTGGATGATGAGAAATCACAAGTAAAACATGAGAGGAGTAAAACAGCATAATGAAATTTTATTCTGAAAATATGGCAAGACTCTAAGGCACTTCAAACATTTCAACACACATGACTAAAGTGAATGTGACAAAGTAATAGCATTCCATAAATACAGACCGAGAACTACGCTCAATTCCACTCAAGGGGAATATACAACTGGTACCTCTAATTTTATTCTCCAGTAAACATGTATGGAGCTTATAGACTGACACAGTTAATAAAAATATGGTAACAGGACATGTAATTCTTCATGTAGACTTTAATTATTAAGGAATATAAAATGTTGAAAATACTGTGTGAATTAATTTTATAGATACTAATATTTTTTATATAAAAAGTTACACATTATCCCCAATTAGCAACAACTTATTTAGTGAACTTCAGACCTGCCAAAAGGTTCTATCCCCAATACCTACCCACTCACCAACCAGCTCAAGATCCACCGAGCTGACTATATAAGCAACTGCAACTTCTGAATGTCAAAGTAATCAAAAACATGAAAATCATGTTGGAATGGAATTTATGAAAACCTTACTATGATAAAGTCTAGGCACAGTAAGTATGTTTTAGAATGACTAAAAAGAAGCCAGTGGGACACTCCTGCACTGATAGCTTTAGAGGTCTTGGGCCGCATGTAACACAGAAGAGGATAATCTACAGCAAAACAGAACAGGATTTATGCCAGTGTTTGGAAAGATGAGTATGTGAGCAAAAGAACAGTTCTGGCTAAAGTTCTCTGCTGAGCACTACTTAACTATATGCTTGGTTCAAATTTACAGTTTTCTATCTTTAGCATTAGATCTCTGCTTTCACTTCGCTGGTGAGTTCAGGCACAAGACAATTACATTCAGTATCTGTCTCCATAAAACAGTAACATTTAGCAGCTTAAAGATGGCATAGAGATTTTTTACAGCTATTCATGCATTATTACTCAAATGTGGCTCTGTGGGTGGGACCAGGAGATGTCCTTCTGCTAAGCCTAGGAGTGCCCTAGAAAAGAAGAAAGAGCAATTAATCAAAGAGAATTTATTCCAGCCAGCTGACAGCAAACACAACACTCACAATTACTCAGTTCAATCCCTTGCCTTTAATTGTACATATAAATCTTTTTTCTTTTTATCTTTAGTTTTAGGAAGAACAGTGCCAGCTACCATGCAGCCTAATAATTGAGAGTGCATGTTGTTTAGATAGTGAAATGATTAGCAGCAGTTTATCAGGAGAATGAGTCAGAGCTAGGGAAGAGGTGGATAGTTGCCAGAACACCTAGGACAGTTCTAACAGCAGAAACAACTATATTTGGGTGACCAGGTCAATAATTATCATTACAGTGAGACAACAGCACCTCTGCACACTAGCCAGTATCAGTGAACCTCGCTAGTGAGCTAGGAGGAGGAAGTATCCCTCAGCTAGGCTTCAACCTTCTGCAGTCAACCTGCATTTTTGAAAAGCACATTCCACTTACCAGCACAAAAATTATCCTGTGAATAAACTCAAAATTTCACGCGCTGTACTGCTGTACAGTTTACCTATTATGTTCAGGAGCAGCAAGTTAAATCATAAACTAATCGGAAGTTGTGTACTAACCGGTGACTGGGTTTTGGAAAAGTTGACATGGGCATAAAGCAGAACTGCTATGTCCTTATGTCCAGCTTCCAGGGCTATTGAAAGTGCTGTGCTGCCATCCTGAGAGAAGAAAGGAAGAAACATGAGAATTAGTGCTTGTATGCACTAACAGATCTCTTAAAAGCTCCATCAGCCCACAGAGAAGTGAACTTATGAAATGGGGGCCTGGCTGCTCATACAGACAGGTTAATTTAGAGTCTTGTTTAATTTCTTTTATTATAAGCCTTGTACTGCTGCTTTATGAGGCAGTCCAATTGTCAGAGGCATCATAATTTCTCTCAACAACCAGTCTTGATTATTGCTGAGGAAGAACGAGCACACCATTATCACAATAATGTTACATGTAGTGCTGTGTAAGACCAGTGATTTCAGAAGACTGGGCTCTCTGAGAGATGCTACAATGTCAGTAACAAGTGGAAGAGAAGATAGAGGAGGGATAAATTCTAATCAAATATAATGATAATTGTTGTGTTGCAATGATAATTGACTGTGTTAGAGCTCTCATTAACACTAGGGGAATTTGCACTCTTCATTACATATATTCCTTGATGGAAGTCTAAAAACAAACAAATAGACTTTCCTGGTCAAATACTGTCACCTGAGTTTCTCATCAGAAGACACTATTGCTTTTGAAACCACAGTTGCTGAGGGTGCTAGAAGAAAAAACTGCTTTTACTGAAAGGATAATTTATTGATCTGTTTTTCCTTTAGACCATGTTTGGTCCAGGAAGAAGTAGATGTCAGGTATCCTGTGATGTGAACCCCTGGCTTGCAGATTGGTTCACTGCCTGGTACTTGGCTCTTGCACACAGAAGTTTCTACAGTGATGCCTGTATTTGAAATGTGCTCGCAGGGCTGGAGCACATATTCCATAGCTCCTGCCACAGCGCTGGTACTGGAGAGATTGGCTCCAGTTTTTATATTGCAAACCCTTTCTCCAGCACAGGACATGACAGCATTCACACGGAAAAGCTCCTTATGAGACTACAGGCAGCAATTATACATAAAGCATACAGGGAGCTAGAATAGCCATCCATACAATGCAATCTGTATGACTCAGCTTTGTGAACGCAGATTTGGGAAGGGCTCTCCCCATGTGGGTGTGGCCTTCCAGCCTGCGCAGTGGATTTTTTAGGTGAGGCTCGCGTGCGCAGAACTGGCCCCACCCTTTAACTCCTAAGGTTCATCTGTCACGGCCGAGCGAGTTTGGACAGTGACAGTAAAGTCCTCAGGACTAGAACCTACAGCCCCTGGTACTCCCAGGAGGTCTCCCATCCAAGTACTAACCCAGGCTGACCCTGCTCAGCTTCCGAGATCTGATAGGATTGGGCGTCAGGATGGCATTTAACTGCCTACAATGCAATATAATGCACTACAAATGCACAACAAACACTTCACAGTCAACATAAGTTCTTAAAGAGACATGCAGAATCCCAGTCAGAATGGCACGCATTAGTAGGATGATGCTCAGCCTACTACTGATCATGCTGACTGCATGACTGCTGAAAAGCATTGCTGTGGCATTCAGAATAGCTAGGGGAATGCTAAAACTCAAAATCTCACAGCACAGACAAGCTCATTATGAAAGGAATAAGCAGCAGTCAAACTGTCCTTGTGAAACAGTATGAAACTGGCTACAGGAATGGAATGCTCAAGTGTTATGTCTCCATAAATATTTTTAATTTATTGACTTTGTGAGTTAAGAGTGCTAACAGCATCCATCCAGGCTGCAGTAATCTAGGTCGCCCCCAAAAGTGTTTGTTACACTGAGATCTTCTTACATTTTCCTCTCAGGCCATCTGTTACACACTGCTAACACTACCAGGCAACTGAGCTGCCTCCAGCAGTAGGAAGAGAAATTATGTCT
The DNA here is from genome assembly GCF_047495875.1 of Pithys albifrons albifrons. Taxonomy (NCBI): domain Eukaryota; kingdom Metazoa; phylum Chordata; class Aves; order Passeriformes; family Thamnophilidae; genus Pithys; species Pithys albifrons. The sequence continues at coordinate 63,873,077 of NC_092497.1, read as the reverse complement.
CTGGCTCTCTGCAACAGATAAAACAAATAACCACTCACTGCCTTCCCAAATCCCAAGTTCAGGCTCCATTTCAGTACTCAGTGGGTAGAGAAATAAGAAAAATGGAAAAGTACTCAAGAAATGTTGTTAACAAGAATACAGTACAGGGAATAAACCCAGTAAGTCAACATTTTCAAGCTTGAGAATTCTACAGAGCACATTGTCTGCTGACAGTGTAGGCTCCAATAATTCTTGCAAACAAAAAAATATAGAAGTGTCTCACTTGGCACTGAAGTCACAACCTGTACCTCTTGTGAGGACAATGTAGCTTTGTGACTAAGACCAAACCTGTACTCTCATAAGCCATGGTGTAGGTACAATGCAAACATCCTGTCAAGTGTAAGGCTGATGTTTGCCACAGGCACAGAAAAGCAACACAGCAAGGCCTTAAGTCACCAGATAAGGTCCTAACTGAAAACTGTGAAAGGTGGAAGGAACGTGAGAAGGGAGAATGTTTTACTATAAGCTAGCCATTTTTTTTTTCTGTTCTGGCCACTAAACACCTACAGCTAACCACAGAAATTGCTACCAAGTAAGTCTGTTAAAAAAAGTAAAACTACTAGCTAAATAATCACACCACTTACTACCATTTAGCAGAAGATTCACGTGGTTGGTATTTTAGCACTCTTGAGTCAGAGATTCACTTAACAAGATTTCAGTACCACTGTCTGGAAAGGTAACTCACATTGTCCTCCAGGATGCCGTTACATCCAGGCTGAGCCAGCAGAAGTTTAACAATCTCTACATGTCCATGCTCACTAGCACACATCAGAGCTGTAGAGCCCTCGTCATCCTGAATATTGACATCTGCACCACAGGCCAGTAAAGCTTTAACCATGTCTATCCGGCCATGACTCACAGCCAGCATCAGCGCAGTCTGACCAGCCTGCATGGAGACAAGAGGAAAAACTAATTAACTACATGGACAATCAGTGACAAAGCACAAACAAAATTTTTTTGACACTATGCTTCTTCTGGGGAAAAGAAATTGTGATTTTAAACAGTACTCTCAAGGCTCTGATTGTCATTATTTAAATACCTTTTAAGCATCATATATCCAACATTCACTTAGCTGTTTATTGAATTAATGGAAGATACCCACTCTATTTCCAGATATTTGCAGTTCTTTGGAAGGAGCTAAATGCTGCAGAATTTGTAAATGCCTCCCAAAATTCAGTAATAGTTCTTTCATATAATATTCAACCTTCATTTTTAGAAGAGGTCCAGACCTGAGTCTCAACTGTTCTTCTACAGCTCCATTTCGTATACAGCAATCAAAAACATACACACAAAACCGACAGATGGTGAAAGCGAATGAGTGCAAAAGCTGAACCAACAGAGCAGGGATGGAGTGTGGAAGGAAAGCTAAAAGGTCACAGGAATGCAAACTGTGTCACATGAACCATTTGACTGACCTGACTGGCTTTAGCATTCACATCCCCACAGCTGAACAGTTCTTCCACTATCCTCATGTCCTTCTCCGCTTCCACAGCTGCAAGCGCAGCAAGCATGATGGGGGTATAACCAGCCTTGTTCTGATGATTGACATTACAGACATCTGCAGAGAAATGACATAATTTCTTTGGAAAGCAAGAACCCAAAAAGCAGTAATTGTGCTAATCAACTGAATAAACTGTTAGTAGATCAGCCTATAAAAAGAAAGAGCAGAAACTGCTTTCATAATGGAAGCAATTCAAGGGAAAGTGGAGAAGAAAAAATAAACAGGGGAGTTCTTGAGCCTGAGAAAGAAAAGAATTCTTTTCTACTATGTGTACAACACAAGGGAGAGCACAAAGCCGCTTTTATATGTTATCATTTAGGGCTTTCTTTGTACATTTTTTTTTCTTTTGTAAAAGCAAGCGGTCTGAAATTTAACATAACTATGCGGGTCATGGTTCTGACACCAGAAATATCATCAGGAGGGTCCTTAAGCTCTTCTCCTGAGGGCATCCATGCTGCAAAGCAAAAATGGTCCAGCAACACTGTGAGTGGAAAAGCTATTTCTCCTCTGCACAAACATTCTCCTGTACCTGGTGTTCTTTTGAAGATCTGCAAGTGAACTTCAACATGTTTTGGAGCTGCCAAATAAACCCCTTAAAATTAAAAGCTGCTTCCAGTTCTATAGCATATTAGACTTTGAAAAAAACTACTCTAGGAACAAATACAGTCAAGTCCTCTGACTGGTGCCAGCAACTGACAAGAGCTCTCCTTTGTGTTCATATCTTACCTCCAGTCTCTCTGTTCCTAAAATTCTGCAGAAATTCAGCAGAGCTTATTGGTTTACCAAAGAGCAGGGTTTTCAGTGTGTTCACCTTATTGGAAAACAGGGACTCAGATTTACATAAGCAGTATCTTTAGACTAGGGGTTAAATTCCACACAGATACCTTAACAAGCAAAATGTTTCAAGAAATTCTTCAGATTTATTGTTAAAAGATTTTTTTTCTGTGAAAAGAACATTTCAAAAACAATACAAGTGCAGATGTAAGAAAATGTACATTTTTTTCATGTTTCATGGACATCAGTGATGTTACCTTTTAACTAGGAGCCCAGTACTACTCTCAGACATCACTTCTGTGAAGTCACAGAACATGACTCTTGCTGCATGCATTACATCATGAGTAATGAATAACTTTTGGAAGTGATATGCACCTACTCCAACTGGACTACTTCAGCAGAGTGGGTTTTCTGAGGTCACATTTCAGCTCCTTTTCTATATGGCTAATGAATGAAACTGTTCTTCTATTTGTCCTCTTGGTGACGCTACTTGGTGATATGGAACATTCTTTCATCTCATCTTCCCTTCCCACCAAACACACAGACATGGGATTCTCGAATCAAGAATCTGCCTGTGATATAATCACACTGCAAAACTGATCATAGTGACCGCTCAGACACAGTCCAGAGGAAGACTGTTGAAACCTGAAGCAATGTGACTGTTTGAAAACATTTTCCAAGTGCTGGCACAAGCAGCGTTCTCCTGCAGACAGAACTATGTGGCACTAGTCAAGGTGTTGGATTTTACAGTTAACCCCTGATGTTTAAAGGCATACACCAGCTGCTGGAACATACAGGAGTCCTGACTTCCAGCAAGAGATGAGCATGTTCCTGCTACCCTGAGATATCTACAGAAGCAGAAGGGCAGTTCCCTCCCACTACTGCTGTGATGATGAGCTAGCCTGCTGTATTTCACTATACTCCTGACATTCCCTGCATTCTCCTGCTGTGACTCACTCTTCCCAACAGGAAGAGTGCCTTCAAACAGGACCAGAGATTTGAAAGTGCTCACTTCCCTACTGAGGAAGTCTCTGCATCTGTGACAGATGTGCTAGGTTATGAAACCTCAGATTTCTACTATTAATATTCTTGTTTATCTGATACTACCTTTCTGGATTTATGCATATTGCTTGGCTTACACTCCTGATGCATTATTTGCCTAGTTAAGTTTTCACAACAACTGTGATGGGTTTTTTAACTAGTTTAGAGAAACAAATTTCACTCAGGGAGTGAACAGAGAGGTTAAATAGATCATATCCTGACTGGGACCAGCTCCAATGCGATACCTTCTGCTGGCTGCCATGTGGCACATTGCATGTGGGGAGCAGATGTTTTGGAGTCTTCCCTCAGCCACTACCCTCTCTGCATGTGTGTTGCAAGGGAACTGAGAAAAGGAAGCAACACCAAAAGCAACTACATGAAGCATCACCACATTGCTGATGGGTCAGGAAAATGCTCTTCTATGACAGACTGCCATACTGCTCTGGTTTCTCAGGAAGGCAGTATAGATGTGTCAAGGTGGTGGCCAGAAAAAGGTTCTGCACTGCTTTAGGAAGATAAAGCTAGACTAAGTTGGAGTGTTTAAATGAATGTTTATACCTCAATGATCTTCCCCTGTCAGCACCCTACACCCAACTGAGCAGTAGCTGCACTGCCTCCAGGGAAAACTGCTAAAGGATGGTGTTGCTCAACTTGGGACTACAGTCCAAGAATCAGGGATCTAACTGTATGTCTCAAATGCTGGCCAACTCTGTATATAATTTACTTGAGTATTTTTGTAACTTTTTCAAGAAACATCACCTCAAAAGCTCGTACTAGAAACTAAGATTGTAGACTACCCAAGTAAGCCAATGCATAACTATTGACAGTGAAACCTGTTGCTGCAAAAAGCCCAAACTAACCTCTTGCTCATTCAGAATTTCACCTGAGTATTGCAAAACCTATGAATCTTTAAAACAAAAATTAGCAAACCTGTTAACCTACTTGCATCCAGAAGCAGCTTTACAATTTCAAAGTTAGAATGTGAGACACTGTAATGCAGAGCTGTGTTTCCATTGCCATCTGCCATATTGATGATATGTCTGAGGACAGCAGGAGAAATCTCTTCGAAAGCAGTTATGTAGTCTCCAACCATTTCAGGGACAGCAGATTTCTGACTTGAGACACGAAACCACTCATGCTGGATGGTATTTAAACAAAACCTCTGCCAAAATCAAAACAGAAAAATTTACGTATAAGCAATCTGCTTAAAGGATTTTCCATTCCACAAATCAGCAAGGCAGGTCAAGCATTTTTTAGTTCAATGTGGGAAGAAAGCATTCAGCTCACAAACAAAATAACAGACTGAAGCTTCCACTCTGACTAAAGCCCTTTTTAAAAAACAATCATTTACTTCCTCTCACTTCATTTGATTTTCAGAAATTATTCACCTCTGAGGGCATTGATGAGATTACTCCCAGAATGAATGGTTATCAAATTTGGTAAACAGAAAAAAAGACTTGAAGCAACCATTTCCACAAAATACTTAACTAAGTTTACATAATCCCTAATAAGAAAAAAGACTGAGAGCAGGGGAAATGCTCATTTCTCACTGGACTTAAAACAACACCATGCTAAGTCAATTAGGCCCAGTTCCAAGGCACAAATTATCAGATGCATCAAGTATATGAGAACTGGCTGGACAGCAGTTCTGCAGGAGAAGAGCTGGGATTGCAAATAATTACAAACTGAACCCAAGACAATGACATCACACTGTAATGAAAAAAGCAAATTCTGTTTAGGGGTGAATGAACAGATTTAAAGCTTGCACTTTCTAGTAATGTGAAGGCAAGAAGCTGGACTACTTTGTCTGGTCTGATCACTGAATGACAAAAAAGATTTGAATAAAACAATTTCAAAGCTGAGCAGCAAGAAGGATAAGAAGTCAAGGAAATCTGACCTACAGAACAGACAGGAAAGACTGGAGATTTTCTGCTGAAAGAACTCCTGGGGAAAAGAACTGTGCAACATTTTCACAGGCAAAAGATTGTTGCAGTGCGAAAAGAAAGAACCTGTTCTTCACCTAAAGGATCCCTGGCAGTATTGCAAGAGATTTTTAGCTGCAATGACAAGATGCAGGCTACGCATTCAGGATAAACTTTCTCATTGGTATGGACTGAGGGTGAAGGAGTAGGAGCCTCTTATGGTTGGGTAGCTTATCTGTTGGAAAAAATGTAGGTAGAGCAGATCTTGCTGTGAGTCAAGGAGGCTCCACAGTCACTGCCAGCTCTGACTTTCTGAGACACTTTAACCTGGAAGGACTACCATATCCTTATCATAAACCACAACCTGCAAGGTGGCCAGTAAACTGAAGGAAAATTTTGCAGAGAAGACACTCAGAAAGCTTACGTAGCCTCTAGGGAAAACACAGCTGTAGCTGTAGAGGTGGCCTGTGTCTAGTAAAGAGAGAATACTCTACACACATGAAGTACTACATATATAACTGTACGACATAAACATATTTACAGAATATTATACATAACTGCTATAAGGAAAACTGACAAGGTCCCACCTATCTGAGCTGGATCACATGTATTGCAACCAACTGAAACAAAAAAGTGCTCAAAAAGTGATACTTATTTTTAAGCAGTACTGAGTGCAAAATATCACTAAGAAATGATTCTTAGTCATAGTATCACACACATAATAATAGTAAATAGCATCCTTCTTTTTATTCAAGCAATCCATCCCATTCCAAAAGAAGCAGTCCACAGCTCTTCCTGGTGTAATCAAAAGTTCTAAGAGCTGAGTATGATGGAAGAGGTTGGGACAACTTATACAGATCCTTAGCTGTACTGACATTTAACCTGTTTGATGAGACTTCTTTATCAGCAGACGGACACAGAACAAGAGCTGATGAGTCTGTAGTTTCCACCTACAAAGCAGTATTTGTGCTGGAAGACACTTTAAGCCCAAGAAACTAAAACGTAAACTCAAATTACACTTCCAAGGCAGAGAGCATCATGTGGTTATGCCATTTTGACATTTACAACTCCAACAGGACCTAAAGCATTTTTTGTTGGAATGCCTAAACTAGTCCTGAAGGACAGCTACAGGATTAAAAACTACCTACCGCAACTGATTTAAACAACCTTTCAATACATTCCCTGGACCACAAATGTCAAAACTGGGGACAGACAACATATTTGTCTTTAAGAAGCTGCAGATGCTCTACAGTAGAGGACATCACTGGATTGTTGCCTTTTACATCAATGTACAACTGTAAGAAATGCAAAATTCAGTTTCATATTACCAAGCAGCATTCCTTTGCTTTCAGATTGCTCTCACAAGGGAGCACGTGCAATTCCTACATGAGGAAATACAACTGTTTCTTGAGACTGAGTATTAACAATGAATATTCCTTACTCTCTGCAGCACTGATAAAACCACCCAGTGCGGTAAGCGAGACAAACACCATCCCTGTGCTTTGAAGGAGGTAGACCATCTCAATTTCAGAACAGACTCTGAGCTTTAGTGATAAGAAGGAACAGGCTTCTCACCACACGCAGTTGCAAGCCTAAGAGCTGCCCACAGCAGTGCTAAAGCAACACTTACAAAAATAACACAGGAATGCACAGATGTGTTGAAACTGCACTTTCATGTTACTGTTTTTGTCTGTGCCTTGCGATGGCAACACCCAACACACAAAGCACAAGTATATTCTCTGGGCAAAAGTCTCCTAAATAGAGCTTTGTGACTCTTGCAGGGAAGATGAAATCCTCTTCTGCTTAACCACTGCAATGCTGGTCCTGAAAAGCCAAAGTTATTTCTTCCTGAAATTTTTCTATTGCATCTCAAGAGAGAATTTTGCCCTGCATTGCTTACCACATCTTTGTTGGTTAATGTTTTGGGGTCATCAATGTTGTTTCTCAGCAGGTGACATGCAGAAAGCATCTTTTCACTTAGCTCGTATCTGAGGGAGACAGCAACATACATGGCATGTTTCAATTTTAATCCTAACATTTCAGCATAGAAACATTTGTCTTTCTGAAACTTCTCTGGGAATCAGTGTTTCCAGGAAAGCCATCTGCTACTACCATGCAGAAGCCACTCTGGCAGCTCCTCTCTGCAGACATGCTCTCCCATGTCCAATGGAGATGTATGCAGGAGGACCAGCAGGAAGGGAGAACAGACAACACATCAGTTTTGTGCCTTAAGACTTGGCAATGGTTCTATTGGAAATTCTCACCTACTGCTGTACGACTGCAGAGCATATATTATATCCTGTGTGCTTTCATTTTCTGATTAACAAGAGGAAATGGCAATAGTTGTGATGGAAATGGAATTAACCAGTGGGAAACAGCACAAGCAGTACCTCCCTGCCTGCTTCCATCCACTGGAACTAGTCTTTCTCATCTAATCCACTCTGGAAATTTACTTTTTTCTCTGCTCCTCTTTCATTTTTACACTTCTTTTCCCTTTCCATCACAAATTTCAGAACTCCTGATAAGGCTGGAAATAAGGTCTATGCCTGTCCCACATGTCAATGTGGGCAACCACCTCTGCATAGAAAGGATAAGGGCAATTTTTCTGGAAAGTTATCCCAAAATGCAGAGAACCTAACACATTCCTGTGTAAGGTGGGAGTTTTAGCCTTTCTGGGTTACAAACCAGCTGCTAGTGTGCTTCCAGAGCAATGAAATGCTCCCCTACTGCATGGACCATGTCCATGCGCAGCCATGTGTCCTGCTCCCGCCTCTTGAAGGGCATTGCCAGGGCAGGAACATGCTCCACAAGTACACATGGCTATCAAAACTGTTCTGCTGCTCTTCACAACCACTCCTGGCTATGGTAACTGTAACTTAGAGAGCTCTTGAGCAACTGCCCATCTTTCTATGTCACCTGTAAAATAACAGGCTATCCTACCATACTGTATAAAGCAAGCTCAGAGAACTTCAGAACACACAGCTCTAAGGCCTCCAAGCTCTTAATTATTAATTTCTCCATCTTTTTTATTTAGCAGTTGACAATTGAAGGTAACTTGATGCTAAGCTACACCTCCAGTGGAACATAACATTAATTTTGGTTTAGCTCTTTCACTATTATTATGCCACCTATATAATCTTCCCAAGCTAGCACACTTGTAAACCACTGGCAAAACCATTATCATTATTATCCCTTCACTGCCTATGTTTATACTTCTTTTTGCCATTTACTAATGAAGAATTAGTAAAAACTCACCACACTGCTGCTTTCCATATGGCAAAAAAGGAAAGGCCTTGTCTGTCAAATCCAACCATACACAGTTCATTACCGCAATTTGAAAAGTATCTTAAGACATGAAATGCTGAACAAGTGTGTGATAGCAACCCTAGAAGTATATTACAGTATATGATCTCACATGAGGCATAGGATCTCAGGACTGGGCCATCTCCTTGCTTCTGTACCCCATCCTCTTACTGAGCAGTACGAGCCATGGCTGAGATGCCATGGAAGGTGCAAATGCAAGATGCACTCCCAGCAGGCTACTGACCTGGTGTGCATGACTCAAGACTCATTTGCTTGCTTGTTCTACAGACCAGACCATTAACAAGGCCTTGCCTGCTCGCTAATGAATGCTATTGTGACCTGGGACAGCCTCCGATTGGGGAGCCACCTGGGTCTCGCTGTTAATGGACCATTTAAAGTCAGTGGGGTCAGCTGCTGGGAGGGACATCCTCTGACACCTGCTCCCTGTTCACACAGCATTGTTTTGCAGCAAAACCGCCTCTGGCTATCCCCTCAAGGAGGAGGGAAGTGGGTTGCAGATGAGGAGCAGTGGGGCTGATGCTTTCTCCACCAGCACAAGCACAGCCCACATCTCACCCCATAGCTCACCCCATGCCACGAGGTGGTGGTGACCTCCTCAGAGGCACTTTGCAGAGGGCACACAGCCTACCTCTCTCTGATTTCCACCTCCTCGGCCTCACACTCTGGGAGGGGACTGTCATTCTTTGCCCCTGCGGCGCAGACCTCCACAGGGTATGGGGTGGGCTGCTTTTCCTCTGTGTGCCTGGCGCAGGGGTACTCGTGGCTCTCGCACTCCTCCTCTGAATCTGAGGAGGAGCTCTCCTCGGAGCTGGAGTCATCGCTGGATGTGGTCTCGTACCTGTGGGGAGAAAGGGCAGGGGCACGGGTGCTCGCTCAGTGCCACTCAGCAGTGGTCAGTACCTGCTTGCAAAGGCTTAGTCCTCCTGATTTCTACTCAGACACCTCTTTAACTCATTGAGCTGTGTCAAGGCCAACTGAAATTGCCTAATATTAGTATGTACACAGTGTGCAATCAAAACCAACCTTTTTTAAAAAGGAGTCTTAACACTTTGGCAGACATTGCCTTATCCCCAAAATGAAATTACTTGGTTCAGAGTACATTGTCTTGTTGCCTTTTGAGTCAGATATAAGCAGAGAAGCTAACAAACCTATGATAACAATTCCCCACTATAAGTAATGATACTTTTAGCCAATATGTATGAAATGAAGTAATTGGGATATTTAGGCTATATACTGCATAAAGTATTTGTACTAAAGAAAAACTAATCTGAGGAAAGGGCTAGAAAAGCTATATAAAACAATCAGATGAAACCATTGTAAAGTTCTTTGCAACATTCTGCAAGGGCAAGTAGTATTTTAAAAGAAAACAATTTTCTATACTGTTTTCTCTATTTGTGTAGGAAAGTTCCGTATTTATCTAACACAAAGCCAGAAATATTAATTTTTGGGCAATGCCATCTTTTGCTGTATTGTTTAATTGTACAATGTTGTCCTTGTCAGCTGCTGAAGATACTTAGGAGGTTTCCTTACTAAAACATTGCCTGAGGAATGTCCTCATGGCTGAGTTTGTTTCATTTTTCTGTGTTAAATTTGGCAGGAATCTTTCATACAGGTACTTGAGACTGATGCTATGTATCCCTTGAAAGCATAAAAGGATTAAAATGAGCTCAGCTGTTCCACTTTTCCTTCTGATACATACACTCAGCAGATGCACCTCAGCCTGAAGGACAGGCCAAATCTGTGCATGTGCTCCTGGGTTCTTCCTGTCCTTCCCAGTGTGAAAGTGCTACAGTGAGTGACAGATGTTTCGGAGACAGGTCTCTTACCCTCCATTAACGCCAACAAACTGCAGGTTCTTCTTGGTGTTGCTCAAATCCTTCTTCCCGTCCCTTTTCTTCATGATAGATTTAAGTCTGCTTTCATTATTAGTACATACTGTATAAAAGGGAGACAAAGCACACATATTAGGACAAATCTGTAGCCAGCTTTGACTGCAGCAACTTTAGACAATTTTTCAAAACCAACAGCTCTCTTTTTAATTTACCAGCTGAAGCTGGGTTTTCTCATATTTTATACACACAGTCATGGTGTGAGATGCACACTGGAAACAGGGAAAATGGTTCCAAAGTCAACTCTGGAAAGTAGTGTAGCCTAACTTTCCCATCTTCCAACATGCTGCTAATCTTTGTGATGCTTTAGAAAATTTTGAAAGACCGGGGCTTATTGTTTTTCTTTGCTATTTGTGAAAAGCTTCTAATGTTGAACTGGGTTACTCTTTTACGACACTCTTAATTCTTGGTGTCAGAGAGCAGCAGCTCTTTGCCAGAATGAATAAATTCGTACAGACAGCATATTTAAACAATACAGAGAGTATATTTAACAATAAACTATTCAATAGGGCGGAGAGGTTCAAGCAAAGCTGGGCTTTTCAATTTTAGTATTCACTGCAACAACTTTTAAACCAGTCTCTAAGTGTAAGACAGGTAAAACATTCATACAAATTTAGTATTAAAAATAATTATTAACCCTTTCTCTTTCAGTACATTTTTCTTATGAAGACATTAAATTGCATTTTACTGATGTGCTACAATCTGCTGCTTAAAACCTAAGCACTACCTGCAGACACAGCATTTCATACTGTGACTTTCCCTGCAGCTGCATCTTTTCCTCCTCTACATTTTTGAGAATAGTAAAAACCTTTCTTAACTATATTTCATATTCAGACTCCACCAGTGTGATGAAAGGTGCATGTGAGCCAGTTATTACCATAGAGGCCTGAGGCAAGCTGGTCATCTGTCAGGTTAATTGGAGCCAGAGTTTTATCCTGAGAAGAAAAGGATTTCCTTCCCCGAACAGTTTCCACAAGAGGAGTCTTCCTCTCCTCCTGAGCCGGTAAAATGTCCTGCTCCAATTTCAGTGTTTGCAAATTTGAAGTTAAGTGGGGGTTTGCAAGCTGGCCATGAGGGATGTACTCCAAACTAGCACCTGCCAGAGAAGACAGTAGGCATCACAGAGGAGTCAGACAAAAATATTTCTGTCACTACTGCGATCAACAGAGGGGAAAAAAAACCCCAAACTGGAAAAAAAAAGGATGACACTTGTGCTTTAAAATGCTCTTTTCTAAGAACCCAACAGGAAAAGATTGCTTTCAGAAAAAGCAAAAATTAGCTGTGAGTTTTTCTTTCGATGAAAACATACAATACAAGGAAAAACTCCAAAGACATGGGCTTTAAAACACATGAAAGGAAAGGTGCTTCCTTTCCCTTCTCCATCAGTATGCGCAGTGACCCCATCTCCTGCCACCCTGGTTCAGGGTGGACTCAGTGAGCTGCTCCTCACTGACATGCCTAAAAACCATAGCACATTCACAGGCTCAGCAGGTTCTTTATCCAAGAGCAGTAACTTTTTTATCACACTTGTGTTTCAAGACATGTCATTTTCCATGAAAGTAGAATTTTTTCAGGAAGTTTTCCTTTTTGCCAGCATTCTGACTAATTCTGAAACCTACACGCTTTACCCAATTACTGAGACAACTGTTCTAAACTGCCACCCACTATATGTCTGTCTTTCTTTCCTTGTTTCCTTTTTTATTTTGGGCAGGATTATACTGAGCTAGTAGTTATATTTAAATTAAATTCCAAATGTTTGGGTTACATTTTTTCCCATAGCTGATTTGCTGGCATTCACTTATTTTTTCCCCTTTGTGTATTTAAAAGGCAGTGGTAATTATACACAGATTTGTACAGATTTCCTTGGAGCTCCTCCAGCTGTGCTATTACAAATGCTCTACAAATCTGCACACATGCTTTTGTTTGTGGAACACTGGGGCTTTTTTAAACATGTATTCCTCTCTAAGTGATCTTGTTAATATTCAAGGCGGGGGCGGGGGGGGGGGGCAGGGAAAGCTGAAGTTTAACTTGCTTTAAACACTGTCACTTTCTTTCATTCTTTTCTTGATTCAGTAACATGTACCTCCATATTTTTTTGCCTCTGTATTTATAAAAGATCAAGCCACAGCCTCCACATTCAAATACGTAAGTGGCACTGTACTGGGTGCTAACATCCTGTAGTAAGGTAAATTCCAAAGACTGATTTTTAGGAACACACCTACATCTTTGGCAAGCAAGCTGCTCTTGCTAGACTGCCTTTCCCACTTCTTATTTCACCTCAGTAATTTTCTTCCTGTAACAGGACAAAATGAGGCTGATTTTTCCAAACACTGTCACTACCCAACAGCTTCCTTCTCTCTGTTCCTGTTCCCACTCAAGTCTCGGAGTTCCCAACTAAGTATCACATCACAAGGCACCTTTTCCAAGGCACCTTCTCCAGCAGCGAGACCTTTTGCCAATTTCCACCATACCTTACAGCTTCTCCAGACTAGAGAGAAGCCACCTATGGGGAAAGACACATAGCAGAATGACAGCCATTATCACTACAGGTATACCTGAAAAGCTTCTTAAGAGTGAAGTAGGGGTATGTGTTGAAGGTGACAGCTACTCCTGAGCCCCCTGGACAAGAGCAGCCCTTCTAGAGACACATCTGTGCACTTGGGACAAAATGGACATCCATGGAAAGCAAGAGGGGAAGTCCCTTGCTCCCTCACCTCTCCCAACTTTGCAGCAACGACTGACTTTCATTGGATCTCTTCCCAACAGCAAGTATCATTTGTCATTCAACAGCCAAAAACAAGAGGGCTGCCAAGGTGATGGAGCACTGAGCCAAAACCAACGGTTTTTAAACTCCCTTAGCTGAAAACCAAGCAAACTGTCTCTCTATCCTCTTGCTTGGAGCTATGACAGCTACAATGAGAGTACCAAACAGAGTAACTGCTTCCAGGTGCAGCTGGTGGTGGCTGCCTGGGCTGGCCACCCCTTCTATTCCAGTCTTGCCTCTGAGAACATGGGAGGGAGATGAGAAAACCTGCTCTGAAACATCAGGGATATGCAAAGCTTCTAAAGATGCCCAGGTTTCCTTTCAGCAGAACTCTCTGCATCCTCTGCCATGCATTACAGCTCTCCTACAAAAGCAGCTGTGACAACTGTGCTGTCTGCAGGCACGGGTGGGCTTGTGCGTGCCAGCCCTGAGGGCAGCTGGCAGGACTCGGGCAGGGCAGAGTGGGGCTCCAGCCTGAGGTGAACCAACAGCACCTTGGTGCACTCTGTCATCCCCTCAAAGCCTGAACTTCCCGAGGTGTCTTCCTCCTGCCCTGGGACACACGGGGGAGGGAACTGCAGGGCAGGACAGAGAGAAAGGAGGACAATAGATTTGTCTCCCCAGACTCACAGCCTCTCTACAATCTAAAGCTGCCACCAGTGCAACAGGACCCCAGCAGGTTCCCTCCTCTGGTTCACACATCAGTGGCTGAGAAGCATCACACTGAGTTCAGGACCTAGGGCATGATGTTAATGCCTTTCAATGAAGAAGAAAAGGGGTCCTGCTCAGCTGGACAAAAGAGGATGACATCAAGGCTTAAGGGCAAGCAGACAAGTGTGCATTAGACAAACTGGGCAGTGCACTCAAGTCTCCCAGCAAAGCTGTTACATGTCTACACTTAACTTCGTCCACAGTACCTAATGATGAGGGAAAGAAGGTCCAGTTCAACAGTAATGCTGTAAGCTACTAATTAGCATTTAATGTCAGCTTCCAGGCTTTCCCCTTTTCAAAACAGCCAACATAAAGATGCTTAGAGAGCACCAAGCAAGGTCAATCACTTAGAAAAATAGAAGAAGGAGCTGTACCACCTAACCTTAAAGCCAGTGATTTAAGAGACTAACCTACTACTGTGTAAACCAAAAATCTAAATGAGCCAAATTCCCTCTTCCTCCAGCAGGACTGCAGGGTCACTGTTGGGGCTGGAGGCATCACACACCTCTCTAGAATGAACACGAACCCTGGCTGAAGATCACCACCAGTCTACACAGATCTTACAATAGTCTTCCTCTTCACCTCACAGAAACCTCAAGTATGCTTGAGCAGAATCCTTCTCCAGCTCACATTTGCACAACACTGACAGCAAATCAACCAACAAGTTCAGTGCTTAGCCTGGCCCTGTCTATGGACAGAGCCCACCGGGAAGACTTGGCCTGCTGATTTTCCCTGTTTACTGCTGTGGGCAAATACTGCAATCTTGATAAAGTTTTTAAGTGTTCATACAGAATAGCTAAGTACACCATGGAGCTGTCAAAAAGTTGTAAATGTACTTTGCAACACAGCAGGGGATCTTGGAAAACCTCAGGAGTAATTTAGAGGTAGACTAAGGAAAAAAACCCCAACAACTTAGAGACTTCAACTGTATCAGTTTCAGAGGGAAACAAGTGACTGAAGCATCTTCAGTGGTTTCGCTCCAGTGGTTTGAGGGAATCAGAGCAACGGTTTTAATTTTTTAGAAGGAGCCTCCTCTCACAAATCACCTGTGCTACTTTTGAAAATCTCACCAATTTAAGCCAGGGTGACAGTAAAACTACTATAGAGCAGCAGCAAATTACCATGCCATTTCTAGCACATATAAAATCCACTTATTGTTATTAAGATGCAATTTCCCTTCCTAACTGTAGACCTTCCCTCCCGTTTATGACAGCACAAGCTGGTTCAGGGAACTCAGTGGATTCCTTTGAATTTGTCATGAATTCTTAGTAACAGAAGTCTGACCTTCACCTGATTTTGAAAATTTCCATTTAAGCTTATGGAAGCAAACCTAAGTATTATTATAAGACAATTTAGCTCGACAATATTTTTATACCACTGGAAATCAAGAGAAGTGCAAACAAGGCCAGGATGAGAACCTAGAACTCTGGCTGAAACACCACGGCTTTCTAGCTTAAAAAAGGGGACAAGCTTACTGCCAATGTGGTAACTACACCAAGATTTTATTTTTAACCTGTTGATCAGTGCGAGCATTTATTGGCACAATTGCCCAGAACATTTACAGCAAGGAAATACTTCTCTTTCATACTGCAAGGTTTCTTCCTGGTACCAGTAAGCTCCTCAGGAAATTATTTTAACTGAAGAACCCAACGTCTTCTCCAGTGGTTATAAGTCTTATTAAGTTGCTTTATGCTTAGAAAGTTATTTTTTCCTAAAAATAATTTCAATCCACTTTCCGTATCAGAACTATTGAAGAAAATCCTCCATTCTACTACAGTAAATAAAAAAGCAGTGATAAGCAAAGATGTTACACATAAACATTTACAATGATTGACAGTAACCCATCCAACTGATAAATGTGTTACCCTCAGAGACTAGAGGGTAGTTTCAGTTTAAAAGTTACTTTTGAGCCATTCCTGGTTAAAAGCCAGTGAATTTAAAATTTCAGAACAAAAAATTGCCACACATGAACTTTTTGTACAATAAACAGCACAGAAGACAGATTCACGGCAGGCACAGGCAGAAGTAAATGTTGAACTACCCTTCTGCTCCAGAGAAAACACTCCTTCCAATAGGATGAGGGCCTGTAAGAGGACTGCAAGAATAATCTCATTTTCCTCTCTCACTTTAACTGTTTTCTCTGTGTTGAGAAGCTGCTTTCCAACCCCAAATTAAATTGTGAATCCAGTTTGCTGAAACTGTAAGTTAAAATCAATTCCTTTAATGGGATCACAAAAAAAAATGACACATTGGTTAAGCAGCTTATTTATGAAATGCTCTTTTCCAAGACAACTGTGTGTGAAGCTTGGTGAGAAGCCATCCTTCATTTCCCTGATGAGTGGTGAATCAAAGTATCTCATGATGCACAGCAGGAAGGTCATCTCAGAGTACTTCTTTCTTTCTCATTCATGAGGATTTGATCTCAGCTGATGACTTATTGTTGCTGAAATATGACAACACTTCCTTCGAAAAACAGTAATCTCCCTTCATTAAATATTTATAGATATTTCTGTTACCATGGGAGTTGAATTCTAAACAAAGCTCAGTGCCTAATCGTTCTATCCCTGTGCCACAGCATAGGGAGAGAACTGAGGTTTTATCTAACAGACAGTCTAGCAGGCTGCAGCTTGCCACTCTCCAAGCAGCAATAGATTTGAAGGGAAAAATAATTTATACTGTGGCATATTATGTCCTTCATTAACTGAAGCCAAAATGAGGGTATAGAGCAGCTTTCAGATTCAAACACTCCATGTAGTGCTGCCACAGACTGAAAACAGCAAATACTGCAACAATAATAATGACAATAGTAGTAAGTTGCTATTAACACACGACATGAGGAGGTACAGCAACCTTCTTTGAAGAGGTTTATGGAGTTTAATTTGAATAATGCCTTTATAGGACAATTACTGATCAGGTCTCTGCTTCTTTTCTGAAGTAACTGGATGGATATTTAAATCAGAAAAAACCCTGCTAGACACCTTAACTCCTAATATAGAGGTTGCTACCATTTTTGAACTACATATCCATTTGAGCTTTCCATGTTGTCACAACTAGCAGCTCAATAGTTACCATACACCACAGGAAAAATCAGAGGAGGCACTGTATTCTCCAAGATACTAACCAGACACCTGTAAATAAATGGTACTCATCTGGCACACAGGTCAGACAATCTGCATGGCTGTTTTGCATCATGCACTACCTTCCAGGGAATATAGAGAGTGCTTTACATATGCCAGTCACCCTCTTCCCAGCAGAACAGATGGATGGATGCTGTTTGTTATACAAACAAAAATATCTGTACAGAAACTTAAACTGGAAATTAAAACATGCATCTGTGGCAGAGTTGGAGCTGAGGGCTTTCTTCACTTGCAGAGATCAGACAACCAGTGTGACTTGTAGCAGCCCACAGGTTTACCAAGTCCACCAACATGCCTGGACCATATCACCACTGGCTTCTGAGCATCAGGCAAGCCACCAGTCTTCAACTGCAATACTGCAGTCCATGCTGCCAGAAGAGGAGATACCAACCCATCAAGCTACACAGTCTTTGAGAGAAAGGCTTATTAAACAGAAGAGCTGTAAAGAGAAAAACCCCAGCTTTCTCCAATTTCCTGCATTATGAATGACCATGCAGATACAACCACAGTCACAATACCTCATTAGTCCTACATACCAATTTCGGTCAACCAAGGGCTTCTCAGATCAGTCCTTCAGTCTTTTTAGTGTCCTTCAGGCTGTCTCCCCAGTTCTAGTTAAAACCTAAGCATTGAAAATTTTGGAAGATCTTGCCACCAGGTGGCACATCAAGATTTCCTTACCCTCAAGACTTTCTGACACCACTTGTTTTCCCACTTCCTTTCAGCCCCCTCAAATCTTAAGAAGTTGTCTTCTTCCCCATGATGATTAATTAGTGTAATGCTTCAACTGGGGTGCTCAGTCAGGACTGCTCTGAAAGCAACAATAAAACTGATATGCAAAATAACCATGCATTTTCAGATCAAATATGGTCAGTGTTGTAGTTTTGGGATGTTAAAGTAAAAATTCTCTCCCTGCCACTAATTCCCCATGCCATTAGAAGTGGTCAACTGCTACCAATTCCTGCTTCATCATTTTGGGTGGGGGGCAGACTGCGGGAAGGTGTGGCGGGGAACGGGTTTGCACTGTCTCTTTTGATTTCGGGACATCCACAGCTCTGGCTGAACGCTGCAGCTGTGTGTGTTGCTCTTGGAGAGAAGCTGTTCTCTTGCTCATTGCTGCGGTTGTTTAGTGAGCTGTTTTTTTCTTGCCACTGCTGTTCTCCTGGTTCGGCATTGCGGGCCTGGTCACCACCCCGGCTTCACCCTGTAGTGTTGTTGGGCCTGCCTGACCCACGATGGCAACGACCCAAGGAGAGAAAGAGGAGTCACGACTGCTTTCGGGACACATTGCAGACTTTTCCTTCCTGGGAATTATCACCATCCCTCCACTCCCAGCTTCTCCTTCTTCATTTGGGACAAAGGACAAGGAGAGAGAGAGAGAGTTCATGTGAGTGCTCACCCCGTGTCTCTGCCTCGCTGGCTGAATTCACCTCACAGCCAGCCCAGGTGTGACACTGACACTGTCCATAAATATAACTGCTCCAGGAGGAACCTATTCTTTGCGGGTTGTTTTCTTTTGATTTTACTTTTGGTGCTGGGGGAGTAGTTTGCTCTGGTCTGTTTACAGTTATATCTATATCTACATATATATATAGTAGTTAAGAACACTTACCCTTCTTATATCCATTTTCTAATTGAAGTTCATATTTCTTAAATTTAATAAGGAGTGATGTGATTATTGTGGAGGAATCCTTTCCTCTGCTTTTTGGTAAACATTTTGGTTCTTACCTCAAACTAAGACATTCTTTGGTGCCCAGCGTGGGGCTGGTAGAGGCATGGGACAACTGTGTCTATTGGACTGTGTGGATTTGATGGTCTGGCACATCAGACCCACAAAAGTATAAAGCTTTCGTTGATACCGGCGCTCAGTGCACATTAATGCCATCAGGACATGTGGGCTCAGAAACTATTCCTATTTCTGGGGTGCCAGGTGGATCTCAAGAGTCGATTGTGCTGGAGGCTGAAGTGAGCTTGACAGGGAGAGATTGGCAGAAACACCCCATTGTGACTGGTCCAGCTGCCCCATGTATTCTGGGCATTGACTATCTCAGGAATGGATATTTTAAAGACTCAAAGGGACATAGATAGGCTTTAGGAATAGCCACTGTAGAGACAGAAGGGATTGAACAGTTGAACTCATTGTCACATCTCTCAGAGAGTCCTTCTGCTGCTGGACTGTTGAAAGTTGAGGAACAGCAGGTGCCAATCGCCACCACCACAACAGTGCACCATCGGCAATACCGAACGAACCGTGATGCTGTGATCCCCATCCGTAAGATGATCCGTGAACTGGAGAGCCAAGGGGTGGTCAGCAAAACCCACTCACCCTTCAACAGCCCCATCTGACCTGTGCGTAAGTCTGATGAAGAACGGAGATTGACTGTGGACTATAGTGGCTTGAATGAAGTTACCCCATCGCTGAGTGCCGCTGTGCCGGACATGCTGGAGCTCCAGTATGAGCTGGAGTCCAAGGCAGCAAAGTGATATGCCACTATTGACATTGCCAATGCGTTCTTCTCCATTTCCCTGGCAGCAGAGTGCAGGCCACAGTTCACCTTCACCTGGAGGGGCGTGCAGTACACCTGGAACCGACTGCCCCAGGGGTGGAAACACAGTCCCACCATCTGTCATGGACTGATCCAGACTGCACTGGAAAAGAGTGAGGCTCCAGAACACCTGCAGTACATTGATGACACTCAGATAATTTTTTAGGACACTGGTAGATCAGTTGTTTTAGAATACCATCCTTGAAAATCCTTGCTGGTGAAAGACATCCATCCACATGACTTGTGAAACGTCCATGTAATTAAAACCCCTATGAGTGACATCACGCCTCTGGCTGGTATTTTGCAAAACAGATTACATGTGCATTTAAAATATGCATTCTGAAACTTCTTTAAAAATCTGTGCAACAAACAGAGAAGCCGAATGAGCTCACATCCCTTATTCCTCTTATATACTGTCTGGTCCAAGAATATAGATCAGCTACTACCCAGGTTTGTGATCCACATCTATACGATCCAGCTTGACACACAGGCTGCCAATGCCAGCTAACGTGACTCTGCAGAGCGGAAATCAGCTCGCCTGGCCAGCAGGTTTGATTTCCCTGAGGTCACTAGGGCTTTTGAAAGACAGTGTATATGTAAATACAAACTGCCTAATTACAGAAGTGAATGTGATTATTTTGCATCAAGCAAAACACTAATTGCTAATGGACTTGGTTCAGAGATCACCTCAGAGGTCACAGTTGTCTAGAGATGAAAACTGCCAACCTGTGTCCTGCTCAGCAGACTTCAGCTCTCCTGCCTGCATCTCCATCACCTATCATGTGCGAAACACTCACAGTTATCAAGAAAATTTAGAGAGGGACAAAGTCTTCGAAGCAAAACTAAACTTTTATTTAACAAATTCAGCTGAATTGGGTGTATCCCTCTGGCCTAGGAGACAGACCCAGAACAAACAGAAATAGAACTTTTTATAGCCTCTCCCAGCTGGAAAGGTCCCTGCCTCCACTCCCACTGGCCAGTACTAGGGAACTCACAGTCTGGCCTGGTCTGCCTACATGCCCAAGACCCCACTACCCTCTGAAGGTGTAAAAACCCACTGGAAACTTAACTACTCCCTTCCCCCATTCTCTTCTTCATCAATACAGTTCCTTTAGCTTCAGCAAAACCCTAATTCTGTTTCTAACGTGCCACAAGCTGTGTCAGAGGGTTTCAGATGGCAGAGACCCCTGCAGCACGCCCTCTCCCCAGGACTAACAGGAAGAAAAATCTGTTTAAGCTGAGAATCTTACTGATGTGCTACCTCGAAGCAGCATGGACCACTAAGCCATTAATATGGCAAACTGGTTCCCTAATTACATGCCTCAAAGCCAGGTCAGGTATTTTTGCCCTAAAAGGAACTGGCATTTAAGAGATGCTTCCCTAAGGATGCTCTTTGAAAATGACACTACTGATGCCAATTGGAAACCAGACACTTCTGCCTCTATTTTCAGCCTGTTTTTCTAAGAAAATGAGGCTTGTGAGGTCACACTTCTTTCAATAACATAAACTCAATTGCCTGTTTTAGCCAAACAAGAATAGAGACTCAGTGCTCTGAAAGACTTTTGTGTTTATACAAGCTTTACAGAAATCAGTCTGCGATGCCAGAGAAAAGGCATGGGCTGAGTTCATACATGAGACACCAGAAAAGCTACATCCAAGAGACCTAACTGTGAGGAAACAATTATGAAGGGCTCACAAACTATCATAAGATATTGATGAATGGAAAAAAAAAAGTTTATTAGTTACCTTTATAATAGAGTATTTAAGTTAGTGCTTCATTCAGAAAAAATCCTGCTACAGAACTATGTAACACATGATCTATAAAATCACAGGATCGGGAAGCAGGACCAGCAGATAAATGTAGCTGACAATATTTTCAAAATTAATAGAAAAAGATGGGGTAGCATTTCAGGCTTAAGATGTCTTTTCCACTCCAATTCTCCATGGGTCTAAGCTGTTATAGCCCAGAGCCTGATTTACATACGCAATCCAGGCATATAGTTCTCACCAGGGACTAAAAATAAAGAAATTTTACTCTCAGCATCCACAGCTAAAGATAATGACATTACACAATTTAAAATAAAGTGATTCCAGAATAATTTTATCAAGAATGTGAAATTTGAATCCATACACAAACATTTTTAGTAAAATATGACCCGTTGCTCCACCTGTGTCTAAATACTTTCAAGTCTCTAGACTACACATCTGATACTGTGCAGTAAAAGCTGGGAATGGAATTAAGGATTTACAGCTAGTGATAATTCTGGTTCACTGTTTTTACGGACACTATTGGTGTCTGCTAAATAACCTTATTATACTTGTAAGAAGACCAAAATATAAAGGGAATACCAAAAAGATAATAGTACTGCATATATAGTATCATAATGCACTTATGCAGACAGAATATCATACATTTCCTTTACCACTACATCAGTGTTGCTTGTTGCTTTACAATGGGAAGCTAAACCTTTAACTTCAGCTCATTTAGTGGGTGGCTCTATTTAGCACATGCACTGAAAATAATCATATTTATTGAACTCCATTTTAACAAAAATAGGTGAATTTAAAGACAGTAAATAAGCTGCAAGATCTTTACATAGCAGTGGATTAGCCAATAATATTAAGATGACATTAAATGATATTTACTCAGGGGTTTTGTTCTAATTCAGCATTCATAATATAGATGAATTTGCACTAGTTTTTTTGCATTTCCTTACCCTTTTGTTTCATTCACTGTATGGCAGAACAAAGAAAACAAAATTTAATTTTAATTTAATACAAATTTAATAGTGATGTAGTTGAATTCAGCTATAAGATATTGAACAAAATGTGTAAGTTTTAAACCAGACTATCAGACACATGAAAAAAAAAAATTAAAAAGTAATCAACTTTACCTCAGGGAATAAAGAATCCCTCAAACTAGTTGTTTGTATTTTTAAATTAATAAATAAAAGGCAAGGAGTATTTAAATCTCAATTCTTGACTTTCTTCAGCGTCACCAAAACCTTCAGCAGTAATTATAGCCTTCAAACACAAGGCTGTAATTAGGGATTATGACAAACAGTTACTGGAACAGAGAAGATGCAAGATGTGGTTTCTGTGAAGCACTCTGGAGTTGCCTATTATAAAGCAATCAGCCCTGCTGGAATGGGGAAAGCACCCCACAGCTCTCTGTCTGAGCCACATAAGGAACAAAGGAAATGAGAGAAACACTACAAAATCCAGAGAAACGTCTGTGAAAACAAGTCAGTTTGATACAGACATTGTATGTGACTTTCCACTCTGTAAAAGCTAGCATGGTAGGTTTTAAAATGGCATGTCAAGTTAAAATTTCCAACCTACAGGCATTAACCTCAAATACTCCTAAAGTTGTAAAATTAAGTCAATATCTAGCACAGCGGTTAAACTCTTCATAGTTTTAGACACCTCTCTTGCATCATCAGGGTCATGGTACCATCACCATCAGGACCTTGAGAATCTGCTGGACAGGGAGACAGAAACCCCGCACTAACTCTTCAGGACCAGCCATGGGCTGGATAGCATACTCAATGGGCAAACTCAGCAACAATGTTACACTCTGTGCTTCCTTGGGGAGAAGCCTGGCAAGACACTGACCTGTAGATCTGGGAAGGAGCAGACAAAACGTGTGCCTGAACGCTGAGCTTACCTGATGTGGTACTTCTCTCTGTGCACTGCTTCTCAAGGTCCAGGCTCCTCAGCTCCTCTGTGCTGGCATATTTCATGACAGAGTTGATGGAGGTGAGGGTGCTGATGAGCTGTGAATTGAGAGATCCAATCTGGGAGTGGGGCTGCCCAAAAGCTTCTGCCAATTCACTGTAATTTTCAGCAAGCAGCATCTGCTGCTCCTGCAGCAGCTTCTGCACACGTTCGATGTAGTGATCCAGGCCTGTCCTCAGCTCAGGCGGAGGCAGAGGGCTTTCCACCTGACCACTGACTGGCTCATACACAGACTCTACACCAACACCGATGCTCCTGGTGCTGGTTGGTACAACAGCCAATGGAGGGGGTCCACAGGCAATGCTCCTCATTTTCAGACCAACCAGGTAATTCTCATGAACATTTATCTGTCCAGTGCCACAGTCTTTGGTTTTTATTGCAGAGGGCTTGTAGAAGCCAGGGTGGCTAGAGAGCACAGTCCCCACTCCAACTGAACGCATTTTAGCAGATGCGTGTATGTCCTTCACCCGGCCATCCCCTACTGCCACACTTCGCATCTCCACACTGTCTGTGCTGGTCTGTTTATCACAGCTGCTCAGAGCAGTGTTAGTCCCGCAGTCAGACAGGCAGGCCACCTCCGTGCTGGTGCACTGGCTCACCATCTCCAAAGCAGTGCTGGTTTGCTGGCTAGCCATAGAAGGCATAGCCATCACCATTGCCTCTGCCCTGGGCACAGTTTCTGTGGCAGTTTCACGGGACACGTACTCCTTAGGGGTGCAAACCACCACATCCACCAAGCAGTCCCCACAACCTACAGACCTCACTGCTCCAACTGCCTGTGCCCTCTGGCAGGGGCTTGGCACATCTGCTGGCTCTTCTGTGTTTATGCCTATTTCACAGATGCTTGTCTCTGTGTCCACTGCCTTATCCTGCACCTCCACAGACCTTCCCGTGCTCTGATCTTGCACGTCTGCCCTCTCCCTCACCAGCCATCGGCTCATGAGCAGCTCGGGGCCCACAGCCTTGCTCCGCATGGCAGGTCTGCAGGAGATGCCAGTGCTGGTCGTCTGCAGGTGGTTTCCCACTGATGAATCAGCAACATCCACATGGTCTCCCACCATTTGGTCTCTTGTTTGTATGACAGCTTCCACCATCCTGCTGATGAAATGGGGCTGAGCCATCACGGCTTTATCCACCTTTTTTCTAGAACCAGCTGCCTGCAACTCCTGTTTCAATTTGGTCATTTCCCTGTCATGGGTGGTTTCCTTTAACTGAACCTCTAGTCTGTAAATCTTTTCCTTAAGAGCTTCGATAGTCTGCTGCTGAAGCTCTATTTCTTTCTCAATCTCTGTAGACAATCCAAGCATGGCCTCTGTCACCCCAACTCCACACTCCCTCACTTCTTTCTCTGTCCCCACAGCAACTTCTTTGTGTTGCCTTGCAGATCTGTTGTATATGACCACATCATTCATGTTCTCATCAGCACCCACAGCAACAGATCGGGCTTCTTTTGTCAGGCTTTCTCTGTTCACCTGAAGGTTTGCTGAACTTTCATAGTTGCTATCCTGGATTTTTTTCTCCAGAGCTTGCATCTCAGCAGTCAGCTGCCTGAACTCCTCAATCCTCTGAGAACTCTGCTGCACACTCTCAGTCTCCTCCTCACAATCTATATACAGTTCTCCACCTCTTCTCACCTGAGACATGTGTTCCCACTGCTCTGCATTTCCGGCACTGTAGGACCGCTTTCTGAAACCGTAGGTGTCATTTTGAGTGGCTTTCCTGTGGTTTTTCAGTTCAGCCATCATGTGCCTCTTCTCCTCCTGCAACACCGAAATTTTGACCTGCAGCACAGGAATAGTCTTGACCTGTTCCTCGAGCTCCTTGAGACGCTTGAGGGCAACTGCCATTTGCTCCCTGATGTGCTGCAGATGCACTGGGCTCACATTGGTGACTGGCGTGGATATTCCCGAGCTCATGGGGCTGTGACGAATGGAACTGCCCAAGGAGGAGCTGAAACAGGCACCGTAGTCACCATTACCCTGATACCCATTCTGCAGCTGCTGAGACATGTGACTGTACCCACTGGATCCCACAAAAGAGGGGAGGGAGCTTGTGGAGCCCATGCCTCCAAAGCTGGAAAGTCGGGGCCTGCGGATATCTCCAGGCGTGACCTGCATCATCCTCTCCTGCTCCAGTCGCCTTCGTGTTTCCATGAGGGTTTTTGTTACAAGGAGATTGTGCCGAGGAGGCTGGGGAGAGGGAGGAGGAAGCTGTTTATTTTCAGGGACGGTTAAGTAGGTAGGAGATACTTCAAAGGAAACTGAGGGTCTCACAGGGACAGACAAGGTTACTTGACTCCTTGCTGCCAAAGAAGGCTGCTTGTTCTCATCACTGTTCGATGAAGAGAGGGATTCTGTAGAGGTCCAGCCACTGCAATGGCCACTAGAGTTCTTAGTGCCCACAGAGGTTGGTACAGCTTTTCTCCTCTTTCGGATATTTAGTTTCTTAATGGTATTTCCCTTTTGTATATCATCCACGTACTTTAGAAAATCTAAGTCTAGTTGGTAGCCATAAGGTGTTTCCACAAAATAGGGGCCTTTCTGTTCTTTTCCATCTTCTCCATTTATAATAATTTCCTCTTTTTCTGGAAAAGAAGAAACAAAATCAGCATTCAATTAAACTATGCAGTAATACACAAGCATATAAAGATGGATGCTTACAGAAGGCCAGAGGCAGAAATTGCAGCTGCAGCTCAGTGAGCAGACCAACTTTCCGCTGACTGATCCTCAACACTAAATCCTGATTAACTTTTTAAAAGTTAATCAGTGAGTTTTCAAATGCTGAGAAGTGCATACCCACATAAATGTGTACACATGCATACACACAGATTAACGAAGGGGCACAAGCAATAGCTCAAAGCTGTATTTGCCTAAATCCTTCTAGTCACCCCATTTCACACCAAGCTTTCACACACATTATGTACCAGGTGAAGACCACAGGCTTACAACGTACACAAATCATCCAGAGACCACATTCCCTGGATAGTGCATTCGAGCAGGAACTCTGACCCCGCTTCTTATGCAACCGATGCCATTAGACTTTACACAGCTCTACAGCTGTTTCATGGCTCTGGGAAGTGCTGCCCCAAGAGCAGCAACACCCGTTTGCTCTCACCTCAGCTCGTGCTACTTCCACCAGCGTGTCTGCCTCTTTCACTTTAAACGACAGGCAGTGGGACCCCCCTTCCAGTGGGGTCCCGAATCCCACTGCTGAGGAGGGCTGTAGCCTGGCACAAGGGGAACACCCGCCTGCCCTCCAGGCACAGGACTCGCCTGTTCCTGAAGCCATCTAAATGAAACTTCAACAGATCCACCGGGTTTCCTCAGGCTGCGCATTTATATGCAGCACTGCTACATAATCTGCTTCTCCAGGCCCACTTGGAGGGAGAAAAATAATTAAAAAAAAACCAAAACAAAAAAACCCCAAACACCACCACCCCCCAACAACAACAACAACAAGAAACCCTCCACCAACTGTTTCAAGTTATGCGCTGGAGGAATAACAAAGTCAGTTTTCCGGTTACCTGACTTAGCCACATGCCTCTGCCCCCACACTGCAAATTTTCCAGCCACGTACAGCTGTCCCAGATTCATGTGTCACACGCCGGAGCCAGCCCTGCCTCCCTCCTGCTTCCCCCCGTAAGAAAGAGCCGCTACCGGGGGGACGCGGACTCAGCACTCCATTTCGTTTCCAATAGGCGAAGCTTGCAAGCCGCGTCTTCTTAAAGCAATATAAGCCTCGGGTAAGGCGGGGGGGAGTTGAGAAAGGGGAGGGGGGGAGGGAGGGGGGGGAAGAGAGAGAAAATCTCGACTTACTGCAACTACAGGAAGTGACTTAATGTTCTACTAAAAAGGTTTTCGGGGGCGGGAGGGGGGCGGGGGGCAGGAGCTCCTGTTTTTCCAGTTTCCGTGGCATACTTAAGAAAAGCTTTGCCTACAGACAGTATAGCTGCTTTCATGGCGATCCGTCATACTTTGGGCTGCCACAGGACATCCCGAGCAGTAGATGGGAGGAGGACGCTGCCCAGGAAGAACCTACCTTCCTGGTTCGGAAAAAGAACAGGATGGGAGCACAGACCCAGGCATGCTCATGTGAGAACCACGGCGGTGGCACCGATCGGAGCACCTTAGTACCTCGGATCTGCAGTGCGGACAGGCGGCTTGGCAGATACAACCCCCCCAGACCACATATGTCGGCTCACAGACCAGTCTCAGTATGCTGTGGTATTTACTTACAGATACACCCAAAATAGCCATCAAATACCAGAGTGGAAGCAAAAATACATGGATACAGAGACACTTCAGACACATAGAGGACACACAGCTCAGCCCCTTCCAGCAGGACTGCCTCAATGTCAGGCAGGAAAAAGTCTCCATGACTCCCACTGACAAGGAGTGAGACAGAATTACTCCTCTTCCTCCCCCCAAATTCAGTGCTCTGTTCCCAGACTGTAATCCTGGCTCCATTCCCTGAAGCCAAACAACTCTTCTTTCCGCACCCCACAGCTCCACACCCTAGGCTGGTCCTGCCTGCACCCCAGCTGGGTTTGTCCTCACTCTCTCACTGTCCCTTCATCCCCTGTACTCCTATGGGCTCTTTCCTGCCTTCTTCTCATGCTTTGGATTTCTTAACCATTTTCTCTACTTACATCCATTTGCTTGCTCTACCAACTCCAGACCAAAATCTGGTTATACTCTCCATCCCAAGCTTGGTTCTAGTCACTTCACATAGCCCATGTAAATTCAAGTTCCATTGGTTTTACCTGTTGCCCCATTTTTCCCGGTTCTGTTTCTTTATTTGCCTTCGTCCTTGCCTTCCTATACAGCAACATCTGTGATTCTCTGATCACTACACCAGGGAAGTCAGGCAGCTTCTCTAAACTGTCCCTGGGCACAATGCATAATGTTGGATGGGGGAGGGAAGAAGAGACTCTTTGAAAGTCCCAGAACTTAAGAATTAATGCATCTTTGGAAAAATATTCATAAAACCTCTGAGAAGGCATGCAAATCTTCAGTCATGAGAGTGAAACTGGATCTCAGATGTAATTTTTTTTCTTCTTCATGGAAGGGTATGAAGATTGCTTAACAGAAACCTATTAAAAATAAATAATAAAAAATAACCACACTGACACAATCTCTCACTAAACCTCTCCACAACACGTGTAGGCAGCTGAGTGTCTTCACAATGGTCCTCTTTGCTCCTCAGCTTAAGCTGGCAGCACTGCCAGGACACAGTTTATATCGGCTGCAGCACAAGCACAAGACAGCGCATGGAGCTGACTGCCTACTGCTTCTCCTTGAAACAACACAGTAAAGCATTCCACCAACACAATCCCAATATTATGAGTTGATCTCTGGCGATGTTTCTTCATACCTTAAGACAAACGAGTATCAGGCATGCAATCCACTGTCACCAATACAACACTGATGCAGCGTGCCAAGCCTTTGTGCATTTTGCAGTCTCAGAGAAAGGGCCAAAATGGGTGTGCCTGTTAAACATGAAACAAAGCAAAATGGATGGCTGTTGTGAAGCAATAAAAATGGTTTTGTTGGGTCCAAAAAGAAAAAAAAATCCAATAAAAATGAAATGAGTTGAACACTTCGTACGAGTGCAGCTCTCCTTCTTTTCAGCCCTTAGGTTCTGGACGAACCATGGATGCGCTTACTCCCTATATTTGGTAGGTGAGTACCAAGTACTACACCAGTAGGTACACCAGATTAACCTTAGAGGAAGCAGCGTCTATTTCTCTTCATGCCTGGAGACCTCAAGTGAGCAAGAGATTTCTATTCCAACACACACACAAGTATTGCAGCAAATACCAGGCAGTACAAACACTCTTGTTAGGCGCCTTGTCTCATACTTGGCCAGCTGATCATGGGCACTGCTAAAATTAGACGAACTATTCCCTAGCCTCTGTGGTAGATCAGGCAAATAATAATCACATGTGCAGATGCACAAACACAAATAACATTCACTTTTGTCTGTGAAAATGCTGCAGACATCTGTTTTTGTAGAATCATTTAGGTTGGAAAAGATCATCAAGTTCAAATACAGTGACACACAAACACATCATGTTTTTAAGCCAGTACCTGTAACGTGAAACACTCTGTGAAGCACAGAGACTTGGTTATGGTACTGTCATTATTAATATGTTTCTCCAGAAGTACGTGAAGACTCCATTTCCCTTTCCCTGATGCAGGATAACCATGGGCAGGGCACAAGCAGCATTTAAAAAATACACTCTTCAATTCTCACCTTCTGCGCTCTGCCCAAACATTCCAGTCTTGCCAACTTCTATTAAATTATATCCTATACACTGCACTACACAGGAACATCAGTATATTAAAATATTGAGTCAGCCCTACCCAAATCCACAGTAATCGTGTCTGCTTTCAGACCAGGAGAACTGGAAACAAATAGAATATTTAGTTGATGTGCTTCAAGACTTCCAAGGAAGACAACAACAAGGAAAATGTGGGCACACATTGAATTTTGGTTCTGAAAGCTAGAAAAACTTTATTGCAGAGCTGCTTTGAAAGATCCAAAAACAGCAAGGAGAAGCAACTTACGTACTTCTAAAGTTAAAAGCCTAAGATGCCTTGAAAAATACAGACATTGCGTCTAAAGCCTTCTCCCCCCATCTGGTTATGATACCTGCTCCAAGGCATTTTTATCTTGGATCTGACTGCTATTCAAGCAGTCTTTTCACTGAAATACTGTTATGAATAACAGAGTCTCCTTTCAGAGTTATAGAATAAGACAATTCATAAAGAATGCTGTAAAGGAAAAATACAGAGGCAATAGTTAGCATAAATGGAGTTGGATCAGTATTTTTATATACTTCAGTTTGAAAGGTTATCTGAGACAGGAAAAGAATGGATTAAAAAAAAAGTTCTGGCTTTTTGATTCCTTACTACAACCAATTGATGGGTTTTCCCTTTCTCCTCCCACCTCCAATACTACTTTTGTTATTTTCTTTTTCTGTTCTTCAGCATACATAAAAGAGTAAGTATCAGCCTCACTTTTTGAAAGATCCAAAATCATGAGGACAAGAAATTTTTAAAAAGAAAAAGCAGAATGAAATAATCGACCACTTTTCTTTCATTCTCCTTCTAAGTGTTGGGACTTAACGTAAGTTAAACAACACAACAACAGCAAAACCTCTTGGAAAATAGACTTTAGACTTCCACACTCAATTGACCAGCCTTCTTTTGCACAGTAACATATAGAAGACCACTAGCTCCCCAACAATTCTGCCTAGCTCTCCATTGTTTTCAAAGATGGGAGGAGAAAAGTCCAAAACCCAGACAATCAACCTAACAGATTTTCTTTTTTTTATTTTATTTCAAGAACTGAGAGTGGAAAACTTAAAGAAATGGCAGGTAATTTCTGTACTTTGCCAGACACAGTAGGAGCAGTGTTTTATTTCAACCCTTGTGGTTAAAGCACAGAGTGGCAGTGTGAAGCACACTGGAGGCGTGCAGCACACACTGCCTGAGCTGCCTGCTCATCTTCCAAAAGGAGGAAAGCCACCACAGCACAGCAGTCAAGCCACGAAGGTGCCCATGAGCATACCTGCCCGCACCAGGCAGTGATACCTGGGTGACCCAGCTCTGCTTGTACAAGCAGGAGCACAATTGCCCAGAACACTACACCATACTGTGGATGTGGCTGATAATCACTTCCTCTCTTTTTCTACTGTGGAAAAACAACCGATAATAAGAAAGGTAGTCTGTTTTGCTATTACTCAGCTAGAGCTATGCCTGGAGCAAATGGAATTTAACTTCTGATGCACCTGAGACTGTTGGGTATGGGATACTACAGTCCAAACCAGCCAGAGAGGAATGACAGACCTTGCTACCAAACCTGCAGTTACAGGTGCAGAGGATTCTCCTGTTACAGAGGAATTCCATTTATTGCACATTTTACTGAAGAAATAAATCTCTAGTGTAAAACGTTTGCTGTAAATTTAATCTAAAAGAAAAATGAGGAGTGAAAAACTGGGAAAACATTTATATACGGTTTTTAGATTACTTTTAAAAATTTATATATCAATATGCCAACTGGAGAGCTGAATTTTAAATTTGACATCAAATATTCAGTGCTTAGGGTGGGGGTTGTAATCAAAAAAGGGGGACCGGCAACTTCCCTGATAATAACAGAGAAGCAACACCACTGTATAATAAATAGGGTTTTATTTCATGGTATAGATGCTCCAGTTCAGCTATTTGCAGTGGTAAGCCTCAGATATGTGAATTAAGGACAGTACCTTAAGTCTAATAACATAAGCAGCATCAAAGTTGAAGAGAGAGGCTTCAGGTGGCTGCTATGTTCTGCTTGCACTGTGAATACAAACACTAGGACACTGGACTAAGAGGGCACATTTACCGCAAAACATTGGTAAAAGGAGGAATTTAAAGAATTGATCTGTTGCCTTAATGCCTTGCTCCTTCTAGAAGTAGGATGATTACAGCACTAGGAGAAAACCTCCAAATAATCACAGCTACAAAGCAAATGACATTAAAAGTATCACCACACGCCCTTGCAAAAAGTGCCACTTCAAGTCTCTTGCAGGCTCCCTTTAGGTACTAAAAGTCTCTTAGAAGGTCTATGTGGAGCCTTCACTTTTTCAGGCTGAACAAGCCAACTCTCTCAGCCTGTCTTCACAAGAGATATACTCCAGCCCTCTGATCATCTTCATGACCCTCCTCTGAACTTGCTCCACAAGAGTGGAGAAATGGGGAAGAATCACCTTGCTTGACCTGCAATGGTCACACTTCTATGGATGCAGCCCAGAACACAGCTGGTGTTCTGACTGCAAACACACATTGCTGGGCCCTTTTGAGCCTCCTGCTAAACAACATCCCTAAGTCCTTCTTCCCTGAGCTTCTCTCAGTCCATTCTCTGCTCAGTCTGTATTTGTGCTTGAGATTGCCCTGACCCAGGACCTTACATGTGTCCTTTTTGAACTTCATGAGGTTCACACAGGCCCACCTGTCCAGCCTGTCCAGGTCACTCTGGATGGCATTCCTGCCCTCCAGCGTGTCGACCACCACACAGCTTGGTGTCACTGGCAAACTCACTGAGGGTGCTCCCACTGACCATCTCACTAATAAAGACATTAAACAGCACCAGTTCCAATAGTGACCCCTGAGGAACACCACTCATCACAGATCTTCACTTGGACGTTGAGCTGTTGACCACAACTCTTTCAGTGCAACCCCATCAAGTCAATGTTTCATACATCCATCAAATCCACGTCTCTGTAGAGACAAGGGGGTTGTGTGGGACAGTGTCTGTGGTGGTTTTAGCTAGGCCTCAAATTAGCAGGCTCAGAGTATCTATGTGGATTCGGAGACAGCTGTCACCTGAGTGGGTAACCAAGGAAGTATTTCATACCAGATGACGTAAACTTAAGATATGTGTGCAGCAGTGGGAGGTGTTAGGTCAGTTCCACCATGGCTGGAGTACAGAGAAGACGTGCTGCAGTTGTTCTCTTCCGTTAGGCCCTGCCCCTGCTGCCGCTACATCATATTTTGTTTTAGTTTCAGGGAAGTAAAACTATTTTGTTGTTACTCTTTCTCTTTTTTGCAAGGTGTCTTTTAGAGTGCTTATGAATCTAGAGTAATACACTTAGCATTAATTGGGGAGTGGGAGGTTATTTCTTGTTATATATGTATAACTTGTGTAAGTGTGTGTTATATTGTAGTTTTCTCTTAATTTTCTCTTTTCTGTATAAATACAGGTAGTTAGTTTCAGCATAAACCTAGTTTGATTTTCTTTTCCCTCTCCCTCTTCTTCCCTTTTCACTCTGTCTTGGACAGTTGGCATTTTGCCAGCTCAACCCAAGACAGTGTCAAATACTTTGCATAAGTCCAGGTAGGTGATGTTGGTTAATCTTCTGCCATCCCATCATCCACTGTAACCCCATTATAGAAGTCCCCCAGATTTGTCAGGCAAATTGGTTTGCTCTCAGTGAAGCCTTGGTATGGGTGATCACATGGATGCCCTAGTCTGCATGTCCCACTGTCACCTCCTCTCTAAGGGTTAATTCCACAACCACAGAACCATTTCTTAATCTTGTAGAAGACACTCTGGCTTTTCTTACTCTCCACCATTTGCTATGTGCTGTGACAACCAGAACATAACATAGAAAATGTTCAGAATGTTCACACCCACATGTTCATATGTATGTATGCATATACGTGGTGAAAAGCCTTTTTGGTGTTAGAAGCAGGTCTTTCAAGGTCACATTGCCTTTTCTTTACACCATTAAATGCTTTCTTTCACATGGTACAAAAAGAGTTACCTACAGAATTTATATCTGAATATCATATAATCACAACTAAAAATCATTTCTGTGAGCTGAAAGCAAAAATCACCATTAAAAAATACACCTCTTAACCCTCTCTAGTCTTTTTGATGTCTAAACTTTTTACTTCTAGAATCTCTGAACTGAAAATGTGCAGATCAGACAGAAGTTCATTTAAACCAGAAAATATATACTATAAGAAACTTGTGCAAATTAATTAACCCTGAATAAAGAATTTGTCTGTTTTAATGAGAAATAGGTTTCTGGGGGAAATAGAAAGCACAATGAGAATGACTGCAATATGCCCCCTTATCAAAGCTCACAGCATGATAAGCAGGCCCACTATCAAGCAAGTCAGAAGCAGCCTTAGTTCCATCTCAGTGATGCACTTTCCAAATCATTCTCCACCAATGCCACTTCAGCTAATGTCCCATATCAAGAAATGTAACCTAGGAGGAGTGAGCTTGTCTTACACTGAAAGCAAACCACTGAAATGGTGACAGGCTCAGACACAGAAAATGCTCTCCCCCGAAAGATGTACATTTTCTTATACTAAAGACAGCCTCCTGCTCTCTTAGTTATCCCTGGGAAGAGCACTGAGGTGTTTGCCTGAAAATGTCTTTTAACACAAAGATGCATCAGTGTTACATGTTGAAGCACAAGAAAAGAAGGTTGTATTTCCTTTCTAGGCAAGAAGAACTGAATCACAAACCCAAAGTATTTAGATTTATAATGTCATTAACCTCCTGTGCCTGTAAATCTCTGAAGAGGTGAGAAATGAAGAACAGATACATACGGCTATTGTAACAGGAGTCACCATCAGGAAAGAACCTGGACACCGGGGATATAAACCTGCCATGGAATATTAAAACTGATTTACAGTTTCAGTTTGGTCTTACAGCTGCGCACAGAGTGGAAAAAAAGAGAAGAATTATTTTCTGCAAGAATGGTTCAATAAATATTTGTATTTGTAAGTCCTGGAAGGAAATTATTTTGTCACACGTTTGCCTCCATGAGGAATATGGTTTATGCTGCATAATCAGCATGATATTTCAAGTACTGGGAATTGTTCCCTCCTACTCTTTTTTCTATTAATCTAGCACTGATTCCTTTTATTGGATGTGTGTTGCTTTCCAAACTTCAAAAGCACAAGAGATTTGCATTTGCCACAAGAAACCTGAAAGCTTTTTCTCTGCATTTAAAATAGTTTAGACCAACAAACTGATTCTCTCAAAAAAGTTAAAAAAGCAGTCATCCGAGTAGATATGAAGTTCATAATTAGACCTAATTCTTCATGTACACTCTAAATAGCTAAAACCAGTGGCTTATAATTGACAGTCTATGAAAAACACTCAAAATTAGTAACTTTTGAGGGTAACAGCTACCTTTCTGCTTTTGAAACACTGCATTGCAGCACATAGGTGCTCTGCTCCCTTCACTGAAGTTTGCACAACACTGGTCTTGTACTAGAAAAACCTATGCTCATTGACGGAAACAAAACTCCTCTGTATGAAAAGAAAAAAACAAAGAGGCTACCAGAGGTGTGTGAAACCCCAACTTGCAAACTCCCTTCAGCACGTGTGAGACAACCTAGCTAAGCTGGTACTGTTAAAAATGAAAAAAAATCTCTACCCATGTCAACGTAATATCCTATAAGAACATCAGGGGCTGGTTTCAGCTGTGCTGTCCCAGGGTGCTCCCCATCCTGCAGCACTAGAAGAGTCAGACACTTCCCCAACCCTGTCGATCTCACTCACCAATCCACCGAGAAGCAAACCACTCGACGTTGCTGCATTTAGTTTTTCAGGAAACTAAGTCTGAAGCACACTTTCCTTTGCCTTAAAGGGAGTGCGTATTCCTGACACATCAGCAGGCACTGAGCCCAGTGGTTGCTACAGAGCATTTATTTATACTCATTTGGAATTTCCTGAGACAGTTGCAGCCCAGCAGCCAGCCCAGAGTAGCGCCAGTGATTTCCTTTACAGCACTTCACATGCTGTGCAATGCCTCTGGCTCCCCAAGGGTTAAAATACATGAAATGGGCAGCAGGACAAAAGGAACCATACCAAATGACACATTAAAAAGATGATTATTTTTTCCCTCTGAAGAAGAGAAATTTAATTCTCAAAAGGGAACTCTAAGTTCAGGTCACTTCTCTGACCCCCATTCTCCCTTCCTCCTCAACTCCTTCACCCCCACCTCTCTTATTTCTCACTCCCATGTGTGGACTGAGAGCATAGAAAGGTTCATTGATATAATTTGGGCAAAACAATAACCTCTCTTGTAACCACTACTGCTTACAATTCTGTCTGTGTTACATTCAGTCTTGTTTTGCTTATGCTTCTCAAATGCAGCTTATAATTTGAGGGATAAAAATAAAATCTTTCTATATATGTTTTCTTTTTCTCCTGAAAAAGCCAAAATGCACAAGATACACTTCATGCTAGTACAAGCACTTTCAAAACAATGCACAAACACATCTGATTTTTCCATATTCAATTTTCTTGTTTCCACAGAACACCAAGTATTGACTCAAGTAAGGTAACTGGGATTTCACATGCAAGAAGAGTCACTTCCCAGCATCATAAAAAGACCCTCAAAGCCCTCAGCTTTGTTCCTCTTCATCTCTCCATACAGTAACAGTTGAAGTAGTACAGCCAAACAAGGACTGAAAGTAAACAGCCAAGGGGACAGACTAATTTAACAAGGATAAAGGTCCTAAGACTTCACAGGACCAAAGGAAAAGAACTTTATTATGATGCCTTCCATGCAGAATCCCAAGAACTGTTAAGAAAGAAACAAAAAAAGAGACATGAATTGTCAAAACAATTTCCAAGATCACTGCAGATTAGAAGGGCTGTGCTTCAAACTGAAGTGAGATCTTGTGCTGAAATCACAGGAGACAAGTCCAAGTCTTCCACAGTGCCTTCAGCTAAAATGGCACAGACTCCTGATAAAAGTATTTTCCTGAATATGTCTAATGACTTCAGCAGTATTTAACACAAAACAATGTAATATATAATACTTCCAGGCATTGGCTTTTGGACTATAAAGTAGATCCTGCCCTCTAGGTAATTTTAAATTTATTTCCTTGAATTAGAAGTCACTGATGTGTACAGTGCATAACATGACCATCCAAAAAAGTCTGAAGACGGTCTGAAAATGTTCTTGCAACATCTGTTCTTGTTGTTCTGACTTGTTGCATCTATAGACCACAAAGGTACCGAATTTTAAGTGAACTTGGTTTGGTCTCTGCTCTAATCACCCCATCCATGAAAAAAAGCAGCTCTCCATGAAATTTGTTTTACAAACAGCCTCTAACTATGCACTGAAGTTTCTTCTAGAAGGCAGAAAAACTCTAGGGCAGCTGAAACCCAAACAATGCCTTCAGTTCAGGAAAAAAACCAAAAAATTAGCGCTTGAAACACTGCCTGGAGCCTGCAGCCACTACAGGCTCACTGGTCCTCAAGCCCCATCTTTCAACCAGCCAGATGGGCACAAACCATGCATAGCAGCACTGGGTGTTACTGGTGGTATCTCTATCTCTGTCAGAAGGTTTTTCACACCACACATGGGAGAACATGAAAAGACCCATCTAGTTTTCTGGTGGGATGACATCTGGAACAGAGTATAAGAAGACAAAGGTATGCCAGAACATTCTTCTCAAGACTTAAGATTCTGCTCAGAATAAATAAAAAATCTCTTTTAATATTATATTATTAAAAAAAGGACAACATGATACCCTGTTTAGAGAACAGCCTTTAGCAGCTGTCTCCACATGCTCCATGTGTTTGTGGTTACTCTGTGGCTTCAAGGGCTCAACATTTGAATAAACACTGCATCAAGTCCTGCACCTTGAGTGCACTTCCTCAGAGTTCCATTAACTCAGCAGGCTAAAAGAGAACTGCCACGAATACATGTAATAATAACCCATAATAGGTATCCCACTTCATTCCTTGTCCAGCAATTCAAATATGGAGGCACATGTCTGGGGTAGCACTAGTAAAACCTAAAGGCAAAGAGCACATGTGTATTTATTTTCTTGGCCTTTCAGACCATTAGTGTCAAATAAACTCATTCAGCTACTGTTTGCAATAGAAACAAAACTGAGGTCAGAGCACAGCTCCCCAGTGACCAAAAAACTTGACTTTGTCTGAAGCAGGGTGAATGTAAGGTCTGGTCTATGGGCAGCCATCCAGCTGATAAATTCTTATCTAAAGAGCAGGTTATTTCACGCCCCTTCTGAAAACAAAAGGCAGAGAGGGCACAATGGATATGTGAAAGGCGATGGATGAAACACAGCTCTTGGAAACACATGCTTCCAACATAAAATTTCCTCGGCAATGAAGTGGCTCATTTTGGGAAGAGTTAAATAATCTGCCTGACTACAACAATCCAGTCTACAGGGGCACACAGAGCTTGGCCTTACCCACCCCTGTCCAGGTGTATGTTCCAATCCCCAAAAATGGCTGCTGCATTTTTATGAAGGTTAGATATGAGGTTCTTCTCAGTTTTAATTTGTGAGAGAAAGGTGGCATTGCTGTGTGTTTGTTGTTTTGTTTTGTTCTGTTTTTTTTTCTTTACAGCCTTCCAGAATTTGACTGCTGGTTTCCACAGAATTATTTAAGTCATTCAGGCCAGATCTGAAATTGATCTGACCTACCCACCTCCTCCCTAGCAGATGCCTCGTGAAGGGTATAAGAAGAAAGCAAACATACAGTAACATTTCTCCTCTTGGCTTCCAGAAACCTGTAACCCAGAAGACTTCCTGAGCTGGGATGATTCAGGATGTGTTTTAAGTCACAGTGTCAAATGTATGTTTTGAGGGTAGCTGGGAGGTATTCAATAACTTTGTTCAAAATGTCAGACTGCAGCTGATGTGTTAGTACTGTAAGGAGATCTACTGGTCTGGTGCCTGGAGATACAGTTGTGGATGATTAATCTGACCCAATGACTACATAACATTCAAAACCTCCATATGAGAGGTTTTGCATTCTACAGTTGGGTTCCTCACTCATTAGCATCTAACCAAAGAGAGGATGCAACTGAAAAATGCACCCTATATCATCAATAAAAATGTGCTTCATATCATCTTTAGGTGTCCATCTAATCTAGCTTTCCACCAAATGAAATTCAACAACTTGGTATTTTGTGTGTCCTTAGGCAAGTAATGATCTCTACTGTTCTCCTAGTGTGATTGCTGAAAAGCTTATGGTAAGAAGTCTTGTGGGAGCAAGCAGACCATTCAAGACTTCAGATATGGTGAAATTTTTTTCTTATAATCACAGAATTGTAGAATTGTTTAGGTTGGAAAAGACTTTTAAGTGTTAACTCAGCACTGCCAAGTTCACCACTAGAACATGTCCCTCCCTAAGTGCCATGTCTACATATCTTCTAAATCCCTCTAGGATGGTGATTCCACCACTTCACCAAGAAGTCTGTTCCAATACTTGGCAACCCTTTTGGTGAAGAAATTTTTCCTAATATCCAATCTAAACCTCCCCTGACACCACTTGAGGCCTTTTCCTCTCATCCTGTCACTTGGTACCTGGGAGAAGAAACCAACCCCCACCTATCTACAGTGTTCTTTAAGGTAGTTACAAAGAATGAAAAGGTCTTCCTGTATCCTCCTTTTCTCCAGACTTAACAGTCCCCTCAGCTGCTTTCATCAGAGCAGTGCTCCAGAACCTTCACCAGCTTTTACTAGTGAATGGTGTGCCTATCCAAGCCATGATCAGCCAGTTTCTCCAAGAGAATGCTGTGGTAAATGGTGTCAAAGGCTTTACTAGTGTCCAAGTAGACACATCTACAACCTTTCCCTCATCCACTAAGCAAGACACTTTGTCAGAGAAGGAGATCAGGTTTAGTTAAGCAGGACCTGCCTAATGGGACCCCTGGGCAAGCCTATGCATGTCCTATTAATGTACCACGTAACTGGCAAACACTGCATGCGGTACATCATGTGGCAGCAGGATCAGAGGACAGTAAAGTTGGAGTGGGGCAGGAGATGCTATAATCAGTTTCATAGAAAGATGTCTCTCCTCCTGCTGTGGAGCAGGCTGTAGCTGCTGTCCTGTTCTGTGGGCTGAGGCCACATATGTGCTTGTAGAGTTGCACCCTTACAATTTTTCTCTGCAAAGGGATAGGTAAGTAATTTTCCCATAATCATCAACAGTGCATTTTCCACAGCACTGAAGATGGTTTGCAAGGAAGCCTCTAAGTGTTACAGGCAAAGCAGGTGCAGAGAAAGACTAGATATCATTCTGTGCTCTTCAGGGACTACAGGTGCCCTTAGAGAAGTTTCTCTGTATCCCTGGAGCGAGACCAAGCACTGGAGATAGGCACTGAGAGGAATGTCAGGGAACAAGAAGATGAGCATGCTGAATGCCAGACACACTGAGAGAAAAGAAGGGAACATGACTGTAACTAATGATGGAAAGGGAGAATGGTGAAAATCTAAAGGACAATGCAGTGCATGTGCAGCCTTGTGAGCACATTAAAGTCCTGGCTATGTAACAGCTATCTGTCTCCACGCACAAAAAAACAGAGAGCAGAAGACAATGATTCTAGAATACACCTTTTTTTTCCCCTAACATTTTAACTTAAGATATGGAAAAAGATTTCTAAAATTTAAGAATTATAGTTCTGCTAGAGGAAGGGGAGAGGCAGAGACTTAGCCATGGACCTCTTGAAGTGAAAAAATACCTGTTGATCCTTGTAAGCCCTTAAAACCTGACTGCCCTGATCTTGTCTTTATGATTCTATCATATGGAAATATTCCACTTTTTCAGTCATGGCCATATATTTTACTGTATTTTCTTGCACTGTACCTTTTTTCTTTATTTTTTTTGAAAGCTGCATTCTTTAAATTTACCAAGTACATGAAGCGTTAAAATTTGACCTATTTGCAAGGATTAGACCTGAAATTCCAGTAACAGCATCTGAGTTGTACAAGTGTTTCCTTTCTATTAC
The DNA here is from genome assembly GCF_047495875.1 of Pithys albifrons albifrons. Taxonomy (NCBI): domain Eukaryota; kingdom Metazoa; phylum Chordata; class Aves; order Passeriformes; family Thamnophilidae; genus Pithys; species Pithys albifrons. The sequence goes on along the minus strand of NC_092497.1, from coordinate 63,832,407 downwards.
TTGATATTCTGCAAACTATATGACACTGCTCCAGGCAGAGGGGGTTGGTTGCGTGAAGCAAATGTAGGGAAGGGGCTAGACATATATCAACAAACATGTCCCTGAGCAATGACTGATTACTCCAGAACAAGGATGTCTGGTTTACCTAGGGAGTACAGTCTGTTCCCAATTATCAGTTAATTTGATCCTCACTCTAATCTGACCAAACCTTCAAGTCCAAATATTAAAGAGTTTTCACCTCTTCCCTCCACCCCTCCCTCTCCTACTTTCAAACAAATACTGAAGGGCAATACAAAATCTTGCAGACAGGTCCTGTATTTTGAAACAAAGTAATATACTGTAATAAAAAAAACCCATAATGAATATATTAATTAAAAAAGAGAAGAAAATTACATGAAACATAAATTACAGTACAAGACAACTAGGGATGATAAATTGTACACAATAAAGGGATGAGCTGTGAGAAGGGGTAACAGCAGGGGTACCTACTTCTATAGGTAAGAAGGCTTTGCAGGAGTGGGGAAGGATGGACTGAAAGCGTGAAAGACTATGACAATCACATACCTCTCCGAGCACCTGAGCCCTTAGTTTTGTCAAAGTCTGCGTGAAGACTCAGATGAAGAAAATCCTCAGGAGACTGAGAATATCCTATGAAGTGTTTTTTTTAATGAGTTAGAGAGACGCGGAGGGGGAGAGCCCTTTCTGCACCTAGTTGATCTGCTCTTCCCTGCCCCCCCCCCCCCCCCCCCCAGACTGCAACCTATGTCCCACAGCATGGCTTTCAGCCAACGTAGTAAGTGTGATTTCCGGCTGAAATCAGAGGAGGGAACGGCAGGAAAAGTAGGGAGGATGGATACAAGCAATCTTTTCTCCCAAAGCCTCAGAGCTGGTCACACAGGGACATCCTGGCAGTAATCTGTACTCTGCCACCAAGGAGAGAGTCATGTTTCCAGAGGAAGGAAACTGAGATACAGCAGCAATGCACATGTGGGCAGCCCCAGTGCTCACTCTCCTCAGTCCCTAAGAGTGCTGTGAAAACATGATATAGGAAGGACTGCCCTTCTATCATCTCTAATCCAAATCCTTACAAATGGCTTGAAGGAGGGGAAGGAGAGAGGTCACCATTACAAAAAGACTCCCAAGGACTTCTGCTCCAGTAGTAACTCTTCTGGTAAGCAATCTATTTAAATACAGGCACACAGTGTTCACACAGAGGACAACCAACTGTAATCAGGCTAGTTCCAGCCAAGTAATTTTCCTTACAGACCATAGTCTTTTAAAGGTAACAGAATACTCTCTCTTCCCACAGGGAGGAGATTCATATGCATTATTCATAAATTGCTTTCCACTTAAGAATCTTGTGGAAGATTTACTGAGAGGGGAAGAAGGATGATGCAGGAAGAATAATTTTCCAACTCTGGAAAAAATTGTTCCTGGTGTTTTTCCCGTGACATGTGCCTGCCCTGCTACTGGTGCTTGGCCCTTGCCTAGCCCCACAGGCTAGTCCTCCATACAGGTACCTCTCACCCGACTGCCACCACATTGTGCAAAGCAGTGACTTTCATCATAAAAATTTAGGGGTTTTATCACTGTTAATCTTCACCAGCTCAGTAAGGTTGCAGGGTACCATTAACAGAAAAGCATGTCTCATGAGTTCCTAGAACATTTCTGGGTTTAAAATACAAGATGAGCACCCTTAGCTGCTTCCCAGGGTGTAGAGGGCATGTATTTCCACAGGGAGCAGCAGCAGGCCACATGAGAAGGTCCAGGTGCTGCCCAAGGCAAGGCAAGGGTGTCACAACAGCTCAGAAAAGCACGTGTGCATTGCTCCATGAGCAGGCTTGCCTCAGAGAGAATGAACACAGTCCTCTATCGAGGTGAGATGTGAGAAGCGTCTGGGCAGCTCCAAAAGATAATCCAGAACAAGACACAATTGTGGTAATCTCTGAACAAATGTCAGATCAATTAAATCTGTTCCTTTTCTTGTGACACTTTTTCCTTCTGCAGAGCATCAGCACCTTTGTGTCTTGGGCCTTCTGCTTCCCACCACATCCAATTTCCATTTCAAAGGACTAGGCTATGCAGGCTGGAGTGCTGTCTTCAAGCTCCCAAAGACACTGTATTGACTGTATCCTTTCTAACTTCTTTCTGCCCCTTCCCTTTCCAGCAGTTTACATAATCAGACCGGTAGGGCATTCTTCAGGCAACAAGTCCTGTATAAAAGAAGATGCATGGTTCCTGGTCCTCTGCAGTGTGATAAAGACCTCTGGGTTGGGCAAATGCAAGTCAATGAATTTTCAAGCTTTCTGCTGCTGTGGCAAATGCACCACTGGATTACAGGTATCAACTAGCAATTGCAGAAACAATTATTAATTCAAGTAAAAAGCTGGCATTGGCTGTGATACCATGTGCTTCAGCTCCAGCCATCTGTCCTTAAGGCAGATCTGGCATCAGTTGAGTGTACTACAGCATACTGATGAAAGTTTTGTTATTTCTTATGATAGAGATTATGTGAAATCACTGGTGGCTCATTCATCCCACAGATTTCAGGGTCCCACCCTAGCTTGTTTTTGAATTCTGGGCATCACCAGAGTGACTCACAAGATCACTGGTGGGTGAGGCAGGAGCTGGATCCCAGTGACAGCCCTGCATGCCATTTGCCCATCCAGAAAGTACACAACTGTATGGCAATTCAGCAGTCTCCTGAAGGCAAGAGTCTCCCACCAGCTGCCAAAGCACACCTTGGGCATACATCTATCTGCTTTAACTCTGAAGGTTATTGGAAGCAGGCTTGGAGCAGTCAGCATGGTAGGGGAGCAAGCCTAAAATTAAATAGTCTCTCATCATACAGTCCTGTCTCAAAAAAAATTACCCCTGCTCATACAGCTGATTTGCTAAAAATACAAACTCACCTCAATCCTGGTCATTTGCATCTGCTACACTAAGCAAACTCAGAGGCTGCTGAGCTCAGAGCTTGGAGTGTCAGTAGGACTGCCTATCCTGAAGGAAAGCAGGAGAGTGGCTGTCAACTGGGCTCTTGGGGCAGGCACCTGCAATACTAGGAGTAAAGGCTCCACCAGACTGAATACTACCTAGCAATCAAACACTTCCAGTTGCTAACTCCTTCTAAGTTCCCATTCATCAACTGATGGTCTGGAATGAAAAATAGTAGATATTCTGCTAAAATGACTAATAGGGTTAATGTTCTGGTGCACAGCACTTTCTTCTTAGACTATACTTCACATCATTAGGCTGGAAATCATGCAAAACTCCGTGCGTATTGCTGAAGACTATATGAATCAAGAAAATCGAATCATAGGAGAGACTCTAACTCAAATAATACAGTAACTGAAAGAAAAGTGTGTCTACACATGTTCAGTAAAAGCGTTACAAATTAATGCTGAAAATGTGTATGATAAAAACATTTGCTCTAAGTAAATGTGTGTTCTATTTATTGGCTCCAATAAAAAGGACTAATAAGTCAACAGGGGGTTTTGCAATATTTTTCAACAGTTGCTTAAGCATTTATATACCAGCAGATGAAAAACACATTTATTAAACATTTGGTCTTTGAGTCATGCTGACGTTAATACCTCAAAAGACATTAATTCAGGCAGCAGTCTCTTGTAATGGCCTCATTCTCTGACTAACTGGTATGTAGTTATAACTTCTCTTAGGAGTCCAGAAAGCTGCTTAGAGAAAATCTGACCAGAGGCCCAGGGGGTTGCTGCAGAGTAACTGAGCATATATAAAATCACCAGAAGGATGACAGGCTGCTGTAGAGGAAACAGCAGTTTAGATAGAGTTGATATCTGTCATCAAACCACCTGTGGTCCCACATCCCTGAAATGATATGTAGAGTGGAGGTTGATGCCCCGATCTTTGCTGGGAGCAAAGACACTTCGACAGCTGTGGATTAGCTATTACAGCAACAGTTCCTTGTTTTACTGAAAGTGTAAGGAGACTAAAAGTAAAAATTATGTTCAGATGCTACAATGCCACTGCTTTGAGAACTGAGCAAGAGTTTGAGGGATGTAAAGCACAGAGCAGAGTTAAACATGGAGGGAAACAGTTCAAATGAATCTGTGTAAGATGTAGTGATCCTGTTTGTAGAAGCATGTTAAAAATAGAATGGAAAGATATGAAAACATAAATCCATAAGCAAGACTGAGGAGAAGGCACAGACAGAAGGGAGGAAAGAGAAAGGATCAGGGAAATCTCAGACACTATGTACAGAAAACAATATGCATTTGCTTTACAGCAAGGTAATGAAGGGGTTTGTGCAGCAGCCTTGCTATACTGACCCCTGCAGACCATTCTACTCAGGAAAACTGGAAAAGATTTTTGTTGTTGAAATGCTTTTCAATGTCTGTTAAAGAGATGACTGACAATTCTGCGGTTTCTGGATACAGAGTATAAGGTGCTTAGAGAAGTCAAATAAAACAGATGTTTTCATTATGGTTAGTAACAAATACAGCTTTTAATCCTTTACCTTTTAAAATCAGTCTTGTGTGTTTGTTTAGCTATTTCCTTGTTTTCCACGCCGTATTTCCACAGAATAAATGGAATTAAACTGGAATTTTACTTCATCCAGTGCTTTTCAGAATGTATGTTTTGAAAAGAAAGTTTCCACAGATCAGTTATTAGTGAAAGACATGAAAATCCATCCAAAACAATTTCCAAATTGCTCTGTAAGTTTTACATTGGTGTGCAGTGTGCATGTTGTAGCTGACTGGAAGATATTTCTACAAGTAGCACTATGGAAATGTTAGCAAAGCGTCATTAAATAGATGAATTATGCATCAACCCTAGCAAGCACAGAAGCTAACAATTACTGGAAGTTTCACCCAGCAGTTAATGGAGACACTAATACAATTTAGAGAAACAATCACCTCATTTATATTTTTTTCTTGTACTATGCACAAAGAAATTAGTTTGTATTATATACCAAACCAACTCTGGCCTCCCAATAGCTCCCCACAGATACAGGGTATTTCGCAGCTCCTGAGGCAAACTCCTTGGATGACTGCAGAGCACGGTGCACTGAACTGAACAGTAAACTCACATGCCACAAAGGTAGACTCTAAAGACCAAGCAGTCGTGACTACAAAGCACCTGACTGACAAAATAAAGCAAAATTTTCTGCAAGCACCAATTTACCTAGAGAGAGTTCAGCTGTTTCTGAGCAGATGGCACAACTTTGCCAGTCTAGTCCAAAATCAGTACCAAGACACAAAATCAACTTCCTAAATGTATAAAAATTAGCGAATAAGCTCACAGAAATACAGTTTGCTACAAGACCTCTGTGCAATGAAAATGTGAACAGAGTGATCAAACTTGTAAGTCAGCAGCAAACAAAACTATTGACATGAAGTATAAATCAGTCTCTGTTACTTATTCTTCACATTTAAAGTTTGTATCTTTACTGAGACAGGCAAGAAACAGTTACATTTATAATAGTGCTTTCATGATAAAGTCATTACTTGCTTTGCAGGTTATCTCGCACACACATTCACTGAAGATATTTACAGTAAGTGTTCTTCCCATAAATATTCTTTAAAAAAACTACACAAATGCAAAATAGCTAGATCCTTTCCTGGAAACAAGTTCCAAATTCAAGCATTTCTCTTCGGATTTTATCTGCAGCAACAGTAGTCCATATAGGCTGGAAAAATTACCAAAACGGTACATAGGCATAATCATTTAATAGTGTAAGTACTCACATTCTCGAGTTAACCAAAGCAAACCACTGCTTCTTAGTCACTTCATACTTGAATGAAGCTGAACATGCGGTCAGACTTGCCAAAATATTCAAGTAACATGAACACAGCTTAGTAGTCCCTAACAAGTCTTTCTAGTTCTTTTTCCTGTTGCTGATTGATTCAGAGGGTGCAGAAAAACACCACCTCTGAAGTTTGTCTTTCCACTCTTAGAGCTCTATGCAATTAAAAAACTTGCTTCAGTACCTCCAACGCCCAAATCAGTTCCTGCTCATCCAAAAGGATTCTCTCCCAGGCAGCACAGCAGCACAACAAATCACAGGTATTTGCAGCCCAACAGTCTGTTATGAACTGTTGAGGATTTGGAGACACAGGCATATATAGCAGCATGTTAGAACACTGGCCTCCAGGGTTTGAAAAGCCAACAAGTTCAGACAGTCTCTGCAAAATGTTGTCCAATTTAGTTTTGAATTAAATAATTGCAATTTATTATAGCATCTTTCTATGAACAAACAGCTTTACCCTGCAAGAAGCCTTGTTTGCATAACAATTCTGAAACTAAAACTTCATCTTGCATTAACACATCCCCCGGTACAAGCACTTAGCTTCTTTTAGACTTACATGTCAGCCCACCAAGTTTTTCAATAGACAATTCTACTGCAGGGAGAAAAAAAATCAGTAAACCAATCAGTAACACTCTATGCACAATTTTTTTGTCCTTGTAAGTAGAGAAAATTGTTCTGCATGACTTAAGTTAAAGGCATATTACTAAGCAAAGTCAAGGTACATGGGGGGTTTAGACAGCAAACATTTAAGTCACACTGCAGAGGTTTTGAAGTCCGTCTTCTCAAAAGGATTACAGAAGGTTACAAAAGGATATGGTTTCCAGAGAGTAGATTTCTAATTATATAAAAAAGGGGGTGGAGGAGGAGAATAAAAAACATCCTATTTCAGTGATCTCAAGATAAAACAACGTTGGTGTAAATTTAACCATAAATCCTCAACATACAGTGGTAATTCCAATGACTTAATGTAACTTTCACTAGCCTTTAAAAAAGACTTCTTGCTTTGCAAAAATTGCAGATAATGGCACTCTGTATTTCTAACTTCCTGCACACAAAATGTTTTAATCCCATGCTCTAATTAGAATAATTCTAGAGGGAGCACAGTGAGTATCTTAGTATTTGTTCCCATACTAGAGCATATTTGCAAAATATCCACCAGATAAGCCACTTCTTATATGTCATGATCCAACAACATTTGAACACAGCACGTACATGAAAAAAAGATATTTAATGTCCCTTCCTAGGATATTCAAAGGTCTTCAAGCCACCCTAGCCTTCATTGACTGATTCATTTCCCATCATACCTACATTAGAAGGTCTCTAAAGAGCACCACACAATCTCCTGCCATGCACTTGAAATTTTCCATATAATCCCACTGTAGCAACCTCAGCATTAGTGGGTTAAAACTATGTGCAGTGATCAGAAGAGGAAAATATTGACACAAGCACAGGAGTAAGACTGCTGCTGTGCTGTTATCAGTTGTTGTGCGATCTCTGCCCCCTCCAGACCTACCAGTTGTCTGATCAACCTTTGAACATGCCAAGCAATCTGTTTCACAGAGTATTACTCAACCAAAACAGCCACTTTTTCAGCTTCTTAAAAATAATGAAAAAGTGAAATGAACACTTCCTCTTGATATTGCTTGAGAAATACTTTTATGCTTTGCTGATAAGCAAGCAACAAAAATCAGACTGGCCAGTAAGGGTGACCAGGAAGGGCTGGGGATTTTATGTGTTAATCTCACAAGTTAATTACAGACACAGAACAACAACCACATGACTCTCCAACAAAGCCTTAGGCCTTCCACACTCTGGAGCTAGCCTGGGTAGGTCCTTGATAGCAGAACACAGTGCATGCTGAATGACTGAGTGCCAGCACTTAAGCCTTCCCAAACAGCTTTCCATGCTTTAAATATTTAAAAAAATTATCGAGGTGAGGGGAACAGAGAGGCTCTGATCTACCAGGAAACTGGTTTTCAATATTTAAACTTCCAGTGCTTCCTTTTCCTGTTCTCACAATTTAAGAATTTTTTATTTTAAATTAATAAACCAAAGGGGGAAAGCATTCTTGCTTAGTTACCTGTAGCACTGCCGTTAGTATTTGCTGGGTAGGCCATGTTTGCTCAGTGACACATCCAGAACTAGGCTGTTTGGTGTCATGCAAATGCCATGCATCAAGTCCAAACAGACATGCAACCTGGAACAGACAAGTAAAAGGCAGTTAAAATCATAGAGTTTTAAGAAGTTTGGTACATTAAGCAATAGGCATTTGTGAGTGCTTGAAGTCTTATCTTCAGTGCAAACTTCACCACAGCAGTAACACGCTCCTCTTAATCAGCATCGTAGCTACCAAAACCCCCACAGCAGTCCTAGTGACTGAAGCTGAATGGTGTTCTCTGAGCCTTCAGAGCTGCCCTCAGGGAGGATGTAACTAGCTGAATTTGCAACTGGCCTTGGGTTTTTTCTGGCCTGCCCTCAGCTTTTTTTGCAGCTTGTGTCTAACCTCTCCTGCACCACCACAGCTTTCTCACATGTGCTGGCACATATATACAATTTTAGATTACTCAACAGCTTATGTAGGCAGAGTTGGAGGACTTTTGGGTGAAGAGGACATACAGAAGAGCTGTACCAGGAAGCAGGGAACTAGTTCCAGTTTCTGAGCTCAGCTGTCCCCCAGGGGAGTTGAGGTCAGGAGAATCCCACCACAGATGCAGTCAGGGCAGGCATATATATCCCACTGCCTGACAAATCCAGACGCCCACAGCTCCTGTGTGGAAGCTGGCAGGGTGGGGGGACCACAGGTGGCATGGACACTGTCATGTACACATCTGACTACAAGACCTCTGTGCTGTAAGTCCCAGCAGCAACAGGTTTTCCCAGTGTGAGGTTTTCTTCCAACCCCCACGTGGCAGACTGAACCAAGAAGCAGTGCTTGCCTGAAGCTCAGGCTGTGGATACAGAAAAAGGGTGCTGTCACCCTGGGCAGGTGGCTGCCGAGCAGAAGCCAAGTGAGAAGCAGAAGCCAAGTGAGAGGCAGAAGCCAAAACAGCAGTTTTGTGGCTAGTTGCCTGCTGGCTCACTCTGCAAAGCCAGCCTTGTTGGCTCTGCTACAGGGCTCCTGCTCCTTCTTCCCTGCCCAGCATGTGGGCAGTCTGATCATAATCCTCATCCTCAGAACAACAGATCTGACTAGTCTGGAGCTGCAGAGATGCCTTCCTATTCAGACTATTCAGTCTGCTTCAAGTTTACTGTGTCCAAATAGCATTTCATTTTGTTGACTTAGATAGGTGGAACTTTGGTGTATGAAGAACACCCTGCTTTGCTGACCCTCGTCTGACTTGGGCTGACAGCTACTCAACAAACCAGTCACATTTTTCTAATTATACTTGATTTGGCTCTTACAGTATGCTCATGGAAGTATTTAAAAGCTAAGCAGATTAGCAAAAGAAGAGAAAAACTGAGAAATTAGTGAGTGCATGGACCATGCGGATTTCAGTCAAAGGTACATTGAATGATAGAGAAGTTGGCTGTCTCCTAAAGCTGATGGAGCTCCATCACACAAGCTAATACAGCTCTGTTTTCCCCTTCAAGGAACACAAACACAAATCTCTTCAATTTTAGTACAATCCTGACATCAATTTTCCAAGATTACAGAAAGACCTTCATTGCAACTCCTCCTCCCCTCGTTCTGCCTCGTTTACAATCTCTTGTTCAGTGCAGAGCAGGACATGAAGCTACCAGAAAGACTAGAAGCAAAAAGTTACAACAAAATAAAGCAGGCATCCACCACAGGCCATGATGCAGAGGCCCATGACAAGAGTTCAGGCATAATAATAATCATCAGATTTCTGAAACAATGAAGTATGGGAAGAAAAACAGAAAAACATGTTTGCTGGCAGAGTTTATAGCCAAGACAGAAGCTTAACATTTGTGAGCTTTTAGGAAAACATTAACTACTTCCTTTCAAAGGAAGAAGTTTTAAAGCATCACTCCTATCTCTGCCACTGCCATCAGCATATGAAGTCATGCCTCAAGCTGAAGACAGGCAAGTTTTACTGAGCCACAATAAATGCTTACGGAAAAACTATCATCTGTCTCCCTGTCAAGTTTCTCACTGTCTCAGACTCTATCAGCAGTGCATCCAAGGGTAAAGATGACTGAAATAATTTACCCACTTCTAATTTGTTTAGCACAGCTCTGCACTTTCTCAGCAGCACTGTAACAGGTGTGCTTCCCTGCTCTCCTTACATGCATTGTACAAGGGGAGACCTGAGAGCATGCACTCAAGAATGGGTATATAGACCGATGAGTGGGAGGAGACTCGGAGGGACCCACCATGAGTGAGAGGGGACTCTTGGGTGGACCCATGTCTTTCAGATGCAATCCCAAATACAACTGTGTCAATGAGAAAAATGAGCTACCCCAGCTATGGTGTGCCTGGAAACTCATCATGGGATTAGAAGAAAAATCTGTTAAAAAGTAGTCAACATTCATGAAGAGAGTTTCCTAATAGCAAGTAGCAAATGTAATCGAGGTGAGAATTGACATAAAGTTAATAAAGTTGGACATTCTCTAATAGTGTCAACTCTCACTGCTGAAAGTCAAACCAGGGCCCAAGATCTACATTTTGTTGTGGCTTAAAGAAATGTAATTGACCTGGTACAAACTCCCTTGTGTGCATGCTTCTACTGGTTTCAAAGCTATGCAAGCTTAAATACCTCAAAAACTCACTTTTAGTTAAAATAATGATGCTTCTGAGCTTAGATGATGATTAATGAAATAATTCAGGAAGCAAATTCAGTTCAACAGATAGGAGAAAAGAAAAAAGAGAGAGAAAGACATAGGATCTAATTAAGATACAATAATTTGCCAGTTAAGTGGAAGAATTGATTCAGCTTCAGTTTGTTTTGTTTTTTAATTAAATGTTACATGAATTGACAATCTGTCTCTTAAACAGCTCTTCAAGTATGGAACAGCTCTTCAAGTATGGAAAAGGTCTGATCTAGCTCAGCAGACTCACAGAGGAAGGGAATTTATATTATTTTGAACCACAACAGTACATTGGGAAGTGACTTTCTGAAATTGCACTAACACATACATGGTTCATTTTTAGAAAAGTGTCACATGGGACTCCCCAGCAACATACACCCCAGCAGCTGCACTTGGACCAGAAGTTTTTCATGTGGGTGAGTTGCAAGACAAGACCAGAGGGACCAGCTATAATACAGAGAGGAGGAAAACTTTACCTGCTCTACAGCAAAGCATATTCCCAGTAGAGACATCTCAGAAAAGAAAATTGGTAGAGGAGCTTATGTATTCTTACATAATATATATTCTTAAATATATAGGTTTATGTATAGCTTATATGGGAAGAATTCAGAGATGCTGCTTGCTTCTGTAGGGAGAAAATTCATGTGGTCAAAGCTCAACTGGAGTTGCAGCTGGCCAGAAACATGGGCACAATAAAAGGAGTTTTTTCAAATACATTAATGGCAATAAGCAGTATAGAAATAATACTGACCTGTTACAGGATGAGGATGGTCACCTCACACACAGGGACAGAGACAAGGCAGAGGTGTTTAATGCTTTCTTTGCCTCTGTCTGCAACAAGGGTGATGGACCAAGAGGACCATGACTATGAGAATGATCAATTCTCAGTCGACCCTGAAATAGTGTGGGATCTGTTGCTTGAGCTGGATTCCTACAAATCTAAGGGGCCTGATGGGATCCATCCCAGAATTCTCAAAAAGCTGGCGGATGTCATTGCAAAACCTCTCACAATTATTTTTAAGGGACCTTGGAAAAACAGAGGTCCCAGCTGACTGGAAGCTGGCATATGTTGTCCTGATTTTCAAGAAGGGCAAGAATGAGGACCCTTGAAACTACAGGCCTGTCAGTCCCACTACAGTCAGTGCCTGGTAAAATTATGGAGAAGATTATTCTGGAAGTATTGAAAAACACCTGAAGGCCAATGAAGTTATTGGTCACAGACAGCATAGTGTAGGAGTTTTGGCTTTAGTTTTAGCAAGGCTTCAGTTCAGCAGGCCCAGGGAGTCTATGTAGATTAGAGGGGACAAGCATCACCTGACTTAAGCAATCAAAGAGATATTTCATATCATTTGACATAAAAATCAAGTAGAAAAGAAGGTGCAAGAAGTGCCTAGCTCAGTTCCTTCATGGCTGGGTGCTGAGCAGACCTGCTATCACCCTGACTGGAGGTGTTACACAGCTGCTTGGTTTGCGAAGTACCTTTTTTTCTTTGTTACTGGTTTTCTCCTCTCTTGCTGGGTGTCCTCTGGGAAGAGCTTGTTAGAGTGTTTTTGTGAGCTGGAGTGGTGGAGGTCTGTGTTGTTTGGGTGGGCGACTTGGTGGTTGTTGTTGTTGCTTTGTTTTTTCCCACATTTGTTTATATATGTATTATATCATATTCCATTTTTAATTGTCTCTCTTTTGTATAATATAAGAAGCTTGCTATTTCAGGTTTTGAGGATGGGGGGTTGGCTATTTTTTTCCCCTCCTCTTCGTTTTTTTTTTCCCCTCCCTCCTCTTCCCTTGGTGTAGGGGTGGGTTCTCTCTCTCTGTGTTGGTCAGTTGGCATTCTGCCAGCTCAACTTAACACACATGGCTTCATGACAGGCAAATCCTGCTTATCAAACCTGATTTCCTTCTATGACAGGGTAACCCACATAGCTGATCAAGGAAAGTGTTGATGGCTTTTGGATTTCTGTAAAGCTTTTAATACTGTATTTCACAGAGTCCTTCTGGACCAAATGTCCAGCACAGCTGGATAAACACATCATGTGGTGGGGGAGCAATTGGCTCACGGGTTGAGCACAGAGGGTTAATGGTGAATGGGGTGACATCAGGCTGGTGACCTGTCACTATTGGGTTCCACAAGGCTTCATCTTGGGCCCTGTGCTCTTCAACAGCTTCATAAATGACCTGGATGCAGGACTGGAAGGGATAATAAGCAAGTTTGCAGATGACACAGAACTGAGAGGAGCTGTTGACTCCCTCAAAAGCAGGGAGGCCCTGCAGAGAGACCTCAACAAATCAGAGGACTGGGCAATCACCAACCATATGAAATTCAACAAGGACATGTGCTGCATTCTGCACCTGGACTGGGGCAACCCCAGGTGTACACACAGACTGGGGAATAAGATGCTGGAAAGCAGTGCCATGGAAAGGGACTTGGGGGTCCAGGTGGATGGCAAATTGAAAATGAGTCAGCAGTGCCCTGGGCAGCCAGGAGGGCCAACCCTGTCCTGGGGAGCACCAGGCAAAGCATTGCCAGTCAGTTGAGGGAGGGGATTGTCCCACTCTGCTCTGCACTGGGGCGGCCTCACCTTGAATATTGTGTGCAGTTTTGATCACTGCAATATAAGAAAGATATTCAGCTCTTAGAGAGAGTCCAAAGGAGAGCAACAAAGACAGTGAAGAGCCTTGAGGGGAAGTCATACGAGGAGCAGCTGAGCTCACCTGGTCTGTTCAGCCTGAAAGAGAACTGAGAGACTGAGAAAAGACCTCATTGCACTTACAACTTCCTTGTGAGGGGAAGAGGGGAGCAGGCACTGATCTCTCCTCTGTGATGACCAGTGACAGAGCTGAGGGAATGGCCTGAATTTTTGTCAGCAGATGTTTAGGTTTAATATTAGAAAAGGTTCTTCACCCAGAGGGTGGCTGGGCACTGGAACAGGCTCCCCAGGAAAGTGGTCACAGCACCAAGCCTACCAGAGTTCAAGGAGCATTTGGATGATAATCTCAGGTACATGGTATGACTCTTGGGGATGGCCCTGTGCAGGGTCAAGAGTTGGACTCGATGATCCTTGTGGGTTCCTTCCAAATAGGCATATTCTGTGATATTCCATTCCCAGCTCTTCAACGTTCTGCCTGTGTGTTTTCACATGCGCACTCCATGCCTGACTCTGAAAATACTGTGATTTACAGATCCCAGGACAAATGCAAAACAAGCAGAGACTAGCTATATGAAGTGTTATTGCTCAATGAAGCCGTTGTTTAAAGTGTTTTGAATTAGATATTCAAACTCGTTTCTGCCCTGAGGTTCAATAGCAGAAACCATAAACACACATGATTCTCAGTTTCTACAAACTTTCATGACACCCCAGCTTTTACAAGTTTTCCAGAATGATGATTTTTTTAGGCAAAACATAAAACCTATGTCCTAATCCTATCCTTCTCACAAGGGACAAGAACCTTGCTTCTCCTGTGTGCTTAATCATGTCAGGTCATTGACACCTATGCTAGTGTTTAAGCACCAGAAGTATCTGAGTATATATACAACAGTTCTAGCATTCATACAGCAGAAATGTAGCCTCAAGAGGCACAGACCTTGCAGAAAATCCAGGCTCATGCTTTATTCTGATGTTTCCAAGACATTCTTAAGATAGAAAACAGTTGAGGTTTGGTCTAAGAGCAGTTGTGGAATGGCATGTTGGCTACACAGTAATTAGAAGAGAAATATAACTCAGCTCTTAACCCAGAAAAGCAATTGTGAAAGTCCTTCTGTCCAGGATGTTCTTCGGCAGTCACATGTGGAAAATGGTGGTGGACCCACACTTTTTTTTTTGTGGGATTCAGGAAGACAGGCTTTTGGCTTCTCAGGCAACAGGGCTTTAGGCTAAGTAGATATGCATATAACTCTCTTTCTCACAGCACACATAGACTCTTCAGAGTAAACAGTCATGTCAACTACTCAGCACAAGCTCTAGAGCTCCAGATATCCTGAACCACTTACAGGGTGAATGGGGCTCAGACACTAAGATTCAATTGCTTAAGATCCCGGCTAAAAGTGAGGGCATTGTGGGGTGGAACTTTGGATTCAAAAGTACTACTGACTCAGTTGTTTGGACAGATTCAGCCAGGGGCAGGTTCCAGGAGGGAAACCAGCTCTGCAATCCAGTCCAGCAAGTGCAAAGCAGTGATTAAGCAGGCCTAGGATAGAGGGGCTTGACAGAGCAAGTCGACCCATGAGATGCAACACTCAAGAAGAACTGGTATTGCTCCATTCCTGTTATACTTCAGTGCAACAAGACTTCTGCCTGAGACTTCACTCTTATATGTGGGTCGTTCTGGCAGTAGAACTTGCCCAGTTTCATTCTGCAAGACACTGATAACATTTGCAAACAAGAGACAAGATACATGCAAAACCCATCTAAACACACAGATGGTAATTTCTGTATCTGCAAGCAGAAATTGGCACTGGGAATCCCTCTTCCTGCTCAGCTAGAGTAGCAAGCATTTTTCAAACCTATGCTTCTCTACAGAAGACAGGAATGTCTGCAACCTAATTTGTATGCTCAACCAAATTTGCCAGGTGCAATTTAAATGAAGATGGGCTGAAGCCAGCAACAGCAAAAGCGAAAGTATGTGGGGAGTTCTCTGTGGTTGGTATCTACCATGGGATAATGACTGTATCTCACTGATACTTTCTTTTAAATCTTACCATACTGTGGTTGTGTTCTTATCTTTACACTTCTCAAAACAAGTGGCCAATAAACCGAGAGGCAACAATTGTAAGGGAGAAATATTTATTTTATATAAGTGTTTTTAGAATGAAAGTTAAAAACCAAGTAAGAATGCAGGCATATGAGGATTTTTTTCATGTCAGAAACAGAATAATAACTTTGAGATAAGGGTAAATTGTGGATGATTTTAAATTTCACTTAATTATTTAGCCATGTAACAATCTACCCATTCACATACTTTCTAGAGCAAATGCCTTTTTAATGCTGCATCCAAATCACACACACAACTATGCAAATTGCTGCTTAAGACTCTCTAGTTGAACAAAATAACTCAGTAGCACAGGCTCTTTTTCTAGGCCACCATAAAATGCAGAAGTAAAAATGCCTTGGGAACAGTGCTTCCTGCAGTGGCCCCCAGGCAGCAGTCAGTTGTGATTCAGTCTCTCCATCACAGAGATGATACAGAGATGATTCTTACTATATGCAATACAACAGGCAATTTATTTCAGACTATATTTAAGCAGTCAACTAAAAGAAGCCACCTCTCACTATGTTTTTTTTGTGCAGAATCTGTATGATGAGAGCAAAAGAAGCCTTGTAAATCCTTTCAACAAGCAAGTTAATTAAAAAGATATGGCTATGGTCAGCATGAATTTACCTACCCGCCTTCCTCACTCCCTTCACTTATGGCACTGGCCTTTAAGAGGTCTTTTTTCACAGCAGAGCTCCCGGCAAAAGCTGAGCTAAGCTCTGTTAAGAAGAGAGGGATGGCTCAGAAACTCTAGGACCTGAGTCAGCAAGCTGAAGAAAAGAAATCAGTGTGCTTCCAGTCAGGGCACATCCTTTCCTTCTGCCAAAAACTAACTAAACAAAAAACAAACAAACAAACAAAAACCTATTTAAAAAATCAGACCTAATGCTGAGATTTGTTGTTTTTGAACCCTGAACTCCCAGCTACTGTAATGCCAGGCTCCAGTTCTCAGGTTATGTTGGACTTGAACGTTTGTCACTTTCATGACGGTGTCCTCAACTGTCTTCTTCCCTGGTCCCTCCTCCCCCATCTTAACCAGACTTGCATTAAGCTGTTTGCCCACCTTGTTATTTTTGCAAGCAGAGGATAGACGTACAACCTTCAGTAATGTAGAGGTCTGACAGGTTTTCTTCTGCATACTTGAAAATAGTCTTTTCTTCTCCTGAGCTGAGCTTCTCCCAAGCATCAACTTCACTCTCCCAAGCCTCCTATCTACTGCACAGGAGCTGGGCTTTACTGAGCAGCTTTCAGTACAGAAAAATGTCTCAGAAAATGGACCTATATGAAAATCTCACAAAAGCACTGGATCCTTCTAGCTACTCTAAATAACCTAGCAGTTTTCTAAATTTCTCCAAGTATTGCTTGGTCATGTTTGCTAGCAGTGGCAAAAATGTCCTCCCATCACCCACTGGGTTTTAGTTTCCCTTCCACATGGAGTTATCCCAGCTGTGTCTATAGGATCCAGAACTACACAAAACACTCACTGGCTTGTTAGTACCAAGAAACAGGGAAAGGATTTCAAAATAGTACCCACCAGAAACAACATACAAGCATTAGGTGGAGCCAGATAGATGATCCATTTAGACTATTTATTTTCAATACTGGCAACAAGAGATACTGCCTGATGATGTGTCCATGCTTCTGTGTTCTCCCAGCACCAACAATGACTGGACTGAGAATATTTAAAGGTATGTCCTTATTATGTCATTTTAATATCCACATAAATTGCCTGTGAATTTAACTAGCCTGTTTCTGACCCTGCTAGTGCCACCTGCCTGTGCTGCCTTGTAGGGTACAAAGTCCCAGGCTGTCAATACCCACTGCCACCAAATCCTTGCACAGCAGGGCTTGGTGAAAATCAGTGCAGATCCAGCTTATCCATATCCTTTGTGATTTTATAAATGTTAATCTCCTCTCCTGCATCATAGGCAACTCCATTGCCCAGGTAATTTTGCTTGTACCTTTTTGTACCCTATCATATATACATGTGGATGACTCTCATCATGAACATGATCTTACTAAAACCTTGTCCGCACAAACGACCTTACAAAATGGGGTAAAAGTACATTTAATACTTAGTGTAACCAAGCTTGGCTCTAACAACTAGCTAATATGGGGAAAGGAAAACTTCAGTTCTAGTAATTTTTGTTGAGCAAGTGAAGAGTTAAGACAAAACAGAAAGTCACCTGTAGCACAAGCAGCTTTCCCTAGTATAGGCCAGAGACTGGACACAGCCCACTTAAGTATCCCAAAAGACATCGTGTCAGCCTAACAGACTTTCGGTAACCATACTGGTTCTCCGAGATCCAGACTCAATGTCAGCCAGGAGTGGCAGCTCTTGCTCTTTTCTCACTATCAGAATCACCATTCATTGGTTAAAGGAAGTCTTTGCATGGATTCTGTACATAATAGTTGGCATGCTTTTGTTACTCATAATAAGGAGGACATCCCATCTGTATAGAACTAGACTAAAATCTTCTAGCTTTCTCCAGTCTGATGACTTGGTGGCCCTTGTCTAATATGCAAGATCATGATCTTTGCTTATGGGCTGTGAGCCTGAACATGGGCAGGTATGACACCCATCACACAGTGCAGCAAAGCCCTCCACACTCTTCAAACATTCTGAGACATCTCTTCAGGGCGTATCTGACAACATCATTGTCATCATGTTGTATTACAGAAGGAAAAAAAAACCTTCAGAAGGCTGCATGGTGTTGCAACTCAGAAACCATTTTCTGTTTATATTAGAGGGAAAAAAATCAACTAGAAAAAGAAACACAATCCAAGGCAGAAAAAAACCAAGCTTTTTTTTATACCTGAAATTCCTAATGGATGATGTAGAAGACACTCCCTTCTGTTTATGCCAGTGAATAATGACTCACATGAAAGTACATGAATTCAAGCCAGTATGATATTGCTATGGGTTGTAATGCTTGCTGTGACAGGGAACCCAAAGGATGCAAGTGGGTTATTCACATTTTTCTTGTGGAAAAGCAGGAGGGATGAGACTTCATCCAAAGACTGAAATCCAACACTAATAAAAAATGAAAAGGCTTCCAAAAAGCTAGGAGAGGAATGAATGCATGTTGGGGATGATGCATGCAAGCTGCCTCCCAGTGCTGGCAATCCTGAAATTGCTCTGCCTAGGACAAGAAGCATTTCCAAGTTCTCCTCTACAGCATGTACCTAAACTGCCCATCACGTCTGTTCATTCTGTGGGGCAGGACAAAACACAGCATCCTTTTCACTCTATCTTTAAACATTAGGAGCTGAACAATAGGTGTAAAAACATGAATGAAGATCCCAATACTTTAATTCACTTATTTAAAGTGGATTTAAAGATAGATGAACTTGAAGGCTGAGATGACCAAACCAATCAAGGATGTTTATAAACATTTTATGAAATGCTCTGTGATCTCATTTAGACTTTGCATATATGACAAATTGCAAGTATTTTAAGGCACAAACTCTGGTAAATAGACAAATTTAACTCTTCTATAAAGTATCCAAGTATTTAGTCTTTGGTAGCATTTCATACATAGTGGCACAAGCACGAAACATGTTTAGAGGCAGATGGCAAAATCTCAGTCTGTCTCTTCTTCTGATTTTAGGTCTGAAATGCTATGCATCATCAGAGCAATCACAAATCTGGTATGACAAAAGGGCAATAATATGGGACAGTTTGCAAGTTCAGAGATGAAGACTTTTGTCTAGCAATATTTCCCCACATAATTATTCAATGATGGCCCCACCTGAGGGTGTATCTTTACCTGAGACAGCTTCAGCAGATCAGATTTGTCACCATCTAGCCCTATATGCTGCTTTCTCCCCCACAATAAAACCCAAATTCAGGTATCTCTTCTGCTTTTTTTATTAATCATAAGGGTACTGTGGACTTCGGTATCAATCTTACATGACCAAAGAAATTAAAGGCTTTTTCCATAGTGAAAGTGGAATAGGGGCAAGAATACAATATTGTAATCACAGTTTACAACAGAGGACCATAAAGTCCTACTCTCCATTAGGCTCCGTAGCCCGCACTGCCAACATGCATCCCCAAGGGCTAGACCATATCTACAACCTCAATATTAACTTGGCACACTTCTCTTTAAGTTGCTGTGGCCCTTCAGAAATGCAAAGGGACCCCACTTACCACAACTTTCCCACTGTACTGAGACCACAACTCCACAGCTTCAGCTTGGCCAGGAAACACCCTCCAGACATCCTCCAGGCTGCACTCCCTTCCTACCCCATCACACTGCATCCCTCAGGAACAGCCAGCACATGCGCCCAATTTTTCTTGCCTTCTGCTTTAGCCACAAACACCTTCTAGTGAGGTTTTTCACATTCATCCCAGGGGTGAACAGGTTTCTCTGGTCCTGCCTCCAAAGCCACCATATCTCCACACCACAGCCTATGGACTGCAAGCCTGCACACTCTGACAGAGGGAGACAGGATATCACAGCAGCAAAAACCTGCCAGCCACCAACCACACACTAAAAGGCCCCTCTTTACTGAATATGCAAAAGGTCACCAAACGCTACTAACACTTTGATTTGGAGCTGGCATGAACCCACTGGAAACCATCTGGCAGCACCTGCAGCAGAGCATGGTGGCGCCAGCATAGCAGACTATCACCCAATTCTTCCTTCTCATCAGCTCATGGAGAAAGACCTGTAAGCTTGTCAGGCAAGTGTCACACAGCCTCTGCATTGTGCAGGGTCAAAAACTGCATGTGCCACCTGCAGGGAACTTACCCACCCAAAGGAGGGGACCACAAGTTGGGGCAACACACTTTTTCCTCACAGGGGGTGTTTCCCTCTGCCGCCTAGTCAAACCAACATTAAAACAACCTGTTCCTAATGCTCAGGGACTTTGTCATTCAATCTGAGTAATTTAAGTCAGCACAGAGTTCACATAACCTGTCTTCCTCCTTCTCAGTGAGAGAGTGAGCTAACACTTGCATCTTTTCATACTCACACGCCCCATCTTTTTCAAACAGATGTACAGTGGCAAGTTCTGAGAGTGCCAGTGTCTGCCAATCAGCTTACTGTAGAAGAACTTTTCACCTTAGGGAACCAGGACTTTAAACTTGGTGAATTATGTATCCCCCCTAAAATTCTAACCTAAGGGCCTGCACTGGGTTGCTGGCACAAGGCACACCACTGCTCTTTCACAGGGTGCCGGGAAGGAGAGGTGCTGACAAGCGAGTATCCAGCTGCTGGGACGTGTGTGGCACTACTGCCATGTGCGGTGTCAAGCCTGGCAGCACTGACACTCATTTCTGCACCAGTCAGTTAGATCCCAATAAACTCAGATTTTATTCACATTATCAGGCAGCCAAAACTACCTTTCAGTGCTGACATGATACACTATACAAACAAGGAGCCATCTATATCTCACAGCACATGTTGAGTTTGAATAAAATTTCTATTTCCCTAAATGATGTACAGATCTGAAACTCACCTTCTTATAACTGTGACAGTGTATGAAGTCCAGAATAAACTGCAAAAATAATACCTTTCTATGGAGATCCATAAATATGTTACCTTTAAAATCTTTTAAATTGATCTACTGTTAAATAGCAGAACATTAATAAAGAAATAGTAAAATAGAATGTATCTTTATCAGTCCCCATACGAGCAAACAGACAAATAGATGGCAGTGTGTCTTGCACAATGAACCAAATTCTCGGTGAAAAAAAAAGCAATGCAAGAACTTGAACTTCTGAAGAGAACACAGCAGGACTGTTAGTGGAACAATCCATCTTCAATGTGATTCACGTGTTTCTTCACAGAAAGCAACTCCCAAGCAGGAAAACTATGTGGGGTATATAAAACAATTCAGATGTTCTTAGTAACAAAAGAAGGGCTTTCATATTCACTCACATTATCTGGAGAGCAGAATAAGCTGCTGCACAATCATAAATGACCTTCTCAAACCATTGCACAAAGGTCCTAGCAGAGGGACACTTTCTTTGTTCAGATTATTCCCACCCACATCTCACCTCCCCAGGAAGCTAAGCCATAACCCCAGTCCCAGTAACAACAGATACACAATAAACAACTGGCCACAGTGAACAAACCAATATAGAGCTAAAAGCATATCCATATATCTTCTTGGAAGAACTGCAAAACAGCAAATACATGATTTATTTATACCTGCTCCCTTTTTCAATTATTTCATGCATAATCAAGAAGAGAGCAGATGAATTTGAACAAGACCTATCTCAATCAGATAAAAAAGTTTTTAAGATTTAGCTTCTGGTTTTCTGGGTCAGAGCAGAACTTAAGAGTCCCTTCTAGAGCCATTGTAATTTCCTTTAAAAGTCTAAAAATAATCCTCTTGAGCAATACAGATAATCTTTTACTGACTTTAAATCATGAGAAAAGTTTTCATAGGAGAGCAGTGTTACAGCAGGTGTTCTCTCACTGGCTTTGTTCTTAGATGTGCTGAAGTTCTTTTTCCCCACTTTACTTACTTGGAGGAACTACTTATTTTCACTATTCTGCCACCAAGGATATACACACCTCATTTGGGCTAATCAGCCTTAATTTTCACCTTGGAGCAACAGGTCCAGTGCCAAAAAAAACAAGCAATGGGAATTTGTTAAACTTCTGCACATTTTTACTGCAATGGAAGACAACAGACAACCAAAAATGTTACAAAGCAGCCCTGCATTATAGGATTAAGGACCTTTGCAAATCATCCTACTTTCAATTTCTTAAGTTTCCAAATCTATTTATTTATCACATGAGGAAATACTAACGTTTACTTCTTGCTCCTCTCTGCTATACTGGAATGAGTTTTTTCCCCTCTCCTCAATACAGTAACAACAGAAATTACACTTGAACTTCTGTTTATTGCTCATTATTAAGCATGTTTTGCCCTTTGTTTCTGCCAATGTACATCCAGTATCAAAATGTTGCCAAGAAAATTAACAAATTGAAGCCAGCGTGCTAGTTAGCCTGCAGTGAAGTTTCAAAAGCTGAAAAGGTGAAAGCAGGCAACATTTTTCTTAAACATTTCATTTTCCATTTCCTGGAAATGCCACCACATGTCTTGTATATACATACTTACACATGGCATATCCCTTTGCCATTAAGCAATACAGCAAATAAAAAATTTAAGATACTAGATTGCATAGTATTAGAAATAGTCTGTACTTCTCTACTCAAAGAAGCAGTTTCTCTTTCAGGGTGGAAGGCTTCTATCAAGGTGGAAGCTCTCTGCAACTGTTTAAGCTGGGGAAACACAGTGTTGAGAACATGTCTGATTTTCAAGGACTACTCAAGTACAGGTACACAAACTGTTCCAGTTTACCTCTACTAGAACAGAATTAGCAGTACAAAATAATTGTAAACAGGGCAACAGTATTTCCAACACAGTAAAATGGCGTCTGCTTCAACAGAGAAGTGTAAAGAGAAGAGAAAAGAAATACCAGGCAAACAGTAAGACAAAGTTTTCAGAAGACAAACCTTTAGAACTGATTTAAGAAGCAGATTACATATAACATTACATTTCAAGTGCTTATGTCTGCTATAGTTATTTTACAGTACATGTATAATTAGGAAAAAATATAAAACCAGATGAAAGTTATTTTCAGTTTCAGTGCTGAGAACACTGGTATGACCCTTGCCTGCTGCCATCACCCGGAACAATGATTGCTCTGAAAGTGGGACTTTTCCAAAAAAGAAAAGGCTAGGTCATGCACCAAAAT
Source organism: Pithys albifrons albifrons (assembly GCF_047495875.1). Classification (NCBI taxonomy): domain Eukaryota; kingdom Metazoa; phylum Chordata; class Aves; order Passeriformes; family Thamnophilidae; genus Pithys; species Pithys albifrons. The sequence continues at coordinate 63,809,386 of NC_092497.1, read as the reverse complement.
AAAGTTCTTAAAGGGGGAAAACCAGCATTAATTTACTTATAAACATAGCTGAAATTCATCATATGATAGAGTTCAGGCACATGAGCCTTTAAGGACACATAGACAAGCCCTATTTTCACAAGCAACTGGTAATTAAGGCATGCTATGAAAAGGCCAGTTGTAAAAAGGGTAAATGGCACTCAAAAAGCTAAATTCCTATAGAAACTTCTTCAGTTTACATTGTCTCCACTTTCACCAAAATTAGGAAAGCAAATGTCAAACATGGACAGGTCTGAACAGTGGGTCAAGCCTTACCGATGTGCCAAGTTACACCACATTTTTCACTATGAACTGTGCTCATGGCTGAGAGTGAATAAAGAAGTGGGATGATTGCAAACTTAATCCTTAGTTCTGTAGCTGCAGCATAAAGCCTCAAAACTTTGCCTGCATCTCTCTGTTTGCTTAACTAGAATCAGCTCTCAGCTGGATTTGAGACTATCAGTATTTGTCTTTTGGTGCATAAATCACATATCAACAGTTGCTTTAAAATAGTAACTAGGTAGCTGCAATTACTGCCAAAATTTGCAGATCTTCAAGAGGTATTTGGCTCTTCCTTTTCCTTAAAGAGCTCATGTAGGACTTGTAGAAGCAGCAAAGGACTTTCAAAGTTTCCTAAGAGAATGGCTGATAATCAAATTACAGCAGCTACTCTCAGAGCTGCAAGAGATGTGAATATCCTTCTCGGTGATCTATTCTGCTCCCAGGTGCAAGGAAAGGTAGCATAAAAAGCAGTCAAAACAAATTTCTTAGCATCTGTATTAACAACAAGATTTCTTGTTCCATAACTAATCAGCATTTTGTCTCAAGCTGGAGTTGGCCTTTCACCCAAGAGCTATACAGATGTGTCAGTGCTCAAGGCAGGGCTCTTTGCTGCAAGAGAGGCACATAAAGCCTAACTCCCTGAGTAAGGTGACCTACAGTTGCTCTGGTGTTGCTCTGTTAAGGCCAGTGTATTTGGGAATTGGGCAGTTTTTAGCTCATACAGAAACAAACACAGCTGTGGGTGTGAACGCCACTCCATTACCTTCCCTCCTGAAAGATTTCACATTCAGCTGCTATGCTCAAAAGAAGCTACAGAACAATCCTTTCCAAAAGTGCCAATTAGCAAATATGTGAGAATGCAAAACCTGAAGAGGTATAACATTAGGTGTGAGCAGCTCGTTGCTTGCAAAGCAAAAAGCATTACAGGTTAAAAAAAACCAAACCAGAACCCTCCCTCCAAAAAACCCCAGGCAGCTTTAAGAAATTCGACTTTGTTTTATTGACTTGCAGCAGTGAACGGTGGCAGAACGAATGTGACCGCGGGGAGAACATTTTGTTCATTCTCAGCAGCACAAGTTGTTGAGGCAACGTGGGACAGAACAGCAGAAATTGCTCCCTATACTCTCTAGACCTGTAAAGACACTACCCAGCCCCTCCCAGAAGCCATGAGATTAGTATGCTTTTATCTTGCTGCAATAACAAAAGAGCATTCAAAGCAAAAATGATAACACACTTAAAAAAATAAAAACCAACTTTAGGAAACACTGCCACTCTATGCATATGAATATTATCTGTAAATATAAGTTTCATTGTATTAAAAAGTGTTGATAAATACTGCAAGTTAGAGTTGACTCATGATGAAAAGAGAAAACTGTTGTCTAAAGACGTAATTAACTTCTCCCTGTGAACAACTTTCAAGGCCTTAGTTCTAGAAAAATAAATATTACAGGCTGAGTTTGTAGTTACTTAGAAATTAGACAATCTGTATGCCTGTTTCAGAAGTGAAGACAAAACAAAATCAGAGAGAAGACAAGCAGCACAAAGATACTTGGACAGTCCTTCAGAAACATTGTTAGCTTCATCCATTTTATCATGAAGAGCCAGGTACTGTAGGAAAACCTTTTCAGTGAGCCACTGTGCTCAGCTGCATTATCACTTGCAAGGAGGATGACAGATTCTTGCGCTCTTTCCTCTACAGCACTGAGAAGCACTGGTATTGCCAAATGCAAACTGCTGCACAGGTCATTTTAATAAAATCCTGTTAGACTAATGAAAGCCATCCTCTCTCCAAAAATGTGACACACTCTCCACAATACACTTGCAATTCTGTGTGCTATCTGTGTATAACGGAACTTGGAAAAACGTGACCCCAAACTAAAATAGCATCTCAGAGTGAGATCTCAGAGTACCAAAGCGGAGTATTTCAGAACAGAAGATGGTTTCACAAGAACAAAAGTTATGTCCAGTGCACTCAATTGTGAATGCATTTTCTACAAAAATTAGCTTTTTTTTTAAACCAGAGTTTCACAGTTCCAGAAAGTGACCTCATTAAAATGTTTACCATGTCACCCTCTTCAGCATCCAAACAGTGATTAATGGCAGTAAAAACTCACTTATAACATTCAAACTTACACAACACTTAAAACCTGTTTATGGGACACTATGAAGCTTTCAGCTTTGGTCAAGGCAGGGGGTTTCTGCTTCCCAGTAGTGAAATCTACACAGTTTATTACTAAATTTGCCAAAATCTTCAGTGGATGTAACAGCGCGTACCTCTACAGAGCAACCACGAAAGGGAATAGTGGGAGAACAGCCATCAGGCTTCTCATTATCTCTCAGGGCCAACTGTGTTTTGCACCAGATTATTGTTACAGCATGGGCAGAAATTTACATTAGTAAAAAGCAGGATGAATAAACAACAGGAAAAAAAGGTAAATCTCCCAGTGAATGTGCTTTAATTATTTCCTGCCAACTCTCTCACACCAACCTCTAATCCTGAGATTATTTATTAATTTTATATATTTATTGTCTATTTATTCTTTATGTCCTAATCAGCCCTATTCTTGACATTGCCAGATCCTCTGATTAAATGATGATTATTTGTGTATATTACAAAATCAAAGTGCATCAGCCTTGTGTTACTTTTAGCAAACTTTGATTAGAAAATTTCTGGGTCTCTACATGTCTATAAACAGGAAAATAACTCTGCACTTGGCTAGACTGTAGCTCCTGACCCCATAGCATGGGTTCTGCAGTAGACTGCCTAATATTCCCAACCAATACAAACAATTCAATGCAAAACAGGACAGAGAGATGTGGTGCAAGCCAAAAGACACATGACACGTTTGCCAGGAAAAATTCTATGTGAATATGGAGACTCCTCAGCTTGTTTGATTTTCAGGGATTCACTAAAGCAATTAGGCTAATAAAATGTTATGTGTGTGGGCTACAGCTTAACACTCCTAAAAGCCTCTGAATTTTGATCCAAGATCTGTCAGCCTCCCTTGGTTTAGATGAGCAAGTTTCACAGGAGATGGTGGGTGCTGATGGTCTGTGCCGCTAACAGTTCGCAGTACCTTGCCTTTGCTCCTGCAAGATGGTGAAAGTCCCACAGCAGGCTCATTCAGAGAACAGCAACAGAAACATCCACAAGGAGATGGAGACACTGCCAATTTAGTAATTGAGTAATTTATTTCCCAGACCAGCTTGCAGCGCCAGGACCTGCTGAAGGCAGCATGCATATCCATATGCCCCAAATCAAAGCCTGGGCTGCCCCATCCTGCCCTCCAGCCCAATCCTTTCTTTTAGCTTAAGGCAGGGGATGCTGGGAGCTGATAAACTAAAACCTAACAGCAAGTGCCACGTTATAACTATTCCCACCTATTTCACATAATGTCATGGGGAATTTTAACAATAGCCAAATGCAGGATGTACAAACACCCAACTTCCCCAGACATTAGTGGTAAAAATGTGAAACCAGTGACCCATGCCAACTGATAAGAAGCTGTTTCAGTAAATTCACATCATTCAAGCCCAGGTTCAGAGCAGTCACTGTGAACACAACACACTTCACTGAGATCAGAGCTCCTACATGAACACCAGGGCTCACCTCATGGGGGTCTGTTTCACAGTGTGTTGCCCTCTCTAAAAATGGTTTAATTACCCCAAAATTTACTGAACTTCATTAAGTGAAAACAAAATTTTCAGATAAAATTTCTCTCAGCTGGTTATAAACCCTAACTTTGCTACTTGCTTCCTAAGCTTAGTCAAGCTTTCTGGGGAAAGCATTCAAAATGATGACCAGCCTTGTCAGCTGCAGGTGCCTCTAATATTTTGCAAGGTGTGACCATTTTCCACTAAGTAATCCAAGTCTCAACACATACAAAATTAAGATATATATATACATGTATATCTATTCTCTGCTACACCTGGAAAATACAAGTTTTTCAGCAAAATTTCAACAACTGAGGGCAGAACTGGCTAAGGCATTGTAAAACCTGATGGCAATAATCAATCTTATTTACAGATAAATGGTGAATAATTAACACATAAAAGGACCACAAATCTCATTTCCCAGTATTGTGTCTACTGCTTCAGGAAATGGTATGTTCCTGTCAGTTCAATCTAATTCAACCAGTATCAAATCAAGACAATTTTCTAAAAAACTGTGCTGAGAGCACTGGGCAGACCTTTTTTAAAATAACGCAATCTTTTCCTACAGAGGCTTCAGTTCTGTAGAAGACGTCCTATCAGCAAGACACAGCTGCACAAATCAAGCTTCCTTTTGCCCCTAGTCAAAGCAATGGCAAATAACAATTGCTCCTGTCAACAAATTCTTCCTCTCTTAGTCACAGAAATATACTTGACTTCGAGCACACTCAGCCCAGTGGTTACAGCATAATACAAACCAATTATTACCCAGTTTTCTGTAACTTTTATATTATAGCATATATGCTTTTCCATTTATCTTTGGTAGACCACAATCTTTTCATTGGCACTGCTAGCTCTCTTTTAGGTCATCTGTAACTCTAAATTGGAAGGACGGGTTGAGTTTTCCGTTTGTTTGTTTAGCACCACAGTGTAAAATAAAGAGCAATGATCCTTAACAAGCAGCCCTGAGGAAATGGTTGTCCAGAAATATACCCCTATAACTGGATACAGTACAAATAAGGCAATCGAGAAGATCATGAAAGAGAAACAGAGCAGAAAGGGTGTGTATGGATTTTTACTTATTTATTCTTACTTTAAAAAGTAGAGAAGAAAGGAAAACATACTAGTTTTGTTATCCCTTTCCTACAAAGGACAGGCAGAGAAAACAGAAGGTCTGTATGAGGTGAAAACTGAAGCATCTTTTCTTCTTTTTTTTTTAACTTGGACATGTTGCACAATTGATGAACAAAACCAACTGCATTCACTTCACTCAGACTGTATTTCCTAACTTTTTCTATGAAACCTGTCACTGCTTATGCACTTCAGAAGGACAGACACTTACATAGATGTACACTAATCTGACCACATAATATGTTGTGGCTCTAACTTCACTGTCTATCTCAGAACAAGATGATAAGGTTTGAGATTGTTTAATCTGTGTGTAAGCAAAATCCTAGACATTTAAAGTAAGTAATGCAGTATATTCTTATGATGACAGCTGAATGAATTGCACTAGACTAAACCACATCAATTACTTTAACAGTTAAGCAAAAAGTGACATTTTCTGAGTGGCTGGAAGCCAAATTTTATTGGTACCATGAAGGATGACAACTTTCAGCATGGCTGTGAATTGTGGCAGAGACACATTTAAGAGGGAAACTAAAGCAGGGAGTGACAAACAGAGCAGGCACCAGCAGAAACACGGATTAGTACCAACCCTCTGCCCAGCAGCCTGCAGAGAAGGTTAGCTGAGGCTGCAGTCACAAGCTGTGTTTAAATGTGACATTTTTCTTCAGCGAGAGCCTAATCTTTGCCTGTGTAGGTACAAGTGTTTTGCCTGTCTTATATAGGTATAAGAGGGCCTTTCTTAAAATACAAAGATTTCTTGGAGTAGCAAGGTAAGAGTTTCATGTTCAAGCACAAATTGTTTTACACAGTCCTCTAGCTTTGCTACTCAGTCAAAGCAGAGCAATTACATAAGAACTTCCTTTGTAACATCTGGGCTCCTTCTTTGCCTGTCATGTCTTTCCACAGATATACTTTAGGTCACTGCCTAGGAGGACAGAGCTGTGACACAGCACCAGCATTTTGCAACTTTTTACTCAAAGCACAGAAATACAGACTGCTTCTCAGCAGTGCCCCTTACAATCATTGAGAAAACGCAAGTAAATGTCACCCAATTTGCTCTCTTTGCTTGAAAGAAATACAGTCTGCATCTACGTATCTAATTCAGCCTCTATCACTCAGCCATTGCTGCCTGATTAAGAAACTTTATATTAAGAAGCTTGATAAGACCAACGAGCAATAGAGAGTAACTACTCATTCCAATAACATACATTTGTGGACAAACTCTGAATTATATTCAAATTAATGAATGATCAAGTGTGTTAACTAGCAGTCATCTGAATAAGATAATGAAAGAATGTGGTCCCTGCAAATAAAAAAATTAAGCTTGTTAAATTCAGCACTTTGACCATTTTATTTCAACTTAACTGGCCTTATGGATTAAAACATTTTCACATTCAATACTTTGGACAGGTCAAGGACATCAATTAAATATTTTTATTTTTCCCAAACCTGCTTGCTTTTCTCACAGTGTATTTACAAAAACAAGGTGCATTTTTATTTGAAAGCTGTTGTTACATAAACACACAACATTACATGTGTTAATTAGTTTTTGCTTAATTGATGTCAGGTTTGATAGTCTGTAGACCAAGATTTATTCCTACTGTTGATTGTCTGCCTTTTGTTTTATAATATTATTTTGTCTTTTATACTTTTACCTCCTGGAGATAGCACAAGTCATAGAAAGATACTGTCACTTCACCGTAAGAGCATCTGGGTATTGGATACAGTGGACTTACTTATTTGCAATTAAAAGTTTCATAATTCTCTCCCCTAACAACATAATTAACTTAACCTTAAAACCTTTCTAATAATCAGTCTCAAATCACTAATCTTAATTTCTCATCTGCATTATGTATGAGAGCTTAAGGACATACCACAAAACACTTGGTGAAAATACACTTTTACAGATCTATGACAAATGTAACTTTTCTGCAGAGATGCCTGCATGGTACTTTTTCTAGTAATGCACTAGAGGTAGGTTGAGCAGAAACAGTTATACCTGATAGCAACTTTTTTCCTACCTCAAAAAAAATGCAAGTGGATTTGTCACTGATTATTTCGACTTCCTTTCCAGGTGGATCCCTTCTCTTTTCTGGCAGACAGCGTGTCTTGCTAACATGAGGGACCACAATCCCCACCACCTCACCAACAGACATGCTTTGGCATGAGTGGCTAAGAACAAGGACCTTTACTTTCCCCCATGGCAAACCATGAGAACCTCAGAAACCATGTCTTGGTTCAGGTCTGACCTTCAACTTCTTTCAATGTAAAGTAGCACTACTGAATTTCAATAAAAGATTGCCAGTGTGCGCCAGGATTTTACACTCACATTGGTGCTCAGGTATGGGACAAGCATCCTGTTATTTAACTAAATTTATTTATTGTGCTTAGTATTTTTATATATAGGAGGATGTAATATTCTTCTTAATTATAGCTTAATTTTGATAGTTCCTTCAAAATCTCTGCACTTGATAAATCTGTTTATTTGCTGCTAATCCTTGATCAGTAACATGTATTCATAGCTTACATTTTAGCTTACTTCTCAATAGTTAGCAATTCTCTCTCTTCTTTCAGCAGAATCCTCCTCAGGGTTATGCCTGCAGGACAGCAGCAGTACATCTTTAAAAGTGAGAAGATGAACACTCAGCCCTACAGGACCTTAGTTCTTCTGAGATTATAGGAGGACATAAAAAGGAGAAAAATGAAATTATTTGCAATTCTGAGAACTGGCACCTCCTACTCAAGCTTTTCTAATCTGGAATACACGTTCCCCCTCAAATGTGTGGTGGACAAGCAATGAAAAGTGATTGTGTCATCACCAGAAAGTGGTATTTCTTTACGCTGAATGCTGTTTATCATAATTCTTATGATTTTTTAAAAAATAAAACAAGTTTCCCATTGAACTATCCAGACTGCCATCTAGTGGAAAGAGTTGCTTGTTTTGGTAAAAAAGATAAAACTGCTTGTGTTAAGGGAGTAGCTTTCAGTATGTTCTCCCATACATAGCAGCAAAAAGAGGTAAAAATTGCAAAACTCTCTTCTCTCGTATTTTCAATGGCAAAAATAGATTATTTCCTACTGTTGTAATTGCAGACCATGATAGCCAATGGTGTGAAATGAGGGTGGGGAAAAAAGACTTGTTCACAGGCAGAAATGAGTTTATTATTAAACCAAGTATTGGGAATAAAATAGGTTTTTCTGCTTCCTTTTTAATAAGCACATCAATTATACAGAAACCAGGGTGTGTCTGGGAACCTAATGAAATGCATCCAGCAATGCCAGCCCACGGGTAAAACACAGCCTCACCCCAAGAAGATGGCAGATGTTACGACAAAATTATTATTTGTGTGTTACACTAATCACTGCACTACATCTGAAGCCAAAGCTCTGCTGGCTGTTGTTGCTGTCAAAAGTAAACCACACAGGATGAGTGTTATACAGCTGCAATGTGGAAAAACTTAACATGGGATTTGCCATCTCCTGCAGTGGTTTGTGAGCCACTGCCGCCAAGAGGACACAGAGACAGGAATGAGCAGGTTATGGCAGCGAGCCACACCTTGAACAATTTCTGCCCAGCTACCTCAAAGGGCAAGGCAGAGCTGTGGGACATGGCTATGGTCACTCAGTGCTTCACAGCCTGCCAGACTGGTTCATCATGGGATGCTGAGGGGTCCACATAGGGTATTTAGCCACCTTCCCCATCGGCAAGATGAGTAAGGAAATCATACTGCCAACTAGGTGTTGAGTCAAGCACCACCATCTGGTATCCAAAAAAGGTATTGTCAGTACGGGCTGTTTCCTAACCAAGGAATTTTCAAATCTCTAACATTTAGCTCCCCATTTACATGATTAAGTGTTGCAGCCTTCCTCTGTCCAGAGAGGAGGCAAGATGAAGCTCCTTCCAAGAGCCAGGGTAAAAACTTACTGAATGCTCTAACCTGCCACTGTACAAGCCGGTTTTCTCCACCATCTCATGAAGCACAAATGACGAAATCCATCTCTTTGATTACATGCCCAAAATACGTAATGTTTATAAACCACGATGCTTGCATTTCACTGGGGGTAAAGTGATGCCCCTGCAGGACCCAGAATGCATCTAGGTCCTAGCATTTTGAGTTTTACTAGAAGAAAAGCAGAAATGTTTGTGCACAAACTTTAATGCCCTCCCCTACTATGGCATCTGAAAAAATCACCTGTAACAGTGAAAAAAATCCTTAAATCAGCAGTCTGTTCACATGTCGTTTTTATTATGCCCTGAATTGGTCACCAGAAATTACATTACAAGATCTGGAGTCCAAATAAGCCTCCCCACCCACAACTCTCAGTCAGGACACTAAACACTGTTACTTTGCTCAGCACCTGTGTGAGATCAGAGAGATTTTCACGCTACAAAAGGATGGCTTTCTGAGTTTACTTCTCATCTTGGAGGCTGGAGACCTTGAAAAGTGATCCAGTGATGCTTATATTCTAAACAGCAGGCCAAAAGAGAATGGAAAGCTCTTTGTTTTATTATGGAGAAATGAAGTCATCGCTTCACGAAAAAATATTCAGGTATGGAGTCTAAAGCTTATTAAAAGAACAAATACTTTGCTAGCTTACTGGCAGTCTGAAGAAGATTGTGCACTTCTATCAGATATTAGAGGTTTTCACTGTTGTGCCCTAAAAACTATTGGAAAGGATCCCATGGAGTTCATACTATGGAAAGTGGTTGCTTTCTGTACCACTTAGCTTACCTGCACTGTCAAAAGCCCAGAGAAGTGAGTTGAGCTATCAGTGGATATGCCCCAGTCTGGCACCTTTCTTTCAAGTGGAATTACAAAGCTTTTTTGCTTGGTAATAGGAAAGTGTTTGCTTCAGGGATATGGATGGCACTGCAGGGAAAAGTAAACTAGTACATGATACAAATAGCTGCCTTGTAAATCCTGTCACTTTTGTGACCAACAGACTATGACTTACTGTGTGTGAACAAGGCACCAGTCACTTCTGTCTACCCTTCTGCTGTCCTTCAGCAACACAAAACATTTGTCTACAACAGCATAGAACCACTACCTTTATGTAAAATTACAAAAAAACTCTCATGTTTATGAACTTAGCAAAAAGTAAGAGCAGGGTGGGGCTAATGACTCAAAGACATATTAAGGGAGAACATATTAAAGGAGATGACAGCAGTAGGCTCCTGAAAGAAGTCACCACCAGCCATGCCAGCTGCAGAGGCCATGGTAGTTACCTGTTACAGTCTCTATCAAAGTCACAGTGGTCAGGTGTTACTATAAATTTAGGAGACTTTACTTGCAGCACCACTCCAGTGTACCTGGGTCCAGGATATCCAGCTCATCAGTGGCCACAACCTAGAGGGACAGTACTCAGGTCACCTGACACCAAGCGGACTCCTCAGTGACATTTTATTCTGCCAGTAAGTCCTACTGAAAAGTTGAAGAGCTGTAAAGGTGGCCTGAAGGGAAAAGGTCTTTTGGTCTGGGAGGGAGGAGGATTTGGCAACTCCTTGGCCAGCTCACCAACTTGGCAACTCAGGTCTCACCATCTGCAGGCAGAAATGACAAGTGGTGATGCAATCAGTATGCCAACTGAAAGACCAAACCTGAGCTGCAAAAAAGAAGAGAAATTGCACTGGTAGAGAATATTTTCCTGCTCTCTCACACTAAAACAGTGACTACAAAATGCAATGAAAAAAGAAGCAAGTCTTTGTTAAATATGTAAAACCCTTAATCTTTGCTATTGTATGCCTAAGCAGAACAGGATTTCCTTGATTTCTGCCCCATTCCTTGTTCTGTGCCAGAAATATTTAAAATACTTCAAAATGCAAGACAAAAGAAATACATCTAGAAGCTTCACAATCCTATTTTTACAGTTTAACAACAAGCCCTCAACAGCAGCAAGGAAAACCAGGTATTTTTCCCAGTATTCAGCTATCAAAACAAGATTAGGCAGGAAGAAAAAGTTATGTGCCATACCAATATAACTCCCCAACCGCCACTGCCTGTTTCATGTATTTATTAATTTGAATTTCAGTAATTTTAAAAGATAATTATTTGAGATACAAAGATGCTGTATGCTACATAAGGGATAAAATTTGTGTGGCCATAGTTCAATAGGAGTTCAAGCTGCCAGTACTGTGGGGAGATAAAAAGAAGTTTTTAGAATACATTAATAGCAGAAGGCAGCAAAGAAATAACAACAGCCCGTTATAAGATAAGGATGGTCACCTAACAAACAGAGACATGAACTTCTGTGGCATCTTCTGCACTAGCTGGAACCCTCTAAGTCTACAGAGCCTGATGGGATTCATCTAAGAATACATTTAAGAGCTGGCTGATGTCATCACCAGGCCTCTCTCCAAGATTTTTGAAGTCCTGAGAATCTGGAGAGGTACCAGTTTTCAAGAAGGACAAGGATGAGCTGGAAACTACAGGCTTGTCAGTCTCACTTCATTGACTGGCAAAATTATGGAGAAGATTATTCTGGGAAGTACTGAAAACCACCTGAAGGACAACACAGTCAGTGGTCAGAGCCAGCACAGGTTCATGATGGAAAGTTCCTGCTTGTCAAACTGCCTTTTATGATCACCCACCTAGCTGACTAAGAGAAACCAGGTGATGTGATCTTTTTTGATTTCAGTAAAGCTTTTGATGTGGTGTCTCACAGTATTCTTCTGGACAAAACGCATCATGCAACTGGCTGATGGTACAAAGGGTTACAGTAACTGGGGTAACGTCAGGTTGGTGATGGGTCAATATTGGTGTTACACAGGGCTCCATCTCAGGCCCAGTTCTCTTCAACATCTTCATAAACAACTTAGATACAGGACTCAAAGGTATACTAAGCAAGTTGGCTGAAAACACAAAACTGGGAGGAGTTGTAGAATGCAGGGAGGCCCTGTAGAGACACCTTGACAAATTGCAGGGCTGGGCAACCACCAACCATATGAAGTTTAACAAAGACAAGTGCTGGATTCTGCACCTGGGATGGGGCAACTCTGGATGTACGTATAGACTGGGATACAAAATGCTGGAGAGCAGCACTGTGGAAAGTGACCTGAGGGTTCTGGTTGATGGCAAGTTGAACATGAGTCAGCAGTGCCCTGGCAGCCAGGAGAGCCAACTGTGTCATGGGGGGCATCAGGCACAGAATCACCAGCCAGGTGAGGGAGGAGATTGTCCCACTCTGCTCTACACCAGGGTGGCCTCACCTTGGATATTGTGTGCACTTTTGGGACCCGCAATACAGGAAAGATACTAAGCTTGTAAGAGAGTGACCAAGGGAGGGAAAAGAAGATAGTGAAGGTTCTGCATCCATAGGGTGGTCGGGCACTGGAACAGGCTCCCCAGGGCTGTGGTCACAGCACCAAGCCTGCCAGAGTTCAAGGAACATTTGGAGAACACTCTCAAACACATAGTGTGATTCTTGGGGTGGTTCTGTGCAGGGCCAGGAGCTGGACTCAATGATCTTGTGGGTCCCTTCCAACTCAGAGTATTCTGTGATTTTTTACTAGTGTATGTGAGAGAAAAATCAAACTTCTATTAATAAAAAGAAATTAAGTATCTGGCTTAAAAACTATGAACAGATTTACAGGGAGCAAATGTTTCCCAAGTTTGTAAAAACTGCAGGATGTCAGACAGGATTAAAAAATAAAAATGACGTGCATTCACACAACCTTAGTAGTCCATGAAATTCCTTGCCACAGGATGCTGACTGTGCTAAAAGTCATGCATATTTAAAAACTCCTGATGAGAGAAAAACATATTTGTCCCCCAAGACTATTGAAACAAAGAAAGCTGTACTTGTGGTTAAGAAAGGCCTGGACCACAAATTGTTAGAGATTAGCGGTATGTTGTCAGACTGCACTTTGTGCCTGTCCTATTCTTATGTTATATTCCCTGGGCACTTTTCTCTAGTCACTGCCAGGGAGAAGACTGAACTCTGTGGACCTTGACCTGACCTAGTACAGACACACCTGTATAAATATAATAGTATAAAGTGACAGAGGAAAAGCCCCACTTCAGATCATTTCTTCCACCAGTGGCAGCCTTAACAGAAGTGGTTTGAAGTAACTGTATAATTTTGAAGCATTCAACCATATCTTTTTATGGACAAATGTAAGCTAAACTCTGGAACTACAGAAGGAGCCTAACGATAGTGTACCCAAACATGCACTTCTCTGAATGCTTTCTAGACAGCTGGCTTCCTGGTTTTCTTTTTTTTTTTCTTTTAATCAACGGTTAGCATTTCCAAGCACTTTGGAACAACATTTCAAAGGAGGCACAAGCTCTGTATCCCATCTTCACAGACACATGTCAAAACTTATCCATGACTGCTAACTAAATTTCAAAGGCATGGAAATATTTTACTAGCTCTCCATCAGGTTGCACAAGTGCCCACAGACAGAACTTGTTTGTGGGGGTGTTGTTGATCTACAAATACGGCATTTTGCTAAGGAATGCCTAACCTAAGCTACATATTTGAGAGAAGCCTCGTAAATCTAGTGATTAGCACCAACTAGAAAACGAAGGCTCTTGTCACTCTCATAGCAAGTTGAAAACTTGTTCTTCTCTGATGGAGGAAAATTTGCTCACCTTTATAATTATCATGATTTATTTATAAACACAGCATGTTATGAAAAACAGTGTTTCCAAAGGAGGCTATCCTGCCAAACAGAGAGAGAACATCCTTCAGGGCATACTCATGCAGATTTACACAGATATTACCTGATAGCTTAGTCCTAAAGCAGCCTGGCTCTTGAGAAAAACAGAGGCGCCTGCTGCCAAACTGCTGAGCCTGCTCATCCTCCTCGCGACTGATACATACACTCCTTGGAAGCTCTGAAGGTTGCTTTGTTAATTATTGGCTTTTCCTCACCGTAAGTTGTATATATCTTGATGATTACTTCATGCAGCACCTTTTTCTCTGCTGAGTTACCTACTGCTCTTACCAGAACTTTCAGCATGGGAAGGGCAGAGCCCTAAAGGAAAGCCAAGCCTCTGAAGCAGTTCTCTGCCCAGAATATGCTAATACTTAAAGTCTTTAACATATTTTTGAAAAAGACTATTCACACAGGTTTATCATGACCATGCATGAAGCCCAAATTGCATCACCCTCCATTCACAGGCAAAGGGCCAGCAGACTCGTATGTGCAGTGTACAACTCTCACACAGGTACCAGTTATGTCCTAATGACAAATGCCATGGACCAATCTCTGGGTTTCAGTAACTGAACTTACTGTACAAACCTATGAAATATGTCTGTACTCACATCTTTCTGCCCAGCCTGCCCCTTGTGGTTTCTGTACTAGGAGGCAAGGAGGCTAGCAGGAGACTAATTAATGAGTCATATCCAAACCCTTAGACTAATTCTGTTGCATATGATATTGAAGCCAATGCAGAATGATTTGTATACTATTAACACTGCAATATTAATACTTCTTTTTAAAACAATCCAATGTAGATTAGATTAATAACAATCCTATTTTCACATTGGTCAAAACTGTCAGTCCCACAGGGCATCTGACAGCTAATATAGATCAGCACATTTGGGGAAGACTGACGAAGGATATTCCATTTTATAGAACAGACATAGCTGTGGAAAACCCTAAGGAGACAGAAGGGATTGTGTGGGGAGCACCCCTGGGTGTTGGGTGGGTAACACCATGTAGAGATGGTGCTCCTAAGTGTAAAATACCCCACTGCAGCCAAAGGAGGATGACCGACCCATGGAGAGACCATGAACTGCTGTGTTCATAGAGACATGGCACTTAACAGCAAGTACCACACAGTTGATAAAACCCACACTTTCGCTGTCAGACTTGACTTGTTCTACAGGCAAGCACAGAAGAGGATGAGACACCTGTCTCTCAGTAAGTGGCTGTTGTGCTCATTGGAGGCATACGTTTGTTGAGAGCAGTGAAGGCACCAGGCATTAGGAGAGATACTGAAGCAGTATGATGGCACTAACTCTGTGACAGTGCAAGTATGACAGAGAGAGCTTTGTCTGATTCCAGGGATGGGATCCAGACTGCTCAGATGCTCCTGAATTGAGGGCAAATTCTACAGTGTACTTATCATTTCCTTTTAATTCCACGCTGTAAGTCTCAATGGCCCATAAATGCATGCTAAGGTCCACCCACTCTTCTCTTCCCCCTAGCAGGAACATTTTTTGCAGCATTGATATGGATGACTTAGAATCCCTGTTTCACTACATATCGCTGCCTTTAATGGTTGCAATGTTAAGTGAATCATGCTTCTGAAACCTTACAGCCAAGTTTCAAAAGTTGTGTCTATTTTGAAAGGAAGCTGTGCTTTTATGCATAAATACCAGGAGACCATAGAAAGACTGACAGAATTAATCAAGAAGCCAATATACACACATGGAGACAGTGCCTGGATACAACTTTTAACCTTCTTATTATTCAAAACTTAGACTGACAAATATATATGTAAAACCTATTACAAAAAAAAACCAAAAACCAAACAATTAAACAAGATATTTCTCTTATATCTGTTGTTGCTGTCATCTGAAACCTACAACACACTGCCAAGATAATTCTTTTTATTAAGGACAGTCTATAGTAAACACAGAAGAAGCCATGACTTTCAATTCACCCAAGCACATCTGAGCTGGCAAATCGTCTTTCCTGTTTAGACAAGAGTTTAGACTAACTTTCCCATGATCCATGTATGAACAGTCTTCTGTTTTCTTCAAACATTACATGCATCTGGTGACAGGCTTGTAACACAGATTTATGAAATGCTTTCAAGCTGTCAAAATTAACACTAAATTCTCTTAACATAAGAACATTCCACCAGTGGAGCAGTTGTTAATTACTCAGTTGCAATGACTGAAGCTGTACGGCAAACTCCTTATGCAGAGTATCAAATAAGGACAGAGTATACAAGCTGCCTTTCAGTAATTAAACCATTTTGGCAGTGCTGCCTAGCATGTTCTTTAGTGTATACTACCACAGAAGACACATGGGGAATAATCATGCATATCAGATCTAATATAAACTGTGCATATTTGCAGAATATAACCAAGACAGTTAAATTTATCTGCACACTGTCTCTTGGTAAGACACCTAACTTTGCAATAAATAACATTATTCCTTGTAGCTTGTCTCTGCTTTGCCACTGATATGTGATTCTCAGGATCTCAGTTTCTCTAAAGCTTATCTTCTCCCTTACAGAAACCCAAGCCTGTAGCCCTACTTTATGATTCAAATGGACCAAGAGGCAACAAAAGGCCCCATTTCCTCCACAACCTCCTCCTTCAAAAAGTGTGGCCCTGTGCACAGGCATATGAGTTCCTAGGAAAACTACCACCTTTGTTCCCTGGACAAGGCAGAGAGCAAAGCAGACAGGAAGGGATCCCCTTGCAGACAGCCAGCAGCAGTCCTGAACCCTGGAGTCCTGTACACACCTCAGCTGATGCCGTCAGTTATGGAAAGGAGAGGTCTTTCCAGCCCCACCACTCTGCCTGGATCCTGTGGCTACCTGGATGCCTCACTACAAGCTGATCAGGCAGACAAACAGCTAGATCTCCCACACCTTGTGCCTCCTGTCAGGATGCACAAGAAGGAGGAGCCAATAGGAAATTTGTGCTCTTCCTTCCTCTGCTGTTCTCCAAAAACGTTGGTTTGTCCGGCTTACAAAGCACAGTCCAGGCAAGTCAATGCTTCCAAGGTTTCTCCCTGGGGTTGCAGAGATATACAACTGTGGAGGGATCTGTAAGATATAGAAATAAAGCTTGTGGCTGTGCCACATTGCTGCAGTCTCAGGAAGCAGGGGACTATCAGATACAGCCCTTATCTTACCACTTTCTTCCACAAATCTTCAGAGCAGCACCTATGGCAGCATCCACAGTGCAGTGGCAGGCACTTTCAGCAGTGTCTGCTTTGCATGAAGAACAGCATCTGAAGATCAGTCTAACCATAAGGGACAAAATATGCAACTGTCCATGCATTAATTACCATGTACTTGAATAGCAACTCTTATTTTCCAGCATTAATTGCTGAAGGAATGGATAGGGATGGATTAGTAAACTTTCTGTTTGCTCCAGCATGTCTAAGGCATGAGTATCATCTGCTTCTTCATTTTTGTACCAGATTTTAATTCAAAGAGCAAACAAGAAAGCAGCTTGAATTTTGTAGCAGCCTTGCTCCACTTAGGAAGGACTTATAATACCCATAAGTGCTTTTATTCACTTTTTCAGTTTCTAATGAAAAGGGCATTTTTCATAATGAAGCAGCATAATATTTTTCAGTGTAACAGACAGTAATGATATCTTCATCTTATCTCAGTAGTGGAATCTGTAACAGAGAACAGTTTACAACCAACAGAAGCAAGCAGAAACAGGGCAATATTTGCACAGCTGTTCAGGATACCAAAAGCTACCAACTTTTGACAAAGTCTAAATTTGTGGCTTCTTGATGTATTCCAACTGCCTGACAGGACACAAACACAGCTAGTACCCTTCAGCATTAGCCTGCATGTAAGTTTAAATGTATGCACCATAAACAAGAGCCACCTAACGGACACTGTCTGCCACATCTGCCCCAAGCACAAGTCCAAGCCTTGAAATCGTCTTTTTACAGCACACATAGAATAGCCCTGTGCTTCTGCAGAGCTGTCACTGGGTTCATGACTGGGAACTGTGATACCTCAAAATCATTTGAATTCCACAACAATGTACCATTTTGGAAAAGAGACTCACACAGATTAAGCAACAAAAGCATACCAATAGTTTCCTGGGAAAAAAGATGATTTTCTTTCTAAACAGGCACATTTTTATATGCAGTGGGTTGGATTCAAAAACAAAATAATCCTTTGCTTCCCAAAAGGAAAGAGAAAGCAGACTATGAGTTTATTAATAACTATTACTACCTCATTCAGAAATGTGTGAAAAATCTCACACAGGACGTAAGAAGATCACAGGAGCCCCAGATTAACAGCAGTCAGAAGAAAACAGCTTTTATTGGCTATAATAAATGACTGAAGAATGCACCCATGACATCTGACATGCCTGAAGGCCACTTCTCTGAGACTATCTTTATGAATTGAAGCATTAACAACTACCGCCTTCTCAAAATGAAACAGTAATTTTACATTTCACTCTCCATTGCCTAAGAACTAAATGGACTTTATCAACAGCACACTGAAACCCAGCATTCAGTACTTCCCTGCATTCTGTGTGAATCAAAAAATCCCAGTGAACATCAAAACAGAAAACAATTAAGATGAATTACCACTGTCACACAGTTCTGTCCTATTTGTTACACAGGTTCTCTCTCCAAGTCTTACTCAACTGACTCATTTCACTAACATGGTAGAAATCTTTCTTTTGTCATGTTAGTTTTCTGAGCAGCATGCTGAATCAGCACTGCTCACTTTCCAAACTGTGCATTTATCTTGCCCTCCCTGTCTTTCCAAGGCACAACTGTCCAGCCTTAACTCAGATTAGGAAACCTCTCCAGCTGAAGAACCTGATGGAGTTCTGCTGTATGTAGAATTCACACACGCACCTCCTTTTTCTATTTTCCCTAAAGAAGAGTTTTTTGCCTAGTATTCCTGTCTTCCTGTCACATCCCCTCAATGCGATCTGTGCCTTCCAAAACCACAATGCAATACAAACATGCACTTCTGCACCAGAGTCCTGCACTCAATACCAGCAATACCTACTCTGTACAAAAATCCGACTCCAAAACACATGCTAAATATTTACAGGGAAAGCACGGCCATTCTGGTTTTAAAATTCAGTGCTAAAGAAAGATCTGTGTGTGTGTTTTATAACCTCAGTAATTATGAGGTTGCTAGTTGGGTAGGATATACAACTGTTAGGTCTCACTGATAAGCTCAGGAACACAAAACAACCTTTCAGAATTCTGATCACTGGCCAATTGCTGGGGTACTGCCACTTGAGGTCACTCATTCCCCTACTCTGAAAAATTCACAACCAAGGCTGACCTCTGAGACCAGTGCTGCCCTGTATCTGCAGCATGCATGGCTGAACAAGCTCAGTAAACCTGAGCATGATACTGCAAAGGGACAATTTCACACATGACCAATTTAGGAAAAATTCTCCTAAATGCCAGGAGATTGCTTAAAATCAGCATCTCTTGCTTTCCTGCATCTATTCTGCGTTACAGTGTACTAAAAGGGAAAGAACATAATAACAGCTCTTTGAATGACAGCTCCTTTAACATACTTAATCCACTTCATGGCCACTGCCTCTCAATGCTCTACAGGGAACTCTGGCAAAATACCATGCTGCAGCAATATTAATGATAAAATATAATTTTATTGAATCAGAAGGTCTTTCCAAGGCACTCAATGGAGAAAACACAAGGAAGACTGAGAGACTCTAGAATATAAAGGGAAAACAGAAGAAAAAAATAGAGAAATTAAGATTTTTTTACTTTTCCTTTTTTTAAATGCAAATTCTCTCATGAAGCAGGACCTATCTGCAACAAAACAACAAATAAAATCTCTTGAAAAGTTCTTGTTTTCTTACTGAAGCTTTTTTTGCTTTACAAGTTTTTCATTCCTTTAGAACCACCATCGTGTTTATTGAAGTTTATAAAAAGGAACAGCTGTAGGCTGTACAGATTATCAACACATTCCCTACTATAAACTAACTTTAACCACATCATTACTACAAAGAAACTCGCACAACGTACATTTGGGATTTACCAACTAGTGGCAAACTAACAGTTTTCCTAATTTTAAAAGCTTTTTTTTTCCTATTCCTCCCTGGCCTGATCAGAGACAGCAGTTCCATCTGAGAAGGAGCCTGACCTGCTGCTAATAACTCACACAAAAGACAACATCATTTCTGTTTTGATATACTTTACTTTTAAAAGAACCTCAAAAACTTACGATGTACTGCATTTACCTCACTAAAATATAAATCTCTTTCTCCAGTTTGTCTGAAAATTGTTCCACTGAGCAAGAGGCTGGGAAAAACAAAATTAAACAAACCTTTGACAGCAAGGTAGGGGTTAGGGGGAAAGACACTCTCTAGACACAGAGTAATACTATACCACTGGAAACTACTTTTGATTTTGTTTTTTCAAAATACAAAACCCCAAACACTGGAATGGGAGATTAATGGATTGTGACCTATTTCATGTTTTTTTGGATTAAAATACTATGATAAATTTTAACCTTCAGATCTTTATCTCTTTCTTCTCAGTCTTCTTACAGACTAGTTGCTGCTGAGGTATGCTGCAAGTTCAATCATCTCTTTCAAGAAATCTAAGTAGAAAACTATTTTCAAGCTTCCCACAAGACTGGTTTTCCAGTAAGATCCATACACCATCAAAAGCCTTTACAAGTGGAAGAGTACGAGGGTTTGCGGTCTTAAGTTCCTACATATCCTTCCTATCCCTCTTTTCACAGGCTCTCATGCTGTCCCATTATGTGGTTCTGCCTGTGTATATGTTTTTCCTATATGACGGGCACATTCATTTGGAGACCAAGGCTCAGAGTGTAAAATTCTCTGGGTAACAACTGCTGTCATCAGCTCACATCTAACTTAAATGAATCATCTGTATCATCACTCCCAGAGAGTCTTTTCAAAGAGCCCTACGCAAACCCAGAAGATTTTGTAGTACTCTTATTAGGCAAGCCTTAATCACCTACAGAAGAGGAAGCATGAAAGTCAACCTCTGAAGCTCTTAGAGCTGAAATAATGCTCATAATATTCCTTTCAAAATCTGAGTTTAGATCTTTTGTTGCTCAATCCATTAGCAATCTTGAAAATAAAATAAAAACCAAAACAAAACAAAAAACAATTACCCATCTCTAAAGCACATGCACAAATCCTTACATAATTAATACTTACGTTACTTTACACGTTCAAAAAATGCTGTAAAAGCAGGTTACCGCCACAGGAAATGCTGGGCTACCATGACATGAGTTAAGCAGATGACTTTTCTTCTGAGTAGTGAACCCAAACCTGACATAGAAGAGGTGGTCAAGGCTGCAGAGTGAAACCAGAAGAAAACTACTTTTCCTCTCTCAACTCCTTCAGACCACCGTTCATTGCCAATGCACATCCTTAAGTTCTGTGTTTGTATGATACCTTTGCCTTCAAAATTCCTTGAACTTCTGAGGCCTTATCTTTCAGGTGTCTGAAGTGAAAACTTCTTTCCAGTACAGTTCAAGTAATTACTCACTGACCAGTGATAGATCATAACTTTTTTCAAATACCAAGCAATTCCCAATAGCTCCCCTTCTTTTTAACACACAGAAAACTTGCTTGTGCTGTCCAAAAAGAGATTTCTATTTTAAATACATTCCTGATCCTTATGTCTATGCATTTTTAAATAGAAGACAAACACAGTTAACCAATCTCAGCCAAGGCACACTGTATGTGTATGGCCAAACTTCGCAAAGATTTGGGAAGGGCTCTCCCCACGTGGGTGTGCCCTTCCAGCCTGTGCAGTGGATTTTTTAGGTGAGCACAGCATGCGCAGAACTGGCCCCAATTTAAACCTACACTTAACTGCTCAGTCACAGGTAAAAGGAATTTTACAAATACCTTAAAATACATAGCCAAAGTTAAATAAATATAGATACATAGAATAATGAATGCATGTTCAGCTACAAAGTTACATTAAACAATCCAAACTCCTCCCTAAAGACAATTCCCATCAATTACTGTCTTTGAAAGTCAGTCACCTGGATTCTCCAACTCTCTTTAAGAAATACCATCAATCTTTCTGAAATATGCCTTTTTTCCCTTATAAAGCAGAAGGAATTAGGTACTTGATTTTACACTCTAAAATCTGAAGCAAAATGAAGTGAGACATTATCTTGAAATGATAAAACAGAAACAAGTTTAGGATAGTAGTATTTGTCACAAATGAGGTATAACACAGCAGAAAATACATTCCTCTTTCCTACAATTTTTAATTTAGCTAGAAGAAGCCACAATTCCTTCTTCACTGAAAACAGATTGAGAATGAGATCTCTTGCTACTCTTTTGAATCTTTGGGAATCATGGACATATTCTAGCAACAGAGTAAAAAAAATGTATTTTTCACCAACCCTTTTTAATTTAGTTGGTTTTAAAAATTGATTCCGAAAATCAACAATGCAACATTACAGGTTTATCGCTCAGGGAATTAACACTGAGGCTTTTGATGAATATTTCATGCACAGTAGCTATTAGTCTTTCAAAAAAGTAAAAGACAAAAGTTTCCTTTTACTGCCCCAGACTGACATCTACATTCAATTTAATAACTCCTAGGGGCCTGTGCCCAGATCTGTCTTGCATGTTGCTGACATTGTTAGCATCTCAAACTACACTGATCTTTGGTAGGCAACAGCGTGCAATCTTTCCCTTCTTTAGGATGGAAGATAACTTATTGCTGTTGCACCTCTACTGAGGCAGCTGCAGTGCCTATTTGGAAGCAAGGCAGCAGAACGTGTCAAAACATTTGAGGTCAAGGCAAAGAAAACAGAGAAAGCTGGAACAAAAGCTGAAATTGTAATTTCACTCCAAAGTGAACCACTGGCTGCATAAACTGGTTCTCACCTCAAAACTGTTAGGGGGAAAATTCCTTAGGTGTAAGACACATTAAGCCCTGTCACTCATGATGTCCCTTTAAAATGGAGTTCTTCAGCCTACTCTGTATTTTTAAACCTCATCTGACAGCACTGCTTTTCCTATAGGCACACTACAGAAAGTTTTCAGGAATGTAATTTCTCTAGTATAAAATAACTAAAACACTACAGACAAAATTCTGCATTTTTATAGCACAGTTTTCCAGGTGCACAAGAACATCCTGGGTTAAATCACAGGGAGGAAAGGTGAGAAACCTTGCAGAACAGCTGAGGATCATGCCAGATCCAAATCTTACTTACTCAAGTGTCCATTTCAAATCAAACTTCAGCACTAAAAAACAGATCATGTTTGAGATACATAAAGCCTGCAGTGAGGCTACACATAACCACTTAATTATTTTGTAATTGGTCAGAGGTGCAATCAATTTCCCAAATAATAAAACTCAGTTTCTATCTACTCGTCAATTCTTCTGCCATATGTAATAATGTATGTTTATACTGCATACAGCTTAGATGTCTTTGCATTGGTGCATTCTGGGAAAATCTGTGCAGCCACCCCCTAGCACCTCATTAAGAGCTCCAGGAAGGGAGGAGGAAAAGGGGAATACAGGGAAAACAGGAAACCAACTCGTGCCTATATATGCATTCCACATAGTCGATGGGTAACATGTCTTGACCACCACATTTCATGGAAACTGCATGGAAGTTACCAGACAAAATGGTAGAAGGGTTGGAAGGAAAGCGGTTAAAAAGTATTCTGCACTCTGCAAAAAGGAAAGGACTCACAAACTTCATTGTGGAAATAAAATCAATAGAGCACTCTAGAAGGACAAAACATAATTAGTTATCAGGGTTACAGACATTAGGCAAGGGCATATCTGAACTTAAAGCAAGTTTTGCAGAAAATTCGTTACTTTTACAGCTCAAAGTTCTAGATGGTCTCATCAAGAATCAGTATCTACAACTGCAGAACCTCTCAGAGCGGGTACCTGCATTGTTGAAATATGTTGTAGTTTGGAATTATTATGTAAATTCTCTCCCCTGCCACTAACTGCCCGTGGCATTAGTTAACAAAGGAAGTAGTGAACTGCTACCGTTTTCTTCTTGATCGCTTGGGTGGGAGCAGGTTGTCTCTTTGGGGACATTTTCCATTTTTTAACTCGGTGGAACGCAGGAGCGGGGTGTGTGTGTGCTGCCGAGGACGGAATCTGTTTTTAATCGTGCTCCTCGCTGCTGCTGGCTGCTGCTGCTGCTTCTTGCTGAGCCGCTTCTTTTTCTCCTCGCCATGGCTGTTCTCCTGCTTTCTGCATTTGGGGGTCCCGGTCTCTGCTCCAGTCTCATCGCCACCTGCAGTGTCACGGCCTGCCCACCCTGGCTGGGGCAGTGACCTGGGAGAGAGAAGTTGCAGTTGCTTTCCAGGACACACATGGCAGTTTCTCCGCTTCGTTTTCCTTCTTCGTTTGGGACAACGGACACAGAGTGAGAGTCAGAATTCATCCGAGTGCTGACCGCTCGTCTGTCTCGCTGGAGAGGGACTGGGAGATCACCTGCAGCCAGCCGGGTTGTGACACAGACACTGCTCATAAGTATAACTCTTCTCCAGGAGGAAACTTGCTGGTGTGGGGGTTGTTGTTGTTTTTTTCCTGTGGTCGGGGAAGCGGTTTGCTCTGGTCTGTTTACAGTTACAACTATACCTACATGTGTGTATATATATGTATCACTTAAGACCAGTTATCCTTCTTGTATCCATTTTCTGATTAAAGTTCCTTTTCTTAAATTTGATAAAGAGTGGCATGATTATTGTGAAGGAAACCCCCTCCTCCGCTTGTGGGTAAACATTTTGGGTTTTTTTTTCCCTCAAACCAAGACAAATAGTAATTTGACAAAATCAGCAGGTAATTTATTATCCTTCCCATCTCTTTCAAATTAGTGGAGGACAACACAGTGTAACAATAAGAAGGAGAGGTTTTGTCCATGATGATGTCTCTGTGATTCACAGCAATGAGCGTGTCCTGCAACCTACTTGGTGAGGTAATCCAAGCATGAGGTGTCTGTGTTACAACCATGACAAGTTTTGTAGTATTAATCAAACCTGGAAGAGGTTTCTGAAGTTTGTCCCACCCAAACCAGTTTTATACATTTTTTGGTATCAAGAGAAGGGAGAACAGCAGGTTTTTTCCCCTTGCAGTATGGCATGCTGCAACTTGTCAAAGTACTTGGTGTTACACCTGGGTGGGGATGGATGCAACCACACACGTTCTATCCTCCTGCCCTATGCTCTGAAACAGAGAATATTTTAGGCAGTATCTTTCAAAAATAATTTAATGATGTCCACACACACAGACACCTTAATTCCTACACTGGAAATAAAAAAAATTAACATCCTATTTTGAAGCAGTTGAAACAGAATGGGAAATAGCACCTTAAAATTAATGGAAGGGTTTCAGACAATTTCTGTTCATAAACGAAGCTCACCTGCCTCACTGCTTGCCTACCACTTTTTCATTTATACTGACTGTTAGGAAAAGTCTCTTTTTATATTTTATTTACTTGTTTTTAAATCAACTACTTTCAGTTTCTTGTGCGTCATACCATTCCTGCAACATCTGCACTGGTTGTATGGAATTACAATCAAGATTTTGCTGCAGCTGTTCCTGTGTTTTGAATGTGGCCTGCAGAGATAAGTCATGTGAAGCTGATCTCTTACCACCTCATTCATCCCACTCTCCTCCACAATGGCATTCCCAAGAGTAAAGAATTTTGGACGGTAGTTAGCAACACTCAGGTCATTTGCACAGTACATTTTTAATTATGTAACTTTCTGAAAGTCACTCAGCATTCCTGGACCAAGCTATATTTTGTTAGTGTGAAGAACATAAGAAATGTCAATTGCATCAAAATTCTTTTGTGTTTTTCACACTCCTGATTGAGTTCCAGACGGGTAAATGAAGAGGTCCAAGTAACTTCCTCCGTG
Source organism: Pithys albifrons albifrons (assembly GCF_047495875.1). Classification (NCBI taxonomy): domain Eukaryota; kingdom Metazoa; phylum Chordata; class Aves; order Passeriformes; family Thamnophilidae; genus Pithys; species Pithys albifrons. The sequence goes on along the minus strand of NC_092497.1, from coordinate 63,783,757 downwards.
GGCTGCCTGAAGAGAGTGCGCAGAAGCAGAGAAGGAAAACCCAACCCCACTGTAGTTTGTGATATTTCCTTATCTTACAGATTTTTCATTACATTTGCTGTTACCATTACAAGTGAAAGATGCTCTAAGAAACACCAGGAACAAAGGATTTTCAAAACTGTGTTTCACCACCTAAGTGTATTTGTTTCACACAAAAATTACACACACACTCATACTTCCAAACTGTCTGAACAGAAGGTTGTAACAAAGACAGAATTGTAGTAACATGGCTGAAGTCTGCCCTTCTGTAAAGTAACACAAATAGCTGCACACTTGTTCCAAAACAAAATCACAGCCAAGTCAATGTCCACTTGCTTGTATTTTCTGTAGCATCAAACCAAAGGTATCTTCTTCAACCAGCACAGAATTTTTAGATTAAATAGCTCATTTGCAAACACGTTAAACTACTGTAAAATTTGTTATTTTGATTTATCAAGTGATTTACCACAGACCTACCAGATGACCTATGGAAAATCTCTCATTTCCCCTTCCACAACAGCTTTCTATGGAAACTAAAAAATAAATGAACTTGAGTATCAGAATAACCTTCTTAAAGAGCTGAAATTTTCATTTAAATCTTCACAGCCTCAAGACCCCTTTTAGATAAATGATTTTATACTAACAGTGAAGTAGTCAGATTTACAAAGTCAGTAAGAAGTCATAAGTTTCACATTTTAATCACTCATAGCCACTGTATTTGATTTACTCCACAATTTCCAACAGAAAATGAAAAAGTTTTGAAGAATGAGTTATTCTCAGTGTAAATCTCTAGCAGGCCTCTGTCAGTCATGTTAGTATTCTTCCTGGTAGTTTTTCCTTTCTCCTGATTGAAACTACACACAGTTTAATTACTTCATTACTTAGTGACTTCTCACCTTAAAAGACTGTAAATATATGGAAATTTAAACCAATACATAACAACTCTCCATGGAATAGAGTCAACCATTATAAACATCAGTGTAGGTTGTGAATTCAGTATCCTAACACTTTCACAAAGACAAAGTGAAAATCTGTCGAAGTCTAGAATGCTTCTATCAAAGGATATGTACGTACATACATAAAAGACAGAAATAAGTAATTCCATACTTTAATACAGTATTTCCTTGCCACAAATTGTACACTCCCTTGGCTATATTAGAACAACTTGTGGGAATGTACCATTCTAAAAATTAAATCTTAAAAAGAAGTTTCAGTGCTGGACATTTGTTGGGAAGACTAAGCTTTTTGTTATTTTGCTGGCAATTTATTTTTTTTCTACTTATATATTCATTAACTCCAGTTCATTGTACTTTTGTTCAACTATAGGGAAATAACTGTTTAGTTTACAGCACAGTTTATATTCAAATTATATTCAGTAGAGACTCTACTCATCATAAGTGTCAACAGGAAAAAAATCATGACAGATTTAAGACTTGAGATTTTTTCATAAACTTTGAAGGAACACTGAAATTACAAAGCATGCTCAACTCACTGTAAAGCATTTTCTCTAAGCATGTGCCAAGTGAAGTATATTAAAGGATTTTTTTCTTCTAGATGTACTACAGGACTTTATGCTCCATTTTTCATTTCTACATATTTGAGATAATTAGAAAAGCCCTGTCTTCTGAATGCAGTCAAACTTACTGTTTGCTTAGCTGTCTCTGAACTTAAGAGTGTTTCTGCTCTGTGAAAACACTTCCATTACAGCTAGTAACACTGGAGAAGAAGCCATTTTTCACCCCCATACAAATGAAAATTCAGGGGAAGATCTAGAGTTCAAAATGAAGAGATATTTTACTGCCAATAGGAAGAAAAACATCTTTACAGATCAGTCAGCTGTTGCACTAACAACATCAAATAAAGAAATTGTAGAGCTTATTCTACCCTTTATCAATAATGCATGGCTGCGCAGACAATTTATAGCTGTTTTCCATCACTGAGTATTGTGCAGTACTAAATTAAGTCTACAAAATTCAAGGACAGTCCACCCACACAGCTACTGTAAGCCAGCCAGGCCACTTGAATAAACATTTTAAAGGCATAAAGTGAGCTTTATTAGCATGCTGAGACACAGTTTGTAGTGGACAAAGCATCTCCTTTGAAGAAGTAAAAGTACTTTCAGCAGAAAGAGAGGAGTTACACTTGTGCCTTACATATAGAGAAAAAGCAAAAGGGAAAAAATACATAGCCAACAGCTCAAAATCCTGATCTTGTTAAGATTAAAACATGGTGCAAGATAATTTATTTTCTATACTAGAAAATGATTGTCAGTCTCAGAAAATCCTGAGAGGTGCTGAATGGGTCAGGCTCTGACAGCAAAACTGCTGCATTTTTACATTGCATTGCTCCAAAGACTAATAGGCTTTTTTTTAATCCTTCACAAGTCATATAAATCAGAAATCATACAAGGCCTTCATCTAGATAAAGAACTAGCCACTGTACTGAAATAGTCTCAGCAACATTTATGGCACCAGTAAACAAGGGAATTTGTCCCTTCCACAGGTCAAATTAATGAAAATATGATACAGTACAAGGTGGTTGCTTTTGGTTAGTGTCACTGCATCCCACCACAGCAGTCCTAGCTCCTGAGTGCCTGAAATGCAAGAAAGCATCAAGGAACTTGGAGTGAGATGCTGGCCACCAGCAACAAAAAGATATACAGATATCACAGAATCACAGACTATTCTGAGTTAGATGGGACCCACAAGGATCATCAAGTCCAACCCTTAAGTCAATGGCCAATAGAGGGGATTGAACCCATGACCTGGCATTATTACAACCAAGTTTTAACCAACTGAGCCAATCTCAGGGTCAATGCAAGTGCCAGGCCTGCACATCCAACAGTTTTGCTCGGGCTCTGCTCTGGCACAAACCAACATGCCAGCTGGACACTCGTCAGCCTTGTTTCTGATGTGCAATCAGGTGTAAGCAGCCATAACATGGATGGCAGCACAACCAGGAGGTGGGTTTGGATCACACTGCAGAGTTCTACTGCTGTTTCAGTCACATTGCATAGCTCTAAAAAAGCATGAGGTTTGTGACAACCTTTTCATACCCAGAGCAGCACTCCAGGTGGGCCTCTCCAGGTGTCTGTGTCAACTGGCATGAGAAGATGATGTCCCTGCCTATCAAAAATGCGTTTGTACAATGTGGGAAGGTGGAAGATGTAGCCCAGCATGGCTGGGCACTCAATGGCTTTCTGGCATATTTAAGCACAACAAGTAAGAGCAGGAAGGATGCAAGAGGCAGAGCTTGAGCCACATCTGATTTAAGTTGGCCAAGTAGAAATACCTGGCCCGAAAAAAAAATTTACTGCACATTATTGTGCAGGTGTTGAGAAAAGAAAATCAGCTCTGTTCAGTGGTATTTGGATTTGAGCAAAGTTTAACTTCACTTACAATATGCATGCTTTCTCAAAAATAAGATCTACTTTGCACATGCAAGTATCTCATTGACCTCTAAAGCCAACTAATCAGTGTGTAAAACTCTTATTTAACTGCTCCAGCAAGCCCAGAAAATTCAAAAAGAGCGAGATTACAAGATAAGCAGAAGTGTAAGAAACTTAGAGTTTAAGAATTAGCTAAGCAAGGCAGCTGAGTATTTGTATTCCAAACTGCCAGAAGCATAAGCTTTTCTTCAGAAGGTTGGTTGTTTTGAATTTTTTTTCTCTTAAATAGGCTCAGCTTCTGCTGTGAAAAGTGAAACTTCTGTTTTGTAGTCCGATGATATTGCAATAAAACTTTTGGCTAAATCAAGGCTACAGGACACAGTTTGAGAAACCCTAGGCAATCCCAGTGAAGCAACCATGGCTTTATAAGTGGAAATTAATTTTAATAAGTCCACTGCTCATCTCACATTGCCAAAGTCTGTGATCCAATTAGAAGTGCACTGCTTTAATGACCTGCATGATCACATTCAGTCAAGTTCAGAGACAGACAAAATGCTCTTGGTCCCTCTCCATGGAGAGTGTCACACCAGTGGTATTCTGGCTTTAGAACTCATAGGAAGAAAGCACTGAGGCAGTCACATTAGTATTTCAAGGTATCACTTATCTGTACAAACACAAAATGCTTTGAGCACTATCACTGTCTTCCCAATCCATAAGATGGGGCCCTGCTTTTCAGGGGAGGGCCAAACACCTGCCTGCCCATAAGAAGGAGTGAACGAACTCCGTGTTTTACTCCACTTGTGTGCAAGGCTTTTGCTTTCCTACTAAACTGTCTGTGTCTCAATGCATGGGTTTTCTCACTTTTACCTTTCTGATTCTCTCACCTATCCCACTGGTCGGGGAGTGAGTAGCTATGTGTATGTATCAACCACAGGTTGATTACAGAGCAACAGGGAGTGCTAGGACAGTCTTCTTCCCTTTGCCTCCAGAAAATGAAATCATATCTTACCTTAAAGATTCTAACAGAAGTGCCAGTCTCTACTTTCCTTCAGGCCTTTTTGAACATCAGAAACAATGCAGTGGATTCAGCTGATGCAGCATGTCAGCATTTGACAGCACATTCAAGTACCTGAGAGTCATGCTACAAGAAGAGAAATGAAAAGCACCAATTAGCCATTGCACATGTTGGGCAATAGATCTCACATCTAAAATCCCTGATGCCTGGTTGAGCCATGCTGCTAAACAATAAAGAAGTTACCAACAATCACAAATATGAAAGGCCAAGGCATTTTTTGTTTCCAAGGTGAAATGCACTAGCCAGATTTTGGCTATAGAACCCTGGAAAGAAAGCATACATCTTGCAATAGTTATGTCACCCTACGCTGCCTTCCCAATTTAAATCTTCTTTGTTCAAACAACAGTCCACGTGAATTAACAGAAACAAAGCTCCAGACATGTCAGGATACACCAGCTATGCCAGTTACAGAAAAACAACAGTAAAAGTTTGTAAGCTGGTACTAGTTTGAACTGAGAAATACATCAGAAGCCCATGACAGCTAAGTATGAACACTACATAAGCCAGGATGTTGGTGTACATGGAAGACATAGGGAACTACTTTATATACTATAGGAAAAGGAGGGACATCCACAGACACATCTTATTTCCCTGAATAGGCTTTTTTCAAAATTCTCATCTCGCACGAACTCATACATACACACAACTCAAAGTAAGTAAGGACACTCCAGCTGCAGAGGAGTTCATGCCTGCATCACTACAGCACATAAGGCATCTGTCTTCCTCCACAGCAATTCAGCAAAGATGTTCCCTCACTAAGGTTTAGACATTTGTTTTTCAGCTCCAAATCATTTGATGTGTTTAAACTTCCCAAAACTGCAAGCATGTGCACATACACACAGTCCCTTGCACTGAGATATCCCACCTAATAACCACACAGGGTACAGTCCAAGTCAGCTACACCCACCCTGAGGCAGTCCTGATGTTGAATAGTTGCACAATGATGCTCCTTTGACATCTGACAGCTATGGAGAGATGAGCGAGCAGAATAACTTGTCTACATCTAGCATGGTTACTCAAGAGAGTGTTAAAGATCATTTTCAGGTAAAAGACACTTTTCATCCAGCTTTTGAAGTATTTCCCTAAAGGTTTTGTACAAACAACTGCTGTGTCAGTTTGTAAAACTACAGAGATGGGACCTTAACGAAGCATATCATATCAGGTAAGAATTAAAGAAAATTTATTATAAATTAATTAAAAAAACAGCACGAAAAGCATGTCACAGCCCCATGTCCCTACACAGTGAGAGAGAGAGAGAAAGAGAGCGAAACAGACAGACAGACAGTTTTAATCATACACTGCTGACAAATCCTTGATACAGCCTCCTAAGGATTCTCTTCATAAACTAAAATAACAAGTAGCATTTGAAGGGAAACTACAAGGGTCTGTCTTTGGGAGGTAGAGAGAAGGAAATGAACTGTGACACCTGAGGTTCTAGAAAGTTCATAACTGTTACAAAACCAGAAATCCAGAAGCCCCAAGCTTAGATGAGCTTTAAGCTAATATTCAGCATTCTTAAATTACTCCAAGAAAATGGCAGTCAATTTCTTCTCCCCTTTAACACTTTCTCAATACATTTAGTTATACCTTTAGCTATTTAAGTCAACCATGAACATTTTACACAGCATGTTACCTACTTATGAAACCTTAAAAATGCTTTTCTTAGAATTAGGGTACATTCTAAGCTGATTACGAGTATCTTCATTTACATAATATTAAAAACTGTAATGCATTAGGAAACTTGAGATTAGTGAAAACAAATTATACCCTTGGAGCTATATATTCACAGGTAATAGGAAGTACCGTAATCATTGCATTGCTGTATAACCTCCTGCACTGTACTTCTGTATAAAGCAGTACAGCAGTTTCCAGATGTTCAATCAACAGTCACACATCCTGAGCTGCTGTTCAAGGACACAAAAACCTATCTTTAAAAGCCCTGCTGCCATGTGTCCCCCTACCATGGTGTCTAGATCATTCAGGTAGTCCTCATGGGTTAATTTTTCTTCAACAGATTTCACATTTTGCACAATGCTGCACAGGTAGCATAAACTCTCTACCAGGTTCTCTCTATAGTTCAGCTGAAGAGAGTTTATGCCCATACCTGGTCCAGATCAGCTTGAAAACACAGTAACTGTGCAACATGAAAGACCAGAACCAGGACATGGCTTGAGCCACAAGATGAACTACTGACAACTTTGTGGACATTGCACCTCTTGATCAGAGGACTCATCAAAAGTCAGAAATCCTTTGGGAGCTAAGATTTATCATATACCTCAATGTTTTCCGCGTCAGATGGAAAGAATAGTTTAGTTTTGCTTTTCATCCCAAACAAATCACAGCACACATGTACAAACAATCATCTCACTCCTACATATTCAAGCACAACCAAAACAAAAATATTACACAGAATACCCATTTTTTCCCTTAGAGGAAGAACAAACCACACCTAAAAGGTATTAATAAAAACACTAAACACTGGAAAATACTCTGTTACTACGGGGATTTTAAAAAAAATACATAACACTATAAGCAAAATTTTAATCTCTATAGAATGGATGTATGTTTCTCACATAAAGTAATTGTTCTTCTAAACTGCCTCATAAGTGGCAATTTAATTTCATCCCCAGGCAGAAAATTTACTCAGTGATTAGCATAACCAAGTCCCAAGTAGAAAGAAAGACAAGCAGAAATTAATTAAACACAGTCAAACAATTAAGCAGAGATACTACATATACAAAGGCAGTCCATTGCTGAGAAAGTTGTAATTTTTACAGGAAGTTCTACTCTTCAGAACATTTTAGATTAAAACAAAGCTTGCTATGCAACAGATATTCCTTAAATTCCCAAGGACATGATGCCACCAATTCTTAATGGAAAGTCCACATATCACACAGCACATTTTACTAACTTGACAAGTTAACTACAGCCAGCTAACACATGTATTCCATCTTCTCTCCTTTTTCATTTTAACATTGTTCAACACCTCCTCCCACAGGTTCCTCCAACATATCCACCTCCCTCCAGCAGCCTCATTCACTTACCCAAAGAGGGATTTATGCTGGCCTGAAAAAACATCAGCCCCCTTTTCTTGGGGCTCCAAGGATATGCCTGGCTAACTTACTGAGATATGTCTCAGATGTTGTGTCCAACAAACACTTCTAAGTCAGTTAAAGACATCCTGTGTAGGACCAGAAAGGTAGTTACATTCTTGCTGTGAAGGAGACATTATTTTAAAAGAAATTTGAAGATACCATTACAAGTGGTAAAGACACTATTTCCTGGTGAATATATTCTACATTTTTGGGCAGAAACCTTTTAAGTAGTCAAAAGCACTACTCAGCCTTGGTACACTTCACTGGCATAAGTTCTCGTAATTGCTAAAGGAAATAACTAAGGCTATGTCTGCATGGCACAAAGCACCATACTAATTGACCCTGAGAAGACACTAATTAATCTGGGCAGGGAGCCACAGTAACATGACTACTCTGCATCGGGAATCTCCCCATGGTGATGCATCATTAGTGCCATTTGGACACCCCTCCTCCCACCCCAAGCAGTCTCTCTCACATGAAAGAAGAGTCTTACACAAAAGATGAACCCTTCATCTCAGAAACTGATACACTGCTCAATTTTATTAAGGTCTACAATCTTCAGCAGACAGTGCTGAGCTGCGCATTGCAGCAATTCTTGACAAACAGTGAAATAACTGACAGGTATTACTGGGGATCCATGGCTGCTGGGAGGAGGAATATGAGAGGGTATAACTATGGACAGCCTCCTGGGCTCCAGCAGGAAAGATTTAGAATAGTATCTCAGAGGAGCAGTGTGTAACGATAATGGTGATTGTCCAACAATGTTGTGTGGCAATTCAAGCTACATTCTACTTTCTTACCTATTACTGAAATACGGAGAGACCCTCTAGCACTACTGTAAATGTTCTCAATTTAGTTAGTGACAAATGGGATTGAGTCCATCATCAGCATATTTGCTGATGACACCAAGTTGGGAGGGAGTGTCGACCTGCTGGAAGGCAGGAGGGCTCTGCAGAGGGATCTGGATAGACCTGAGACATGGGTTGACTCCTATGGGATGAAGTTCAATAAGGCCAAGTGCCGGGTCCTGCACTTTGGCCACAACAACCCCATGCAGCGCTACAGGTTGGGCACAGAGTGGCTGGAGAGCAGTCAGGCAGAAAGGGACCTTGGAGCACTAATTGACAGGAAGCTCAACATGAGCCAACAGTGTGCCCAGGTGGCCAAGAAGGCCAATGGGATCCTGTCCTGTATCAAAAATAGCGTGGCCAGCAGGACCAGGGAAGTGATCCTTCCCCTGTACTCTGTGTTGGTGAGGCCACACCTTGAGTACTGTGTTCAGTTCTGGGCCCCTCAGTTCAGAAAGGATATTGAGGTGCTGGAGCGAGTCCAGAGAAGAGCAACAAGGCTGGTGAAGGGACTGGAGCATGAGTGCTGTGGGGAGAGGCTGAGGGAGCTGGGATTGTTTAGCCTGGAGAAGAGGAGGCTCAGAGGTGACCTCATCACTGTCTAGAACTACCTGAAGGGAAGTTCTAGCCAGGTGGGGGTTGGTCTCTTCTCCCAGGCACTCAGCAATAGGACAAGGGGGCACGGGCTTAAGCTCTGCCAGGGGAAATTTAAGTTGAATATCAGAAAAAAATTCTTTCCAGAGAGAGTAATCAGGCATTGGAATGGCCTGCCCAGAGAGGTGGTGGATTCACCATCCTTGGAGATTTTTAAACGCAGATAGGACGTGGCACTGAGTGCCATGATCTAGTAAATGGACTAGAGTTGGACCAAGGGTTGGACTCGATGATCTCGGAGGTCTTTTCCAACCAAATCGATTCTATGATTCTAAATAGCAGATAATGGTGTGGTTGTTAGCACGGTAGAAAAACTTAAATTGTTGCCAAAGCGACTTTCCTTTCAACATTCTAGTGTTAAAATAAGATATGGGCTAACGCCAGAACCCTTTATCTGCTGTACCTGATGCCACGTCTTGGTACAGAGAGGTACTCTTCATGTACTGCAAATGGACTTTGAACTTCTCGTGACTTTTAAAAATACATACAGCAAGGACTAACGTACTCAGCAGTAGGTTGAAAGTGCTGGTCCCAGTAGGAACCGCTTTTTGAGCAACTGGAGAACAAGAGGGAGAGGAGCACCTGACACACAATACAACCTGCAGCAAAATGTAGCCTCACAGCCTGCCACAACACAGAGAGATGCAGAAAGGTCTTTTCCTGTGCCGCAAACAAGCCAAAGTCACGGAACTGTTTTACTGCCAAGCTGAACAGACAATTTCAGAATCTGAAGAGCCACTGTCCAGTCCCCCCTCCCCACAAATATATATCTAAAACTGAGGCATTTCTGAAACAATCCTATTCTTACAGCTTCTCTCAGTAAACAGACTTCCAAAGCACAGCCCATGAATTTACCAGGAGTTACCTGAGCAAGGTGACTCACGTTGCTGATAAATGCGATACACCAGCTCAGATCCTGGCAGGCAGGGCTGGCCTCTCACATGTCAGTCAGTTCTGCACAGGCAGAGGTCACAGCATGAGAAAGGGCAGCTTCGCCTTGGCCCAGGGTTTGCACTACAGCGTTCAGAAGTTGGTGGCTAGTTTCAACACATAGGCTGTTTCTTGTGGCAAAAGCACTGGGACAACTGCCTAGTATGAAGTGCACTGCAAAGAGACAGGGAGAAATCACATCATTTAAGCATTTAATCAAAAGACCCCTTGAGACTTTCCCAGTCTCACCAGAGTGCACAAATACTCATTAAGTCTTCCAGGTTCAGCATGGATGAGTCAAGATCCTACATCCATGTAAAAGGCATAATCATTCACTTACAAGAAATTAAATTGCATTTGATAAAGAAGTAGTTCTCAGAACCAAATACTTCAGCTCACAAAAACCAGAAAGATGGTGCAAGAGACACATTTGCTGTCCAATCACTTTCAAAAACACTAAGGTACCAAAACATCTGGTGTAGATGTAAGTTTACAACTGCCTCATAAAAGGCTGTCTTCTTCAAATTATTCTTTTTACTCAAAGGCTGACTGTGAATTGTACACATTAATAGTGGCAAGTAAAAATAGCAAGATTGTGACTGTGAATTGTACACAGTAAAAGTGGCAAGTAAAAGTGGCAAGATTGTGACAGAACAGTAAAACCCAGCAAGGCATACAAGCAGATGTGCTGAATTCTAACACTTTTAGTTGTCAAGTCAGGTGAGGTTGACTCACCATCCACTGTACAGTCAGAGGTCAGCTGGATGTCCCACTCCCTCCCCTAGTACCTTTCCTATACAAACTGTGGAGTTCAACCATGGGCTTTGTGAAAGGAGACCTTTGCTTGGTAGGACAAACAGTGCCATGACTCAACCACTACTGCAATGGAGATCTTCAGTTGGCAGGCAGCAGATCTGAGTTTTAACCAGAAATGGCCAAAGTTCTGAAACAAAACAGTGCAAATGTCCACTCCCAACAGGTGAGGCTGCTGCATCAAATGAAGTCCCACTGACAGTGCTAGAGTTCACCTAGTCCTTTCTTTTATCCCATCTGCTGGAAATTTTCTGTAGGGAAATTGCTACTCATGGACTTCACCAATATATAGGGATTCACCTCCAGTGAGTGAAGAAGTAGTCATTAACCCATCCAAGGTTTTTTTTGTGAGAATTTTTTTTGGATGTGCCCATGTGCAGGCAGATCTGATCCTTTGTTCTCTGTCTGCATAAACAAGCTCCCAAAACTCAGCCCAGACTTAAAAGCATAATGTATTTCCCATGGCTCTAAATTAGGATGGGGGTTACAAGGGCAGTTTAGTTGGGATACCTGATGTTAGGCAAAGAGTGGAGAGAGAAGAGGGTGTGAGTGGTATGAGGTTACCTAAAAAAGTAGTTCAAGAAAGAAGGAAAACTGGAAAGACCCTCACCTACTAATCACCTCCATTTAACTTTCCGCAATACAACCGTTGTACCCTTTACTGGTCTACATCACCATATCATGAAACACAGCCGACAAGAAACAACACACGTGATAAACCTGTGCTTGCTTCCTTAAGGAAAGCAGAAATTAGAAAAGGGCATGAAGGTAATTCTTTTGTCTTGCAATGAAAAGGAACTTCGAGGGTGGGGAACGAACCTGAAAGGGACCATAAAATGCTATCTTGCTTGCCTTGTTCTCAGCTGAAACAGCCTCTCATTGGGTCTGTGGGATACAAGATGCTCCTGAGGAGAGCCACTTGCTTACTTCTCTGCTCCCAGTTGAGCTGGGCAAGCAGAAAAAGAGAGGGAAAGGGGCATGGAAACATTTAATAGGCAGAAGATATTTTATTAAATATCTTAACCTTCAATATTAAGTTAGAAATACAGAACTGACTGATATTATCTCCAGAAGCAGCAGCTCTGAAACACTAGTAACCTTTAGGAATCCCAAAAATTTTTAGTTGCTAGATTTCAAGTCACAAAAGCAAACCTCTGTAAAAACTCCACTCTTTCTTTGTGCTCTTTCCCCATCCTCACAGCAAATGAAAACATTCCCCATATGCCAAACATCAGCACATATCCTCATGGGTGTAACACAGCTACATATAACAATGGGCAGCTAATCTGATCTAGAACCACTTCAAGAACCTGTATCTTAGGGAATCCATATCACTCACATATCCATCTCCATTTCTAGGCCTAGATGCTGAACTCCCTTTACTTTGGGACAGGCCACATCCCCAGACTTTGAGTTGGAATGAAAATCAACAATAGGGCTCACAGCTTCCTCTGGCACCACAGGAAACCCTGGACCATGTCAGTTTGCTTTGCAAAAGCTTGAGCTTCCTACATGCATGTTGCTTTGCTGCTTTTTGGATTTTCCAGAGGATTTTACCATTGCCTTCCTAGTGATATTCCAGATACTCCTACATAGACCAGCCTTCAAACTCCGGCACTATTTAGGAATGACCCTTAACAGCCACCACACCCTCCTTAAGAGCTCTAAGGAAGTTCCAGTACTGAACTAAGATGAGAATTAAGCCTCTCATATTTTCAGCCTAGAGTTTTGAAAGCATAGTGGATCAATGGACCCCAAGCCGCACAGTGCTATTAGGTGGTAGGCTCCTTGCTGCAACAGGCTGCAATAAGAAGGATCCCCAAAGGTCTCGTATTACTGAGAACCACTGTCATGCCAAGACAGTTTCCCTTGTGCAAAAGAGAAAAAAACCCCAAACACAACAGCTGTCTCATCCAATGTTCTGAATGAATGACTTGAACAAGAAGAGCCAGTAATAAGGTCACTCTGAATTTACTTCCTGTGAAGCAAGCTAATCCAAAATAACCAGAGCATGTTCTTACACCTTCAAGAGTACCATGTTCAGACAAAACAGTAAAACAGACATTTTAAATGAGGGGTGATAGACAAAAACAAATATTTCCAGGGATTCAATAGCCAGGAAGGTTAAATAACCAAGCATGTGTCTCCAACAAAAAGGACAGATTATTCCCCAGAGTTCCACCAGTAGCTCTTAAGAGAACAGCTTTCTCCAACTAAACCTCAAGCCCTATCATTCTAAGGTGTTGTCAATGCCCCTCAGAAACAAAGCAGGACAGGAGCTAGTCCTAGCATAAGCAAGATGGATTAGCAAGGGGAGGACAAACAGGACAAAAGCAGTGCTGTTCGGAATGTTCTTCTATGCTGAGACGGTTATCATGACTAGCATATTCAACAATGGCATTGACTGGGAACTCTACAAAAGGTGCACACAAATGGTAATATTTATGGAAAGGTTTGGGTTGGAACAGAACTTAAAGATCATCTCGGTTCCAACCCCCTGCCATGGGCAGAGACACGTCTCACTAAATCAGGTTGCTCAGAGCTCATTCAGCCTTGCCTTGAACACTTCCAGGGATGGGGCATTCACAACTTCTCGGGCACCCAGTCCCAGTGCACAGTACTCTCAGAGTAAAGAATTTTTTCCTAATATCTAATTTAGCCTCTTTCAGTTTGAATCCATTCTCCATTGTCCTGTCAATACATGCCACTGTAAAAAGTCCCTCTCCGTCTTTCTTGCAGGCTCCCCTCAGGTACTAGAAGGCCACAATTAGGTTACCCTAAGCCTTCTCTTTTCCAGGCTGAACAATCAGCTCTTCCTCACAGGAGAGGTGCTTCAACCCTCTAATCATCTTGGTATCCTTCCCCTGGACCCGCTCACACAGGTCAGTTCCTGTGCTGAGGACCCCAAAGCTGGATGCAGAACTTCAGGCAGGGTCTTATCAGAGTAGAAGGGCAGAGTCCCCTCCCTCACCCTGCTGGCCACAGTGCTTTTGATGCAGGTTCAGGATACAATTGGCTTTCTGGGCTGCGAGTGCACACTGCTGGCTCATGTCCCGTCCCTCATTCACTAATATTCCTGCCCTTTCTGCCAAAAAATAAGCAGGGAGACTCTCATAACAATATTAGTACTCTTTCACTCTCCACATAAGAAAAAAATACATTAAACACTGTATTTTCATGCTCCATCTTACAGACATTAAGGTTGCAGTTTAACAACATAATCTCTTAAACTAGACTGAGGAAAACAAATGCACGTACAGTGTGATTTTCAACATATATTTTACCTGAACAGCTAAAAAATACACCACATAAAATTGCAAAAGTCGCCTCTACCCACACAGTGCATAAAAAATGAAGGTCACTGAGCAAAGCAACCTCTACCTATTCTGCGTGAAAAGCTGCAGGCTCTCCCTTGCGAGGGCAGCCAGCAAAAGGCAGGGGTGGGAGAGCCCAGAATGGGAAAGTAGATGAAAATGTCAGCGCAAGCTTTGCAGCTCTGCTTTATCACGTCAGCATGCTTGTGGGTACTCAGGGTCACTGTGGATGAAAAATCACCAATTTAATTGTTGTCCCACCACGGCTTCTGTCGAGTAGACTTTGATTTGTGCAGGACTATCCAGGTTGTTGCAGGAATTTGCCCACAAGAAAGACATACTGACCAAGGGATTCCTGCGTGCACACACACACAGACACACTCAAATACTCCTTCGACATTAAGTACTGCCATTCAAAAACAAATCACCACTTCAAGCCACAAGTACTCTCCCATTTAGATATATTTTAAATAGTCCATTAGGTTGCAACACCAAAATGTACTCAGTGACACAAACCAGATCAGGTTTCACTATTTCTTGAAAGAGCAAAAAATAAAATACTCAACTTACAGGGCTGCTAGTCCATCGTTCCTCTCTGGCACACCACACCGTACATTATTTAACTGCAATGCCTGAAACGTAACTTGACCTCTCTGGGAAGGTGGGAGGTATTATTGAAGCTGAAACATTAGAAACATGCATAATTACGCTGGGTGTTTGCCACAATCTTTCATCCGTGAACCAATATGAATGGCAAAGTCACACTGACACTCCAAGCTTAGATTCTGTCAAAATCATCAATTAAGATTTTTCATGAGGTCCTGAGAGAAGAAAATTTTTTAGAGCAGGAGAAATTCTCTGGACTCAACTGTGTCTATGTTACAAAGACAAAACATCACTGCTGCCAGCACAAAGTCAAGTAAGCTAAACCATGAATTTTGAGCTTTCTGCCCACCAATGACAATACAGTGTCACTTTCCTCCTACCCCACGAACCCCTTCATGCAGCCCTTCTGAGGATGCCAGCCACAGCACCAGCCACATCGTGTCATTCATCATCCACCAGTTGCTGCATGGTGATGTAAGAAACCAACCATCAGTGATGCCCATCACACACCTGTGTGGTGCCTGCCTGCTCCTCAGCACAACCAAACGACACTCGGGCAGACTCAGGCCACCCACAGGCTTGGCTGGCATGAAAACCCACTGGAAGGGCAAACAGCACAGCTGCATGAAGAGAAGAGACCATGCTTGCTACAAACTCCACCAGCACCCACAACTCACGTCATGGCTACTTATGCCTATCCCCTTCTCACCAAGAACACTGTGTCCTCTGTATGTAGCCTTCTCTTTCCTCCCTCAAGGAAAGCAGCATTCACCTTTCAAATTTTGGGCAGCAGAAACAGAAGACAAATGAAATACCATAAGCCAGTATTCACAGCTGAAGCCTACTGAAATAGACGACATTTTCAGAACATTTAAGGATAGAAGACAACAGAAACAATGCAAATATTTTCTTCAGAGGGAGAAAATGCAGTTCACATGAGAGCAGCAGCACTGCACAGACATGTCAAACTACAGTCTTCTGTAATATTAAGCTCTCATATTCCTCAAAACCTAGTTGCACTCTTGACCAAGGGAGATGCAGTATTATCTAGCTGCTGTGATCCCAGTTGACCCTGAACTTAATTTGATACTAACATCCAGATGTGGCTGTTCTGGGCAACTAACCTGACCATTGCCTTTTTCTGATGGAACTTCCAGCCTTCTTGATTCAGCCCATTTCATTCTTGGTGCTTCTCATAAATATATGTGTGATACAAGTACTCATTTCAGCTAATTCCCCATGCACTTGGGACAATGCATGCATCTGGAATACTGTTCTAGCAGAGATACAAGAGTAATTCTAGAATCATTCTTCTGTTGTTTTTCAAGCAGCCTAGCTTCCTGTATCTCTTATTTATATACTTGCAGTACTCTGGAAATCATGGCGATGCATATATTGTGAAGTACCCCTCAATACTCTGAGTTAGATTTTTTAGTTTCTATGACCTGTATTTTGTCTCTTTATGCAGGATAACTATGTATTTCAGGGAACACAAGTTGGCGCAGTGACCAGGTACAAAGAAGGTAATACCTCAGGGCAGTATTTTTGGCATGTATTTGAAATGTCAAGATATTAAAACTGGTCGTTGCCATGTTATTATGACTATATAAGCTGAACTTGCTGGTGATTTTTTTTTGTGAGTTTTAAATCTGTTCTGGCAAATAATGGTTTATGCAGAGTTTAAACCCTGCATACTTTCATACATACTTGTGAAAACTGCAGACAGCTTTATTTTGAACATTCTTGCCCTCTTCTACATAACCTAAAAAAGAATTAAAATATTACAGAGCAACTGTCTTAAGCCTTATTTAAAATAGCAATTCAAAATGTCTGAGCTATGTGATGAAAATAAAAGTCAAACACAAGTGGCTTGTGGTGAAACAAGGTTATAGAGCAAAGACCTGAGTTTGCATCAAGTCCTGGATGGAATAATTTAATTGCCACTGTGTAAGAGCAGGAATTTCTCTAGTCTGTTTCAGTATTTGCTATTCCAAAAGACACAAAACAAGGGAAAAAAAAATCAACGTTAGAGTTTTAAATTCCAGTTTAGAAGTGGTTTGGTAACAACGTTCCCCAAATCATTTTCCCAGGAAAGAATTGCAAGAGCACAGAGCTAATTAGGGCTTGTCAGTTAAGCTCTTTCTCCTGCTTTGTTCAGAAAATCTAGACAAATAGCTTATCCATGGGTAGACCTGGGGGCCTTTCACAAATAGTTTGTATTCCACTGCAAGCTTAGGCACATTACATAAACATCTGGAGCACCCACCAGAAACGAAAATACCTCCCCACCTCTGCCCTGCAGCAAATGTCTTCATGACACTGTTTCATCAACAGTGACAAAAAGAAAACAGTATTATAGTGGGATTCCATCCAAAAAATGTCATCTATAGCATGTCTACATATACCCGAGGTTTTGGGGTAAAAGGGAGGAGGGGCAGGTAATTCCTGTGCACAAACAAGTTTTCCAGTCTTCCTTATCGGTACTTAAGGTCTGAAAGAAAAGGCTATTTCCAGAACGGCTGGAGACTAGACTGCTTTTGGGGGAAACAGCAGTGAAAATAGGTATGCTTATCTTTTCCATGGAGATGCAGTCCAGTTTGGAAGTCCTCTTGTTATCCGCAAAGTAAGACAAAGACAAGTCATCCAGATGTAAAAGTCAGACCAAGAGCACAGAGAAAACCACACTGTATTAAAGCATGGGGACCTGCAAATTCTGTGTTGACCATGCAAGGGCCCACAACTAATAAACCAGTTGCTCCCAATGCAGCAGATACTTTGATATCACATTTCATGGCACAGCTAGATTGGAGGCAAGAATCTACTTGCTGTGAGACAAACTCTATGTAAGGAGGTAAAGGCACACAGTTCTCTTTAGCATGCTTTCCCCAAAGTCCTAGAACAGAAATAAGAGGGCCTTCAGTTTATCTGCAATCCTGCAGACATCTCTGCAGTTTAGCAAGCCTAATCACTGGGCAATTCTTTTGTGTGTTTATTTTTCAAACCTGTTTGTACCTTACTGCACATTACAGTAACTGCATAATACGTACAGCTTAGCTACCTCAAAATACTCCTTTCACAAATACAGGGAAACAAAGTCTTCCTTTTCACTGCTGCACCCCAGGAGAGCACTGAAAGCTTCTGGTAAGAAAGACAAAGCCAAAAGCAGACAACCAGTGTGATAAACTACCCTTCACATTTTATTCCAATGAGTACTAATTACGTTTAAAAATACACAAAATCCATGCATGCGTCAAACATGAAAGAAGCTGTCCTAAGAGCTAGATGCTCTAAGATCACATTTCAAAGCAATGCAATATCATTCTGTTAATCTTTTGGGAAAACCAGCAAAGATATTCTCCTTCAATGTAATTAAGGCAGGAATTCCAGTCTCTCCACTGTGACCTTCTGCAGGAATCTCAGGGGTCAAGAGTAGCAGCTTGTATGTGTCCTCTACAGTGCTAATATATCTGTACTATCAACACAAACCTTCTGTAGCAACAGAACCAACACGCGTCAGGGAGGGAAGAGGGACATGTAGATACACTCGAAAACTGCCACAAAAAAGCTTCTACGTAATCGAAACTGAAAAGTTGTTTCTCTAATGGCGGTTGGAGAAATTTCATTTTTAATCTGCAGCTGGAAAAAAGTTGACATATTTACTTGCATGTTTTACTCTCAACAAATATCCAGACTATCAAAACAGTAACGAATTAAATACTTGTTTTCTTAGAGCAATGGTTAGTGAACAAAATGAAGCAAAGAGAAAGGCTACTTGTTGCTCAGTGAACTGCTAAGCAGAAAGAGGGAGGCTTTGGAGAAAATGTGTTGGGATTTTTTTAGCCTTTGAGCCACATCACACAGTAAATCCGCGGTGAAACCTCATTAGCAAAAGCAAAGCTGCAGCCTGCAGTGATAATGCTGCTACTTGCCCTTCATACTGCAGCAGCCACGCTCTCCTTCCGCAGCGCTTCTCAGCAGTGACTAACTTACAAGGACTGCTCCAGGGAAGGGCAGCACGGGCAGGCGAGGTGTGCGAGGTGGGAATGGCAACAGCCCAGCTCTGCAAAGGCCCTGGCTGGTGGAAACCCTAACTGAACCCTACTCAGCATGCTTGGTGTAAACTGTCTCAGGCTGACCAGCATCACAACATGAAAAGAGTTAATCAAAGGGGGTTTTTCCGCCTCATTCTTAACCTTTGCAATCTGAGAAGAGTGAAAGAGGACACCATCTAGCAAGAAGGCTACTAATTAATTCCTCCTCACCCAGGCACAGCAAGGCTTCTAGCTGCAAAGTATCTGCTTCTGTAGGAATAAGCTCTTGATAGCATTTTAAGAAAGAGGTTTCAATTGTTCTGGAAAATACCATTAAGAGACACAATCACCTCACAAGATGACTTTCCTGATTAGCAGCAAGAAAACGCGAAAGAAAGGCAGCATCCTTCTTGGTTAATTTTCGGAGCACCAACTACTTACCCCGCACAGCAGTCTTGCCGGGAGATCAGAAACCCAAAGTCATAGATGCTTTCAAAAGTGTAACACGAGGGAGAGTTCTCGCATCATCTCTTAGTTGAACAAGCTTCGCTGAAATAAACCATCTCTAAACAAGCTGCAACAGAGCAGAGATGCCTTTCTATAAAGACAGGACCAGAGTGCAGTTGCAAGTGACGTGCCAGTTTAAGACACGGGCAACTAAGGGAAAGAAAACTGTTGTCTTATGTGTTCAGTTATCTTGGATCAAAAGCTATAAACCACTCCTTGGTTATAATACTAAAAGAAGAAATGAGTCAGAAGGAATAATAATGGAAAAACACCAATGGATCCCATAAGAAGAGAGTTCAGAATACTTAACAGTAAGGACCTCAAGCATTTTGTGACTAGCAATAGTTTGTTTGCCTACCAAGGTTGCTCTCTTAGTACTATCACAACACAAACACCAGAACACTCAAGAGCAAGAGTAAAAACTCCTAGCTGTCATTAGGCAGATATAGCCAGAAGTCAAGTATCATCTGAAACATCTGCAGATCAGCTTCAGCCTTTTGGAATACCACAGTTATCAAAAATTTGAAGAACAAATCCTCCTGCATGAACAAAGACTCAATAATCTGAAATATTTTCCTCTTCATTCTATTATGACTGGGATGACCCTCATTTTAGCAACGACAAAAACTGTGGAGTTATTTAAATTAATATTTTGTTTGGGGTATTTTTTATGAGGCAGGACAAACTATTAACTTGTGCCACACACGAAGTAGCTCTAATGTCATCATCCTTTTCCAGTTACATTTAAACGCTCTAAGCACTACTTCTCTTCACTACTGCTTCTACCCAGAGTGTAACAGAAGCATCACGACCACCTCTTCACAACTGTGTAAGTTCGAGTGGCAATAGGCCAAGTGGACAAACACAGGCAGTGAAAAGGATCTTTTTTTTTTCTGTGTTGCCACCCTCCGAGTTCACAGAGTGCTTGCTCAATGCACAGATGTGCAGCCTAGCCAGCTGTGTTTTCTCACACTAATTTTTCATTCCTTTGTCCCATCCTTTTCTTTCTACCCACCCACACAGCAATCTCAGCACCTATTTCTCCCCCCCAAAAAAAAAAAATTATAGTTTCTGGCCTTACCACAGCACACAAATTTCACTGAAATCTGAGAAGCAAGCATATTTTACTTCGTTTGAACCTGAAGAGACACCTGCAGCTCAGTCTCAGGTGTGCAATTTAGAGCCAACAGCAAGAGAATAAAATGTCAAGGACCTGATATTTTTCTTAAAACATACCAGATTTTGTGCTGAGCAAACCCAGAAATATTTGGTTTGGTTTCATTCATTTTAAAGCAGAAATCCTCTACTGTAGGATACACCATTGTAGGTTAATGAGTTCCACCGTACAGGCTCCTCTGACAAACTGACTGGTTTCAAGCCCTTTTTTGGACAGGTAACCAAGAAGAGGTCAGCTAGAGGACTCTGAAGATGCAGCAAGCTGGATCAGGAATTGCTGGTGGCCAGAACCCAGACCCGGTAGGGAGGAATTACACAGCTGCCTTCTTTGTGATTACCACACATTTCACACCAAAGCTATCAGATCTGAAGAACATTACATAGAACAGAAGGCATAGGGACACATTTCCTACTGAACTCTGTTACTTTTCTCAAAAGCAATCAAGTGCCCTGTTTTTGAGTGTAAGAGTGAGGGAAGGTCCTTCCCAACTTGGAATGAACACACTTGTGCACATTCCTTCCTTTTATGCTGTGTACATCTCTACTTGGCCTGGCAAGCTGTTGCAGGATGACTCAGTTTGTTACTGATTAACATCTCACTTCAAGTCTCTTCTGCATGCCTCAATCCAACTCTTCTCACATCAGTCAGGCATCCAGACACCAAGCATTTCTTACGGTTTTGCCCTTAGGTGTAGTAAATACGAACACAATAGCCCAGAGTTCACCATGTACCAGCAATTTTCTCTTCCTTCCTCTCTCTAGAGCGCAAATCCCACCTCCGTGCAACCACACAGTCCCGCAGCACAAGTCTTTCACGTCCGTAAATGCAGTGCAACCAGCAGAACAGCGCTGCCATCCCAGGTTTCCATGTATAAGGCGTCAAGAAGAGGTGTCCGGGGGATGGTGCCCGCAGATAACTCCTAGGTGCTGGTTCCGTCCACCATGCAGTGTATCAACCACTCGTTTCTGGAGAGTGGGGCCTGTGCCTCCTGCCCAGATAGTGTCTGTGTGAGTGTACAGGGAGTAGAGATACTTCAGGGTGACTGACAAACATACTTCAAATCAAAGACCAGGGAAAAACAGCCTACTCCAGTTTGAAGTGTATTTCACCCAAATATAATTTTTATAGACAAAAAAAAATTCAACCTGTTCCTAAATATTGAAGAGAAGGTATCCATGCTTCATAATGTGCCTGCTCTCCTGAATAGTCATCCAAAGCTATGTGCTGGCATGGACAAAAAGCACCACCCCCTCCCCAAGAAGCTTTTCAGTAACAGCTGCTGAAAATTGGCATTTCCCAGACAGTACCTCACTGCCTTGCACTGTGACCTCCCTGCTCCCACCTTGTCCCGAGGCACCAACACAACCTTATTCAGCTTCATTTCCTCTCAGTACACAGTCTCGAGCTGAAGACATCCATTTGTGCCTGCAGCTCATGCTTCTCCCACCAGCACTGACACCTGCACAGGCATGCATACACCTGTCCCCAGAGCAGCACCCTACCTATGTCCTGGGGAACAAGGGAATCCCAAGCACAAGATCCCACCCTTTCTATTCACTTTGCTTCCACAGTGTGACACTACCAAAAAAATATTTGCAAATGCACAGATACAGAAGCTGTGAACTCTGCAATGTCAGGCCCAGAGGGTCTTGCTTTACCATTTTTGCATGGCACAATGAGCACTCATAAACCCTGCAATTCTGAGAAGTCCCGAAAGCAGGCATGGGTGAGGTCACATCTCCAAAACTTCAAAAAAGCCTTCACAGGCCAAGGCAGTGCAAAATGACACATGACTGCCTTTCAGAAACAGACAGTAGAGGAGGCAAAGAGACAAGTCACAGCTGACACCGGAAATTTGTTCGGTACTTTCAGAGTTGTATCCAGAAATGGCTAGGAGACTTACTGACACACCTGATGATCCTATTTCCAAATGTGATCTCTAACCATCCATGAAGGCTGCTCTGTGAAATTAGCAGTGACAACCCCAGTATTAATTGGGTAATAGCCAAAAATCACTGCTGTGCCAGGAGTACTGGTACTTCCTATGAACATCAGACAATATTTACATATGTGTCAAACCCAGTTTAGCAAAAAAGCAGTTAATTCACACAACAGTGCTTTGATCCTCTGACAAATCATTTCCTGGTTAAAGTCGAAACAATACAAAGGACTTTGGACACCACCCAGCTGTCACACTTTGTGAGCTGGCACTAAATCCCATACAGCTGGATAGGAAAGGAAAGATTTATGTGGTGGGAGGGAAGCAAATGGTCTATTTGCATTCACAACATGTGAGAAGTTGCTTATGGAGAGGCAATTCCTTCTCTTGCTACCTATCTGAAGCAAGCTAACAGAACAGGGATCCATCAAAACTCACTAACAGGAAAGCAAGAAGTTGCACAGACATTTTGACAGTACTGAAGTACTGCAAAACTTGTTGGATGTACTACAGCTGGTGATGTTCTGAGTTAGAGATGAGGTTATTTTGCTTTGCTCACCAAAGAATTCTTAAAAATAGACAGATTTCTAAATGCAATAGCCCATTTGCAACCCTTGAGCTTGAGCTGAGTGAGGAAAACAAAGTGAGACAGCATCTAGGAAAACTGAAAGCAGAGCTGAGATTTAAGTCACATCCTTTCAGTCTGCTTAAAATTCACATATTCATAACCTTAAAAATATTGATGCTAGCAAATCTCAACATTCTCCTTCAGATATTCTCTCAGTATAAATATATTAATATTTCCCCATATTTCTACTGGCAAATAGAGCACTTGGCAATTAAAAAGAAATGCAGCTTGGGGGGAAGCAGATTAGCAGTGTATTTTGCTACATAGTTCTAGCATAATGAACTCTTTAAATTAAAAAAAACAGTTAATTCAAGGTGTTGAAAGAAACAGTCCACAGAATCATGTAATTTCTCCCAAGCTTCAGTTTCACTTTTTTTTTAACTTTTGTGTTTTATTACCAGGTTTTGAGAAATTGATTCTACAACCTCACAAATCGATAGGCTATAATACACAACATGAAAAAGAAGGGACTGACTAACCTTTGAGATGCTCTTGATCTCTGGATGTTTATTAGCTTATTTTCACTAAAGATGTCATAAAACTTAACTCCTGAAAGTTCTCCTTATGACAAACCTGTTACTTTTCTATTTCACATTAAAACAAGTTTTTCGGCAGGCAACTCTCAGATGTGCTGCCTGACCTGCCACCTGCCTACTTCAACGAGATCAGCGTCTTCACACTTAGCAGCACAAAGGGACCAACTTGATAAAACTCATGCCGGGCACTTTGAACTGCCTAACACCAGACATTACTCTCACATTACTCCAAGCCTTTCATGGGGCTCTGTTGTGATGCAAATACAATCCCCAGACACAAAAAAGTCATTAAATTTGAATTAGTACTTATAAGTAACTGGCAAGCTGAAGAAAAAATCTGAGTTAAAAGGAACACCAAAGAAAGATCTACAAAGAAAATAGGAAATGGCTGTTTACAACCACATTTCAGCAAACATAACGAAACACAGGTATGAGGACCGCAGGTTCAGCCGGCTTTGCTTCCCCAGTCCAAGGTGTGCACTCACATTGCCCTTCTCGCAAAAGCCTGACTGGACTGTGTTACGCATCCCGCCTGTGGGCTGAGAAAATTGCCAGCATTTTAACTTTGTAGCCTTTTGTTCAGCCCACTAGTCACTCTGGCGGGCAGACAAGGCTAATACCAGCAACAAGCCAGCTCTGTTTTGGACCCGGAGCCAAGGCCAGCCCATCTCCAGCCAAGCTCCCAGGAGCTCCCCAGCTGCTGACCAAACGGGGAATTGAGCAAACTGGGCAAGAGCAGAGAAAACACGCACGTGTTATTAGGTCAGGAGTTAAAATATCTCAATGACCTGCAACTTCCATCATGAACAGAACTGATGAATGCCAGAGCCACAACAAAGACAAACTCATCTACATAAAAACAAACAAAACAAAACAAAAAAACCAAAACACAAAAAAAAACAAAAAACCAAAACCAAACAAAACCATCCAGGCTCTGATGCAATTTCTCTCTCCTGACAGCAGGACAAAAGTAAACAGGGTCTTCTCCCTTCTGGGGAGGGGGGGGAAAAAAATCAAACCACGATTTTAAACTGAAGTTTTCAAGAAACTATTGAGGAAATGGATGGAGCTAGTGGAAACTTCCTAGATCAGAAAGATCAGCATCTCAGTCTAGCAAGATGAATACTATCCCTTTTTTCATGGTAGGAAAGATAATTTGGAGCCTCTTTGCCTGTAACTCCATCTTCAACATCAGCACTATCCATCATTCACCTCATACTGGTCCTGATCAGGAAGGACATCAAAGATGTCATGCAGCACAACAACCTTTTTTCCACAGTAACAAAACGTAATTAATTCATACAG
Organism: Pithys albifrons albifrons; assembly: GCF_047495875.1. Classification (NCBI taxonomy): domain Eukaryota; kingdom Metazoa; phylum Chordata; class Aves; order Passeriformes; family Thamnophilidae; genus Pithys; species Pithys albifrons. The sequence goes on along the minus strand of NC_092497.1, from coordinate 63,758,893 downwards.
AATTGTAAAACACAAACTGAGGCTAGTTTTCATCCAGAACTTGTAACAACAAGCTCTCAATTAGCACGGTAACAGTGAAAGGAAATCAAGGGGTCAGCTCAAAAAAATCATGCATAAATCAGGCTAGAGGAGTGTTCATAGCTAAAAACTCCACCAGATTCCTATAGAAATCAGGAAGAGCTTGAGAGCAGCTGGAAGTGCAAACACGTATTTTGTGCCACAGGCACAGCTGGTCACAGCCCATGGCCAGAGGAGAGAGTAGTGAGGGTGGTAATCCACAGCCCCCACTACGCAGTGGTCAACACAAAATTCAGGCTAGGAAGTACTCACTAAAGCAACCGTGGCACATCTAATTATTTATGCTTTGGCCCCTGGCCAAATGTGTGGTTTATCCCATGTTGTATTCTGTTCTCTTATTGAGAAGATGACAAAAACACAAGTTCTCAGACACCCATGAACAAGACAAAGTCAGGCTAACACTCCTTGTCAGGAAAAGTTTATTCTCCGTGCACTGCCATGTATCTTTTATTAGCTACACATAAATTTTCTTTGCAGCACTAAGCCTTGAACTTGGTAACAAGAATAGTCCAGTACATGTTCTTTTTCCATTTCCAAACTAGAATATTTTGTAAGACTGCAGCAGCCTGAAAAGTCATGGTAGTCACTCACTGCTGGTGTGTCACAGAGACAGGCAGCTGTGTCCTTCCCCCCTCCCCCCCTCACTTGGAATGGGGAGAAAAGGACTTGCACTACTGGTTCATTAATTCTGATTCTGCAATAGCCCTGTGAGACAAAGTTTAAAAGTAGTAGAAATTTGATGACAGGCTGAAAATGTGAGGCAAAGGACAGTTTCTCAAGAAAAAGTTTTACTTGTCAGATTAGACAGAAAAGCTTGAACTCAGTCAGAGACAGCTTTTTTACTTCTCCCTTTTATTTCTTCTATTTTCTTCTTGTTGCCCTCCCTTTCCTGTATTGTCTTAGAGAGTTTGAATAAACAGAGCAAGCATTCAGGGGCAGGGTGAAAGAGGAGGAACAGGCACAACTTGATGGACAGTGAACAAAGTGCGCACTAGATAGAAAAGTTACAGGAAATAAAAGGAGTCCAGAGAGCCGAGACAGAGGAATAGCAAAAGCATGAGAAGAGCCAAAATGTTTCACGGACATGCCTGGGCAAATGTTCAAGGCCAGGAAGAAAAAATACCAGAAGCCAGGAGTTACATCGTGCATCTTTGTGCTGCAGTAAAATCTAACCCGAACATCTCCCAGGAGGAACCCGTTGGCAACGCCACAACTTCCACTCCAGCAACCTATTCAGAGATGGGAGAAACCAGCTGTGTTAGATATGCAAACCTCTCCTAATCCCCCTTAATCAACAGGCAGCTAGTCATCAACCTGGCTTAAGTGGTCAAGATGAGGCAATGGGCACAGATGGAACAATGAACTCATAAGCTTAGTTGTGAGAGCGGCTGGCCAGCCAAGGGCCAGTTAGAGCTGTATGCTTTGAACATATTTAACTTCCAGTATCAAAACCAGTGTTTCTAGCAGGGATATTCTAAGCCTCTTCATGTCTCTGCAGTGCAGTCAGAAACTTCCTGATAAATCTCAGAATTATTCTCCTAATTCTCCAAAACCAGCAGGAAGTTGATTTCCATTTTTCTCAGGAGACTGCTGAAACCCACATCTCCATAAGCTGCATAGCCGTCCCTCTTTGGGCATGAGGCTCTGTGTGTGGCAGGCTAAGAAGGTGGGAAGTACCATTTCAGGTATTTGGCTTCTGCATGCAAGTTAAAACCACCTCAGCTAAGGCCAGTCTCTTTCTAGCAACAGCCAGGATAACACACTGCAGTTAAATCTGCACCTGAAAGCCACCATTGCTTTAATTAGACTCAGTAAAATCCAGGTCTTTTCAGTCTAGACATGGTTTAGCAAGTGCTTTTATGTGAGTAATTCATTAACAGTGAGCATAGTTCTTAAAGGAATTAGATAATTCATCACATGTGAAGTTTTATCTGGAGCTTACCTCAGTTTTGGCAAAAAAAAAAAGCAATTGGGTTTTGACAGAGCAAAGACAGCCTAACCTAAGCATTCAAGCAACAGTACAAAGGAAGATTTTACTTGGGGAAGGAAGTTGCACATTGAAGCTATCGGTTTTCCAAGTTTAGCCAGCCACAAAAGGCTTTCCGTTCAGAGCAAGAGCATTAAACATGACAATTTGTGACACAGCACAGAAACATGAACTTGAGGCAATACAGAACACAGAATTCATTCCTTCGCTCTGGCCGCTCTTGTAGTCTCTGTACTACTTTGGGGTCTAGGTAAAGTTCTAGAGATAGGAGAGAGAAAAGGTACATACAGAGTAACTACTGCTTCTGACGTATGGTACATATACACAGGCCACACATCTATTTACAGAAATTTCAGGCAGGAATATTAGAGCAGTTTTGTGGCTTGACAACTTCTGCACTGAAATCAAAGTGAGGAGATGCTCCAGCTTCACCAAAGTCAATTTAACTAAGCTTTAATATAAATACAAAAAGGTTGTTGGATGACAGAAAAGTGTTAGTAGTAGCACTACTGTGCTCCTAGCTGTGCACAAATACATTATTGTTATTTTTTATTTGCTCAAAGAATCTCTGGCAAAGCACTAGTAAAAAAAATAGAGAATATCTGCCCACTCTTTCTGAAGACTGAAAAGAAGTTCCTTACATACCCAGCTGGTTCCTCTACAGGGCAACAACAGTATCACAGGCCAGGCCTCCCCTTCAAATGAGACTCAGCACTGCTGCAACAATGGCTGTAACTGGACACTGTGTTAAAACAATATTAACAGTTGCACTTGAATGCACCAGAATGCATAACACAACCCATAAATCGTCTCATTTTCAATCAAGGAGTTGAAGAGATGTTATTTTCTGCAACACATTGAGAAGAAAACCCTGAATCACTTTTGTGATGCAAATTATCAAGTTACTTGGAGGAAGAGGCGAGGGAAGAAAAGTTTTTTAACCAAAATTACAATGAAACTTCCTCCCTACACAATAGTCACAGACACAGCTCCCATGGAGCCACCTCCAGGACACCATGGGTTTCCTTCAGACCATGCACGGCCAAACCTCTGGCCCCTCACTGCACACACTCCTCACTGCTGCATGCATCTGCCATCTCGCTCACCTGCAGTCACTGAAGAGACCTTGAACTTCCCAGAAGGGGCACCTAATGTGCTTAAACTGGGGGATATAAATCACTGCTCTTTCATGAAGGTGCAGCTACAAGGAAACTTCTTTACCAAGCAGGAACAGCCTCCAAAGCAAAACACCATCCCAAATGAAATGCAGCTCAGGAATGTGAGCTATGCTGGCGGAGAGGGGCCGATGCTATGATGGATATGAAGGGAGGACAGGAGCAGACAGACTGCTTTCACAACAGCCGTTTCCTAGCCAGAGCAGAGGACCAGCTTAGCTGCCCTCCCTCGCTCCATGTATGTGCATACAGAGCTCGAGAATGTGAGCAATGTGGACTGGGGCCCAGGGGGGTTTGCTGCCCAGGGGAGAGGGATGGGAGTGGGTACTAGGGAAACAACACAAAAAGATCAAGAGGCAGCTCGGGTTGCTGCAGAGTTGTAGGGCTCCCGTTAATGGGGGGATCTGTGGAGGGGTCACAAGGCTCGACTGCAGGCTGCAAACCAGCAAAGGTACCTTTTGTCCCACTCACTCTGCGCTTGAGAAAACAAACTCCACATGTAGCTTTCCAATAAACCTACATGTCCTTAATTTCTACCAGCTAAGACAAACTGCATCAATCTCCCTGGGTTTTGGCTAGTTACTGACATAAAAAACATACCAGCATTAAGAGTAATAAACACGTGCATTTCATACTTCCCAAGCCAGACATTTAAAACTCATCTGTACAAGATCAAACCTTTTCTCCCCACGGCTAATTAAAGATGAAGTTGCTACAGATAGCAGACCTGAAACCCTTTCAAGCCTGCTTCAGCCAAAACCAACAATTCCTTACAACGTGCAAAAACATTCAGTCACCTGCTTATTTTTAAGGTTCTTGAAGAACTTAATTTTATTTCTACCATATTTTCCTGATCCCCAGGTCTTAGTCCAACCACTGAGTGGCTGAGCACCGCCCATCTGACTGGAAAAGCAGCTACCCAGGAGGGGCTCATGCTGGCAGCCGGTGGCCACCTCCCACCGTTGGGTCTCGCCGGACTGAACACCGACTGCACCTCCTTAGCACGCCTACCACATAACTCGTGACAGGCATGATGTGTGCCCGGACACAAAGAAGGGTTTGTTTTCCTTAAATTTCCCCAGTGAGAAGGCTCCCGGCAGCCACTAGTACTTTCGTTGATGTGATCTCGCAACATTTCTTAAAAACATGACAGTAGGCACAAGCAGCAACGGTGATGGGGTGAGAAACTGCAAGAAAAACACAAAGGAGACAAGTACCGAGGCACAAATCACACATGAGATCAGGATCAAAACTAAGATAACTCTCATTCCTCACAGGGGCACACATCAGAGCCCTTGTCTACTCGATAAAAACCCGTGAGTAAAGCAGTATGACAAGAACAAAGAAAGAAGAAGCCATCAAGTTTGTCAGTTTGGTTAAACAATGCTAACAGGATACATAAACTACAGCTAACCATGCCTACATCGTTTCCAGCACCTCCTGGTTTGAGAGTGATTCGATCTTGGTCTTCCTGAAGGTGATTTTATCTCATCTGTGAATGTTACCGACTTGCCATACACAGAAAGCTGTCTGAGCAGCCTGCTGGTAAAACACACGTTGAGAAAATGCTCATTGATCCCAAGGAAGACTGGCATTCAGGAGGAAAGAAAACCCTTCAAGAGCTTATCTTTGGGGATGGGGAGAGGGGTTGCGGAAAGACAGTAAGTTAGAAGTTTAAGAACAAGTTCAGTCCCATATGTCAAAAAGGAATGGAACTTAATGGAATCTTAAGGCTTAGAAAAAGCAATACAAGAACAGATTTTTAGCTTAAGATTAGTCCAGAATAAAGACTGTTGTTTCTACAGTGAAGTTATTTATTGAAAACGTTAAGTGTGGTTTTAAAAAAATACCACAAACAGCTTAATTCTAGTCACACTCATGTAAGTCCAGATGGAACACCTGAAAAGAGAAAGATGACTTTCAATGGCTTAAAAAAACCCAACGAAACAAAATACTTGACTATCTTGCCCAAACTTACAGTTTGGTTTGGATTCCACACCCCCCCCCCCCCCCGTTTTTTGGTGTGGTTGTGGAAAACTAGATATTATGAACAGAGTTTGGAGCAACTTCAAAACTTACCATTCTTTTAACAACTTCATTGTTAAGTCGTTTCAAAACTGAGTGACAATTGCTTTTCACTCAGCAAACCCATTTTTGGTTGCCAGACTCTACAAGACAAGGTGCTACTGCCAGACAGGTAGAAAGCTGAAAAACAGAGCAGCAAGAGTAGGGCTCTAAAAAGCATGGGAGCTATAGAAATCCTGCTTCAATATTGCTGTAAAATTCCACCTTGGTATAGCTGCATGATACTCCATTACATCCGCACAAATTTTGAACAACTGTCCTCCACTTTGTTAGGATTTCTCCAGTCATTCTGCAGCCATCTTTTACTTCTGCTGCTTTGTGCACTTACACCACACAGAACAAAAAAGCTAAGCCTAGCCTGCCAAATTACTTCTGCTTCCTGTCCCTGTTTGCCCCAGAAACCCAATTACAAAGTTAACTCATGCTAATGGAGCCTGAAGGGATGTGCACTCACACTCAGCTACATGAAATGTCCCAGTGAATGAAGAGCCTGATTTTTACCCTGTTTTGGTATCTGAAATATAAACAATGCACACTGAAGTTATCTACTGCAGAATGGCAGATACATGGTGGTGCATCTGTGGCTAACTGGAGTGAAAAGTCAGATTCCTATATTTGAGTCATTATCCATTAAAGCACTCTGCTAAAACAAACAAACCTAAAAAATCCACCACAGTAGGACTGACCTCAGCATCAGTCACTACTCTGAGGAAAGATTCAGCTACACTAAGTATCTTCTCTCAGCAGGTATTTTGCTGTGTCTACTGGGATAGACAGACTTTGAAGGAAAAAAAAGTAGCAGCTCTGCTCTTAAGCAGCATTCAAAAGCTGGACTGCAGTGGCACAGATTCTATCTTAATCTATCAATCTAACACTGCAAGGATACTGAAGAGGAGGGATTTAAACAGTACAACCTGTCTACTAGTAGCAGGGTTAATAACAAAGCACTGGTGAGAAAACACCCAAAGGCTTAAATAGTATTTGCCAAGCTGCATAACACAGAAGACCTAAAAACCCTTTCACTCCAATTTATCTTCTGTTGGAAGTCTAGAAACTGGGGGGGAAACTCTGCAATATTGTTTCATTTAATAACAATGCATATCTCAAGTGCCCATGCTTTTGTCTCACAATCAACATCTTGACTGTCCCTTGTTACTTTTTGTATTCTAATTTTAAAACACTCAAAAGCCATAAATAGGAAAGCTCCTGAGTCTGCATCCAAATGTTATTTTCCCCAATCACTGCATTTCTTGGCAAATTCTCTCTGGAGAAGGACAGCCACATGTATCTTTCTTTCACTGTTCAAATCAGATTACTTTGGCAGACCCCTTACAGAGAACCTCTGCATCGCGGTATGCTGAAAGAGGGATGAAAAGCGCATAATTTAGAGAGTTCACTATTGTCTGAGGTCCCTGGGGGCTTTTTGACACAGCTGTTCCAAAACAGCTCATTCCTGAGCACCATCCTTTTCTCACTCAACAGCTCATGAAGTGAATGAAAACACTGATGGAAGCCCACCATGCACTGCCATGTTTATGCACCTAAACAAACACATTCAACCTCTGACATTCTCACTTCAGGGAAGACTTCCAGCCTTTAATCATGAAAAGAGTTTCAGTTAAAAAATAAAAAATACCAAGCAACAAAACAAAACAAACAAAAAAACCCCAACCAAACAAAAAAAAAAACACAAAAAAGGATAGGAAATAATCATAATAACTCGAGGGAAATAATTGTTTAAAACTAAATCTTTCATCATTGAGAATAAGAGACTGCAGGCTGGTAGCATGCTGAGCAGAAAATGTAAGGCAAGGAGCTTTCCCAGTCCCACCCACAGAGCAGGGTGCTTCTGATCATCATCATCTCACAAGAAGGTTCTGATGGGCCAAAGTTTAGAACACATCACATGGGCTTCCAATAGCTCGCAGACTCGGGAGGCAATCACAGTACCACGAATTCATGCCTATTAATTTCTGACACAACCCTCTACTACCGAGGAGGCTTCCACCCTCTCATGTTATGCTGGCAGAGCGGGTGGGACAGCAAAGCGCCGGGGCAGGAGGGTGGGAAGGGTGCGTATTTTAGCATGTTTGTTTCTAGCCAGATCAGTGTTCCAATCTGATTTGTCACACAGCCACATATATATTAGCACCAACACAAAGAAGCTGGCAGCAGAACTGCAACGGAAGAGCTCGCTGCTTTCAGCCAGGCACAGATTTGCAGCCCCTGTATGGCCTGTGGCACAGGCAGCTGCTGTCAACAGGAAAGAGCCAGGAGATGCAGAGGTTTGTATGGACGCCAAACAAAACAGAAACAGTTCTGGCACCACTTAGGAATTTGTGCTGCAAAATGATCCGAGTCAATCTGAGCAGCATCCTCCCCTGATATAATGGCACTGTAAAGTTGGGAAGGGATCAGAAATGCATATAAATCACTAAAGAGGCTTCAAAAAACCCACTTAAGTTTCTCACTGACCAAAGAGACGTTATTTGGAAGGGAGGGGTGGATTAGGCAAAATAATGAATAGTGCATAAAAGCTAAATCAGTGGTTGTCATTATATCAAGAAGGGATGATCAAGATATGTAATTGGGGGGCTGAAATGTTTGTACACACTCACAGGACAGAAGTCACTATTGATACACACCAACCATGAAGGCTACCAGCTCAGTGAGACCAAGAGAAGGACTGGTCACTTCTGTGGGTAACAGCCCTATCTGGAGTTAAACTTATGAATACTATCTGAAGTATTCAGGAAAAAAAAATAAGTCCAGGGACTTAGGGTTTAAAAGTCTATGTTTACTAATTACAGCCACATACAAGACATAATGAATAGATTATCCATCATTGGTCTTAGATGTGCAGATACCCCACATTTGTCAAAAGTCCATGGTAAAAAACCTCTCAAAACAAAGCAACTTGACTAGAGCTATTGCCTTGTCCAATACCATTTTGACTGTTTGCATCTCCTTGGAAAATGCAGCAGCAGCACAATCCACTCCTGCCAGGGCACTACTGCTTCATGTTAATGCATTGGAACCTTTGGGCACAGAAATGGTAGACCACTAAGAAAACCTCAGGTTCTTAGGATGAGGAATAGGTACATTTGTGCAGTGAAGAATTCAACAGTAAATCCTTTTGGATTTCCACAACCAGCAGTTCAAGGCATCTACAGCCAGGAAGGCCATCCTTCACTTCAGAGCACTAGCACACAATGAAGTAGGTTTAAGGTATTACCAACCCAGAGCAGACAAGCAATCCAACCCAGAAAGTGTGGTGCTATAAACATTTGCCCAAGAAACCCAATGAGGGTCCCCACTTGCCCTCCTGGACACCAAGCACTACCAAGAACCACCAAAGATGTTAACAGTTAATGGCACACACAGCTTTAGAGAGCATGGAGAAACAGCCCATGTTTTGCATGTAGTAGACATCTTTCACTGACACTTCCTCCTGAGCAATGTTTGTCACGCAGCAACATCCCATGCCCCAGGACAGCACAGACATCTCTGTAGTGCGTGGAATGAGACAGAGGCACCATCCCTGAGCCCCACAATACAGGCTGAGACACCTTAACTGCCCAATATCCTCCCTCCTACCATCACTTTCACCAGAACATTTTCTGGAGACGCATTATTTGAGGGAAAGGCCAACCAAAGCCATCAGGGCAGATACCCAGGTCTAGCTTTGGCTCCTGTGTGCAATAGGAAGCCCATACACCAGAAAAGTATGTGAAGAACAGCAGTTTGCATTATAAAAAGGTCACTCAGTTTGACATTGCTTATCCACAAGTAAGTTCCAATTGTTCTTGTCAGACTCCTCTGACTTCAGTGTACTCACATCTCCGAAGAATTAAAGGGACATTGAAAACACACATTAATGACTCACGTTTAATTGTCAGCTATCCATCCTCAGTAGACGTCTAATTAGAAAACAGAAACACATTTTTGAGCTCAGAAAGACACCAAAAAATGTCATTTACTGCCAAGGGAAGCTTGTGGGTGCATTTTAAGTCAAACAGGATGCACCCTTCTAAGTTGTGCTTTAGCCAAACTAGTTATTTGGCTTACTACAGAGTTAAGAGCCCAGAGCCTGTGGCAGCCTGGAAGAGAGATCAGATGCTCCTGTGTTTTCATCTCTCCTGAATGACAAATTTTTTTTCATTACTAGTGAAGTTCAGAAAGCATTTCCAGTATGCACCACAGCACGTCATCAGTAATTTCCTCCTTTTCTCATGATAGACAAGTACACCTTTAATGCTGAAAAAGTGACTATTATCACACACTTTCTGCTACATGAAATTTGACGGAGATCCTTTAGCAAACTAAAAATGTAAAAATGGGCTAAATGAGTATTCAGATTTAATCACAAGTCTCAACACTACTGCCACAATTGCAGACACAGTTTCCCAAAGTAAAATAAGTGGGCAGCATTCAGAGTTAGAGAATGAGCTAGATACACATCAGAGTAAAATTCACGATACAACACTGCTGTGTAAGTAGGAGTACTCTCCCTAAAATTGTGCTGAAAAAGAAATCAATTATGCTGACTGTTCATTCCTAACATATATTTATCTCTCTTCAGGTACTAGGCTTTTGACAGCTGGGGACAGTCATATCATTTGCACACTTTTGATATATAGCTTCCATAATGGCAGCAAGAGACAACTGTGGAGTATCTGTGTTGACAAGACTAAGTGGTTTTCCATATTTCTCCATGAGATACCTAAATGCTCTTTTATAGCACCACCAGTTATTCAACCATGCAAGTAGATACTATTGAGATACTTAAAATGAATAGTTTTCCATTAGAACCAAACACATCATAAATCTCAGCATAAATTTCAATCTCTAGTCATGATAAACTCATTTCATAATGTTCACAAAGTTTTTTATTTCATAAAGGCTTATGAAATAATATATGCATAAGGTTTATACAAAAATACTGTTATTTTTAGATATATTTTTATATCTCAAAAAGTTTTCAAGTAAATCCTGTAAAAAAATTACAGCTAGCACATGAAGTCATTGTTAAACTACGTTTATTGAATCTTTAAGAAGTTAGCTGTAATCAAAACTTTTTGCAAGTTTTTTATTCCTATTTCGTGTTGCAATTCCACCTGAACTTCTCATCATTATGATATGAAAACCTAGTTATTTAGCTTAATAGTTGTCATCTTGCCACAATCCACAAAAATTTTAGATACAATTCATACTCGTGCACATACATTCATATAGGCTTTCAAGCCATTTTCCAAGTTCTGTGCTCCTTTCTTTTCTAAAGCACACAGGCAAAGTTGGATGGATTGGACAGCATGAGCAGTGACGTCTGAAACACCTCCTCTGGCCCATTAGTCAATTCCATTAGCTAAATGACTAGGTAAAACCCCCTCTTTCTCAGTGACCTACCACTACGAGAGGTGCTGACACCACAAGAAAATTTGCAACAGTCCTCAATTAACTGCTAACGTTTTAGCAACTAAAAGCACGATCAGATGCCCATTCCTGACAGCTCTTCACAGTGGCTCTGCATCACTTGCAGAATAGACTCTTCATTTAGACGTTTTCATTTCACTTTAAGCATCTATTATTTACACATGCATGGCACTGCAGAAATTGAGACCACAAGCTGTACCAGCTTACAAAACTGAGAAAACTGCCAGAGTGGAAAAAGGCAAATAGATACTGAGAGGGAGCAACTGGACCAACTCGTCTCACACAGAAGTCATTTGTTGTATGAGAAATACCTCCACCGCTGCTTCTCCCAAGGAGGTGGGATTTTAGAAACACACTAAACTGCCACATAAAGCCAGTTCGGGTTCAGTTTTCAATCTAAGGATCCATTTTTAGTCACAGTTTCTCCAGTGCAATGTCACAGTAAAGCACAAACTTAAAAGAAAGCAGGTGTGTACAAACTTAAAAACTAAGACATTAGGGGCTCCCATATGGGCTGGAGTGCTACAGAAGTTGTCACTAAATTACACCGAGTGGTAACCAATAATCCATTTAATGGCAGTATCCTGTTTGCCACTAGAGAAACATCCACCTTAGTATGAATTTCCATTTAGTTCTCTAGCAATAACAAGGGACAAACCGCACTGTGATGTCAAATGAAAGAGTTCAACGCAGTATCAAATCCCACCAAGCAGCAAAGTCACAGATTTCAAGGTGCACAAGAGCATTTCGGCCTAAGGTGCACTCTGGCCATTCGGGTTGTGTTGCTGCTCGGGGCTGCTGCCCCCAGCACTGGTATGACCCACACCCAGCACTATGTGGAATACTCATGCAACAACACCGCACACCCAATCCTCCCCACACCTTCGGGCACCAGAACTGTAATCTCTCTCACTCAAAATGGATGGAGGAAAGATACAGACTTCCCTGACATACACCACCTCATCTCCTATTGAGGAGGCAGTTTTGGGATAAGATCCCATTTCACCTAGTCACTAGTATCTGACAGATGTTCCCGGACAGAAGAGAGACAAGACTGCAAAGATGCCGCCTGCAGCATGGACTGGGCGCAGCCCTACTCTACCAGCCAGCCCACTGTGCCCTGCTGGCACTCGCTCACTTTGGAAAACTAATTCCAGACCTGAAGACACATGAAGCACTTCTAAGGCTTGGAACCCGATCTGAACAAAAATGCCAAGGCCTCTTTTGCACACTTCGATCACTGATTAAATTAGTTTGACCTTTCTAAAACTCACATTAACTCAATCAGCCTCCTCTCACTTTTCTCATATTCTTCTTTCCTCACAACCCATACCTGTACGACCTTTAATCAGACCCAGTCATTCTGCCAGAAAGGGTGAAATAAAAGGGTAAGATACATCCAACATTTTTAATCAGCAAATTGTCATGGTACCTTTTATGGCTTGCCAAGATGTAATGTTATCAGTTATGCTACAGAACTGCCAGATGGACTCTGCCTGTATTTAAATGTTTGAGAGCTTTGATTTAACGAAAAGCACACTATGCCTGACCTTAACATCAGTCCAAGGAAAATTAAACTTAATTTGGTCTTATGTGTAACTCAGGGACAAAGCAGTCACAAGAAACTCACTGTCATTCCCGAGGCTTGTAATTATGCCTAAATTGGTTTTTACACATAAATGTGTATCAAGGTGTGCAGTGTTGTCTCACGAAGAAAGAATAAGATAGTTTCCAAACACTTCGGGATGTTTTAAGAGTTTGTGGTTTGGTTGTTTTCGGTTTTTTTTGAGATCTGTGAGGATCAGCCAAAGTTAGGGCATATTCAAATACTGAGCACCAAAGCCCAAGACTTTCCCCTTGTCCCATGCCCCCTACCTCCCGAGAAAAAAAAATTCTTTAGTCTTTCTGAAGTGCCAGCTCACAAGTTAGTGACGGTCCATTTAAACAATGCACCGGTGAACACCGCTCTCACAGATGACCCGTTCATTCCCCCCACCACGGTAAGCGGTCTGCCTCTTCTCCCCTACCCAGGTGTTTCCTCCCACACCGGGCAGCACTTCCGTGGGCAGCCAGCGCTCAGGGCCGGGGGAGCCCGCAGCCGGCCCCCACGGCGGGCGGCCCAGGGACGCTCCGAGGGGCGCCGGGATGCAGCGATGCACTAAACACGCGCGTCCGTGCCCCGCTCGGCAAAATCAAACTCAACTCAAAACGGGGAGAGCTATCAAACAGGCTCACATACCGGTCCTCCGGGACCACCACCTTCCCGGCAGAGAGGCAGCACTGTGGCAGACAATCCGCTCCCGGCGACCGACAGACTCAGAAGCTCCCCTGAAGGGCTGGAGAGAAAGATGCTGTTTCGTCCGATGAGACGGGCGGCAGCAGAGCCGTCGGCGCTGTGCCCGCACTTCGCCCGTGCGCCTCTCGCCCGCCCCATCCCCTCCCCCCGCCCGCCCACCGCTCACCTCTGGGCTCCGCGTCCCAGCGAGAAGGTTGGTGGTAGGATGATGCTGGTGGGGCGCTAGTGGTGGGGCGCTCGGGATCCCCGCAAAACAGCAGCCCCCACCTCCGCCCCCCCCCGCATCGCTGACAGTCCGAAAACTCCTCCGGCCGCCGCTTTGTAGCCGCCGGCGTCCGCACTGCGACTGCGCGCTGCCCAAAATCAACACGGCGCCTCCAGGCACCCGCGATCCGCCCGCCCCGGCGCGGCCGTCTGTCCGCCCGCAGCTAACCCCCGGCGACGCTCTCTCCGACGGCGCAAACCCTCCCACGTCCCCAGCAGTGCGACCCCCAAGCCCCAGCAACGAGGTCTCTCCGCACCTCTGTGCATGCCCCAGTCCAACCGTTCCGTCCCGCTGTGGGTGGGGGGAGAGTCCTGGACGGGTCTGATGGGCGCACGGCGCGGCGTGGATGGCATACGCCCCTGGAGCCCCGGAGATGCACTGGAGTGGGAGGGCCACCGGCGGCGTCAGAAGGGAGTTTTCTTGTCCATCATGTAAGAGCCTAGGTCAGCGGCTCACCGGGATGCCGGAACTCCCTGTCAGGGAGAGAAGCGTTGCTGTCGGGTAATCCCTGGAAACGCAGCCTCCTTGGAAAAACCTGCCTGGAGCTAACTCAGGTGGAGTTTGCGCTGTGTACAGGTTGGAGCAAGTTGTTGAAAGCCCACGAATGGAGCGTTGGCCTCGGCCTCAGCAGGGTTTGGGTCAGATCCACTGCTTGACCACGGCTGGTGCAGCCCAGTGCCAACGGACTGGGATTTCCCAGTGAAGGCTGTCCTACCAAATGATTTTTTCGGTGTCAGAGCCTCGGGAGAATGTGGCCTCCGGATGCCATCTATTCTGTGCGAGGCTGATGGAATCTTTAGCAAGGCTTTCAAAGAACAGAAAAATGGGCATGAGCTCCCTCTGCACTGCTTTGTGAGTCTCAGCAAGTTTTTAAACTTGTACGTTGATGTTTACTGGCCAGAAGAGGCTGTCTCTAAAGCCTTTTTAGCTGTGAAATGATACAGTAGTCCCCGTTTTTGTGAGCTTTGGATGTTTTCGCTTAAGGGCTTGAATACTCAGGATGGATTGATGCATAGATGGTTTCTTTCACTCCTCCCTCTTATCTCAGGTGCTATCTTCGTTGCTCCAGGGCTGCAAGGTCTCCAGGAGCAAATGATTCAGAAGCTTTGTGGTAATGCCAGGAATGGTTTCACAGCACGGAGTAGGACAGCCGCTCTGTAACACAGGTCTGAAAGCGAATCCAACAGACCAGGAGTAAGCAAGATGCAGAAGACTCAGCAAAGTCAGGAATGTGACAACACCTGGTCTTTTCCAGCTCTGGATGTGAGACTCTGCAAAGTCATTATTGTTACTTTACAGTGTAAAAGGATACAGCTGTGATGTGTCTGTCCTTGCTTTTTCTGGTTTTCCATGTAGTCTGCTGTCAAAAGCTAGCACCTCCTGATCCTCCCTTCTCATTTCTCTGTCTTTCCACTGCTTTTCTTCTTCCTTTCCCAGGTTAACTCTCCAGAAGCTATGCATATTCCAGATTTATTCTTTTCAGATACCTGAAGCTCATGAATGTAGAGCAGCAAAGTCTCTCAATGAGTATTGTTGCCGTAAAAGTCTGTAAAAAAGACTCCGAGCCAAGTTTTGTAGGAGATAAGATAATGGGCAGGCACTTTAATGAGCAACCCTGCTCATCCAGGAATACATAGACGTGCGCGTGCGAGCAAGCTCTAAGTTCTATAGCTTTTATAATATAACTGATCCAATCACTACTGTCCACATGTCCAGTTCCACCTCTGTCCCCTCTCAGTTCCCACCCCTGTTGAATTGGGGCTGGGGTCGTTGGGACCCTCTGTCTTCATCCACCTCCTCTTCTTCAGCACACAAAGGTTCTTTGGATGCTCTCCAGGGCTTTGGGTCACACTGCTCCATGTTTATGTTTTCTCTGATATTCTTTAATCTGATACCTTGAGAAAGAGACTAAATAGCTGTCAGATCTTAGCTGCCTGTTCTGGAGCAGGGGTAGAGATAGAAGGACTTTATACTATAAGCTGCTAAATATTAATTCACTAAAATCTACAGCATTACATTTACTGTGTTCTTAAAATATGAAAATTGAAAAATCAAAAAACCCCTTCGGCATCAGTATTGATTCCAGAATAGAGTGAGGAAGATATTAAGGAGATTTGAAAATATCTCTGTTTTTTCCCAGTGGACTACACTCAACTAATGGTAGACAATAAATGTTAGGGTTTTCTTCTTCTATAAAAAGCTATCAGGCTCAGAGACATTTCCATCTAAATAATCTCCAGTATTTCTTCTGAAATATCTGAAGCCATTAGAACATTTTAGAGATTAAATCACATCAAGTACTTTTGTAAGTAGAGCTGCTATGATGCTGGTATAAACCATCTCTCAAACCACTGAGCTTTTATTGAGAAAATAAGCTTTTATACATTTTAATTCAAAACCATGTTTTTAGAAATATTTGCGGTCCAAATCTGCAAACAGAGCCTGCAGCTACTTAAGATGCTAATAATTATTAATCCTGACTGCACACTTTCCAGCCAGAGGGTATTTTTTATGGCTAAGTTACCAACTCTAGAAAAAATGTGGTGCTGATGAAGTAGTTGAGACAACAGTGAGCACCACTTACCATTATTTATATTAACAACCAAAGAGAAAGTATACTCAGGCCAGCAAACCACTCCTTACCATCGGCTTATTCATCTGAATAGTTGGGTCAAGACCGTGTTGTACCAGAAACTGTACAAACACAGAATGAAAGCACTCCTGACTATGGCAATGAACAGAGCAAGCAGAGAAGACTCTTTCGACTTTTCCCACTTAATCCTTTGTTTCAGGTGCTGCCAGCTCTTGGCAGTTAAAACAAGTGAAAGAAGTCAATTGTTGCATTACCTATTTAAGAGTGACAGGAAACAACCTTCAGTGTGGTTGGGCAGTGGATGGGACTTTTTTCCTTTGATGGTGCAATTAAAACCAGCAGGTCTTGGTTCACCCTTCTACTTCTTTAGGCTTGTCTAGCATTGCAGAGAGCTTACAGAATACACTAACAGGGAGCCTGGGGATCTGCCAAATGGGGCAGAGTGGGATATAAGGGAGCACAAAGTAAGAAGGGCCAGTAATCACCTACCAATCTGCTCCATCTGCCCTGGTCTCTCAAACATGCACATGGGGAGAGTTGAGAGAGGGAACATAAACCTCATCATGTAGAAACCTAAAGAGAGAAACTGGCTTCAGGCTGAATTAACCCAGGCAAACCTCAAGGACAGCGGAGGATGAGGATGTCAGTGTGTTGCTACCCTTTCACAGGTGTGAGCCATGAGGACTAGGATGCTCCTCCCCAGCAGCGTTTGCCCTGGCTGTAGCACTGGCATTGGCCTTGTCACCCTCAGAGATGCCTATGCAGCTCTCACCATCCACCTGGGTCTCTGGGAGTATTTGCCTTGCTCCACCTCGGCACTAGCAACAGACACTGAACAAGGAATAGGTTCTTTTGCAGGGCTTTTCCAGCTCCCTGGGATGTTTTTCATTTGAGACCTGCTATGGCAGTAGAAAGTCTAGACTATTAATTATTTAGAAAAAACAGCTCCTACCACTCACAAAAAAACCAAACCCCCCTATTTCCTTCAAAAAGCCTGATGGTCCGTGTCTGTGAGAGACTTATAATGAGGAAATCATAAGTGGCATATCCAGAAGTAAGTAAAAATAATACTTTGAAGAAAGAGAGAACATTGCATTTTTCCATGATCTGGATGTGGTTCAGATAAATATTGTACATGCTTTGGCAGAGTTTTATGTGAGATTTCAGGTTCTACCCAATACAGATAAACCCTGTGAACACACAGTGCATGTGTTAAAAACAAGGACTTAAGAAAAAAACATCCCACCCTGCAGTGCACTGAGCAGAAGCTTAAGCAGAATAAGTTCCCATGGACTCTCAGGCCCCATTCCCTCTAGGTTTTAACAACTTGCCATGCCTGAAACCTGTTTTGTGTTGGACATCCCACACAGCTTACACAGGAGCCACTGGGCTGCTACAGTGTAAGGGTCACTCCCATTGGCATTCTTGGTAGTTGGAAGTGCACCTGAGTGCAGGTGATCTGGGGACTAAATTTAGAGGCAGGTTGCACCAACTCTGCTCCCAGCTGTGGCCCATGGCTTGTTTGGAAGCATGGAAAGGAAGGACATCAGATATTCCCTCTGCTGCTGTATTGGGCAGCAATTTGTTTTTTATTTCACTGCCACCATACAGAAGCATGAGAGGCGACAGTTATCTTAGATGAGTTGTCTTCCTTGAACTGGGATGTTAATGTCTATGGTTCCACAGCAAGCAGCTCCTCAGCAGACTAACTCACATTTTGCATAACATTCCCTTCTCCTACCTTTCCCCAGCATTCAGAAAATCTGAGATGCTGTCAATCCCACAAGGTTCACAGCTCCAGGGAATCCCTTGAAGCCATAGCAAACTTCACCTGATTTGTTGGGGTAGTGGAAACAGTCCTGCCCTGTAACTAAATCAATGCTATTAAAATTTTATGAAATTAATGATTCTGGTTTTGCCGAACAAAAAGTGGAAATGTTCATTCCATGTGAAATAGTAATGTTTTCTGGTCCCTTATTTTGTTTATTCTAGAAAAACTGCTTACTTGAAAAAAACCCAGCATTTTTTTAAATACAAAAAGCAGCTTTGGCATGTGGGAAGTGGTGTTCACAGCACCTGCCTAAGCCTGACCAGACCTTAGTAAAGTCCCTGTAACACACCACCCCTGCCAGCCCCCTCCCTACCTTTGTGGTGTCTCACACAGAGAGTGGCTCAGCAGCACAGGGCTGTCCTGCTGGGAGTATCCCCCACCAGGGATTTGGGCTGCCCTTCGGCCTCTGAAGGACATTTTGAAGTGCTGATCTTTGCCTAGCAGGTGTCAGTGCCAAAGCTGAGTAGCAACCTGAGGAATTAAGTAAAACTGAATTTTAAAAGTACTAAACCTTTGCTGCCCTGAATATGCTGCACACCGTAGTGAAAAGCAGGGGTAATACATTGCAGTGGTGTGAATGAACCCACACAGTGGGCATTGCAGCTGAGAGGCAGAGTAATCCTCTCCTTTGACAAGTCTGTAAAAACCCAGCTTTTTCTCTCTGCATCTGCTGTACTGACTTGCTTTTTAGGGATGCAGCAGTTTCAGTAGGTGTACACTTTTCTCAGCACAGCACACTAGTGGCAATTCACACTGCATGGCTGGTTTCTGAGCCCCATCTGCAGAGGAAAGATGTTACACAAACACAAAAGAAGGCAGGGCATTTTTTCTGCCCTGGTTCAGGGCTCACATCAGTGGCAGCAGGGAAATAGTACCATATGCTTGCCTGACAATCCAATGGGAAATGAAAGAATGCAGCACTGTGTCTGTGATTCCGTCATAGGAGTTTACAGTGCTGGAGGGTTTGTGTTGCTGTTTGCCACACATTGTCTTGGGTCTCACCCATAGATATTTGAGGCACAACAGTGTTCTTGATTTGTGCATGAATGCACAGGAATGCGACTCCAGAAATTATTTACTAGATGAAATGTAGCACTTGCCTTTCCCCTTATCTTTAAAGGAGCAGTGTCAAAATACACTCCCCAAGGTCTGACTAGCT